>NW_024524377.1:14773946-15468946 GCF_017590135.1 Pyrgilauda ruficollis
GGGCACTTGGCCATTGCAACAAACTATGCTCCTATTTTGCCTTGATTTTTTGTTTAATATTTTCAAATGGAAATGTTGTCTTCAGTTGGATAGGCGTATAGAGAATAGATAAAGAGTGTATCATGTTTGCCTTGCAAATGGAAGGAATGCATTTTTTCTACCTAAAATGGCTTTTCTGAAAAAGAAAATTCTGTATCAAATATGAAGGAAATATTTATGTGTCAGTTTATAGCTGCTCTATTGTGCATAATGATATATAACAATACAGTATGCTTCAATGCAGATGAACACAGGAATTACAAGTATTGCTGAGATTTAATTCTGTGTAAAACTGCTTTGGTTTATTTTCTGCTTGTGTTTTGTTTTATTTATAGCAATACTTTGTGCTTAGAGTTAGTGTCTGAAATGATTCTTTATGCTTACATGTTACAGAAGGTCATTATAACATTAAATATGTGTCCAGTGCCAGGCCAGTAGCAATTCAGTTCTTTGAAGCCAGTGCTGATTAGTGCAATTTTTAGCAGCATTGCAGAACATGACATTTCATTATTGAGTCATGCTAAACATTATCTTGGCTTTTGCTATAAAAATAGAAAAGAGGAAAAAAAGAAGACAGAGAAGGATGCTTTTATGCATATGACATGCAGCCCTGGGGAAGATGCAAATGTGGGATGAAAACTAATTGCTTCTTACTTTGTTGCATAGCCTGAACTATGTGGAGCAGAGCTGACCAAAAGGAAAACTGTGCTTTATGTTAACCAGTAGTGATTATTCCAGAAAGCTGCCATAAAAGCAGTGCTATTAAAGGGACACTTAAAAAATGATCCTTCAGACCCTACAGAACCGGCCTTATTGCATTATAAATGTGTTTTGATAGGTCTTCTTTGATAGGTAGATAGAGGGCAAAAAGATGATATAATGTAGCTAGTGGAATGGAAAAGCAATTATATTTCATCGGAAAGATAAAATTCACTGTACTTTCCACCTCAAAAGATTGCTAAATATGGTTATATGTAATATAAGCAATTAAACATGATAATATTAAAAAAGGTTGTTTTTTTTTAAACCCTGTGTGCTTATTCAGAAAGATAAAAGAATTATAGCACCCAAATTGTGGGCATACACATTGTGCATTAAATCAGTTTTGTGTAGGCCTGTTTGCTCAAGGACAGTTTAAAGGACAAGTTTGAACATGGCAGTCACCAGTGATTTTCTTCCTGCAGCAGGGAGGCAGGCATCTATGTGTAACAGCTTTTTAACCGTTTAGGTTAATTGTCTTTGCAAAATATTTCCAATATGCACTTGGTAGCTCTTGAGTTAAAGTAACTTCGTTTTCCATATCTCTAGTAATGCCATCTTTTTGAAATGTTAAGCTGAACTCAACCAAAATGACCTTACAGATACAAATATTTTGTAATGGTTCTGTAAAATGAATATAACTCAAAACAGTACTGTTGGAACTGAGAAGATAATCGTGTGTGTGTGTGGTGTCTGCAAAAATGTTTAGTATTTTATTACAGGCCACTGGAAAGGTAAATACAGAAGTTTTATACCACTAACTGTATGATAATAGGTATAAACTGAAATGAACATGTTAGGGTTCCATCTTTTAAGATGGAACATCTTTTAATCTTGTTTGTCATTATTTAACCCCAGCCAGCAGCCAAGCCCCAGGTGGCTGCTTGTTCACTCCCACACCAGTGGGATGGGGGAGAAAACCAGAAGGGTAAAAGTGAGAGAACTCATGGATTGAGATACAGTTTAATAGGGAAAGCAAAAGCCACCCACACAAGCAAAACAAAACAAGGAGTTAATTCCCTGCTTCCTGTGGGCAGGCAGGTGTTCAGCCATCTCCAGGAGAGCAGGGCCCCATCACAGGTCACGGTGACTTGGGAATACAAACACCCGCACTCCAGATGTCCTCCCCTTTTCCTCTTTCTTTCCCCTCTTTATATGCTGACCATGATGTCATGTGGTCTGGAATGTCCCTTTGGTCAGTTGGGGTCCCCTGTCCCAGCTGTGTCTTCCAGGCAGCCCCAGCCCCTCTCCAGTGTGTCTGTACAAGGAGCAGAAAGGGCCCTGGCTCAGTGCAAGCCCTGCTCAGCAATAACAAAACATCTCTGTATTATCAACCTGTGCTCAGCACAAACCCAAAACACAGCCCCATACCAGCTGCTGTGCAGAAAGTTAACTCTACCCCAGCCAAAACCAGCTCAACATTACAGCTTTCTATTGTTTATGGGAAGGCAGTATTTCATGTTTTATGCTGACAGGTGTTCCTGAGTTCCAGATGGCATTGCAGAATTATGTAGGTTGTCCAATCATCAATAAGGGGCTTATATGGAAAAACAATTAATACCGTGATTATTTTCCTTATGAGTCAGCAGGTGTGTCATATGCATAATTTCTAGTGTGTGAAAAATCAAAATGGCTTCTGCTCTGTTATGTATTTTACAGAAAGAAAGATACTGAAAAAAGGTTCTGTATGGTTATGTTGATATGATTTATTCTGTGAGTATATTAAGAATGTAATTTAAAAGGGACAGGATTTAACTGAGAGTTTTAAAAGCTGTGAAAAAAATATGGAATATTAATACTCTTTGTAGCTGGTTTCTGCATTGTATTTCAAAGGGAAGCAATCATCCAGTTTATTGAAAACAGTGAACAAATACTAGGACAGAAAATAAAAGTAGCCAGGTATGAAAAAAAATTAGATAAAAAACAAGGATAAAAAAATTTTGTAGTTTTCCATGTAAAATAAACACTTCTCTGTTATCCATTTTGACTTGTCTGCTCAAAATATATTAGATACAGATGTCATACTAGTAGATCACTGAACCTACCAAGGGAAAGAAGTGAGACATACTCTTTGCAAGTATTTAATACTTCCTTGTTGTCCTAATTTTCTGTTTCCTAATGTATATTTATTGTTATACTAATATTTCATTTGCTGTAGTGATGAACTAAAGTTCATCAACAGGTGAACTTTAGTAAATGTTTGCCCAGTATCCAAGTACTTTTTATCATGTATGCAAGTGTCTTTTAAGAGAATTTATTGATTTTCCTCTTGTAGTAAATATGTATAATACCTGTATAGATAACTTCGATTCAAAGATTGTCACCTGGACTTCAGTCTACCTTGTTGTCATCCAGAAGATGTGGAATATGTCCTAATTCCATCATCTGGAAATGTACTGAAGTTCTACAAGAGTGTGTGTCTACGTTAGCACATACATATTTAAAGAGGTTTGTCATGTGCCTTTGTACAGATCCACCTTTGAAAGTAGTTAATTTCCTTTTTCTCTCCACCCAGTCATCCACAGTGTGATGAAAGCATAGACAGTAACTAAAAAGACACAGAAACATCTGTCATAAAATGATGCTTCTCAGCTTTTCTAAAAATGTATTTTTTCATCAACTGAGTTTTTCTGAGGTGTGAAAGGGCAGTGCACAGTTCTGGGAGTTGGCAGGTTAAGGACTGACCTCTTTGCAACCTGTTATGAATTGTAGTTAGAGCTGTATCATAGCTAGAGGGTCACTTTGGGCAACTTTCCAGGAGGCCATTTTTATATTGGGATATCCTGACATTTATTGGAATATCCTGGATGCTGAGCTTTATCAGTACATAGGTGGAAAGGGCACTTAAGGCATTTGGTTTTCGTTTCTAAGTCATGGGCTTTTTTATTCCTTCTAACCAATACACTTAAAATTCCTAGCAACAACTTTAGTCTCACTTTATACTCTGATAAGCAGGTTTTTTATCTAAGGGTTGCAAATCCATACTCCAGGACTCATAGTGACCTTCTTCCTTTGTGATTACTTACCAAAAAGTAATATCTTTGAAGGTGGTTTATTTCCTTTTATTTTGTTCAACTTCAAATACATATTTTCAGTGCAATGTGGTTGCAATGTAAAGCATGCAGAAGATGACTCTATTGTCTGCTTCTCTGTACTTGCCACTGTGTTTGAACTTCTAGTATGTAGAGACAAATATAGTAACAACTGTATTTATAAGACTTTTATTAAATAGGTGTTTTCTGTGAAATATGTGCAGCTGCTTCTGCTGCAGGTTGAAGACCATTCCAGCATTCATTTGGAAAATGTAAGACATGAAAAAAGTAATGGACTGAGTAGAGTTGCTGGGCCTTAGTCTCTGAGAAGCTTGTGGTTTCCATGTAAAAAGCTTTGGCTTTTTCTTGCTATTTTATCTCAGACACGTTATTTGTTTTACTGTGTGCTGGTATTTTATTGCTGTAGGGAAATAAATCAACTATTGTGTGATGACTACATAAAACCATAAGATATTAACAAATATTATGTAAAGGAGAGTGAAGAAATGTTATATTGTTTATGAAAAGTTTATTACACTCTGATTATAGCTTCAGTGAAATATAATTCCACTGGCTTCTCCAGCATTGCTCTTAGGCTGGCAGAAAAAAACCCTACATTTATTCTTATGTATCTTTGTCGAAGTTGTGCAATGTAAAATTATTGCAAGGTATTAACATACATTGGTTTGATGTAAAAAAGGAGAAAGTTTATGCCTTAATGTTTTTTGTCAATTTCTTATTTCCTAGCATTATCTATTCACATGGGTAAAATTTCTTAAATTGAATGACTTGGTACTTCTGTAGTGCCTTACAGCTCTGAAATGCTGTGTGAAAATTTATTTCGGCACAGAGCAGCCCAATGAGGAAGGTAGATGAGTAAGTATTATTATCCCTATTTTGCAGATGGGGAAGCTGAGGCACAGAGATTAAGTGACTTTTCCAAGGCCACACAGCAAGTCAGTGGCAGATCCAGGATTAGCGCTCGGGGACTTCCTGGATCCCTCTCCCATGCTTTAAGCAGTAGACCACAGTGTTCACTGGACTCAGCAAGCAACTCATTGCAGTAATGGACAGTTCCAAGGACTTGCACATGGTCAGTGTGTCCACACATTTGTTTGCAGACTGCTGCAGTATATCTGTATGGTTTCACTACTTCAGCCCTTGCAGATTTGTGCCCTATGTCAAATTTTGTACCTTCATCATCTTCAAATGGTGTAAAAGGAAGAAGGGGTAGAATTCTGACATAAATGTGGCATGGCAATGAAGAGCGTTTAGTTTTCATGCCTTTTTCTGAACCTTCTGAAACTGATGGGCCAAGCTGCAGATTGGCCCAAGATTCATGGCTCTGAGGATGTTAGTGTGGAGTTTGGTTGGCATGAATTCTGGCTTCCATGACTGTATTATGGTTAATCTTGCCTACACTTTCAGTTTCAAACTCATTTATTGCAGCACTTAAAAATAATAAGTTGGTAATTTTCCTGAAATTCTAAAAAAAATCAGAGCATTACTAATTGAAATTAGGTTTCCAGTCTCCATTAATCCAGGGGAAAGTGGAGTGGGATCTGTTTTTATTTGTATTGCAATAGTCCTCACTGCCCAATGAGTTTAAGCACTAAACTGTAAGTGAACCTTTGTCTCACCTCTCCCCTCCTCCAAGGGGCAGTACAGGAATCAGAAATTACTTCTAGAGTAAATGCAGTACAACTCTTATGCTGGTAAATGTGAGGTGGCTTTTATGCTGCTCCCTGGGAAGTCAGTGTGTTCAGTGCCAGGCCTGTTTAATTGGACTTTGCTCAGAGTTTGACAAGTGAACTGCTAACAACACAGCACTCCCAATTAAGCTGTTTTTCCCTGTAATATTAATGGAATAAACCCACTTCTGAGAATGAGGCAAGGCTGAGACTTGCTGTGACATTACAGGAAGAGGAGGCAGAGAAGTAAAAGTCTGCCAGAAACTGAAAATTGAACACATGGGAAAGGAGAAGTCAAAGTGTATGAGCATATTTTGATAAATATTAATGAATTAATTTGTATTTAATTTACTTAGATAATCTGTAAAGGCTTTAAAGTGCCCAGCAATTTAGTATTTTCCCCACTGTAAACTCTCCTTAACATTGCTTCCTTTCTGATGTGAATGTCTTATGCTAAGATAGCATTATTTATGATATGGCTCTAATACTTGGACTTTGACATCCTGCCTAATTACTCACCCAGGGGCATGGCATTGTTATGTCTAAGTGCTTCAAAATAATGGATTCATTTTAGTAAAATGATTGAATGGTTTGTATGAAGTTATACTTTCCTGGTACATCTTAATGGGTTATTAGATGATTCTAAATTATTACAAGACAAAACAGTTTCAATAGAAGCCTATTTCTTATTGTCATATTTTAGTTATGTACTATTATCTATGGGAAAGCTCTAATAAAGACATTTTAACACTTGGTCTTTCTTTCTTTAACAGCCCAGATGCTTGGTGCTGACACATTTGTAGGATTTTTCTATGTAAGATAGCTACAGCATGACAGCTATTTTTGAAAAAGAAAGGAGCCTGAAACAAAAACTCACATCCAGAATGCACCACATCCAGCTATATAAGTAAATCTTTTTGCCTGGGGCATCTGATATTTAAGGAGAGGTGCTCAAAGACTTTAATTTCTCATTATATTCCATTGCATTCTATATATAGATGTATATCTGTGATGCAACACTGGTATTTAAATCTCTTTGCTTCAGACTTGCATTAAGATACCAATTTTATGTACTGAAGTCAAGTAGTTCTAGTTCTAATATCACTTGCTAAAACCCCTCTACTAATGACAAGTAAATATATTAATTAGTACTTTTGTATAATGCATCATTTTTCATAATAATTTAATGGAAATCACTCTTTCATGTTGTGAAATAGACTGTATTTAGTGATGTCAAACTCGTAGTGAATCAAATACTCATTTTAGCACAGCTAAAATCTAGTGTCTTGTTGCTGAACCCCCAAAATATTTTTCTGTTAAGGGAAATGAGTTTCATGTCAGAAATGGCAAAATCACTAATTTCTGTACCTTACCTAGCCTGAGTACAATACACTAATTAATCACATACTACTTTTACAGTGCAGTAGAGAGTACAGTTAAAATGCAGGTATGACTACAGGATAAAATGAAACATGAAATCTGTGTTCCTGAGGAAGAATAGCTTTGTTTTCTGCTGTTACTGTATGCTGCCTGCCTTTATACCAAATTCAGCTTGGTGTTTGTAAAGAAAAGCAAAGGCTTTGCAATTCACCAGTAAGTGAAGCCAGTTGTTTTCATGGTGTTAGTTTATTTCTTACCATATTGTCACTGAGTGTTATTGTCTAGCTTTGCTGAAGTATAAGAAATCTTAGTAGTAGTAGTTAGGGAATTTTTCATGTAGCTCAAGATCCTGGTCTAAAGGCAAAAATACATGTGCAGCCCCTTTCTTAAGGTGCATGAGAATAAAGCTACCTTGATCAGACATTTCTTCTCTCATCTCTTTCATTGTCCTACTGGCTCATGTTTTTCCTGGTTTCCAGTAACCTGTGTTTACTCATCATCTTGCAGGTTTTACCATAAGTTTTGCATGTCAAAGTTAGCTGTAATCATACCTCAGTAAAAACTGATACAAAAGAAATAGATTTAATAAGTAAAATTAAATTCTTATACCTCTTTTTGTTCTTGAGTTGGAAAAGTTAAAATATTAAAAACATCTTTGTTTTATAGTACTGTACAATCTTGCCAATATTTTCCAAATGAAAAGTAGCTTATCTGTCTTTTTTTCTGTTTTGTAGAGAAATGATGAAGAGGCTGTTGTGGATAGAGGTGGAACTCGCTCCATTCTCAAGACACATTTTGAAAAGGAAGATCTAGAAGGTGAGGGATGATTTTTCTGTGCTTTATGTTGTCACTTTCTTCTGAAAGTACTGAAATGTAATTCCAATGTGTAAACTTATTGATTTGAGCAGGGATGCAAAGAGACAAGAGAGCAGAATATTGTCATTTATTTTAAGAAAAGAAATACTATTCTCTCTCACAGCAGTATCCAGAAAAGATGATAGTGGAAGGAGTTTGCTAGTTTTTGGTGATCCATGGTCAAGTCCTGTGAATATGCATGTGTGACTTTAGATAAGTCTTTTAAGCTTTCAAATATGCAATTGCAAGCAGGACTGCTGATTTAGTACTTATAAAGGCTTCTACATTTGCATTACAATCCTTGTGTAGTTGCCTAGCCACATCTTCAGCTGAACAAAAGCATTCTGGCAAAAGTCAGAGATTGGATACATATTTGCTGATATCCACTGCAGAAACCACCTAACTTGACCATGTAGAAGAAAGTGAGAAATTATGAGAACTGTTTAGGTACTGGTTTAATGAGTCAGTTGCATTTCTGTTTGTTTAGTGTTTCCCAAGCTTTGGCTACTACTGTACTTAAACTCTTGTATTGAGTTGTGTGAGCCCCCAAGTCATAGTTATGATGAAAATGAGTTTCTGTTGCACGTATGATATCCCTTTCCTGAGACTGGAAATGGCTGATTTTGTTAGCTTTTTGTAGTGGGACATGGAGGTTCCTGGTTTTGTCACACAGATCCACATGAATTAGCCCAAAAAAAATACTAAGATCAACATGCTACATCTGAAAAGTTCCCTGCTTCAGGTCTAAAGAGAGCTATCTCCATCTGTGCAGGGAATTGAGTTTTCTAAATGCCTATCATTGACTACATATTTTTTTTTTCTTTTTTCTGTCTCTATGAACTTTGTGTTCTCTGATACGTGTTGGCCATATTGATGATTTCATTGAAATACCAGTGAAACAGAGCAACTCTGTTACTGCTTCCTTCAGCAGTGCCTCCCTCAAAAAGCAAATGTAGCTGCATTTGGGAGGGGCTTGGCTGTGTCTGTGTGAGGTTGTCTCTCACAGAAGGATGTTAGAAGTTGTGCCGGGTGGCATGTATGAGGTAGGTAGCTCTCTGCTCAGCCTGGGGGAAGTCTGGGTGTGCGCAAGGATAGAGCTCAGGTAAGATGTTTCAGGGCGGCATTTAGAGATTTGGTGTCTCCAGGGGAGAGAGTACCAGTGGGTCAGGCTGGCAATGCCAGTTTTGGGCATAAACGCAAAACCTCTTATTTTGAATCTCACATTTAATCTATGGTCTTCAGTCTCTTGATTGTGTCCTTGATCAAAGAGAAACCACTGTATCTGGTGTCCTCAGAGAAACACCCAATAAAAAAAAGAGTGGGAGCTCCCAGTCACCCTTTCTCCATGGTACTGACTCACAGAGATTTTGTGGGGTGAGTCAACCCACAAAAATATCCTTTTGCTGAGTCATTTTGTTGATGATAGTGAGATGGTATTTTAAAGATGGACAGCTTTCTGAAGAATGACATCTTTAAGCTCAGTCACATAAGCTTAAGTCACATTGAAGTTGTCAGAGTTACTGCGATGTTCCACATGTGACTATGTGGAACATAATTTAAGAACTGTATTTAATGATTCCCCCCCCCCCCCCATCCTGTATGTATAGAGTTGCTCCTGAGAAATATCAGTGAAAATACTATTTCAAAGGTATGCTCTTAAGATGTTATCAGTAGAAATTGGAACATGGCAGTGACACTCCGACAACCTTCCCATCAATTTGAATGAAATTTAGAATATTGAAAAATTCTTCACTTATCAAATATATCTGCTTTTATTAAAAATAAAACCCTATTGTTTCACAGTGTTCTACGAAAACAATTTTCCATGTAGAATCAATCCTTCATGATGCAGTTAACTTTCTCAGATAATTTCATGCTCACTCTAAGTTCAGATCAGTTTGTCCTTAACTATATAATCACTACATTCAAAAATACCAAGTGACATAAGTTTTGAAGACATTGCAGATTTTAATATCCAGTTGCTGTTAATAGCATGTCCATTTGTTTTGAAATACATCTAGGCACTTCTCCTCCTGGAAACAGAGAATGTGACTCACAAATACCTGTCTCATTCACTGACATTGTGTTGGGTTCTGCTGAAAAATGCACCTTTTTCTTAATGACATAACAACTATGAAATATGAAATTAAATAATCAGGTGCTAATTGCATACCTTAGAAAAAGAGTATAACCAGACTATTAATACATATTACGTAATTAGCTTTTTGACAGACATTTAATTGGGTTTATGTTTTAAAATGTAAATAGCTAGTTACTGAATATTCTAGAGAAGAATAGCTTTGCCAGGGTGTAAGTTTTAATGGCACCATGTCAGCAACATTTCAAAAATTGCAATTCATATGAAGAGCTACAAGTTTAAATCTGAAAAACAGTATTCAATTTCTTCTTATTAAATCTTATAATTGTAAGTATTTTGTCTTTAAAAAAAATGAAACTATCAGCATTCAAACTTCAGAAATACAGATTTAAATGTGTATTAAAATTTCCATCTGAAATTTCAAAGTCTAGTAAATATTTGGACTTGCATATTTTAGGCAGTCATTGTATAAGTATATTGCAAGTACATTTCTTGCTGAAAGCATGAAGATATGGTGATTAATCCTGCCTTGAAGAATGGATACAAGAACAGATTTTTCCTCAGTTTCTCTAGATCAGTATTTTCTTTATCTGAGCAGTGTAGTAAAACTTTGGGAACATAAGACAGGAACTGCGGTACCTATCGGAACAGAAGAGATGTGGTGCTCATCTTAGTGCTGTAATGATACTTGCAATAAGTATTTCAAATGGTATCTTTTTACTTAAGTTTTGTAGTGCTTCAGAGGTGAATTGTCTGCAGAGCTTTGGCATTCAGATTTTCAGCATGAATTATTTTTCCACGTAGTTAATTTTTTGTGAGTTGTATGGTCAGGATCAGTCACTGATATTGAATAGGTCATTTGTCTGACTGTTGCATTCATGGAGGGACTGAGAAAGCATTTCTAAAAGCAAAAAAGAGATGATATTCCCTGGTTATAATCACCTGTTTTGCATGTTATCTTTCAATAAGGAAAAGTAGGACAAAAATCCTACTGAAATAAATATGCTCTCATTTCTATCAGTGGTGGAATTCCTAAATGAGAATTGGACACTGATTCTGGATGCTCAGGTATTTAATTGCAGAATGACAGGTTGTACATGTACGTGTGCTGAGGGCAGCTAGGCACGTTTTCCTGGACACATGTGCACTTCAGCAGCTGCTCTCAGCTTATTCCATGGGGTTGTCTGGCTGGCTGCCATTGCTTCAGTGTATGTTCAGTAAGAGCAGTTTCTGATCAGATGGATATACCTACTGTTTATCTCATAGGTCAAAAGTACTTAAATTGCTCTATGTGGGAGATCTCAGATTCTCTCAGGTCACATGCTGACTTTTGGACTCTGCAGATATGCAAGGGGATTGACATTAAATACACTCTGGCCAAGGCCTTTTCTTTATGCCCACCGTGTTAGCTGAGGGGAAAAGTGACTGTTCCACAGACTCCTTGCTGGAGGTGCTCAACTGCAGATTGAGGATTTTTGTGAGAGTATTTCAGAACTGCTGGGGGTATTACTGTGGCCTGGTTTGAGAAGCATCTTCAGCTGGGAGATGGGTGGAGATCAGATTGTTAGGTGAAGGTCCAAGCATGAATCAGGGATGAATTCTGACTCTGTTGGAGAAAATGGCAAAATGATCCTTGATTCAGAGAAATCAAGATTTTGCTTAAGCTTTTTATGTTTCATTCATTTAATCTGCCTAAGTGGCATGCGAAAATTTGCCTCAGGGGAAATCAAGTTTGCCATGTTTCATATCTCTGAGGACACATAAAACACTGTATCCAGTATATGCGTGACTTTACATCAGAATATGACTCCTGACACATTTTACAAAATTCAGACTACGTGGATTGCTTACTGAAAGTCACAAAAAATCTTCAAGCTTAATTAGAATATAAATATGACTGGTGCAACACAGAATGATGCAGAAGCTGAGACTTTAAACTTAATAAACCAAAAATTATTTATAAATTTTGTAGCGATATTTTGTAATTAACAACCTGCATGAAGGATAATTTTAATAGTAGGTGCTGAACAAAAAAGGTGAAACTCCAGAGTATTTAATTATACTCTTTTAAAAATAATGATTTTAGTTTTTTTTTTTTAATTTTTAGATTTGTTCTAGCTAGTGACAATAATTTAAAAATTATTTTCATGAAATTTTGATTATATACTGTTAGGGTTAATATATGAAAAACCTCATTTTGATTAAATGCTAAACTCCATATATTATTACTTAGTAGAAATTTGAGTTTAAGTAGCCTTTTATTCTCAGAGACTGGACCTTTTTTGTAGAAATAACATCATAGCACACCTGTCTGCCACTGACATTATTTACCTGGAAATTAATAGGACCTAGCAGCTCATAGGACTGAAAGAATATAAATTTTAATAACCTGGCCTTGATTCACCTGTGCCTCAATGTAGAAACAAGTCAGACACCGGCTCTGCTTGGTCAGACAGGAGCATCAACCGAGATTTCCCTTCCCCTTGGCTCCCAGGATGCTGCAGCCTACTGCAAATCATTTGTTACCATGTCAGTACAGATCCCCTGCTCCGAGCTTCCTTGCCTGTGCTTCCCTGGGGTGCCCTGCTCGTGCTGCTGTTGGCTCTGACCTTGCTCGTGCTCCTTGCAGCGATGTTTGCCGCGCTTCGATGGGAGCAGAGTCCAGAATGGTTTGGCTTTGTCTGTACCTGAAAGGTTGCTCTTCCATTTGCTGCCTACCAGGTATCACATATTCAAGCTTGTTCCCTTTGTGATTCCTAAGGCACATGTTTCTGTAGTGCCTCTCATCTAGTTTTGGTTTTTTTTTTCCCTACATAATTCAATATTGCCTGAGATCTCACTTTCCTCCTTTTGTCTTGGCGGCCACCTGGTTTGATCCCTTTGCTCCCCTTGTCCCTCCTCAGCAGTTTCTGTGTTAGTGAGAAGGCGTTTCACCTTGAGGATTCATGAATAAGCCTGAAGGATGTGTTCACAGAATCTCCTGGAAATTATGAATAATGAAATAATGGAAGCAAACAAGTGCCACAGTGTTGGTTGAACACCACAGTCTTTAGCTGATGAGAAGGTTTGGTTGTGAATTTGGTTTGAATTTGCTCTGAGCTTCACAGACAGGAAACCTTTTCAGTATTTGTAGGGACTAATATATTCAAATACTTCACTTTATGAAATCCCAGATGAAACTGACATAAACCAATTTGCTGTTGTTGGTGAAAGCTGCTAAATTGTGTGAGAAGATAGAAGCATTCATTTTTTAACACACAGTTGTACTTGTACTGAGGTTGTTTTGATTTTTTTTTTTTTGTTGGCTTGCTGCTAATTTAGAAATATCGAATTTTAGAAAAATCGAATTTTTCCTTCCAATAACCACAACTTCACTCTCCATCAGAGGAAAGAGTTGTGTATCTGCGCAGGTTCTTTTATATTCTGTGTCTGCTGGCCTTTTTTGTTCTATCTGGCAAGGTCATGATCTCATGATAGAGCCATACATACAACACCTTTGGATTCTTCTGAAGGAATCTAGGAAATTTGAAACATGAGTGCTGGTAAAAAAAGTACGTTTTAGCCCACCTACAATCTGGAAAAATCTTTTGCTAAAATGCAAGGTTTTTTTGGGAGGGCAGTGAATGATTGACGCTCTTTAAAAGGTCCTTAAGTTTAATGACTTCAGTGAGATGCTCTTATCCTCCACATTCAATGTGTCTTTAATTTTATCTTGGGTCAGGGTTGTTTTTTTTTCTTTTCTATATAATTTCTGTTGTAATCTACTCTAGGATATAAATTATATGTATAATCTAAAAGAAATTTTGAAGGTTTTCTTGTCAGTTCCTCCAAATTATGGTGCAGCAAAAAGGTGAAAAATGGGTTTTGGGCAAACCATAACCACAAACAGCAATGTAAACTGTTGATTTTGGAAGGATTGCTTTTGTCCTTTCTGCTTTTTCTCCAGCTCTGCTTCCCTGCTGCACTGCAATAACGAATCATGAGTCATGTACTTCTACTCCTACACAATTCACCATAATCACTTTCTTTCCTGTAAGGAAAAACGCAATTTTTTTAACCCTACATGGACTGATGGCTTTCTGTCTCTACCTCACTATTCATTTTTGAGAGGATGAAAAATTGCATTTGGTTCAGCTCTAGCTGTCAGTGCACAGGGGAGACTTCAAGGCCCTGAGTGTTTTCCAGAGGAGGGAGAAACCCCTGTGGTCCTGCTGAGGTCAGCAGTCAGCTGAAACTTGGCTTGAGCTATTGGCAAAGTATTCTTTCTCAAGGCATCTTGCCTTTGAAATGTGTTTCCTCAGTAGGTCACAGAAGCCTGCATTTGCTCTTTCTGGAGGTGTTTCAAGACCCATCTGTTCCCTTATCTGCCCCTTCCCTCCATGCCTGTGAGCAGGGGGTCTGAAAGCCTTGGTGTCAGCAGGTGCCTCAGGCAGATTCAGATAATCCCAGGTGGAAGGCAGCACAAGCACATGGACCCTGAGCATCTGGTGCTCATGGATGTTTGGATCCAGGACAGTCATTTTTTTACACAATTGTCACCAACTGAGCTGGCACACTAAGAAGCTCTGAAGTACCTATATGAGTTCCACTTTCCTGGTGTAACATGAAGACCTGAAAGAATTTCCATGCTGAAAGAGGCTCTTCTCCACGCTTTATGCTGTATTTAATTTATGTTACAATTTAAAAAGTAAGAATTGGTTCAGATATCAGTGAGCCATAGGATTTATCTGATCTTTCTGAGTTTTTCTGTTAACCCTACATTAGTATCAGTAGTGTTTTATCATAGAAAGGCTATGGTTTTGTCCTTGCAAAAACACACTCTGAACTCAAATGTTGATTTATTCCAGATGTGCTGCTAGGGAAGTGAAACATGAACACATGCATTAGTATTTTCAGTATGAGGATTTAGGAGCAAGTAATTTTTAAAAAGAGACACACTGTGAAAATACAGTAATACACAAAGATTATTTACAATGTGAAAGCTTATTAAAAAAATACAATGCAAGGAATTGATCTGCTCTGCAATGACATTTATACAGTGCTACACATCCACTAGTAAATTGTAAAAAGATTATTTTTAATAAAAGACTATTCTGAATCAAATTGCACATAGCTGGGGAACAAAACCCAGAATATAAAGTTGGTATATGTAAATGTAATGTGTATATATAAAAAATATATAAATGTAAAGTTAGTATAAATGTATGCATTTATAGCATAAGAAACTTGTGGTTTACCTTCAGAGCATTAAAACATTCCTTGAGTTAAAGTAATTAAGGACTGAAGAAACAATAACCTTTGTTGTAAAGTATTATTTTTTAATTTTTATGGGATTACATTAAATCCAAATGATATTATAAAACACTTAAAAGGGATCCTACTAATTATAATTATCTTTGAGACAGATGAAAGTGCATATAACCATGTGGAAAAATCATTATCTGCCCTAAACTTTTGAAGAAAAAAATTATTCTACTGTGTCTTCAGTTTGTGGAGGTATGAAATTGTTGCCCTAGAAAAGAGAGATATGAAGCATATATTATTAATATGAATACGTCTTGCAGAGACATTTCTCAGAATAAAATCTAAGTAGAAGTGTTGTTTGGGGTTGCTGAGTTTCAAAGGAGAAATTATTCCTTACACTTAAATTTATTTTAGGAACCTAATAACAAATTAATAATCTAAAAATCTGGGCTCAGAATAGCAAGAATTTTCTGCATATCCCTTGAGAATGACCAAAGTAACATCTAGAAATGGTTTTTAGCACCTGGCATTCTGGGTTTTTAAAACCAGAAGCTTATCCTAGCTACCTATCTTATGCACTAAATAAATGGAAAGAAAGAGAAATGTAGTGGGATTTCTAAAGCTCTGGAAACACATAACCCATTATAATTGATGGTGCTTGATGACTTAACTTAGGTACTTCTGGAAATCCCATTACAATTATTTGAGTGATGTGACATTTCAAGGGAAAATGGAGATGGAGAGAAAGGATTTGTAAATATTTCCCATAATTTAGTGGAATTAAGATCTTTTTAATGGAATGCTAAGAGTACAGATTTTTTTGCCCCAGTGCCTCCCATTCTTCCAAAACAATTTTAACACAAAACCCACACCCCTTTGGTAGGGAGAGCAGCGTGTTATGTTCACCTCTTAAACCACGTGTCAGTTCTGTGTGAGAGTGGCTATTAGGTTGTACCTGATGTCAATGGTTTGGACCCTGATGTAATCTGCCCTTGTTACTATTTCCCATACTTTAGTGTCTTTGCAGCCTTGCCAAAAGAATGAGAAATTATGATCTAATTGAGCTAGGTCCTGAGAAAATGTATGGCAGAGCAGAATTATTTTACAATATTTGAGCAATATTCAGTCATTTTCATTTGGCATCCTGGTGAAGTAAATAATAAAAGACACAAAAATGTTCATAAAGATAAATGAAAGAAAGGCCCATATAGGATCAGTTATTATCTATAACGATATCCTGGATAGTGGATATCCTGGTGGATCCTGAGTTCACTCAGTTGTAGATGCCCTTTCTTGTTAGAAATTTTAGTCAGGTTTTCTTGAGATCTGCCTTGCTCTGTCCATGTTTGACCTTCTAGTCTTGGCAAATTTAGAGAGCTCTCTGCAAACTCTTGTTTAATAATGCCTTGGACAATTTGTACAGAAAAACGTACATTACATTCTAGCTCATAATACCTACCATGAAAAGGTTACTTGAAGTAAGGTAATACAGTAATTTGATTTCTTTTCTATTTCCTCTTTCTTTTTTTGCTGCTTCTATCATTCATTGTCATTTTGTCAGCAATTCAGAATTCATTACTCTTTTGTTCCCAGATGGTCTCTTTTTGCTCCACAGTTGTGATCTTTTAATAAACCACTACTTAACTCTCAGATTTTTTGCTTTTTGCTCTATGATTTTTCTGTAGAGAACTATTGCTTTTCCCCTGTCACTTTCTTTTCCTTTTATTTGTCTGAACCTTGTTACAAGCACCTACCTTTCCATGTGTTTATTGAAATTATTCCTAGGTAGCACTCTGCTGGTCTCAGTAGGTTCACACAGAAAGAGTAAAGTCCACTTTGCTTTTTCCTGATGTCTATTTCAGTTTCCAGGTTCCTGGGTTTTTTTTCAGTGTGAACTGATTGTGTATGTATAAGGAAAATTGCTGGGGCATTCAGACACACACGAACGTTCTGGCACTGTATCCCAGTGTACTGAATAAAGAACAGTCTGGACTCAAGTACTGCTTTCAGCCCTGGAAATTGATTGAAATGTGAGCCTCAATCAGCATTTCCTGATGCAGGTACAATCTGATCATTGACGTGGGAGAAAACTAGGATAAGCATGCCCACTTCTATCACAAAGCAGCAGGAATGTACTTAGCTACTAAATAAAAAAAGCAATCTATTTGCACCTCTGGAAATTGCTAAAGTCTTAGGAACAGTAAACCTTCCTTTCAAAATGTTGTTTTGCTTTTTTCTTCTACCCAAGGAGGGGGATAAGGAAATGTAAAGTACTACATTACTCATGTCCTTCAGTATGTTTTTAATGAATTTTTGCAGGTGTCATGCATGACTGGCTGCAATGCATTTGAAATATACAAAAGGCAGACGTTCTCTTTAAACCATTTCTTGGGTTAAATGTGATAAGCAAGAAGAAAGAGGTATTTAATAAATAAGTAAATAAATACATATTTTTCAACTGCTGGGCATTGTTTTAGGAAGATCTCCTAACTCTACAAGAAGTCTGTCAAAAATTGATGGCTCTGCTTTCTAGCCTCCTGTACATGCATCATAGTTAGGGAAGTAACTAGTGTGGTGTCCAGAGTCTTTTCTTCAGCTTTTTTAGCTCTGCCTCTGCAGAGAATTCCTGTCCGTATTGAATTTCTTTGATGTTTTGTGACACTTGCTGCCTTGCTGTGTTTTCTGCCTCCTCTGGAGTCTCTATGGGATTAGAGATCACGTGCTACCTTAGCTTAGTGTTCTTGACCTTTTTTAGGTGATTGACATTGCTGAATGATTACAGCAAAGCAGCAAATATCCATGAGCTGTGTTATGTTAATTTCAAGGAGAAAATAATGTTATTTGAGATGAGTAATCTGGGCTATGTCTTTCTGCTGAGTAAATGCAGAAGACCTGCCTGTAGTGAGTCATGATTCCTTTCCCATTTGTTCTGGTTAGTGCACATTTCTGCTGTGCTCTCCCCCTTCTAAATGCTTTACTGTGCTTTGATCCTGTTAGCCCACATAGCTAAGAGACCTAAATATTTTGGGCTTGATCAGCAACATAAAATTCATCAGGCTTCAAGGCAGCAGGCATGCAATATGTACCTTCTTATGTATTTAAAAAAATAAAACAGAAGAAATGAAAGCAACCTACGATACCAGCAATACATTTATGATGTGAGCATGTAAAGTGGTGTAGGGATTTTGTGCTCTTGCTTACATCGTATTTTATTGTTTTTCAATTTTTTTTTCTTCTTTGTTTTTTATTCATTGAATTTCCCACAAGAATTCTGTCAAGGTTTGGCTCATAAATAGGAATGAGTTTGGTAAAGTTCTTGTACACACAAAGCAAACAGCAACTTTACCAAATGTTCAATCCAAAGAGATCCATGTGTCTCTTTATATTACTGTTTTGCAAGACATTTAACAGAACACCTGTCTGGCTTTAATGAAAGTTCACGTAAAAAGATGCAAATTTGATGGAAAAAAAAAAATCTGGTGCTGCATCATAAGGACTTCAGTACTGGAATTTCTTCCTGTATCAAGGGGTTGTGTATCTGTGATGCTTAATCATCTTTATTCAAGTCAATATTGTTAGGACTATTAACATTAGAATAATCAATATTATGTAACTTCAAAATTATCATAAGACTGATACCATTAATGCTATTAAGGATATTTATATTGTTGTTATAACATAGTTCCCTTCTCAAAGACACCTTTTTTTTACCTGTAGGCCATCGAACATTGTTCATTGGGGTTCATGTGCCACTGGGTGGAAGAAAAAGTCACCGACGCCATCGGCACCGCGGGCATAAACACAGAAAGAGAGACAGAGAACGGGACTCAGGATTAGAAGATGGGAGAGAATCTCCTCCTTTTGGTAAGACAAATTTTATTTTTGGATAGGTCTTTAAGTAATAAATGTTGGCATGATTGTGCATAATCTGTCCTGTTATCACTTGGACATGATTAGCAGCAGGGTTTTGGAGAATCCACCAGAGCCTCTGCTGGTGATTCGTTCCTTTGAACAAATCCACTGAGGAGCAGCAGCCAGTGGCAGTCAATACATGAGAAGGCTCAGTAGCTTCCAGCACTGAAGGAGCACTGTGGGAGCTGTTCCTAAGTGTTCTCACTAAGACAGACTGCAGCCACCACTGAGGGGGAAAGTGCTTGGTGGCACCAGCTGCCCTCAGGGTGGGCTCTGCAGTGTCTGTCCCTAAAATGTAACATAGAAGAGCCGTGGTCCTTTACAATTAGTTTTGTAATGATATTGATGCTGCTGAAGCTGCAGTGTTTTATGAGATTCAAACCACAATCTAGGTTGTATTTACCTTTTTTCTAACATGACACTGTAAATGTGCCATTGTAACATGAATCTGCTAACTGTGGACTTGAGGAAAAATATCTTTCAGTAAACAAACCTATATGAAACTCCTAAAGTTCTCAAAATTTTAAGTTAGAAAACATCACAGAGAAGAGAAGAAGGTAGTCATTAATAAATTAGCCAAGCTTTGTCTCGAAACATGAGAATATTACATGCTGTTCAAAAATAGAAAGTGCATGTGATGAAATATCCAAGGCTATGGAAAGTGTTTAAAATATAATGGAAGCATGTGTAGAAAACAATTTGCTAGTGTGTTCTTAAGTCATTAGGGAAACGTACCAGTGTAATTTCAGGGTACAGAATAGTGATTATAATAAGACTTTCCTTTAATCAGAAGTTTGTGTTATGTATGTGGAAAGCTTTTGAGCAAGTATATTGTAAGTGGTGATGGTTAGAGCTTGAAATTCTCAAATCTTGCACAATGGTTTATTATCCTGAGAGTAAAACAAAGTCAAGACTTTTTCAAACTTAGCAGATACAAGTTATGTTTTTTAAAACTGAGCAGTGAAGAAAAAATTGGCTGTGGTGGTTCTGTCTGGAATGGATTTCAAAGACCCAATACTGTATTGAAACCAGTTTCTTGGAAAAAAACAAAGTTCATAAATTATTAAAACAGTTTTCAAAAAGAATATGCATATATACATATAAAGTCAGATTAAAAAGAAACAATTGAAAGTTACATTAGCCAAGAAGTGAGATATCTTGAACTATGAAACAGTGTCTTCTGTTGAGTCATCTGGTTTTATTTAAGTGCCAGCATGTGACACATTTTGGCTGAGAACTTAGCTCTGTTCTTGCAACTTCTGGAGACCTAGGCTTGTGTCCTTCTTAATGTCAAAAGTAAAAAAATAAAACAAATTAACTGGCTGAATCTGTTCTTAATAGTCTTTGACATTTGTGCATACAATAAAATGCAATGTACAACATAATTCTGTGTTAGGTAAATCAGCCTATGTTCAAAGGATCTCTGAGGGTGAAATAGCAGTACTATGAAAAAAGATAGTCTTGAAGTAGGTTTGTAGCTTGATGTTCACTGCACTTGTCCTCTGGTGTACCTCAAGAAATGAGTAGAGATCTGCAGTTTTTGAAGTCACAATTTCACTTTTAAAGGTATTATAGTTACCAATTCAAGGGTGTGTGTAAGTGGTGTCACTTGACAGACAAGTTACAGGCCAGAAACATGGAAATCTTTTCTGGATTCAGACTGCTGAAAATATTCTTCAAAGTGCTTGGTTGATAGCAATTCAAAGAATCCAAAGATAGAACCACAAATCTGGAAATATCTAGTCTTTTCACCCTGAATGATTATCTGAATAGTAAATTTTGAGAGTTTGCCCCTTTGTCTATCTGACTTCTGGAAGCTGGGCCAGTGAAACAGATTTTGAGCTTTGACATTGGTCCATCCAGGCAGAAATGTGGCATTCTATAGACAAGAGTGAAAGGGATTTGCATAATCAAGGCAAATCTTAAAATGCTACTGTGATGGTGAGTTTAAGCACATACAGAACAGGCAGACAAAATAATACAGAGTTTAATAGTAGTCTATATACACCTCCTTCTTTCACTGTGGTTTTTCCTTACAGGAGTTACAGACAACTTGCTGTGCTGCCTGGGGCGAAGCATTGCCTTCAGAGAGAATATAAGCATGATTTTTCTATGCTTTATTTGCACAGAGGGAGCAACAGATACTTCCCACACTAAATCTGAACCTACTAAACCTCAGAACAGCTTTTTAGCTGTTCTTCCCCATGACTACAAGTTTCCAACAGTAACCAGAACTGAAGGAAGCTTGAGGGAAGACAAGTACGCTTCCTTTTTTGATGCATAACTCAATATGAGGGACTGCATTACCTGAGAGAGTAGATCCAAACTAGTCCCTTAATTTATAAATCATTCTGATTTAATTGAGCGAGCAGAAATGCTTAGCTCCGTCTTTCTATTGACACCTCCTAATGCCTTTCTGCCAAATAGTAGAATGCTGTATGCTTGGGAACTGTGAGGGAGGAGGGGAAAGAAAAAAACATTTTGATGAGCAGGTGCAAGAAGAAAAGATGGAGAAAATAAGCACTGTGAGACCAACTGATGGAAAACAATCTTTGAAGTAAGTCAGAAAAATACATAAGGATTTTTATGATACAAGAGAATAAATTAGCAGTGTTTTGAAGGAGTGAAGTATGAAAGGAGATATAACAAAAGCAAACCACTGAATAATAGAGATTCTGGAACAAGTAAAGACCTAAAATATTCAGACATGAAGTGCTCCACAGTGCTCAGTTAACCCAGCATGGGATAAAGCATTATTTTCTGTCATAACCGATAACTGTATAATTTATAACTTTATCTGTGCAGCAGCATCACGTGCAGCCCTTGCTCTGCTGTCGCTGCTCCAGGGAGCTGTGCCGTGCACCTTGTGCTGTGGGGCTCTGTGGGCCCATGCAGAGTCACAGGAGCCACCTGGTTCCTGTTCAGTTAAAAACAATTCCTGTAAGTGTGTATTGGCGTGGGTAGAAAACACCTCTAGTCAGTGTAATGACAATAGGGGGAAGCTTCCTGGTAATCCCTTTGAATTCTGGCTGGGAAAGCTGTACCAGCTATTTTCTGGGTAGGCTTCTGCAGAGAATAGATTTTTTTAGAGCATTCTGACATTGGCTCATTAGTTTTTTATTTTTTATCTCCTACTGTCATTTTTCAAAAATAACCCAAATGTTCTCAGTGTACAGATTCAGAGATAACTCCAGATTAGACAAATAATATGCAGAATATGTACTTAGTGGGATGAAAGAGAGTCCTGTCATTTAGGGGCACAGATCAGTTACTCAGGTTTGGGTTTTGTTTTCCCTACACCTGATTCTTGCTCTCTCTCTGTTGCCTCTTAATGAGATGAGGTTGTAAAAGGTGTTTCCATTTTGCAAAAATGATGTGCCTGTAATAGCACAATTTACAGATTTTATGGTTTGCACATTGGGAGGGTTTTTTGGGTAGTAAAAATTGTAAGCTAAGTAGATTTGTAGGTTTTCCCCATCTTATCTCTTAAGTTTCTTCTTTTTGAAGAGAAGGAGAAATTCAGTGAATTTATCTACTCTAGTTAAAAATGCAGTAGTGCTATTTGTTTTACTGGAGAGGTTTACTGTTCTCAGCTGAAATGCTGTTGTTGTAATTAAGGCCGCAATTTCATTTCAGCCTTAAGCTCCCCTTCTCCACAGTTTTCCTTCTGGGGTAAAGTATTGTGACTGCTTGGGAATTAAATTAGGGAATTGATGCAAATGAAAAATCATTTGATAAAAAAAAAAAGCTCTTTCTAGCCTGGGGCATCTCCTTGGTGCTGCTTATGAGAGCAATGGGTGCCAGCCCCTGTGAGCTGCAGGGCCACGAGGCTCCATCAGTGCCTTGAGTCGTGGTGGCACTGAAAGCCTGGTGCAGATTTCCCTTTGGCTGGTAGGGTGGCTCTTGCTTGTGTGCATTTGGATTTTAGTGGCAGTTTTCTGTGGCTTTTTTGGTGTCTGTTTGCCTGTAGCCAATGAAACAGCTTTTTAGTACTCATGAGTTAAAGATATTTAATAGCTGTTTTAAAATTGTGGAATAGGAAGACTTTGGCTCTGTCTTTAAGGACAGGTTTTGTTCAGGGTTAAAGTGAACACAGCTGTGAGAGCTGGGGTTTGATTACAGCCTCATGTGTGTCCTGTATGAGTAGACACTGTTGAAGCTTGTGGAAGGTTTGGTATGTTCTTTTAAGAAACTGGATTTAGTAATACCTAGTTTTAAAGAGGCTTAAATTTGTAATTCATTATACTGGATGTGGCAAGGCAAGGGGAGCAGCCCTGGAGGTGAACCTGACACAGGACTGCACACACAGCTCAGGAAAGGCTCTGAAGGCAATGCAGGCAAAAAATGTGAGTTGCAAAGTGGGGCTTCTTTTGCTTAGTAGAGGCACCTGAAGAAAGTAAATCTAAAAGACTCAGCTGAGTATATTTGGTACCTAAACTCAAGTGCTGAATGGTTATTAGTGGGGTAAATTTAATTATTTGTAGAGTATGGCTGTTAAGAGAGAGAATTCACCTACTCTTAACTATAGGCTTGTATGATGAACGATGAACTCGGAAATTTAAATCTCTGGGCAGCTGTAGCACAGATTGCTGCAAATCTGGATTAAAATAATGTATCATAACTGCAGTTTTAAGAATCCAGCAAAAAAAAAAAAGATAATTAAAGCTTAGGAATTGTCCATATTGTGAGATCCAAAAGATATGATTATTTGCCGTGGCCCTGGGTTGATGGAAATAATTCATGTCAAGAAAATGCTGGGATAGTTCCCTGAAGCAGATTGTACCTGCAGGAATAAAGTGCCAGAGCATAACCAAGGGAATACTTTCTCCCAACCCAACATGTGATTTCTAAGGTCTGTGAAGAGACTTTCAGAAGTGTCCTGTATGGATGTTGGTTGTTTCATGTGGGCTTTAGTAATGCAAATTTAGTTTAAACTTTTACTAAAACTTTTCTAATTAATAAAATTGAATTTAAGATCCTTATCTTTACTGATTGCTGAGCTAAGGGCAGGGTCCAATCTGCAAAGGAAGGAGGTTAGGGGAGAGTCCCCATCCACCACTTCTGTGGTGAGTGCAATCAGGAGGATGATGAATTTTTGTGTCTGAAATGATCCTTTCTGTTCTCTGCTCCTGTGAATTTTCCATACCATCTCCCCTTGTCTTGTGAGGGATTGTTACTAATGTCAACTGTGTTACACTTGTGAACTCCCAGTCTGCTGTTTGTGCTGTGCAGTGAGTAATAAAAAAATAGTTTGCATATTTAATATTATTTTAATGTGGATGTACAAGAGCACAAAGCACGGATTAAATCTTGTATATGTTGCTTACTATCTTATGTGAATTTCTGTAATGAAAGTTTTAATTTAATAGTTACCATGTTTTCTAATGGTGAAAAAGTAATCTCTTATTCATCTGCTGACCCCAGTAAGAAGTATTTGCCTACTAATTCTACCCTTAAATGCAGGCTTGACAGGCTGAGAAATACAGCTACTAGAAATTCATTTTTGCACTCTTTCTAGAGTTTATCAAGAACAGAGGACAGAATTTAGATACATATTATATGTACTGAAAGCTATATTTCTGCTTGTGATATCACCTGATGGATGGTGTGCAGTTCTGCCTGGTGGCAGGGAGGTTTGTCCCAGTGAAACCCTGGCACTCACTGAGGAGGTGTGGGTTACTCTGACTGGTGTAGTGGAACAGAATATTTGCTGGGCTGAATTTACGTCAAGGGACTGAGAATGATCCTCCTTTGTTACCCCAGAGCAAGTCTTGATTTTACCTTGTTCCCTTAGGCAAGAGGGAGCAGCCCTGACCCAGAGTTGTGGTTGCACTTAGGGATGTTCTGAATGGGGGAAATGCCAGTTATGATTCCTTTTCACTTGTGTTTTGCAAGGTGGGATGGTGTTGTGGGATGCTCTTTACCACTACCTGTGCTCAACACTGTTCCAGGGGGCAGCTCTTTGTTTCCCTCTGGGAATTAGGTTATTAGAAACTCTGACCTTCAAATCTGCTCTTTTGGTATGTCTGTGCCCACGTCTTGCATTTGTTTTAGGGTTATTGATGCCTGTACAAGGTGTCATAACATAGATAAATATATCAGGTTTCTGCAGGGTCACTCCTTTTCTGCAGCACTGCGTCCCACTTTGAATTTGTGTGTACAACAATAGCTTAACGGCCAAGTCTTAATTTTTACCCTTTTATTAGACCAGTGGAATTAGCCAGATTTTTACATGTGGAATACTCAGAATTTGCATGCAATGAATTTGAGGTATCAGAGGTAGTTTGGATGCAAGTGCTGCATTTATGAAATGAGCACAAGCCTAGAGAAACCCAGGGATAAAAGAGAGGGGCTGGTGGAGCCACAGCAATCACAAAGCTGCTTCAGGTTTCCTGACTGAGACTGCTCATTAGCCAAGTAGGAGTGCTTGTTGATGGTACCCCAGGTCCTGTTGTGCGCTAGGCTTTCTGCACAGTTTTAGCTGGTCATGGAGGATTTCCTGAATTAGTAATGAACAAGTTACTTGGGAGAATCATCAGCTGCTTATTGCAAAATTTTAAATCATGTTGCTTCTGATAACTTTGATATAAAACAACTACAGTGATAGAAATACTACTGAACTGATTAGTCTCAGTCATTAATTTTTTAAAAGAGTAATCTATATTGTTCTCGTTACTTTTTAGAAATAGAAATAATAGTATGAAGGAATTTTTTTTTTTATGCTGGCTGTGCTACTTGAAGTAAGGATAGACAAAAATAATATTCAAGCCAATTTCTGTTTGCCTAGATGGCAGAAAACATTGTGTCCCAGTTTACAAATATTATGCTTCTGCACTGAGGATTAAGTTATCACAGTTTGACAGTTAGAAATTGAAGTATTCTTCCATACTGATTTTGAATCACATATTACTAACTTTCTATATAACACATTAATGACATATTTGGTATTTATTACTCCTATGAATATGAACCAAATCTATCTGGCATTGCTCATGAATAGTCCTGTTAATTCAATTTTATAAGTGGAACCCATAGATCTGTTGTTTTTATTAGAATTTTCCTATTGTTTACGTTTTTTAGGGTTTTGTCCTTGAAATAAAATTATTGTATCATAAACAAATGAGAACTTTTTTTCAGTTTCAGCTTGTTGTCTGAAAATAAAGCTGTGACTTGCAGGTTTCAAATATCAGTAGAAATCACATCAGTAAAGAAAGACAGAATCTAGCAGCTTTTTTTTACTGCTTTGTTAACAAGGAAGAAGATAATTTTGTGCATATTTTGTCATTTCTGTAAATGTGGTGCTTAGGGGTGTGGTTTGGTGGTTGACTTGGCAGTGCGTGGTCCCGATGATGTTAGATGTCTTTTCATCCTGAAAGATTCTGATTCTCTGTTGTCAGTCAGTTAGCTTGTTACACAGAAGACCCAGTAAGAGCAAATTACTGCAGTGAGGTGATTCCTTGTTACTGCTCACCTGACTTTAGGAGGTTTCTGATCCTCTGCTTTTCCTCCCACACTGAAAGCATGTACTTGCATGAGGATCATAACTGTCACAGAGCTGCAGCTCTGCTGTGCCACACTGCTCATTTATTACTTAACAGTAGCAGTTGCTGTAAATCAGTTCTAGTGCTGATTTTATCAAGAGTACAGGATGTTCCTGGCAATGCTTATTCTCAGATTCTAGCTGCAGTCCAGCCCTCTACCAAAGTAACTTGTTTTCCATGTTTTGTTAGTAGTCATATGCACTAATCCTTTCTAAGTTCATATCTCACTGAATTTTGTCCTTCTGGAAATTAGTTTTAAAAAGTTGCACACGTCTTAACTAGAATGTACTTTCTGGTCTCAGATTTAAAGAAAAAATAGAACTTTTTTAAAGAGAAAAGAGACTGAACATTAAGAGAGATGAGAAAGCAAAGAAAGGTTGAAGTGGAGGAGTTTCTTGCTGTTCTTCAGTGATTCACCAAAAGTAATTTCTTTAGCTGTACCCCTTGCAGTTCCATCCTCTGGTTCTTTGTAGTACCCGAAACATCTCTTCTTTCTCTCCTGTATTTCTCCTTGGGTTTAATTTCCTTGCTTTGTGAAGGAATAAATAGGCTTTACTGCACTAGATCTTTACACTCTGTTAAAGCAAATAGACCTCAGGTGAAAATTGTCATGTCTTGTGTTTAATTGCTGTAGCAAGCTTAGTACTGCTATCAAAAAGATACTTCTATTGTTGAATTTAATTTTCTGTGTCAGTGGCCCATTTAATTTATTTGGATCAGAGCTGTGTTTTCTCTTTAATTCGCATTCAGTGGGTACTATCATCTCATTTTCTCCCAAGTCCAAAGAGCTTTAGGACCCTGTCCAGTGGTGCTCTTTGCTGTTAGATGGAACACTGTAGCTTGTCTTACAAATATGTTATAGAGCTGAACTTCATTTAGACAATGTTCAAGGAATCACTGAGCTGTTCTGCTGGATAATCAGTTTTTCAGCTGACTGGCAGCCTGGCCTCTCTCAGCTCTCACAAAAGACTTATGGTCCCTTTCAGAAATCTAAAATACATTAGCAGAAAAAGCAGTTATGCATTGCTAGAGAGGCTGCGCTTCATCAGTTTGTTCATTTGAGATTTGCATTTAAGTAAGCAAATAGGATGTAGGATTTTTTTTAATAGAGCACTTGAGCTGTGAACATTCAATATATATGTACTTTAAGATGCTCTGTGAATTTTTTGAGTGAAAAAAACAATAGTATGTCTTCAAAAATATATTTAGCCATCTGCACTGAAAGGTTATGAAGAAAATTAATCAGTAACAGTATTGAAAAGGGAAGACAGGAAGAATAAAATGAGGAAGCTGGGACAAATTAAGAAGTTGTGTGTCCAAGCAGCCTAACCAAGTAGAAAGAGTTAACAAAGGGGCAAGTATCCCGGTAGGTTCCAGCTGGGCTGTGCCCGGTGGACTGCCGAGGCCAGGATAGTCTCAGCGGAGGCTCAGACTTGGTCAGATCTCCCAAGTCATTCCCAGCTGCAGGCAGCCAAGCAAGCTCAAGTGATTTCAGCTCTTTAGTGATTATCAGCTCTGTGTGATTATCAGCTTGTTTGGCTTGCTTGTGGCCGTGGCAGCAGACGCAGGGAGAGAGAGGAGAAGCGCGGTGTAAGGTTCCGCAGGATTCTTTATTAGGGTGTCCCACGAAGGTTCTCAGTGACAGCTCTTCTACCAAATCAGGCAGAATTAGGGGTTTTTATACCCTACAGGGGTTTTGGAAACTGTCCAATAGAAAGGGTCAGGGGAAAGTGACCTACAGGCTTACAGAGAGATAAGCAGGGTCCGAAAGGCGGAAGAGAGGGGCTTCTAAGGCCCAGTCATCGTGACTTGGCATTTCCCAGCTCAGGCTTCTGACCGCCAAGGAGGCCTTGCAGGCCCTGGGCCTGCTACAGGCAAGGGTCAAGTCTGCAATTGTATATTTACATTAGGCAGGTTCCATTTGGTTTATTTCTCCTACAGCAAAGATTTCACATTTAGTATTCTTATCTTTGTGACCTGAGCTAGATCTGCAGATGTAGACTTATGAAGTGGCAAAGTAGATTTTTCTGACACTGCAGTAAAAGACTTTTATCAGTTTTATTCAGCTTTATCTGTGCTGCCTTTCTGTGTGTCTTTCCCCCCCACCCCCCGGGAGTTGCCATTCCAGCTTTCAATACACCCTGTTTCTATATATCAGGTTAAATCTTTGGAGGAGTTTTTTGAAAAGTGGACTTGACAACTATAGTAAATGAAGAGATCTCAATCTGAATGTGTTTGTGTGTAAATGAATGCTCTTACAGCAGAATTGTAAATTTTTTTGTGTTGCAGTAAGTGATATGCATGAAAACATCTGGATAATCTCATCAAATTTGTTTTCTCAGGGCAAAAAGCTGGTGGTTTGGACTTGATATTTTTATTTTTCTCCAGATACCCCATCACAAAGGGTGCAGTTTATTCTTGGAACGGAAGATGATGATGAGGAACACATTCCTCATGATCTCTTCACTGAGCTTGATGAGATCTGTTGGCGTGAAGGAGAGGATGCAGAGTGGAGGGAGACAGCAAGGTGAGCATTTTTATAACTTAAAAATTATCCGTAGGTATTCGTTGCTGGTGTATTGAGGAATGATTTCAAAGCTGTAGCAAGCTCAGGGACAGATTTTGGATATAAAACTTAAATAAACCCATAATTTTAATCCTTAGTCAGTTAGTATTACAACAGCATTCGTCGTTTCCCAGAGCCAAATATTTCATTTGGATTTATGAGTATAGGTCAGAGGGAACACTGATGGAAAAAAAAATAATGTAAATATACCATATATATGAATTAAAATAATTGGGTCAGTTCATATTTTATATTCTAGTTTAAAGATTCTTTCAAACTTCATATTTTGTTTGAATCCTCAAGAAACTGATAAGGGAACCATTATAAAAAGATGAAAGCAAGGAATGAGATTACTTTTGGAGTAATAGAACTTTTACATATTCTAAATCTCCATGAACAGTTTGAAAATGAGTATTCAGTGTTGGATTATTTTATTTCTGCAAAATTAGTGGGAAAGACTTTTCGATTGCATTTCTGCTCTGAAAAAAAATAATACTGGTACAGAACTTTTCTTTTAATTGTATATTTTTTTTCCTTGAGCATTTAAATGGGAGATAGTTTGCTTAGTTTCATTAAGAATTTACATTTTACAGCAATCTTTATTTTTCATCTTGAAACCTTAGTTCTTCCTCTCCCTCTCAGTTGTTGACAGTGCTCCTCAATGGTGCCTAAAAGTCTGAGTAATATTTATGTATTTGGTAGAATATAAATTGCAAAATTTCTGGAAGGATTTTGTGGGTAAATATGCATGTGGGCTGTCTGACATGAACATGGCTGGTAGCTTTCTTCCTAATTTTACTGCTAATTTCTGCTTTCCCAGAGGGCCAAAAAATTTTCTATGACCTTCCCTTCCAATACCTGTTCATAGGCAGCGTAGACAGATGCTAAATATAGATTTTTATATGTAGAAAATTCTCATATGGGGATTGTGCTGCACAAGGAAGGTAGTAGTGTTCTTAAATAATCTTATTAATATTCAGAGAGAGAAAATCTAATCAAGGTAATCATCTGCAATGTTCTCATACTGATTGGGAATACATAGAACTTCTCTTGGAGGGGTATCAACTTCTGTTGAAATGAAAAAGTAAAAATCACTGTGTTTTATGTTATTTTTAAGCAGGGAAATAGCAACTTCTTTAGACCAACTTAAAAAAATCCCTTTGCAAATTATTAAAGAATTGTGTTTCTGAAAATTATAGCAATTTCTGTCAGCAAGTGGTTCAGATGAAGGTAGAATTCAAAAAGAGTAGGTGAAATAAATTTCTGTTTTGGTTGATCTGTTTAATGCACACCCTTCTCAACTGTTGTTTGTGAAATGAAGAATTAAAAAAGTTTAATAGAAACAAGATTGTTGAAAAAAAGCAAGACAAAAACAGCGAAGAAAATGACGTTTTTGGATCTCAGAAAATACAAGAGTGACATAATAGGTAACTGTAAAATTTTCATTAGCTTTAGCAGTAAAATGGAAAGAAAGGAAGGCTGGGGCTGCTGTGTGGAAAGAACTGGTCAAGATAAATGGTCTTTTTCAGTTTGGATCCCCAGATTTCAGACTGCATTTGACATGGGCTGGCTGATTAGAAAAGGAGATGGCAAGGAAATGATCAAATTCAAAATGAAGATAAGACTTAAAGTGCTTCTCTGTGCAAATAAGAGGGTGCAATAATTTCCATCCCAGAAAGGAGAAAAAACATGTTTTTAATGGGTAGGGCAATTCCTGTCTCTCTGTGAGTCTGTCGGGTGTGCTGTACTAATCCAAACACAGCAGTACCATTAAAGAAAGGATAAAAATGGTTGGGGCAAACAGAGCCCTTATAGTCCAATTTCAGAGCCATACAATGCTTGAAGGAAAGAAAAATTATAGACTTGGAGATAAGTGGAAAATTGGATAAAATGCAATACAGTGGTATGTCATGTCAAGGTAAGTTAATAATGCTCTTTTATCAGACAATTGATGTTTGTTTTTATGGCAAAGAAAAAACAGTGGATCTAAATTTTTCTAAGCAAAGCATTTGATATGGTACAGCAGTGAGAATGTATTACTTAAACTGCATTCTAGTTTAAAAATTCTATTATGTCAGGAACTATTTGAAGAGGTGCAACAGGCCATGCTGACAGATTATACTATAAGTGTGGAAGGAAGTGACAGCTATCTTCTGAAGAATGAGGCTTAGTAAATAGATTTATTATTGAATTAAAAAATGGGATTATAATAAGGAAACTTGCTGATAATAAGAAATTAGGAGGTATTACTCCTCTAGAAATAGATAAAGGTATCATACACCAAGAACCAAGTGGCTTTGAGTAGGGTAATAGAAATGGGATGGTGTTTAATGTGCAAGATCATGTGCTTAGAAACTAATACAGTGGGTCCTTTTAAATACCTGTGGTTGATGCAGGACTTCAAAATTCTGATTTGACTAAAATTATGGTGTGGAGAAGATACAATCTGAATTCATTTATTATATGTTTTTCATCTGTGTGCAAAATGTCATTTGGAAATATTTTCAAATCTTACTGTTTGGCTTTGGATGTAGTTTCAGGTAGAGATTAATTACATTTAATGAGAGTGATAGCACTAAGTGGTTATGTATTCATTTCACCAAGCTCTGCACTTGGTGCACCTGGACTGAAGTGTTGGGGTAAGTGTTGAGTACAGATGAAGTACATCTGTATCTTGGAATTTTCAGTTTGATTGAAAGGGCACTGGACTTTTCTGTTCCAGGATCTGGTTTAGACTGTCCTATCCATGGAATTAGTTAGTGAGCAGAATGGAATGAATAACTTGGTTATGTTGATATAGGGATAAATGTTTTTTTTTTTCCTCCATCAATTGATTTCAAGCCAGAATAAACACATACTTTTTAAAATCAATAGTCATTCTTACAATAGTTTTTGTATGTGGCCCAGCTGTACAGTTGTGCATTCTCTATGGAGATGATGCATAGTTTCTATTCTGGAAAAAAAAATTTCTGGTAAGTTTGTGGAGAAATGTGTTGAAGTGTAAGAGTTGGATTTATTTTATACACCCAAATAGTGTACCTGCAAGGTGCAGGTGTTGGGAAAGCAATTCATGTGTCATGGCTGGAAAGTGGCACCTGATTTGTAGCAAGTTTTACCCAGACTTTTGGGACTCATTTATCTGCTAGCATTAACCAAAAATATCTGGAGAATATCACTGTCTTTATGGAGCAGAAGAAATTATGTAGTAAGGAGGAAAATAGAAAGAACCTTGGAACCAGGAGGAAAGTGCTTAAGCTTATATTTCAATGCACAGTTAGGAAAATAAACTCGTGTCCATAGTTTAGAAAGTAAATTGTTAATAGTGACTAGAAAATGAATGGATTAGGGAGAGTTATAGTATAATGCATTTTCCCTGGATCAAAACTTTCTTCCAAAGAAAGTGGGTCACAAGAAAAATGTTTCTCAGTCCTGCTTTTTTACTGACATGCTTGTGTTCTTTGGTTGGTTTTCAAATCGGGGTGGGCAGGCACAAGCTCATGTGGAAGTTGATACAGATTGAAATATTACATGAAAACCATTAACTGTTGAGCAGGTTGTGACTACATACTCCATCTCTCTGCTGCAGACATACCACACTACAAAATAGATAAAATACAGTCACCCACTTCATATTGTGCAGAAAATGCAGTAGCTGTGTCCAAAATGAAGCATATGCACTCTTTTATTGGTGCCTGAGAAAGTGATGAAGATGGCTTTAGAAGGTAGGACATATACATAAGGTGTGTGTATGCACACACCCTAACCTGAGTAATATTTTTCCTATAGTGACATGCCTAGCTGAAACTCTTGTTGGCATAGTTTTTCTAGCAAGCATTCTGTCAGAGGAACTAAACTGTGTTATCAATAGACCTATGCCAGTCTTTACCAGTAAAAGAAAGCTGTAAGGATGAAAGTGCTCTTCCATGCAATCAGACACAGCAGAGATATCTCCAGATATGTTCCAGTCGCAGGGGATGTGTGTGACATGAGCTCAATAGGGGCTGATGGTGTTCCCCTAGAAACTAAGAAAGGCTTAGGTATGATCTGTCAATCATACCAATTTAAGGGGTTAAACTGCAAAAGTAGATATATTTAAATTTGTCTGTGAGAAACTAAAAGGAGTACGAAATTGGCAAACTGGGATTTATGCCTGAATTTGGATTTCAAAGCCATTTCTGTCATGGAGCCTTGCTCATGAATTCAGAGGATTGATCAAATGGTATTATGATTTTTAAAACCACTGAATACTTAGACTTGAAAGACTGCATAAGATTAGAGTTGTTTTATGTTTACTGCTACTGTTTCTTATTTGATATGTTAAATAAGGATTATCTGACATAACAGGAATAATTCTGAAAAGATAGGTGATAAACAGTATCATGATGTTCCCTCGATGAAATTAGTAAACTTATGATATGCTTATTAAAATCAAAATAGAAATTATTCCAAACATAGAATGCTCCCAGCTGGACTTGATTTAATTCAATGTTCTGGCTTGTTGGCTCATTGAGTAACAATGTATGATAATGTGTTTAAACACCTAAGTTTCAGCAACAGTAGGAAATGGGGTGCAACTCATACAATTATACTATTGCAGTTCATGGGAACTCAGATAGATGATCACAATGGTAAGTCTAATTATTTGAGTAGTAGCAATAGTTTCCTATGGATTTTTACCAATGTGTAAGCTTTAATGTCTGACACTATAAACACTAATTACAGCTGTTTTCATGATTTAGACTTCTCTGTGTCCCTAGTTTGTTATTACAAGCTCTGATAATAAGCCTGCCTGTGTCCAGTCATCTGTCTTAGACTTTTAAGAACATGCTTGTCTTTTATTGCTCTTTTAAAATCTGTTTACAACTGATCAGTAGATTTAAATTGGGAAATATCAAGGACAGACTGCAGCAGCATAATGAGATAAGCAGTGTTGAAGACTGACTTACATGAACAAAAGGTAATGACAGTATGAGGTTTCTGATGATATTTTGTCAAACTGTGTGCTTGGATCATTGTTCTTAGAATATATGGAGCACAATTTTAATTTTTTTTTCTGAATCAGCATAAAAGATAAAACAAGCTAAGCATAGAAACAATAAGATATATAATAACACTAATAATAACACGTATTAACAGAAATAATTAAGAATACTCAAACATAAGGATCTTATAAATTAGAAACATACACGAAAATGGAGGTATGAGAAGATAAAAATGCAGGTATTTTGCAGAGTCTTGGGAGACAGTTTAAACAGGACAATAAATGCACCATATTTGTGATGCTGTGGATGCAAATAGGTACTGCACATTTTTCAGCTTGGAAACAAGAGTGCCAAGAGTAAGATAGGAACAGCCTCTTCTTAGGGAGTTCACATGTAACTGCAAAATGAAAAACAATTTAAGAACTGTTTTTTCTTCTCACATGCTTCTTCCCTGAGTTGTTGTAGGCCTCCCTTTAAAAGTATAGCTGCATTTCATGGGGAGAAGTGAAGTTTAACAAGCATGTTAAATCATGTTTGATGTCCCTTTGGACATGGTTTTGAAAATTTATTTGGAAAATCTCATTTGCATATGCAAATTCAATTTCATGATTCAGCTTTGTGGAAGCAAATTTTTGTGCTGTGTCCTCCTTGCTGCTTCTCTGGAGGAATGCGAAGGTGGAGGGGATGGGCTGGGAAGAGAAAACAGAATGCAGCAAAGGGAGTGGGAACAGGTCTGATGAAGAGGAAAGTTCTCATGGGCAAAGACAAAGTACAGAAACGGGCCAGTTTGCTCACAGAGGAAATGGAGGGAAAATGTTTAGGTACAAAGAGGAGGAGAGGGCTAGACATAGGAGACTGGAGATTTTGAAGGACCCAAGGAGTTGAGGCAAATTGTCTCTATAAATAATGAGAGAATGATTAGAAGGCAGCTGGGACAGTTCCAAGAAATGGAATGCATCAGGAAAGGAGCAGATATACTGATGTGAGTGGGTCAGTGAAGTGGTGGCTGCTTGCAGGATGGCAGCAAAAGGGGAAGAACTTAGTACACAAGGACTGAAAGGAGAAAAGTGTCTAAAATGTGGGAACACTTGAGTATTTTACAAGTAGGAGCAGAGCTAGACAGGTCGTCCAGGAAAAGAAGAGGACAGCTGTGATAGCTGCTTTGCTGGGCTGTGAGGCTTGGTAAAACTGGAAATTTTTCAGCCTTAAAGGTCTTAAGGCTTTAAATTTCCCTGCTGTCTGGAAATGTGTGAAGATGCTGTCCAGGTGTGAGGCTCTGCTTGACTTCTCTGCTGCCATGTCCATATAAAAGAGCTGAGAGCTGTAGAGTCAAGCAATTCAGGCATGTGCTGTGCTTGCAGCTGTTCAAACCTTGCTAGGCTGGTGGGCTGCAGGGCTCCACACAGCAACATCACTGTGTGACTTCTCAGATGTTTGTTTGTTTGTTTAATATTCTTTTAACATTTTAACTGCAATATTTATCAGTAGAGAATTCAGTCTCAAGCAGGTTCACCTGGCTGGATGGTAAGAAAATACTTGATCCTTTCATGCCAGTTTCACATATCCTTTTACATGACTGAAGTTTCTCTAGACTCCTTTTTATACCACTTGTTATTCTATCACAGAAATATTGTATGCAAAGAATTAGTCAAAGTGCTTGTAGAGTACAAAGATAATTGCTTAATATACTTCTCTCTTAATCTCTGTGGTCAGAACTTAACTTCAAAAATGATATAATACAGCATTATTAAAGAAGTAGGCAATGGAAGTTTCTCATATTTCCTAAAAAGGAAGAATAAAGTGAGGTCTAAAGACATGCTTAACATCTTTGTCTGTACTTTCAGCATTCCTAGAAGTAATTAAGTTTTCATTTCTAATGCACAATGGAGTTATAAAATTGATTGTTTGTATAGGTGGTTGAAGTTTGAAGAAGATGTAGAGGATGGTGGAGAGAGGTGGAGCAAACCCTATGTTGCCACACTGTCACTTCATAGCTTGTTTGAGCTGAGGAGCTGCATCCTGAATGGCACAGTTCTTTTGGACATGAGAGCTAACTCCATAGAAGAAATTGCAGGTATGTATCAATGTTTCATGTATTGGTTATGTAAATTATTTAATAAAAACTAAATGCTTACCAAGAAAGTTATTGCATAATAATCAGTTCAGTTTAGAAATTCCTAGGAAATATTTTTCTCAGTGTACTAGAAAAGAAACGTCTGGCACAGTTAGTAAATATTCTATTTATATTTTCTATGTGGAACCTGCTGCTTCAAGAATCAATTTTTTTTGAATAAAGAAGAAAATTAAAATGGAAGAAAGAGGGCAGTTTGGATAGATTTAATTAGAGCTGGCATGTTCTATGCTCCTGCCATGCTGCCTCATGTGAATGACGCGTGTGCTAACTTCCACAAACTTAATCTACTGCTATGCTAATTGCAGGCAATCTAGTTTAAACCCCCCCCCCCCCCCAAAATATATGGAAGTATTTATTGCAATTAAATTATATGAAAACAGGTAAGTCTCTGAGTTGAGAATGAAATCAGGAGTAATGATACAGTGTAAGTTTTTAAAATAAATTTTTGGTACATTAACTTAAGATAAAGTTGAATGCATTTTTTTCCAATAGAAGTTTATTTGGCAGTTGCAATTCTAGAGCTTGTGTGAGCTTCTGAGCAAGACAAAACATAATGGATGGGTCTTCTCTCCCAAAAGTATGAGATTGAGACTAAATGCCATTTCCTGCTTTCCTGGGGTTTCTCTTAAAGACTGTAACTGGTTTTGGAAAGATACAAAAGACAAAGTAATAAAATTTTCTAACACTCAAGATTATCAAGAAACTGCTTTGTGAATTATATATAAATCTATGTAAGCCCCATATAAAATTAATTTTGCTTATTTAAATTGTAGGGGAGATATTGTTTGGTGGGCTATATTTAACAGTGGAATTAAAATTGGCTCAGATTGTGGTAGCTGCTTTTTTTATTTACTTTTCCCAAATTGTTTATGTCAAACTGATGCAAGATATTATTAATATAAATCTACAGAAACTTGTGTGGGTTTCTACTCTGTGCTGAGATCTGATTCTTCCATGACTCATAGTCTGAATTAGACCTTCAAAATTTATCTTGATAAAGATAAAAGATAAACATGAAGAATAAAGCAGCTCATTTGAAAGAACAAAGGTGTCTATCAGTATGCTGCTTTATTACTTATTTATAAATAATTAAGGACTACTTTGGTCAGCTGCTTAATGTTCTTGTATCATTTTTTTGCTTAAAAAGTCCACTGGGTTTTTCAATCTTGAGCTTTACTTTTTTAATCCAGAAATCACTCGATTTAGTCTGTAGTCAGCTGTGAGAGCCCTTCCAGAATTGTTTCTTTTAGTAGGTAAAAAAAGTAAGGATGAATGCAAAAAACCCCCAACTTCAGGGAGCATCCTTTTTTTTCCCTGTTTCTGAAAGATACTGTATATTTTCCAATATAATGAGAACCCAATTAATTACTGTTTATAATCTCAATCCTTAGTTGTACTGATTTTGTTTCTAATAAGGTGGCCAAGGATTTGAGCATTTGTAATAGTAATGTTGAAACTCACCACAGGAGTAAGTTCTTCAGCAGAGGATTTGGGGAGTTACCCTCATGCTATGATAAGTCAGCTAGTTGTGGCTTATCTTGGTTTGTTGATTAGGAAAACCTATTCTGAGAAGAGGCTTTAGGATGACTTTGATTAAATGGAATGTACCATTTTAATTTAAAAGGTATCTGTTGTTGTGGCAGATTTGGATGCAGTTTATTTGTTTTATTATTTGCTTGAAGTGCTAGGCATCCCTCTCTGATAATGTGACCTGACACATGATAAGGTTTGCATGAGCTGTGCTTGGTTTTCGAGAGAAGATTATATTTTTCCTCCTCTGCAGATTCAATAAGCAATGAACTATTCTTTTTTTAAAAAGCTTTGCAGCAGGTGCTTCAGGCAAGTGAATCATTCTGTAAATTACTCACATTCTGTCAGGTTTCTTTGAAGAGATTTTTTTTTTTCTATTTTCTCCAGAAATAAAGTTGCTCCGGTTACTTTTCTCTGTTGATATTATTTGTGCAATTATTTTCTCTGTTAATATTATTTGTAGCAATTCTGTTTAACTTTTCTTCAATCAAGTCCCTTTGTAATTTGTTACTTTACTGCTATACTTTACTTTACTGTGTAAGTCCTGGTCTCCAGTGATCAGACAATGTTGCCTGGAGTGTGGCACACAGTAGGCAGCACTGCAAGAAGGAAAGACGATGGTAGTGGTAATAAGCACACCACTAAGGTGTGTGTGCTGGGGATCTTAGAAATGTGATAATTCCAAATGATATGACAAATAATTCTTTTTACTTAAAAATGACTGCTGGACTTGAAGATTAGGCAGGACTGATACCTCTCAATGTGCTGGTTTTGCATCATGGAAGTGATGCCACACTCAGGAAACCTTTATTGTTTGTTCCAGCCAGTTGCATATACTATGCTGGTAGTTAGAATCGTACTTATCTTGTGCTATAGAAGGCAAATGCTGTTTTCACCAGGAACTGTTGTCTATTCCAGTTGTATCTGACAGTCCTGACACTTTAGAATTTAAGGAAATGGTTGCTCTCACCTCTCTGCTTCAAATTTTTTTTCGACATTCAGCTCTTGTTATTTGGCTTGCTATCCATCCTCACGCCAGGCTTGTCCAACAGTCCTGGTGATCACTTTTGCTTTTCTTTCCCTGTTACTGTGTACACCACCTCTAGGAGAGTTTGTGAAAACAGGTTATGCCCTACGGTTTAAAGGGGCACTCCTGAATTAAATTTGATTATTGTGCTTCTGATTCATAGTTTAACATTTTGATTTTTTAATGCAATCTTTTGATAATTTTACTACATTGCTATAATGCATCATCTTTTGAGAACAAATACATTATTTGTGCACATGTACTTTCCTCTTACTCGCCTCTGTTAGCGAGAAATGTGTGCTGTGTATTTATTGGTGATGTCTTGCTATCTGGGCTATATTCCAGTATCAAATTACATTGCTATTAATGCATTACCAGTCTTCATATCCTTGAAAGAGGTGTACTTAAACTTTATTTCTAAATTGAAACTAAGAATTCCTATTTGTTTTACTCAAGGCTTTTAATCTATAAACACTCACTAATGCATTAAACTCTTAGCGCTTAGCCCTTGAGAATTTCTGTTATTAAAGTATGTATTTTAAAACTTTAATGGGCTTGTGGTAAAATGTACAGATGAAAACCATCTTTTGTAATGTTTGCATGGTTTGCAGGACCATGGATTTTGTATTTTATCCCTAGAAATACTGACAGTTCTGCATAAAAATATTTTGGTACTGTTTATGTGGTGAGAATTTTAAAATCATCCTCTATTCCAGCATGTCCATTCTCTATTAGGTCTTTTTCATTCCAACTGTCATATACAAAAATTACTTCATCTACAAGATTGTGTATTTCTTTGGAGAGGTACGCAATTTTCCTTGCTGCAAAAGAGCTTATTTATACCTATGGTGCTGAATTCACAGACAGCATCTTATTATAATAGAGACTTCTGAGATGAATTTCCAACACTGTCATCATACATCAGAACAGCATGTTCCTGAATTTCTCAAATTGTTCTTAATTTTTGTAAGATGGATTTTGCGTCTCTGGCAAGGAGCTCAGTTCCTCTGCTGAACTTTATCCTGTTTAAAAATGCAATTTTTATTACACATATTTTGGGGGAGTTATTTCTAATACGTGACGTTATTTTTTCATATGTCTTTGCAGTGACTCCTGTATCAGTAAGTTAGCACTCCATGCATAAGGAATTCCTTTGAACATTATGTAGTAATATTTCATCGATCACTTCTGTATAGAACATATGCTAAAAGGAAGTCTGAAAAATCTATGTAATCAAAACAGTTTATTTTGGAACTTGTCTCTTGAGGATGTATTTGCCAGAATCTGGCGGTACCATTAGAGAGCAGCTTCACTGTGTTGTTCAAGTTGGCAGATGAAAATGTTCTCTTTTGATATTTTCATTTAGTTCCTTTGAAACCATGTAGATTCTCAGATTACCATCTGGTTTTTTGATTATAACCACTGAATGAACCCAAAAGGTTCCTCTATTTAACATATGATGCCATTTTCTGTTGTTTGGTTCAAAAACTATTCAGTCCAGCCTTTAATGGCAATACTTTCTTTCCAGCATGAGCCATAGAACTTGCATATATCTTGTAGTTGTGCAGTGTTCTGCGAACAAATGTCAAATCTTGTCAAATACAAACTGTGGCCTCACAGTGGAGCTTTGGCTACTTGCACATATTTGAAATATTCCCATTTATTTTAAATGGTTTAATTGTAATAATGGTTTCTTTTTAAAATTAAGTTTGAATCTACCCTTCCTTTCCAATCCCAAGATCTGACTATTTTTTCCCAAGATCTGACTATTTTTTCCCAAGCAGTCCTTTGTATGTTCCTCACGACTGAATTTTCAATCTGTGTAACAGCTTAATCTTGTGATTGAGGTCACCAGACTCTGTGCTCAGCAACTCAGGGCATTACATCCCAAGTGTGCAATTTTATTGATTTCGTTAATATCATGTTAAGCTTTCAATCTGAACAAGTCTTCTTTTACCTTTGTTTGCTTTAAGCTATATTATTCCATAATAACCACATATTTTAACTGGTTCAAGTTGAGATTTTATTTCATTGGAACCTTTTGTTTCATCTGCAGCACTCACACTGTGTTATGTTTCTGACAGTGCTTTTATGGTACATTTAACTTTTATTACAAACACTGTAATAAAGCGTGGGATTGCCTGTGAGTAATCTGCTTCTCTGTTTGACCCTACACCTGTCTTTTGTTCAGCTTTCACCTTCTCACTACCCAGGTTCCTGCATTTGTTTGCTTTATTTTCAGCTTAGCATGTGGCAATAACCTCTGCAGAGAAACTGTCAGGTTTTGTTCCTTTGTCTGCGGGTAAATTGTAGATCTCCTTCCAACTTCTAAGTAGCGCTGTCTTTTTGTGTCGTTGTTTTGTGTTTTCCCGTGTTAGCCACAACTGTAGGAATCTTTTTTAGATGCACAAGTCAATCTTTGCTTGCAAAATTTATTTTTATGAGGCATTCACTGTGCCTGCAGTTTTGAACTGCAAGCCGGGAATTTTGGCCTTGTCTCTGCAATTTACAGTCTTGTGAAATACTGGCTCTTGTTTTTCAGTAAAATTACATACTGTTATTTTAAAAAGCAGACATTTTTCATTCTTTTCAAGTATTATATACTTGAATATTTGAACAAAATAATTTCAGATAAAGCTGGAAATAGAATCTGTGTCTCGAAGCACTGGAGTGCTCTGCCCTCTTGGATGAGCTGCTAAATCTGCCAGCTTAGATACAATGGTGATTATAAACAAGCTAAACGATGTAAATGGGTCTTGGTTCACAAGTGCAGCCCATGAATCCTGATTGTTGGGTTTGTATTGCTCCTCCTTCCTTACTCACTAGGGAAGGATATATTTGGGTTCCTCTTTAGAGACCCATCAAGATAAAGGATGGTGTTCCACCTGAATGTCTTCCATAAAGCAATGCATTAGGGTTGCTTGGTTTCTTTGTCCCTGTCTTTAAGGGCAACGATCACAAGCCAGAAAAACTGTGGCTGTTAAATTAGGTTTTGTAGTCAGCTATCACTGCAATTGTGATGCACATAAAAGCCTGTGTATTTTACATTTTGTCATTAATCTCTAATTTTGTCCTACAACTGTACAGTTATAAAATTTGGAAGTCTGAATACCAGCACCTTTGCTGGTATAGACAGAATTCAGTTTCTTCTGTAAGCTGTCAGTGCTAACCTACATCAGGAGAACATGAGCCCAGTAATTTCTTTTTGGACTTCACAGGTATTTTGATAGAAATCCAGTATGTTTTCTATAAATTTATTCTGTGTTTCACCTGAGCATTCTGTGTGTTGTTGCACATGAGGTGATGAGCACACTGTGAACCTGGTGCAGTGGGGAGCGAGCTCTCACCACACTTGAGAGCCTCCTTTTTGTCCATTTTCCTGGACCTGTGGGATCTCCACGTGGGTCTGGCCACGTCTCTGTAGAAAGCTACAGTGTGTAACAGACACCTCCAGAGTGAGTGGAAGCAGCCAGCCTGCTTTTGCATCCTTGCCGACTCTAGAGGTGGGACAGATGGAATTTTCTCTGCTGGGCCACACATGAGCCATGCTGCATTTGAACTGATACAAATTGTCTGCACCCCAGTGCTGTAATTCACAGCCTGGGTAAATTGTTCACAGGTGGTGATGAGTTACAGCTCAGTTACTGTAATAGCTTGTTAAAGTACTCACATTGCTCACATTTACTCACAAAATTAATTTTATACAGATGATGTATTGTAACTGAGTGTGAATGGAGAAAACATTCTTGAAATATATGAAACCCCGAGTTTCTTTGAATTCTTTTAAATGACCAGGTCAGGGAGAATATCTGTCTTTAACAGCTTGAAAAAATGATTTTGTGGTTCCAGTATCCACCAAGATTCCTTACTGAAGAAACATCCTACTTTATCCTACTTCTACTGACTTGATGTCAGCAGAAATGTTACAGGGTGAGCATTTAACAGAACGGGTAGCACTGTGCAGCTGGATATTCCACAGATTCCACGTCCTTCTGAAAGCTTCTTATGGTAGTGAAGCATCCTTGAAAAATGAAATGGTAAGCTGTGTCTCTGGCTAGAAGGGGGCTGTGCAGAATTTAAAAGGGCATTCAAGACAAAAATTCTTTAAAACAAAGATTCTTTCCTCCTTTTTTTCTTATGGAGTGTGAAGAAATGGCTGCCTGTTCTAGATACAAAAGTGAAGACCAGGGCTTTGAAAATATGTTCAGCTTCAACTGATGTGAGCATGTAGGCTCTTCTACTTACAGGATTAAGTGATTACAGTCTATTTTGAAAATTAAATGTTTAAAATGTTCTTTTTGGCCATTTACTCTTGGAATTGGTAAGCATGGTAAGCTGCTCTTGTTTTCAAGACAATCTTTGCAATTAAGGTTGTTACTGATATAGCAGGGGCCTGGGCTTTTAAAAAATATTTTGAGAAGCTTGGGAAGAAACTGAAAAGGAATTCCATAATGATAGGGGTGAATGGACACAGTCTTTCTTATTCTAGCTCACATCTGTGCAGGGCTTGAAAAAAAGGGTCAAAATACAGCAATCAATGCAATCTGTCAGAAATTTGACTATATTTGAGTTCCTGCAACTCTACTGCACTGGGTCTACGTTAAAAGAATGACAGCTGGAGGGAAATACCAAGGCAAGAAAGCACATCTTCACTCTTTCCAAAACTGAATGCCTCCTCTCTTATTACATGTGGTAGGAGTGCAACAGTAAAAGGGTAGTTATTGTAAAAACCCAAAAAACTCTAAGTAAGCCACTTTCTTCTTTCTGGCAGGAAATAAAAACTGTTAGTCATCACACTGGCACCAGCCCTGTGACTTCTGTGGCTGTTAACAAGCCTAGCAGAGCATCCTAGGGAAAGGAAGAGGATAGGGATTTGATTTTTGTTTTCCTGTAATTTTCTCTCCTAAATGGATAATCTTAAATATTGACATCATCCTCAACAGTTAATATATTTCAATATTTTATTTGAAATATACTGTTATTCCAGGAATGACACCATACAAGTAGAGTTACACTTATAAACAAGCAAATAGTGTTGAATATGAATATGTAAAACTATTTTCTGCTAGTGCACTGCAAAAATGGTTGTAATTTCTTAGCAGGGGGATCAGTTTTGCTCTCATCTCCTCGAAATTATCCTCTTGCAGTAACATGTTACATGATACTACATCTGGCAATATAAATAGATTCTATTTGGTATTGACAAATAATGCAGCAATTTTTCTGTATTATCTTACCTGAACTTTCTTTGCATTGCATTGTTAGTCACCACACTGAAGGTATTGCAATTATAGCTGCAAGAAAGAAAGACTGTGATCTCCTGTGGTAAATAACAAGGGGAATAAAAAAAATGTTTCCTCACAGCCAGTCCTTTGTAGGAAATAGAATTTGGAAAAGACAAGACATCTTATACCCATCATAACTCTGGATTTAAATATGTTATATTTAAATGCAGTAAGAGTGCTTAAGAACTGACTTCAAAGTCATTGCATAGGTGACCTTAATTTGTGAACAGCATCATTTTTTCAGGATTTTTTAATATTAATAGCATCCTTTTGTCCCTGCCCTTCCCCTGTTTCTCTCCCCCTGAAAGTGAAACACTTCTAGTTAAAACTTACATTTAATTCTGTTGCATTACAGGAACTGGTGCACTTCATTTGTAATCCTATAGGGTACTAATATTATTATTATTGCAATTTAAGAGATAAATAGTTTCCTCTTTCCCCTCTTTTATTATGTTTGTGTATATATTTTCAGACATGATTCTGGACCAGCAGGTGGGTTCTGGGCAGCTCAGTGAGGATGTTCGTCACAGAGTGCATGAGGCATTACTGAAACAGCATCACCATCAGAACCAGAAGAAGCTGAGCAACAGGATCCCAATTGTAAGATCGTTTGCTGATATTGGAAAGAAGCAGTCTGAGCCCCATTCCATGGATAAAAATGGTAATGCTTTATTTTGCATTTTGAGCCTTCAATAGCATCTGCCTGTTTGGTATTGCATGTGCTTTGTACCCACAGCTTAACAGTGTGATTCTGCTCTGAAAAGCTACCCTGTAAAAATGGTACTTTTTGCATGAGACTGGCTCCTCTTATGCATTCAGAAATATACCTGCTCAAATTTGAAATCTGGCTACCTTGCACAACTCAGGACTGGGCAGAGCTATTCAAGGGTCTTGCTGAGGTGTTGGAAGCTGTGCTGGGTATCCTGGGTAACTGGCATGGTGTGTTATTTCCAATGCAGCTTTAGGTATCCTGTGCAATTTCTCAGACTGAGCTTGAGCATCTTTGCACAGGGTTGTTCTGAGCTGTGGACAAGTTCTGTCAGTGCCAGGAATATGGTAGGACTATTTTTGACTTCTGTTGACTCTCCAGGACCTATTTATTTAAAAGGTGGTGGATTGCTTAAATAGTTTCTAAGTCTACAACAGTGTATTCATTAGCTAGAACTCAACTGCTGCTTCAGATTTTATAGGTGAGTTTGGGGGATTGAAAAATGAGGCAAACATTTCAGTATGACACTGTTGGAGAGATGTCACAAAGGCTGTACCTTGTTCTTTCAAAAAATCCCTTTTAGGAAAATCAGAATAATGCAAATGAGAAATGTTTGCAGAATGGTTCTAGAGTAAAATATTGGCATAACTTTTTTTTCCCCCTTGCTTTTATAGAAGACCTTACAAGGTGTGTTATTGTTGCAGGTTATCATATTGAAAGATAATTTCTTATTGCCACTTCCTTATTTGCATAAACAAAGGTCTGTGTTATGAAATTTGCAGCCAAATTTTGCAAATATTTTTCAGTTAACTCCTATTCCACAAATCAACTGTAGTGAAATCCCAGTCCCTTCTGCTGTCACTCTGTTTCAGAGCCCTACTGAGCTCTCTTTTCACCTTGGGAAGTGGGGAGTGAGGAAACAGCCGTAGCACAGGAAAGGTCAGGATTGCTAGAGGAATTTGTGTGCTCTCAGGCATAGGACAGAAGGCAAAGAGCAGTTGAGTGGCTGATCTGGAAAGATGGGGCTGCTTATATATAATAAAGGTTAATTTGATTTCAAGGAAGAAGGTTTCTTTCAATCACTGCCATATAAAGTTTCAGGAGATCTAAATCTAGTTGCTTCCCTGGGGAAGATTCTAGACCTAAAAGGCAACAAGCAATTTCATCTGATGAGGATATTAAATAGAAACCTTAATTGTGGCAAAGTGTCATTGTAAGAGTAAGGAAAAAATAATATTTACTAAGATGTGTGTGATCATGCATATGAATGCACAAAAATAAATGTAAGTAGGATGATTGTCCATCCTTTTTAAGGCAACTTTCTTGTTGATTTGTACAGCTTTTGCAGGTGACTTTAAACTAATATTCAGGAGACACTAGAGAAAGTTAATGATATAATGATCCTGTACTTAATTTCCACAGGATGTAAGATGGCAGCTTGCATTCCATTAAGCTTTTTTGCACTAGATCTTATGTAATAAATAGGCATTAGTTGCTTCATGAAGAACCTTCAGGGCAAGCTGTGAAATTATCATGAGCTCAATTTCAGTAACTTTGTGTCTGTTAGTGGAACTGATGCAGTAATTCACTCCAGAAACATCTTGCTTTTGCCTGAGTTTCTTCTGGCAAACTTCCTGGCTCTTCCTAAATTCCTCCAAAAATAAATTCTCATCAGGATAGCATCTAAGTCCATATTAAACACACTAATTTTATATACTCAGTGGTTAAGCGATCCCCTTAAGTAGGGAGACATATTACAGTTTTTCATTTGTCTGTCCCTGTTTTGGAAGATGAAAAAATGCCAAATGCATAGTTCACGTGCTTGTGTAGAAATGTCTCAGAGTGCTTTGATTTCTGTTAAAAAATCTTAACCACTTTTACTGTGTTAATTTAAATTCAATGTACTAATAGACATAATAAAAATTATATATGTATGTAAAAAATAGAGATTCAATAATTTTCAGGAAGCTTATGTGAAAGTATATCAGATTTCTATCTAAATTACAGTGAAGAGTCCTAAGCATGAACTTTTTGGACAGAGATGTTTTTAAATCAATTTGAGGCATTGTTCTTCTACTTGCATGCTTGAAGTGCTAATGCATGCTTGGCTGTCTCCTGCATTGACCAGCAGCTTTGGAAGGGACACTTGTTCCTGCTGAAATGAGACATGGGAACACTTTTTCTGCACAAAAGGAAGCTGTCTTTTTGGTTAAATTTGGGGTTAGTGTTAGACAATTGAGCTGGAAAAAATCCTTAGCAGTTTGTTGATTGTAAAAAAGGTGATTCAGAGCTCAAAGTCCCTGATCTGTGGGTTATGTGGTACAGCTGAGGATTCAAACTCCCTTCTTTGTCCAAGTTCTTGACAATAGTAGCTTATCAATGTGTCAATTTTCAGATGTTCAAGAGCAAAGTCTGAAAATGAATACATAAACTAATTCAATATATGGCAGCACTACTGACAGGCCATTGTGATATCTTTGCTGGAAGATAGTTGTACATATGTTCTCCCTCCATTTTTCTTTGTTTATGAATCTGTCAGACCATCTAATTAATTTGCTTTGTATTTAGTAGTATTATCTTTTGTTTACAATGGCTTTTCTTCACATCCTCTGCAGGGCTAAGATGTCAGGGTGCTATGGATTTACCATGCATTTTTAATGCTGCCATGCTGTGTTTAACTTTCACTTTTCATTAGGCATCAAAACTGTGAGAATTAAAAGCCTGCTTTTGATGTTCCAATAAAAAACGACAGTCAAATTTGGCATAAGAGCAGAAAAAATGATTTTTTTTTTTTTTATGGGCTAATTTGACACCAAATACCCAAAGCAGAGGGTGGCAAGTGATTTTAGCATAAATACCGTAAAAGACAGGTAAAAATATGAAATTTTTCATTGGTAAAATGAAAAAAAAATTCATCTTTAGAAAGTTTGCTTTATAAAGTAATTTAACCTATTTTTATTGAGATGAGTAGGTTTCACACTCTGATACCTCTGAGCTGTGTTTGTAAATTCCTATGATGTGGCCTAAAAAGCCAAAGACAACTGCAAATATATGACACCTCTCTGTTTTATAGGAGTGCTAAAATAATTTCATAAGCCTCTCCCCTTTTATAAAAGGGGTTCTGAAATGCAGAGTTCAAGCACATGTGGCACAAAAAAATAACTGATGTGTGAAAATGTAGGAAAAGAAGTTTTCATCACATAAACATTTAAAAGTTTTGACTGGCTATTTCACTTTTGGTCTAGGGGCATGTATGTTTTATTCATTTATGCATATATTAAAAAAAAATTAATGAAATCTAACAGACATTGTACTGGTTAAAGCCCAAGAGGAAGGAACTCGGGAGAGGAGTATGGGAGGCTAAGTTACTTTTATTTTCCTGCACCTTGCTGAAGTGTTCTTTACCCACAATAACAAGATCTTATGCCTGTTTTCTGTTCCATACTTACGCCATTTATAAGAGTTTCTTTTCCCTTGACATCAGAGCAGGCACATTGTTTGTGTGAAAATTGGGTTGCACCACGTGTCATGTCTGATTCTGAGAAATTCTGAAATTCCAAGCAGAGGTTTATTTGTATTCTAAGGAGCTTGAAGGAAGCAATGGCATATTAGATTTGGGATCTCTGAAGTTAATAGCTTGAGCTGCTGAAACTGTTCATTTTGACATGTTCTTTTTTTAAACCTTTTCCCAGTTTTTTCAGTTAGTGTGATGGGCTGGTTTGGACTTCATTGTTTTGTGGCAGCATGAGCACAAGCAGAGGTATTGGAACCTATGCTTGTCCTAATTTAGGATAGCATCCTTCAGTATTCTGAAAAGTCAAAATTCTCAGTTATGTTATGGTGTTAGTTACCTCCTTCAGTTTACCAATCTTTGCTGAAGATCAGCTTGATTTGGAGCAAGCTTACAGCACGTGAATCTCCCATGTCAATACCATCACGTGGAGAAAGCTGGATATGACCTGGAGCCCCATGAAGAGGGTGGGGAGGAATTCCTAAATATATGACCATGCACTTGCATTTTGTGAGTAAATCACAACCAATACCATCGATATACTCACAAGTTTTCTGAAGTATTGGATATGGATCAGGGGAATTGCTTCAGCTTTCATTGAAGAGAAGACAAACTCAACGATAGTTAATTCTGCCTTAAGGTTGCTAATGCTGTATTTCTTGTTTTAGATTATTCTCAAATATATAGTTTAATCAGGTTGTATTTTCCACAGGTTTTTATACTACTAAAATATAAGTTGTATTTATGAACATTTTCATCTGATATTTATTCTTTCTTTCTCTACATTCCTGGTACCCATGATAAAATGTGTAATCTATATGTATAAAACTATCATTCATCTTTGTATTTCTTTATTTTGCTCTGTCTTTGTTGTGTCTGTCTCTAACAGGCTCATCTCATCTCTGTACCTTCCTCATCTCCTATCCTTTGGGTTCTGTAAACTCCCTGAAGGTTCAGAGGTAGTATAAATACCTATTTTTGCTTGGGCTTCAGATCATTTCAAATGTACACCCATGTCTTCCTATCAATTTCCTGTCAGCATGCAAATTCTTGCTATAGTGATTTTTAAAAATACCACAGGCCTTTGTCTGCAGCTGTGGCACACTGAAGAGAAGTTTTTGGGGAATTTGTTGTTTTGGTGGGAGGACAGTGCCATTTCTTTATTAAGTTTATTTTCTTGCATCAATTTATAAAACTGCAAATCACAGCATTGTAGTTTATACTGCATGACTTCATGTGAATTATGCTTGAGATATTCAGACCTAGCATTAGAAAAACAGCTAAAGTGACTTCTTCCTCGTCCTCTTAAATTGTATATCGTTAGTGAACATCAAATCTCCCTGTAGTTACGGAGGTACAGTGGGAGTTACATGATTCTCCACTGATTGAAAATGTTGTTCATCAGGAGGCCTAAAGGCATAAATACAATTCAGCCTGCAGAGATGCTCCGTTAATTATAATTTTATCATATACTGAAGAAAACATACTGTTTTCCAATCTCTGAGTTTTGATCTGGACAGTGTTGACCATTTAGATTTAGAAAATCGGTGACTAGTTGTAGTGAAAAATCTGGAGACTGAAGAAATTTGAAAATGAGGATTTTTTTTTTTTTTTCCTGAATGGGAAGCCATATGTATGGCTTAGAAAAATAAGCAATTTCTTTTCTGGTTTAGTTTCCTTTGCTGTGTTGGTTGCATCCAGTTCATTTCCATTAACTGTGATTTGTGTCTGACTACACTGTTCTGAGTTTGTGTCATTGATGCTCTAGAGACATCTTGGATTTTGAATAACAACCACAATACACAGTTAAATGTCTTAAGTTCTACATTTTGGGGAGGAAGAATATGTTACATGTGACATTAATTTACTGAGATGATTTTTTAAAAAAATTTGCCAGGACTGTCTCAAAAATGGCAAACTGTATCTGCAAATGCAAACTTCTATTGCTGTAACAAATGTGGACCTTATTTTGATTTATAAGTGGCTTGACTTTGCATGCAAGAGTGCTTTTTGTGTGATTTCTTGCTCTAGTCAAAGTTCTGGCAATTTCACATTATCTAAAAAAGACACATTTTTTATATATGCAAATTTTTAAAACATAAATTTAAAACTGTGCTGATACTGGCTTTTTATTACATAGGAAAGCTGTTGCATCAGTTATAGCATGGTTTTATCTGTAATGTATTAAGTTTCTTTGCATGTACCCTGAATATTTCAATTATACCACACTGTGCATTTGATTCCTAAAACTGTGTGAATGGCTCTGATGAATTCTCGAAGAATGCAGCTCTTCACATGCTTTATGTAGGTAGACTGCAGGAAAAATTGAGGCTTCAGCTTTATAATGACTGAAAGTATTACAGTGCACTCTTGAAGAACAAAATTCTGTATTTACCCCATACAACATGTAAATACCCGTTTTGCTTGGAGTGCTGGAGTGGGGCTGGTGAGGAGAGGGCAGGAAAGAGTGGAATGGTGAGGCTGCTGCTGTTCTTGTTCCCTCTTGTAGGAAGTTGGTGGTTTATGCCTTCAGCATTTGTAGCAGCCTAAACCCCATATTTTCAGCTCAAACAAAAGAAGTAATAAACCATGACAACTGTTTAAAATCTGGCTAGAGTCTGGGGTTACTTTGGTGGGGGTTTTTTTTTGTAAAAAGAGATTACCTGTTGTCTCTACCTTGTATCTTTGATTGTTACTCAATACAGTAAAAAACCCAAACTTGTTGTTCCATGATCCAGAAAGCTGTCCAAAGTTGTAGAGCTATTTAAACATGTCTTTCTGCCTCAAGGTAAAACTTGTGTTCTTTCAGATTACTCCAGCATATGGGTAAATCAAAGTTTGAGGTCTTCTGTTGGCACAGAAAAAGAACATATGCTATTCTTAAAAACTTCACATCCTTACTGGTGGTGGCTTTTTATTCCTTATATGTATATCTTTACATATTTTTCTCCTTAAAAAAAAGTGGACACAATGTTTAAAAGTCCTCTGGACTGTTATGCTGATTGCTTTTGACACCTCCAATTATGATGTTAAAACTTCAGCATCTAAACAGGTGGTCCATGCTTTGACTCCTTTGTTGGTCACTATATTTTTCTCTGGCAGATATTTCTGCTCTCATTTTCTTGAATTTTTGGGTCCAGAAAAAAACGTGCAAATGCCTAATTAGCAACAGAAAGATAATGAACTGCTATTTCTGTTACTTTCCTGTAGCTTCTTTCTAATGTATTATATATATTAGTATGCGTAATTATTACAACTATTTCCCTTTTCATACATCCTAGGGTATAGAGGAATGTTTCAAAGGAAAAAATGAAGAGTCAGCAGGTTTTATATTACTAGATTTTAAGTTTTTTGGGAGTAAGACAGAAACTTTCACTGAGCACTTTATGCTTTCTCTATTTGAATAAGTGGAAGGGTTATTTTTGTCACATTAATAAAATCTCCAAAATAGAACAGAAATAAAATTTATATACTTTTTATATTAATGATTTTTAATAGCTGTAATACTACAGGATGATTCCTGTGAAAATAATTCAAGGACTGCTAAATAAATAATATAGAAAGAGAATTACAATGTGGCCGGAATACACTTTCTAAAGATCATGGTGTAACAATGATGGAACTCTGTTTTTCTTTCAGTTTCTAATTAAAACAGACAAATTGAATGACTGTTTGTAAATACCTTGCATATGTAATAATTTCTGGCTTCTGTTTTGCAAAAGTTGACATGTAGGAATTAATAGGCTCTTTTTGTATTCCTTTAATTTACATTAATATGTGGATTTCTAAAATCAATCCTTTATTTTTGTCATATGTAAATTTGAATCCTGACTTTATTTTTATTCTACTTGCTTAGATTTACATGCTTGTCATGTCTGTTTGTCATTCTCTGTTTATTTCGCTGCAGAGCCAAACAAAAGCCCTGATTTCTATTCTTACTTTGATCTGTCCGTGCCCTGAATCAGAGAGAAAAATGGAAATACTTGCAGTTTAAAGACAGGATTTCTAGCAATATATTTTTAAATGTTTTGTTAATGTACTACCTAATCAAAGTGCATTATCTGTCTGTGCTGCCAGGATGCACACATGAGTCTAAAACCTGTTTTGTGTCATGGGAGATTTGTCTAGTGGAAAATGACATGTTGATTTTCCTGAAAACCAGCATTTTCCTTGAGCAAGTATTTCAGCTGGGAATTCATGACCAGACTTAGGGTTCCTGTATTGCTCAGCTGTGACAGAAACTGGATACTTCAGCATTTTGGCAGTGGCTGAGGGGCTCTTACAAGTGTCTGTCCTGCTCAGGCTGGATCCTGCAGAGTTCTCGGTGTCCAGGCTGTGGCTGGGGACGTGCCTGGGCTGCAGGTGTGAGCCCCAGCAGTGTGAGGGGCCACACTGTGGCTTTTGGAATTGCCCAGACAATGTGCCTAGCTTAGGACTTCTGACTGTCTTCATCTTCAAATATCATGAACATATGGTCTTTGTTACTGTGCAAGTTTAGGTTGATTTTCACCAGAACCAATGTTTTCACATCATCATTTCTCAGTCATATGAAAGACTTTATTCGCTATGGAAACAAATATATGCTGGGCACGAGATGCTGACTCTGGGCCAGCTGGACTCTGTAGTTATTCCTGGGTATGTGTTAGGGCAGTAAGAGATAGTTGGCTCATATATTTGGTACTTTCTCTTGTACTTTACTGTGGTGCTCAGAGCTGTGTGTGGCTTCTGACGTGTCAGAGAGGGAGCAGGAGTGAAGGCAAGCAAGGCATGGCCAGTGCCCCTGTGGGCTTTGTGCCCTGTGGGGTTTGTGTCAGCCCCACTCCCTCGATGTGGGCACAGTGGGCTCTGGCCATGTGCAGGGACAATGTTGGCTTTAAGTAAAAATATGCTTTGTATGACATAGACTTGGTTTTTTCTTTTTGAGCTTTTGTTGGCAAAATCCTGTTTGCCAAAAGACTTGCTCTTTGTTTCCACAAGACTGAGGTGTATTTAAGCATTTCTTATCTTGAGATATTTTTAAAACTTCTTTAAAATATTTTACTAAATCCTCAGTGGAATTTTTAAAAAAATGTGTTTACTGAAGCATTTGTTTTATACATGTCCATAATCACATTTTTCAATACTGAGCTTGTAAATCAGTTGTTTTCCAATATATATTTTTTTATACCAGTCCACTTTTGTGTTGTTTTTTGTAGTTGTTATAATCAGGACATTCTTATACACGAGTAACTTTGTAAAAATTTGTAATCCTATTTAGGTTAATGAGGAATAGTTTTGTAGACACATATTACCCAAAACTGGCAGCTCCTCAAATTGTTTACAAAAGCTATGTGAAGGCAGGACTTTCCCCAAATGTATATCTTTAGAATTGTATGCTTTAATTGGTATAGAAGTTTTGTCTTCTAATATCCAATTGCATCTTTTATATTTTCAAAATTACCTTCTCACGTTCCTAAGTACACATGATGAATGTTCTATCTTTTGAGAATGTGCTATTCTAAATAAGTTTTTAATTGAAATGCTGTGTTTAGGTGCCTCATATATCTATCATATGAAATGTATGCAGAGCTCTAATAATTGTGTTATTGGATGTTGCTTTATTTATACAACTGTTAGTATTCTGTAATAATGATACTTTTTTTTAGCAGGTCAGGTTGTTTCCCCACAGGCTACTCCAGCCTGTATTGAAAACAAAAATGATGTGAGCAGAGAAAACAGCACTGTTGACTTTAGCAAGGTAAGTGTTCACTACTGATGGTGAAGAGAGCTTCCTGACTGCCAAACAGATATTTAAAATTAAATAAAATTAATCAATGCAAGTCAGGAAAATCTGTAAAGTGTAGATTTTACTTTAGCATTGAAGTTTTGTGTGCACTGCAGTATAGTTTCTGTATGACAAAACAGAATCTTACATTTTCTTTCTAAATTATATGTAAGAGAAAAATCACAGTTTAGGAACACAGATAAATTTAATATCATAGGTGTATATTTGTAGGGGAAATTTTACAAATTAACAGAAAATTATCTAAGTAGGAAAGTAATTCAGAATTCCTATAATTCACATTTACCTCAGATTTTGACTTTCTGTAGAAGTGATGTGTGAATGCAAACTATGCTTTTTATAACCTGAACTCGTGGATTCCAGATGTCTCAAACAGAATGTGTTTCTGTAAACCTATAACTTAATTCTTCTGGCAAGCCAAGATCTTTCAGTACACTTTACAAAAGATGTTAACTGTTCAGTAGTGGAGACTGCAATGACAGTTCAATGTTAGATAGCAAAGAAAAGCAAACAGCTTCTCAGCTTTAATGTGGAGGAGAATCCTAATTTGTGTAAGAAGTCTGTGTGTACCTAAGACAGTCACAATGGATACAGATGACAGGCCTGACAGGGATAGATGGCTTCAGCTGACACATTAGTGCAACAAAGGTTGAGTAAGTGAAGAAAGGTGATTTAAACCAAAATTCTGATGAACAGCACTTTGAGTCTGTTGAATTTTAATGTTAGTGCAGCTGAGCTAAAAGTAGAGTTATGTGATTGCTCCATCTGGTGCCAGACTTATTTCCTAGCAGCAGTAGCTATTTGCATCATTTGAATTTTAGACTGAACATTCCAGACTATGAATTGTATATGGCTGAAATAAAAGGGGAAACTGATCTTTCTGTCAATGACAATGAGAAAAAAGGAAGCTGGCTGGGAATGTATTATGAACCACATTTCTGTTGAGGCCGGAAGAACATCTATAAACAGTGGCAGGTTGTTAAAAATTTAATATTAATCCTTTAAACATATTTCAAACTAAAATTATAATGCTTTAAAGAGCCAAATACAATATTGGTTTCATGATAATTATATTAAAGTCTTAAGGAAAACTAATTCATTTTGCAAGTATTCTAATATCAAGATGTAAAATTTGTAGAGGTTAGAAAATATAAATAAAATAGTCTATTCACAATTAAGCTATGCAAAAGTGAAGGGAATGACTTAAGTTTCAGTAGCGCTTTTCTTGAACATTTCTCCAGTTGCTTTGAGTGTTGTAGGATCCAAATCCCAGTCAGTTGTCTAACTGCAATTTTGTTTGTATTAAACAAGAATGGAAGCTGCATCATTTGATCCTTCACTCATTATTTTTGTAGTGCTGAAGCTTTGCTGATCAAAAGAGCTATTCCCATTTAAACTAGCTGGAAGAAATCAACATTTCATCTTTTTCTAACCTCAACAGTGATGAATACCAACAAGGAAGTCAGGAATATGAAAGGAACAACTTTTGTTAGGAGGAATGAAATAACAGTAAAGGATTGTAATCCAATACCTTTCTTTTTGACTGACTTAAAATAGATCCATTTATCCTTTTGAAGATGCATAAGTGCAGTTTCCCCTTGAAATGTGCTATTGCAATAACTCCCAATGGTTATAATTGGAATTATATGCACAGATTGAGAGGAAAGTAGAGCAGTACACTAATTTTCTCTTGAGTATTGTGATTTCTTGCTCTAATTTTGTTCCAGATATTAATTTCATTTATCTTCTACAAAAAAAGCACCTTTGACTACCTCACATATTCTCTCCTTGCTCATCTGTCTCCCTTGGGCTATGTCTAATATTCCAGCTTTGGAGCTGATTCAAAAAGCTGACTTAATCTGGATACAGCATTGAGACTGTGTTGATTGTATTGGTACCTACCTATGAAAAATGTGAGACAGGCACTGAAAGCTGTCTTGAGTGTCACTTCAGTAGCATGGAGAGTTGGTTTGTGTTGCTTGTAAATGTGTCACTCCTCTTCCTCTGCTGCCACCACCAGGACTTGGTGTTCTCAGGGTGAGGTGGAGGTGATCTGTCACAGCACCATTTACCCCCTGTCTGAGCAGAATGGGGGTGATGGTTTAAGAACTTCAGCTGGCTCATTTTTACTTTTTATGCCAAAGACTGAAGAGAACATTAATTGTCCTGAAACACAAAATGTATAAAGAGACTGTACCCACATCCCTTCTCACAGCAACATTCCTGTGCTCTGTGTGGAATCTTTATTTCTGAGACAGCCCCCTGTCCCATACTGACAGAGTTTGGTCTTTCAAATACCATGGGAAGCAACTGACTGGTGCTGAATGCTGGTGGACCCTGCTTATAAATACAGTTGATTAATATGTTTTACTAGGAAGGGATGTTGGGTATTTAGTTTGTCTTCGTGTCAGTTTATGTTTGGTTTCAGGTTAGATGTCCACCACTCTCAGTCTTTGAGTTGCCCTGGAGGGATGTGGGCCTGCATTAGTTATTCAGTTTTATATTTAATTGAAGCTTGCCTGGACTATTTAGGGTCAGGTCAGGAACGTGACTCAGGTTAGGGTGTAGATTAAGATGCACATCAGGACTCTCCAGCTAAAGACCTGGGATAAGAGGTATATTATGGATAGGTTAGATGAAGCATTCTAAATACGTAGCTTCTGCCACTGCCATAAATTAACTCCAGGACCACCTCCACTCTCATTGTGCAGTGAAAGCAGTTCCTTTGGGGTTTGGGTGTGTTTGCTAAGTTTGCTCCTCTGCCAGCTCCTTTAATGGGTCTCTCTTCACTACCTAAACAATACCAGACAATATTAGAATCCCAAGCTGATAAATAGTACAGGAAATATCTGGAAATAATTTCTTGTAGTCAGGAGACAGAATGATTATTTCAAATTTGAATTTTGTGATCTGTATGTTAGAGGACCTCTATGTCACAACTGTAGCACATTGTTATGCTACAGTTAATTATTAATTAATTATACATTAATTAATTATTGAAATTATACATTAATTATTAAATGCTAAATGCATTTACATGTTAAATCCATCCATTCACAAGGTAAACTCAGCACAGAATGCAGATTTCTACATGCCTGAAAGACTGCTTTCTTCCTCTCAGTTACAAATAACCTGTGACACAAAATTAGGTGCGGAGTGAATCTTAGTTACGTATTTAATCCTGAAGAGTTATTTCATTATTTGAGTGGAGAGCAGAATTTACCTCACTTTTTCAATTTACCTTGAAAAGTACTTGGTCTCCAATCTTCCAGGTAGATCTGATTATTTTTTAACTTTGTGAGGTGTTCAGTCATTTTTGTAGCTTAGGGAAGCATAGATATCTCTTTGTGATCTCAGAAAACCAAGATTTCATTACACAGGCAACTGTGTTATATCTGAATTCTGATTTAGTGCCAGAGCCATTTGCAAGAAAACAATTTTCTAAATATTACCAAAAACTATGCAAACTACTACTGACAGATGGCTGTAAGATAGACATTAAAATGGTCCACTTTAACAGTTTATATTGGATTTGGTTGCTGTTGTTGTGTTTAGATTAATAAAAGGAAAGCAAATGACAAAATTCATGCATTTTGAAATGTAGACAATACTGCTGCATAATTAAATCAGACATACATTATATACTTTATTACTCCATGACAGTCTTTGTTACAGAATGAAGCCTAGAGTCATACAATCCTTCACAAATGTCATGGTGAAGCTGTGTCTCTGTTTTTCTATCATCCTGCAAAAGTCAGCATCACTGCCTAAAATTCCAGTTTTTCTTCTGCTTTGTTCTTTCCATTTGCTCTTGAGACTGCCAGTGCTCATGATAGCTTATATTCTGTTACTTTCAGCCAAAGGGCATCTGTCTTCTGCAAAACCTGAAACCAAAAATGCATCTCAAAGTAGAAAAAGGAAAATTGTGTGTAGTGGAATCTAGTGGTCTTCTCAGTGAGATAATAACACAACAACTGTGAGCTGCAAATAACTGATTTCCAGAATTGTTAATTATGGAAAAATAAGATGTCTTAATTTCTTCTACTGTTATGGTTGTTATTAAGTACGCATGCTCTTATGAGTATAGATAAAAAGCATTACTAGGAAATGAATCCTATATTCTTAAAAATATTTTGAGTTTGATTTGTTGTCTTTATAAATTAATTCTGCAGTACTTTGTTTCCAAGAAAAATCAGCCAAGTAATTAATGTCCAGTTTGGTTTAGAGAATCATTTTTATTAAAAAAAACAACCATTCAACAGAAGAGAACGGTGGAACTGTATAACTGAAATAGCCAAGGTTATAGTGCAGTAATCAGCAAGTTTCTGTCAACAAAGCAGGGGGAAAAAAAACCCTATGAGTAACTTTTAGGTTGTAATTTAATATACTTTCCCCAGGTTGACCTACACTTCATGAAAAAGATACCACCTGGAGCTGAAGCGTCAAACATCTTAGTTGGTGAACTCGAGTTCCTGGACCGAGCCGTTGTGGCTTTTGTTAGGTTGTCTCCTGCAGTGCTGCTTACAGGACTGGCTGAAGTTCCAATTCCAACCAGGTACAGCTGGGCTGATTTTGCTTTGCGTTTTCCTGAGTACCTTGTGGGGACAGTGTGATGTGACCCTTGGCTTTGCCTTTTACTGAGTGAGGAATTCAGTTTGCTCTTTAACAAAGACATCTCTCCGCCTTCCACTCACCCTGTAAATGATGTGTGGATATATTCAGACTCATGCTAGTTTTGAGTACTTCACAGATGTAGAAATGTAGGTTACAACACACAGTTTATCCTATACAAACTGGTATTACTCCAGATGAAATATTTCACTAAGGTGAAATATTCAGCTTCGTAGAATATTTCACCCGGAACTGAAACTACTTGTGTGATACTGCATAATTATGTACAGAAGTAAAAAAATGAAGAAGGAATTGAGAAAAGGAAAAAAGTAAATTGTGTGATTTGGTTGACTAGGGATAGTGAATGAATGAGTGGATGGACAACATGCTGTAAATTTGTTCTTCAAAAATTTTTACTTCTTCAAAAATGTACTTTGCATGGTAGGGAATGTGACTTTTAATCATAATTATTTTTTTAGATTAATTTTTTCCATGTTGAAACTTTTTCTGATGGGGTACTTTGATTCTGAACAAAAATCATGAGGCATTAAAAAAAAAGTCTAAAATAGACCTTGTTTTCAAATAGAAGACATTGGGATAGATCTGCAGTTACATTGTGTCCTGCTGAGGTTAATTCAGATCAAAACTCCAGACTGATTCTCCCGTATCTGTGTTCACTGACTTAACTATTATTGCAGAATCCACCCCCCGCCCCCCACCTTTTCTTTTATTAATTTGCGCCTATGTTTGTACACACATTCTGTCTTTCTTTCCCCTTCACTCTTTTAGTTTCTATGAAGGTGGAATTCCAACAGTAGGCAGTAATGTATTCCAGTTTGAGATGCTCAGGACACTCACATGTGACTCTCATGTTATGCTAAGAAATGCTGCAATGCTGAGACTCAGATCCTTGCTTCTAACCAGATAAACATCATCTTTGAACTGTACTTTGTAGTTACTTTGGATATTATTTTTTTGATGTTTTCTAGTTTTTGCATGTGTATAAGAAACACTGAGGGAGTGAATTGGCTTTGGAAAAAGCTTTTCCTTCTAACCACCCCCAAATTCCCACAAAAAAACCAAAAAAAACAAAAAAAAAAACCCAAAAAAAAAAACCCACCAAAAGGAAAAAACGAGATTTCTTGATTTTTGGTCAAAATAAAAATAGTTACAAATTAAGACAGTTAAATATTTCTGCAAAAATTTATATGTAAAAAAAAAAAAAGTAATACACATAAAAATATTGTATTTTGCATTTTAGCAAAACTGAGAATTTTAGTTATTTCACTTGAACAAATCTTCTGCCTTTTATGGAACTTTACTTGCTTACAGCCTCAAGTAGAGACTGTCCAGAGCCTTAATGAGAGTTAAAATGATTTAAAAATTAATTTTATTTGGGTTAATTTAACTTATCCAATGTTGCAATAATTTATGTAACCATAGCCATTCTGTTGAATTAACAGAATTAAATAATGTGTTCTGTACATAGATTACAATTGCATACATTTATTATGTAAGTTAAGGTTTGTTATGTAAGGAAGTTTTGGTAGCCTCAATCAAGACTGACTGTTAAGCTTGTGATATATTTTTGGAAGCTATTTTCATACTCTTTTTCTAAGCAAAGCTTCATGTTTAAATGCATGTGTGAGGATCTTGAAGGAGATTATATATAGTGTTTATCTGAGAGATTCTTCCCGTCCACATTTTAGATAAATATTTCTGTAATATTTATATTAATTTTCAACCATCTGTGCTTTATGATTTCTGAAATTTATTTTTAATTTGCAGATTTTTGTTCATTCTTCTTGGACCACTGGGTAAAGGCCAACAGTACCATGAGATTGGAAGATCAATTGCAACACTAATGACAGATGAGGTATTTTTATTCATGGTTCAGTTTTGTACTAACTGAAGAGGTGTAATAGGGAATCTCCAATCCTTCAGATGAAAAGTTGCTAATCATTCTGGTGATGACAACGAGCATTCTAACTCATTTCATGATCCTGTGACAGCCCAGATTATGCTGCATAAGGGGATAACAAAATGAGAAACAATATTCATAAGCGAAGATGTCTGCACCAGTAAGGTTCCATTTTCCACAGTTGCTTTCCAGTGGATTTAATTTTGTTTAAACTGCAAAATCTCTCAAATATTTAGCAGCCATAAGAATCTTTTCCTGTAGCAGCTGGAATTTCTATGAGAACTTAAGTACTGGAAGCTATTTTCAGATTTTCAGTTGAAGCTGTGATTGTTCAGAGGGAACTTTACAAAGTGTGTTCTATTTCAGAGAAGTGGGGCCATTATTTTAGAGAGAGTTCCTTTTTCAATCTCTTTTTCCTCCCACACACACTTCTCAATTTTTCACAGGTATTCCATGATGTTGCTTACAAAGCAAAGGACCGCAATGACTTGGTGTCTGGAATTGATGAGTTTCTTGATCAGGTTACTGTTCTCCCTCCTGGAGAGTGGGACCCAACAATTCGAATAGAACCACCTAAAAATGTTCCCTCTCAGGTTTGTACAGTGTAAAATTCAGACACTTAAAAAAGTTGTGATGAATTTTTGTTATGTAGATTTAAGTCTCATTAATTTAGCATTTAGCAGAGTCACTATGTTTTGCATGCTGTTTTTATTTTAGGTTAATTTTAGAAGAACTCTTGACTTGGAAACATACAGTATACTGATGACATTTGGTTTAGTTCAGTACTAGTTCTCTCCTGAGTAAATACAGGCAGTTGTATCTAAAGATACTAAATTCAGGGATAAGTAGTCTTAAGCATCCTTGATTGTTCCAAATAGCCATGGTTTGCTTCTGTTCTAAGATTATTGCAAGAATTGATCAAGGCTTGTTACTCCTTAAAATGTTTTCTGATGCAAGATTTTTGGTGATCAATTCTTTAAATTTCACAGAATCACAATTCTTTTTACAATTAACTGTCTGGTAATAGAACTCCTTTACAGCTTATGAGAAGGTTATGCTGATGAATCTTAAAATGAAATTTTTATGTTTAAGCTTTTAACTTTCAGAGCCTGTTTCAATACTAAAACCCACAAGAAATATCTTTTCCTTCTGTTAGGAGAAGCGTAAGATCCCAGGAATGCCAAATGGAACTGCAGCCCATGGGGAAGCAGAACATCCTGGGGGACACTCTGGACCAGAACTGCAACGCACTGGAAAGTTAGTGAAAACATACTCACAATCTTTAAGTGTTCAAAGTGATGTTCAAAAGGAATCACAAGGGTCTGCTTCTCTCTCAGAAGTGTCTCGGTGCATAATTTCTTTCAGGCATTTGTCCTGATTTGCATGTGCCACGTAGCTGAAGAGGACAATACATGCTCATTTGCAGAGAGCAGGAGAGGGCAAGAGGGTTTGAGTTTTCTCATTGTATTTATTGCAAGCTTCTTTCTCTAATATTTACAAAGGCCAGACCTTTCTTAAACTTGATTAATGTTTCTTGGTTCTGTACAGGATGAAGGGAAACTTGGTACAGTATTGTGCCATATATTATGAATACTTACAGCTGTCTTGTAGTTCAAGTTTCTGGGTTGTCCAGCTCTAGCATTTCTTTTTTACCTCACTAAGCCATGATATGTGCTGGTACGTGAGGCTGTGGTTACCCTGGTGGCTGCAATATATAGAATGAAGAATTTGCTCCGAGGAATACTTGTTTTCTCTCATCTGATATGGTGTGGTGTAAGTGCATTAGCTGTCTCTGGCTGCCTTAGTGCAGTGTAGTTGGGCAATCGATGTTTTACTTTGCTGCCTCCTGATATTTAAATACTTTTCCTGCCTTTAGCATGAAGCTAAAGATTCAGCTGCAGTGCTGGAGTACACTGGGGCAGGGGAGGTGATGGCCAGTCTGGCTGGAAGTTGCTCTCACTAGAGAATCTACTAATTGACAGCTTGAATGATTGTTTTAATATTTAGGAGGTAGCACTACACCTTCTTTACCTCAGCAGCATCTGATACATTGTGTGCCTGTGAGGAAAAGAGAATTGTGGGGTTATTTACTTTAGCTGTATGGTATTTTGTAAGGGACCGTCTGTTCCTAAATATTTGATTATACTTGACACAGTGTAAATGACAAAAGATGACAGTTCTTGTCCTTGAAAAATGGTAGCATATATTCATTTCTATCATCAAGCGTATTTAGGAACAGGTTCTAATAAAGAAAGTTCTAATAAATAAACAGGTTCTAATAAATAAAGAATGTGAAGCTGATGTGGGCAAATAGGCACTGTAATACCTCTCTAATTAAACACATGTAAAGAATTATTTCATGTAATAAACAGTTTGATTTAGTGCATGGGAGCAAGCAACTGTTCAGAACTTTGGTGTCTGGGTGATTAGTTGAAGATTTTTTTTATAAAAGTGACATGGAAATTAGTTTGTTTTAAAAACACAATAATTTCCTGTTTGAAGGTACAAAGACAGGCTTCCTATAAACTTATTTTTATGCAGGGTGAAACATAAAAGTATGTATCATTTGATCAGGGAACAGTAGCATCTCTGCAGTGTGATTGAAGCAATACTGTAAAAGAAAGTTTTGTGTGCCACCTTAATTGATTTGAGCTCTTCTATGTTTTCTTCAGATTTTTTGGAGGATTAATTTTAGATATCAAAAGAAAAGCTCCCTTCTTCTGGAGTGACTTCAGGGATGCTCTCAGTCTGCAGTGTCTGGCATCATTTTTGTTTCTCTACTGTGCTTGCATGTCTCCTGTCATCACATTTGGTGGTCTACTGGGAGAAGCAACTGAAGGTCGTATAGTATGTGTTAAGTCTGAACTTTTAAAACAAACTTACATTCCTAGTTTTGTGGTTAGTATTTGCTTACTGTTGCATGAATCACCTTTATATATTGGTATTTCAATGTTTAGAAGGCTACAGACTAAGACATTACAAAAAGAACCTGTTTGAAAATTTATGGACACTTCTCTCTGTATCATATTCAGAGTGCAATAGAATCGCTGTTTGGAGCATCCATGACTGGAATTGCCTACTCTCTTTTTGGTGGACAGCCTCTCACTATACTTGGCAGCACAGGACCAGTTTTAGTGTTTGAGAAGATCTTATTCAAATTTTGCAAGTAAGTGAAGATCATGATACTCCTCATCCTTCATTTGTTTTAGGTAAAAGTAGAGACACCTATCCCAGAGCTTAAATCCTAAGCAGTGCACTACAAGATAAATTATTGCTTTTATCATGTTACAGAGTCCAAAAATTATGCAGTGAATTGGTAATGCAGAAAGGTGAATTTTCTTAGATTTTGGGCTTTTGTTGCTTTCAAAGCCTTCCTTCCCTTTCTTCCCTTCTTCCCGCCCCTGTTTTGAAGGGAATGACTGCTTCAGGATGTTTGTGGGTATTTTTTTGGTTTGGTTTTTTGAATTTTATCCTTCTCTACTCTGAGACAATACGTTTAAATCAGTGGTTTATCTCATCCCTAACTCGAAAGGTGTTGTCTGTCACCAAGAAAGTTCATGCAGTAGGAGTGGTCCCTATTTCAACAGTCACTAATATAGACCATGCCGTTCCCTCACCTGGACAGAGAGGGGATGAGCTGTCATGCCACAAGAGCCACATTTAGGCTCATGTGCTGTACTTGTCATGTCTCTGCCACAGTGTGGGTAAAAATTATGTCTCCATTTGGAAGCCATCATGCTTCTCTGCTATCCAGTCTGCTTTTCTGCCTCACTGCTGTGACAGGGACTTCTGTACCAGGATCTCCTGCACAACACAGAGTAGAAACCCCGCTTAGCACTCAAATTTTCTCGCACCTTCAGACAGACCTTTCAGCTTGCTGTGATAATGTCACACGGTGTGTTTGGAGCTCTATTATCATATGCAGCAAGCTTACAGAATTTTGATGAAAGTTGTTATAGCTACTCTTTCACAGCTTAAAAAGAAATTGACAGGTGTTGGCTGTTCACAAAGCAGGATATGGGATAAAGAGTGAGTGGACCTTATACACTTTGTGTGTGACTACTCTCAAAGCTGCTCACGTGATCACTTTAATAGAGATAGAACTCTTTGTGTCCTGTTAATTGGGGGAAGAGCTCTGGTCAGGAGGTGACTTGATAGGATCTTCTGTTCACATTAAGTACATAATTTCTGACTCAGACTGTCCCCAAAAAGGAACATTTGGAACTGCCTTGTCTCCATTTACTGTGGCTGGACAAAAGGTTGAGTGAGTTGGTGTTTTTTTCCCTTCTTTTTAGAGAGTATGGGTTGTCATACCTTTCTCTGAGAGCCAGCATTGGGCTGTGGACTGCAATCCTGTGCATCATCCTTGTTGCAACTGATGCAAGCTCCCTAGTCTGCTACATTACCCGGTTTACTGAAGAAGCCTTTGCTTCTCTTATCTGCATCATTTTCATTTATGAGGCCTTAGAGAAGCTGTTTCATCTCAGTGAGACCTATCCAATCAACATGCATAATAACTTGGAGCTGCTGACAAAGTACTCGTAAGTAAGATTTCTTCTCTTGCACTGTTAGTGTGTTTTTTCCATAGGTTGTTTTCTCTGCAAGGAGCACTACTGCAAGGAAAAGTTTGCAGTAGTTGTAGCAGGTGGAAGCTACTCAGTCATTATGCTGTCTTACTGGGGGGATATGTACAAGCAGGACATATTTACTTAAGATAAGTAAAAAATTTATTTCCAGACTTGAGGTTTGGAAAAGCTTCAGCATAATTAACGTGGAAATCCTAGAATTAAAAATAGGACTTAAAGGGACCTCAGTTTTAGGTCTCTATTCATTTTTATCTAATGAGAATTAATCCATGGTCTCTTCCTGTAACCTTGTACTTATAATCTTTAAATGGAAACAGGATATTCAGGTAATGTTTGTATATCATATTTATCTTGTTTTGTTTTGTTTTTTTTCCCAAATTGAAATATTCACCTTTCTAAAAGGTTGTCATTTGATGTACTTCCTTTATTTTTACCTCTCTGGCATTTAGGTCCAAGCTTAATTTAAAAAAGCTGAAGTGGATTTGGAACTGTTAGATGCATCTCAGTAGCTCATAAATAATTTGTTCTTAATACAAAGATTTTTAATCTAGCTCAATTTAAACAGCTTTACTGTGAAGTTTAAACAGGTACTAATCTACTTGGGAAATACAAAAAGTGAATTGCTTTTATCAATATTGTTTCAGTGAGAAGTAAACCCTCATAGACCTGTTTCTGTGATATGAGAATAAAAAATATTGTTCTAGTAAAGGACAAGATCCTAGTCTGTCCTGAGGCCAGTTAATCTTGATCACATCAGTAAATAAAATTTAATTAAAAAGCATTTTCAATGAAAATCCCTCTCCAGAAATGTCTTTATCATTTCACTGAACCCATTTGAACCCTCTGCATGAGCTGGGTGGGGCCCTAAAGCAACAGTGCTTGAACAGTGCCACATCTTCTGTTCACTGGAAAAACAGGAGTGTCTCAACCAAATGTCTCATTTGCATTTTAAGCTGGGAAAAACAGAACACAGCAAGAGAGAAAACATTTGAGCTTTGTGTATATTATCACTAGAAAAATAGTTAGCAAATCGTGAATCTGAATGTACATTATATACCTTAATACATAGAACAAGTTAGAGAAACTATAGTTCTGCTGTGACATACTCTCATCATGCTGAAAATATTATTATTCCTCTCTAATCAGTAGACAAAGGAATATTAATTTGAAGAGAAAGCAACAGACATCAAGACCATGCATGCAGTTGAGGTTATACCCTCTTAAATAACATTACTCACCTTCTATGAAGCAGGTGTTTTACTCTGAAGATCTTCATATAGCAGTCTTTGCATATTTTTTTCTTTTCCTTTACCACTGCAAAGTAATTGCCTCAAAGGAGGCAAATACTAGGATCGATAGGATCCTCCTATCGTTTCGAAAATCAGATGTTGAAATGCTATACAAAGACAAAAAAATATTTAGAAAACATTTACCAGGTGGATCTGAGATATTAAAATATGTAATGAAAAGCATGAACACAAGTAGAAACAATAGGTTCCTGGGTAGCTGTATTTGTGGTTAGCTGAATCCCATAATATTGCTAGAGATTTGAGGGAAATGAGTTTAACAGTCCTGCTTGTAGGGTTACAGTCATAGTTATGTCTATATTTTGTCAAAATGTTTTATCATTATAATCCTTGTGTTAATCAATAAATGTTGTTGGTTTTATTTAGAATGCCATTCAATAACCAGAATCCCAGAATGGTTTTTGAAGGGTGGTGTTTTAGTGCTGCCTGCTCTTGGTAACTGAGCAATGAATGTGAAATGTGCAGAACACACATTTCACATTCATGTGTGGATGGTAAAAGAGCAGCCTTTGTCATCCTCCAGTTACACCTATTGATCTGTCCTGGCCTACAGTGCTGGAATATCAGCCACAGTTCTAGATTTTTCAAACACAACTCCTGAAAGATAAGCATCTTCCAGATGTTTGGAAGAAAGATTTCACCACTGTGTGGTGTTTTCAAACACATATATCAGAATTATTTGATATCACTGATATCAAAGTTATTTGATATACTATTTTTGTAGTTATTTGAGTTTATTATTTCATACCTATATTTTCAGTTATTCTTTCACTCTGTGTAGATAGTACAAATAGATTGCCTTTTAAGCTCTTTTATTAAATCTCACATTTGGCACTTACACTGTGTCTTCTACTTGCAGCATGTTCCTGTTTATTATCAATCATACCCTTACCAACTGACCCCACTAACAGCAAAATACCTAACTGTAGAGATATAGCTCTTATGGGATGAGACTTAAGTTTTTTTAGCTTTGAAACTGATTTTTAGAAATGGCAGTGTACTGACAATCAGTGTATTTTGATTATCTTGTAAGAGCATATCTGCTGCTATCCAAGGATCTGTGCCCTGAATGTAGCAAAAGGCTAATTCCAGCCTCTCCTGTTCTCTCCATCCCTTTCTCTTTCATCTGAGATTTCTTAGTTATTCAGAGCCAGTCCCAAAAGATTGGGAGAACTGAAAGATGTGGTCAGTTGTCACAACTCTGCATCAGGTGCCCAAATCAGCTTTCACAGCAGACTTGATGCAGCCTGAACTCCGTGGGTTTGCTGTGCAAATGTGCACATATTAGTGTTACTCTGTCCAGATACAGTGGCCTTTTGCCAGAAGGTGAGATGTCACAATTTTCATCCCCATGGGGTCATCACAAGACATTTCAAGTGCTCTCAGTCCCTGCTCAATTGTCTGTACATGACTAAGCTCTGGAAAGATAAGAAACTAAAAGATGGATAAGCATGAAAGTTTACTCAAAATAAAAATCTCTCTTTTCTGTACTTGAAATTAGGAAATACTGATTTCACGAGGAATTAGCTTTTTCTGCAGCGTCTGATTCCAGTCCTTCTACTTGTAGCTTAAATGGGTAACAAACTTGGGCTGAAATTGGTCCTGTCCTTAAAGGACCAGCGTACTCTGTTACAGAAGCTAATTAGTATCTGCTGTTTTGCTAATTAAAACAGCTGTTTGCATTTTCCTCTTTGGGGATTTTAAAGGCAAGTTTTTAATTGTTAGTAAAGCCTTGGCAGGTCTTTAATTAGCCATGGGTGATCTTCAAAAGGTTGAGCAACTAATTTCTCTTTGAATGCTCAGCCAAAGCTTATGTAAAACTTTTTCTTAGATTTGCAATTCTGTGCTAGAAAACTTGAGTTACACTAAAATTTCTGTGTTTTCTGTTGCCCACTCAAAAAGTTGGTGATAAATTGGTCAGAACACTGATTATATTTGAAACTTTTAGTGGATGCTGTGGCCCAGCTGTCCTCTTTTCTCCCATGGGCTTTCTGAGGATGCTCTGATGTCCACAGTAGTCTGTCTACGTGCCAGTACTGTTCCTTTGCCCTGGTGATGACATGAGTTTGACCCAGGAAAAGTCATTGGCATTCTGTTACTGCTCTCTTTGGAGTACTAGAAAGACAAAGAAAACAGTAATTTTAAATGGTTGGCGTTTCAACCAGATTGAAACCATATTTTAAGTAAGAAAGAAAACCCATTCTGTATTTTTGGTGGACTTGAATTCTGTAACAAACAGTCTCTGTTGTAGGCATTTTATGTAAAAGACTTTACTGAATACATCTCTTATATTTGAGAGTACAGGAGTCATTACTAATATCTGCCATAATACACCTTAGAAGACTAGGGGAAGAACATTCAGAACAGTTGGGATTTTTTTTTTTTTTTTTTAAGTTTTTAATCAAGCACAACCAAATATTTGAAAATCAACTGAAAGTCCACCTAAAAGATTTCTTAAAAATTGCATTTAGCATTTTCCCATTTTCAGTGGAAGGTAGGTGTTGAGTTTGTTACAGAATTCTATCTCAAAATGACAAAAATATCTTTTTGCATGATCTAATTAATATAAAACTAGACACGATGCACTTTTTACTCATTTTTAAATTTTATTTTTTTACTCTGTATTTAAATATGTGATCTACTTCCAGGCAAAAATCCATTCAGCATTTATATGTAACTTTTTCCTAAAACATCATATTTTTCATATGGATGATGAAGAATAACGCATTTAAGTGATAAATCAAAGGAAGGACAAAGACAACCTGATTTTCAGTGTGTTACCGGGCTGTATTTTCTTATTTTTAAACTGTATTGTTTTGAAGGAACTTAAAAAGAGTAGCTACATTGTTTATTAAATTAAATACAAATACTTCATGATCAGAGCATTTCTTTCTATTTTTTTTATGTGACCTTTTGGTATTTGTCATGCCATTAGCATTTGTAGGTTGGCATAGCAACTCTCTTATTTCTGCACTCCTCCTCCTGTTTTTATCCTACCCTGGTAGCAAATATATCTCCAGTTAGTGAAACCTGTCTGGAACACTGATGCCCATCAGTTTTAAAGTGTATATTAAATATTAGAATGTTATTTTTGCTAGGAAAAGAGAACCCCATATTGGAGCAGATAAACCCCCTGTTTTTAAATGAAAAACAGAATAAGCATTGTGGATGAAAGGAATGTGATTTAGAAAGCAATCCAGTAGTCTTTAAAATACAAGCATTTTAAGATAGTTATGTTAGAATTCAGGAGTTCAGTTATTTCTCAGGGTGAGGTTGCTTAGATCTTTATATACCTTTTTGGTATATAAAGGAATTTCATATACCTTTTTGGTTTTTATTAATTCTTTTTTTAAAGTGATGAATTCATGTTGTTTTAATAATTCTTTACCAGAAGTTACTCAATTATTAACAGATTACATTGAATAATTTTAAAGTGATTTCTTGGCATAGTAATATGCATATTGCAATCTGTCTTGGTATTGACATGCACTTAAGCATTAGGAGTAGAAAATCCCACTCTGATGTAATTAGGGAGCCAAGATCATGTCAATCTCAGTATCATTTCAGGCTATAGAAACCATTGCTTCTAGAAGGCATTGTCAAGATTAGTTTTGTGCAAACCACTGTTTGCACAAGCAAGTTTGAAATCTTCTATTATCTATATAAGTTAATCTAAAGACATCATTAGTCAATGCAAATTAGTTTGGTTTATACCCTGTGTCCCTTAAGCTGCAGGTGGAATGAGAAGTCAGTGATATGAGCACAGTATTGTTCATTATGGTCCCAGGCATGTAATTGAATTTCAATTCCTGTAATGATTTCTTTGAGGTTAAATATGAATATAGATTTTCTGTTTCCCTTCTTTACAGTTTTTTTCCTACAGTTAAGTAACTGTGCCATATCCCGTGTGTCCTTCCCTAAGAATATCCCTCTTCCTCCCAGAACCATGCAAGTGCCATCACTGAGTTTAACCGCTGGTTCCCTTTTGCTTCTTGTCAAATCTTGGAATCCAGCCTTTCTTTTTCTTTATTCTATTTTTTCCAAGACTTCTCTTGCCTGCCCATCCCAGCTGACTTGTTTATCCCTTTCTCCTTCATTTGAACCCAGAGAGTGCCCACCTTGTTTTATTCTTTCCTACTACTTGTTCCCTTCACTTTGGAGCTAGATCTTTGTTATGCTATTCTCCACAGCATTCAGTTTGTAGTTGAGAGCTGGTCTACACAATGCCTTCAAAATTTAGGAAGGCTTACATAAAATCTTTGTGTGGTTTTGTTACAGTACCTTTATGTGTATTGATGCATTGCATCTGCACAGTTGAAACTCAAGCTGACCATATAGCACTGCAGTGTATTGCAGTAATTATTTCTGTACCAGCATTATACTGAGCCTCTTCTCCTCAAGTGTATGCACTCTTAACTTTGGAAGAAGGGTGAAGTGACATCCTAGAAATATTTCACAGTGAAAGGTTGCAGATGAATTGTCAATATTCCCCAGAGTTGCACTGCTTTCCTGCACAGGAACTTCTGTGTATGGCAGTTACACACCATAGTGCTGCTGCAAATGCACGGACTGCATACTGCATCAGATAGCTAATAAAATCCAACATTTGAGGTTAACAAAGCTACAACATGATTATAGGTCTGTTTTCTAGACTTTCCCCTTGAAAAAACCACTATTTTCCTCCTGATGTGCCATCTAAAAGAACCCGACTCTTTGAGATTTTTTCAGGCTAACATCAGTTCCCCTTCTCAGATTTATCTTTGTTTCTCTCTCTGTGAAACAGTACTATTGTACTGTTGACTGCATTGTTTAGGTGCTTAATAGGCTTTTCTATTTTCCTCCTGAACTTAACCAAATAAACTGTACAGCCTTGTAACCTTAGAGACTCTGTGTGGATGCCTACTGATGTTCGTGACTGTCAGAGGAGGGCCACATAACAGTGGTCGTTATTCAGGATGGCAGATCTCATAAATAAATGAAGAAAAAAATCTTGTCTTGCCATGACAGCTGTGCTGTGAAAGGGTTTCATGATACTGAGAATAGAACTTAACTGACAAGTCCATTTTCCATCACTATTAATTATTTTGTTTCCAGTCTTTTCTCCACTGAACCTTTGATTTAGTTGGTATGAAGGTTGGCACAAGAAGGAATATATGGTAAATAAAATGCCAGAGATATGCAGGTATTGTAGGTATGAGACAGCAGAGAAGATATCATTTTATGATACTGTTGTTTTCTTTTTCCCGTAGCAGTTGTTAGACAAACAGAAGGATTCTGTGAATGCCCATAATTCCCATGAAATGGTGTGTTTGAGAAAACCTAAACATGCATAGCATAGTGCTATTAATATACTTCAGCATTGTAAATGCAATGTGAAGAATACCTACGCCTATACCTTAGTTTCAAAACAAACTTAGTGATGGTTATCTTCCATTTCATACTGTCATCTTCCTCTGTCTGTGATGTGATCAATGCACAGCATGCTCAGAGCATCCTCTGTGCTAGGGGAAAACCTTCCTACTCCTACTACCAAATATGTGCTCTGATATTCAGTGAGACATATTGTTTAAACAAGCACATTTTGCAACTTATTTGTCATACTTGCCTGCAGTTTTTTAAGTATTATAAATATTCATATAGAGCAAATCTCATTCTCAGGCTATCTTAAGTGAGCCAGAAAGGCATTTTTTCCCTTTTAGGAAGGGGAAATGGTATATTGACTAATCAGGAAGAAGCTGCAGTTGCATTTTTATAGATCATATACTAGATAAGGATAAATAGGTGGCGCTTACAATATGTAAATGCTGGAAAAATAAGAGATCCAAACCAGTGCCTGTTGAATTTTATAAAATCATCAATACTAAGTGCCTCCTAGTCTTGAAAACCTGCTCGTGAAAAATGGGAACTGCCAAGGGATGAATGGCCATGGGGCTTTCAAAGGGAGCTGCACCATTTAGCTGTGGTTTATTTACTCACAAAAACACTGTCTGAGGCTCTTTTTTGAAGCTGGACAGGCAACGTTCTACGTTAAAGTCTGTGTGGGGAGCAGAGCATGGATGACAGAGTAAAGAGAAGAAAATGGTGAAGAAGCAACCTGAAGAATCAGGGTTAAGAGCTGGATATTGTAAGGATTGGAAGGACTAGACTGAGGTTAATTTGAGTTGAACAAATAAATGTAGGTAATAAGTTTCTTGTTGTGCAGCTAACAGAAAATTAGAGTCAGGATGCAAGTGGTTTTAGTAAAGAACATTTTAGTTGGTGAGCAGCCATGATATTTATGTTTTATTGCTAATCTAAAAAGGAGGGGGAATATATTCCCCAACTTGTCATATAAAGTGACAGGTTTTTAATTTGCTAACTAATATTCCCTTTCCCATAATCCAGAGAAAGAGGGCTCATACAGACAGTCTTTTTGGTGCTATTAAGGATAGTAATAACTGTTCCTTTTTTGAAACAAAGAACACTGATACTGCCTATATGTTACAGTTGAATTGGTGGTGAAGATTAAGCTGAAATTTTGATTCTCCAATAAAAGTGAGAGAGGTACAGGCTCCAGGGGATACCTATCTGTCATGCAGTCCCAAAGTTTATTTCTGAACTACCATTGTTCTTGATTCTGATTTGCCAGAGATTTCTTGAGCGCTTTGGAAGGTGTACAGGCAATAAAGACTCCTTGCTCTGGTTATTGTTTCTAGCTAGCAGGTTCAGGTTATTCTTTGTTACATTCTCATTTTGTCAGTTCTCATCTTACAACAGTTCTGAGTTGTCTGAAGACTGTCTTGTCTGAAATGGTTTATTTATCTACCTCAGAAGTATAATCCACTTTCTATTAGGTTGTATTAGATTTTTAAATACCCTAAAAGAAAACAAGCTTCACTGATATCTGTTTAGCTGCAAAATATGGACATTTTAAATACAGGTAGGGACCTGTGACTGAGTATCTAGTGCCATTTTAGATCTCTCAGCCTCCAGCTGCTTTGAAAACAAAGGCATGAGTCAATGAAGATCTTCTCATATGTGCCAACTCATCACGGGTGTCACAGATACCATGGAGTGTACATTCACCCATGCTTAAACATCTGAATTGCTACCAGGAGACCAGAATGTCTCGCCATATCTGAAAGGGTAAAGATGAAAAATTATTTATTCCTGTCATCAGTGTGATGAAATAAATGAGTTGAGATTGGCAGCAAAGATTGCCCCCCACCCCCACACAGTGACACCTATGCTTTTGCTACCACAACCAGTGTCCAATTCTTCCCTGCCTTTATTCTAGCCAGGATGAAAGAGAATCAAAAGAATCCTTTTGAATCTTTTAGTATCAGGAAGGTGATTGCTGACTTATCACTCAAAGACACAAGAGTATGTTGCTAACTTGGTACTGTATTTAAAGACTAATACGTTGCTTAGAAAATACAGGTGTTTGTATTTGGTAATAGCATAAACTCCCCACAGATCCCTTGTCATGGCAAGTGCTCAGCACTTTAAACAACTTTACAAGAATGTAAGAGCATTTGAACCCCCAAGAGGAAATAAATTTTTGCTTATTCTAGCATTCTGAGTAATGTTTCATCAGGAAAATAGAAGGATGTGTTAGTGTTAACTATTCAGCGTATTTTGCATTTTCTGGCAAAACTACTCAAAGTAAAAATGGCAATGAAAAGAGACTAAAATACTAAAAAGATGAAAGTAGGAAGCATTATTTCATTAATGTGAGATTATCCTTGAAGGTCAGTTACGTTGGGAAATAGTTGTCATTGAAGCAATTAAATCTGTTATGAAACGACACATTTTGGTAGGTAATGTTTTTATGTTTTGGCACTGAATGGTACCTTCATTTGTGTTTTATGGGCTGGACAGGGAGTGTTTTACTATCTCACAGTTCTATAATGTTGAGCAATTAGTGGGATGCTGGAAGACAGTAATACCATGATACAATCTCACATCAAAATGTCAGTGTTGCCAAAACACATACAATATTGAAAGCAATGCAACTTTGTATATATCAAAACACTGAGATCATTGTTTGAGTGGTCTTCTGAGTAGAAACAGGAGCTGATCTCCACATTTAGGGCCTAGCTCTGCCCCCGCTCAGTGACAGGAGCACTGTGCAGGGTGATTTTGGTCTGCGTGGGTGTAGTTTGCACCAATCACTTATTTGCTGATGATCAGTCTGCCATTGCTAAATGCCTGTGAAACTTGGTGAAGACCAGACTGGAATGCTGCGCAGGAGAAAAGTGATATTGCTATAGAAATAAACAGGTGATCTCATCTGAAGGTGATTTACCTGAGCTGTATCAAACTATAGCTTCAAGTGTCACGTTTCTGAGGAAATAGAAATTTTGGCTCCTCTAACCTTTAAATGTAATTTTGCAGTTTGCAGCAAGTGTAGCTGTACCATGTAGTGCTGGCGACAGGCAGAGTCTCCCCTTCTAGTGAGAAGTGACTGAGCGAGCAGCCCCTGCCGCCCTGGCCTGCTGTAAGCAAACCCCGGCCGGCCACGGCCCGGCGTCCGGCCAGCCTGCGATCGGCGATGGACACCAGGGCCAGGGAGCTCCTGTGCTCCCAGAAAACAGCAGTAACCTGACACAGCCACCTCTGTTCTGTTGCATGAACATCCAGTACTCCCTTGCAATACATGATGTAGCCATACTGTTTGTTGGCTTTATTCTGCTACTGTAGCTCACTGGTAGTGATGTGCTTCATTTAACCCATTCTGTAATTGAACTACACATTGAACACGCATTCATTCTGCACTTAGGGCCTGATCCAAAGCATATTAAATATGTTTGAAAGATCCAGTCAAGGACTTTTGGCTCAGGCCCTCTACTTCTCTCAATGCAGTTGCTTTTTTTTTTTCCTTTTTGTTCATGGGCTGTGAGGGTTTTCTTTCTTTTGGAAATAGCTGCATCTAAAAGAAAAGCAAGGAATTGCACAAAGACAACCTGCATCTTTCCCTCTCTATGTGTTAAATGCAGCTGTTGTCACATGTATAGTATTGTAATTGAAATAGAGTGTCAGTGTTGTGTCCTCATGGTTTAGATGATAGAATTTAATATATAGAAAATCATACGAATCTAGATGAGTATTGTCATTTTGTGGAAAGATAAACAGTCACATAGAAAATAGATGACATAGGTAAGTGAATAAACTGATATTATGCTACAGCTGTAATGCAATTTATGCTCAGTGGCTCTGCACACGATAGTCAGATGTTATCCTGTCCCCAGGTACTTCTGAAAACTTTATCAGAGAGTAGACAATTTTTTTAAAGTCATCATAGGCACATCAAGATACTAGCAGACTAGATGGTGCTATAGATTATTAAAGTAGGATTAATTTAAAGTGTACTGCGAAGTGCACTTGACATCTTGGATCCTACAGAGTATCCTGGATGTTTTGAAGGCTTTGTCAAAGAAAAAGCCTCCCACAGTTGCTTCAGAGGCTTTAAAGATTTAATTTTGATTTTAAATTACTTATTTTTAAATTACTTATTTTCCTCCTACACTGCCTCATCACATTTTGTGTGCTAAAATACACAACTTAAAATGAAAACTGTGCTTTTACAGCAGCTGTGGGGAAAGGAAAAACAAGGAACACAAAGTTCAGAGAGCCTTTGGTGCTGGGGATCCTGACATTCAGAGCCCTGACAGTTGACTGGGTAGTTGGGCAATTTTGCATGCAAAGGCACTTCTCCATCTAGGAAAGAAAGAGAACACAGAGAGTTTGTTATTTGAGAAACGGATCAGCCTGGAACTGTACATAGCATCTAATGTCCATGTAGAGAAGTGTTAGGTGTAAGAGGGTGGAACAGGACCAGCATATTATCAGTATTACAAACTGTGCTCAGAAGTATCAATAGACAAGGAAGAAAAGAGGTGGTAAAACTTAATGTGATCAGTGGTTTGAATACATCACGTTAACGTACTATATATGCATATGCACCTCACAGCAAATGATGCTCCAGTAATAGCACTAGCTACTGAACTACAGACTGCTTCAAAGCATGCATTTACTGAACTCATTTGAACTACAATTATCTGCCAATGTAGAGCATAATTTCAATGTATCCTAAAATTGAATATTTGGATTAATCTGATATATCTTTTATTATTAAGGAAAAATATTTATTTTCAGATGCAATTGTGTGGAACCAGAACATCCTAGCAATAAAACCTTACAATACTGGCAGGACTACAATATATCTGCATCTGATGTGCCATGGGGGAACCTAACTGTGTCAGTAAGTAAATTTTGGAACTTAATAAATAAAGGCATCGGCATAAATAATTTTGTCCATCTTACTGCAACAAATATATTTTAAAAATACCAATTTTCCTGCTCATATTTGTTGAAATAAATAATAAAAGATACTTAACGAAAATTGACATGAACTTTATAGCGTTATCTCCTTTTGTAAGCTTTTTGCAGCAAGTGTGTGCATTTTATGCCCTGCTTTGGAACCTTCTTGACACACTAGCACAAGAGCTTGGCTGAGATTAAGTCAAACATGTCAAATGACAATGAATTTGTCCTGAATTCTGCCAGATGGCAAAACCAAAGTTCCCTTGTGTAGAAAGAATCAGAAGCATTTATTTCCCCTAAAACACTCTTGCAGTAGTTCAGGCTACAAAAAAGAGGATGGGGAGAAATTTTCTCTTCAATGACCACTTTTTTCTCACATAAGTTCTGTAATTTCTTTTCCCAGGGGAGGAAGGGGATAAAGCTACAGTTTAGTGGGGCTTGCATGAATGTGTAACAAGCTTAACGGTACACTTCTCTGTGTTTAAAGGATTTATAGAATTCAAGTTTGCCTTCTTCAAAGTGACATTTACAACTTGATTAAAACATTGTGTTGAGATTGGGCCACCACTTTTTCTTGCAAATGGATCATTTAATTTCAGTCAAAGAGAATTGAGTGCAAAAGACACCAGACTGAAGAGATAACTGAATTAACCAAATCGTAGGCATAAACAAATTGAACACTTTAAAGCCAATCCAGTGGACTGTCTCCAGAAGATACTGTTCTTTTTTTTTCAAAGGCAGGGATGCAGAAGAGCTCATGTTAAGTAAGAGCTGTCTTCCATGGCTGCTCTGTCTTGCTTCCATGCCTTCCTTTGAGCAGGGACTGCTCCTCAACTCTGTTGGTGTGGCAACAGCAGAAAGAAAGTTGAGAACTGCTGGCCTGAGGGATTCCAGCAGTCCAGAATGAATATTCTCAAAATTGCAGCACACTCTAAGAGCATCTGTGCAGGAGCAGACTCCTCCTCTCACTTTCTCAGATCTCTGACAGTGTTTTTCAGAGTACATTTGCAGCTGAGGAGATTTAAAATAACAGATTTTGTTTTAACTATAAATGTAAAAGACTGGCTGCATTATATAAAACCCTTAAAAACTTCTGTGAAAGCTTATTACCAAAACTTGAGTTTACATAGGTAGCAGTATAACTGACCAACTTTTCCCATGAGTCCTTGTAACTGTCAAAGAAATAACTGATTTTTTTTTAACTTTTGTGTCTTTGTTTCTTGCAAGCATCATCAAGAAACTTCTGTTCTAGAGAACTGCAGTAAGAGATTAGACATTGCTGTCTGTAAATATTTGGTCAGACTCACCCCATTATGTCTCTTTTACTGCTCATATCTTCATATATTTCTTGTGTCTAGTTGAAATGTTTCAGGTTTCTGAAGATCTGGATTCTTATTCTTTCTTAAAACCCAATGATTACTTTTTGCTATCAAGACAAACCAAGTGTGAACAAAGGATTTTGGACCAAGTATGAAGAGGATTTTGGACAAGTGTGAAGAGGATTTTTGATGGTGACAAAATCCTCTTCAAGAGGCATATGATGAACTGCATCCCAAGTTTACTGCTATAGCAGTATAAAAAACCTTGCACTCCTTTGTCTCACAGTCATCAAATAGCAGTTGTGGTTTTTTTCCAAGACAATCTTTTTTCAAAGCCAAAGTTTCCCATAACAGGATAATTGTGCAGTGAGTGTGATGATCCAATGACACACTTGTTTAATACAAAAAGTTCCTGATCTGGCAGGATATTTCTTCCTGGAATCCCTGATTCTGGGTGCTGCATTTCATTTTTCTTAATAAGTGTGGAGGCATTGGGAAGGAGGAGGAAAGGATTGTGAGTCCAGAGCTGGTAGCTCACATTTCTAGAACTGCTCTTTATGATTTTAAATGACTAAGGATAGTAGTGGAGAAGTACTGGAAATTATTCCTACTGTATCTGCATATTGATAATAAATTATATTAAATATAATTAGTGTTAAATATTTAGGGTTTTCGGGCATTTTATCATATCTTTTTGTAACAGAAATACAATTTGCAGGATGTGCTGCCCCCATGTGGTATTAAATGTATTGGGCTCCTTTTAGGCCAATGCCACAAGTCCTAAATAGCTTTTTCTTCAATTGCTGGGGCTGTGAAGTGAAAACAAAAAAGCAGTTCTTGAGAATGCACCAGGAGCAGACTTTCTCTTTGTGCCTTTTGAACTTTGCTTTCCACACTTGGAGAGTGTTAGTAAGTGTAAATCTGTATTTGTACACAGAAAATAAATCGGTGTACTTGCTGAATTTGAAAAAAACCCCTGTTTTTATGTTAATGACTTTATTTATGGTATGTCTTAGCGACTTCATCATTTAGTATGGCTAAAAAAGAGATTCCTTTGGGAATTTTCCATGCAGACTAGATAGACACATAGTGAGCTTTAAGTTTTAAAAGAATAAATATCTAGAAATTGTTTTACTATTTCTAGTAATACAATTTAGAAAAGAAACTGGAAAAGAAAGTGTAAGCATGGATAATTTTTAGGACAATGCTATTTTTCTCTCCCTGATAGGAATGTAAAAAGTTTCACGGTGAGTTTGTTGGGCGAGCCTGTGGTCATCATGGTCCTTACGTTCCAGACGTCCTCTTCTGGTCTGTCATCTTGTTCTTCTCCACAGTAACGCTCTCATCCACTCTGAAGCAGTTCAAAACCAGCCGATACTTCCCAACAAAGGTGTGTGCCCTTATTTTAATTCAAAAGTTGTCATCAGTCACGTCTAAGTATGAATTCCGTCCGTATTGCAAATTCAGTTAACTGCTGGTGAAGTAGACAGGGCATCTTTCCTCTCTTAGAAACTTGTATCAGAATAAGCATGGTTTTAGATGTAAGCTAAAGCTGTAAGTTGTACCAAAACAGTGAAGAAAAATCTTAAATCATACCTGAACGTTTTAGTTAAAATTGTAATTTCTCTCAATAATTGTAGGTACGCTCTGTTGTCAGCGACTTTGCTGTCTTTCTCACTATTTTGTCCATGGTTTTAATTGACTATGCCATTGGAATTCCATCACCAAAACTTCAGGTTCCAAATGCTTTTAAGGTAAGTTGTTGATAAATTGCACTGCTTTGTCATTTTGCAAAGTAATCTATTATGATGGGTTTATAATTGTTTATTATCATCATCAGGGAGTAGTGATTGTATGAAAATTTTTGTGTTCACAAGGAATTATGCAAACTCTCTGATTTATGGATCATGTAAGTGAGCCTCTCCCATCAGGCTCTTTCATGCTTCTTGATGTTAATTTCCTCTGTAGAAATTAGCAGGGGTTGAATCACCCAAATTCTAGACTACTGTAATGTTCTGGGGCTTCGTCCAAATGTTGGGTTTACTGTATCAAGTGCAACCAAGTCTGTAATAATCCGGATGATTTTGTTATATGTAATTTCTTGGCTTGGCATCAGAGGAAGTCTAGCATGTTTTTTAGTGCTCTATACAGGTTGGTTTTAAAGGAAGTCATATCCTAATAATGTTTTGTATGTATTCTTGTGAAATTGAAATGTGAATAATCCTTACACTTCTGACTGGCCATGCATGACTGTTTTTATAGCCCACCAGAGATGATCGTGGCTGGTTTATTACTCCTTTGGGGCCTAATCCTTGGTGGACAGTGATAGCTGCTGTAATTCCAGCCCTGCTTTGTACTATCCTTATCTTTATGGACCAGCAGATCACAGCTGTCATTATCAATAGAAAAGAACACAAACTAAAGGTATTCAGTCAAAATTTATACTTGTGCTGTTGTTTTCTGCTTCAGATTATGTAATGTGCATCCATCTACTTTAGTATGCTAGCTTGTATTATATATTATATAGAACCCGTTTAAATTTTTATGCTTTTTTCTTTGTTGGTCTTTGTACCTGTGCCCTGTGTCAGTGATCCACTGCCTTACAGAGGACTTTATGAATGTCATTTGAAATACAGGTTCTGAGTTAGGAAAGTGCTGCCTTCTGTGCGTTAGTAGAAGTAGGATTCATTCACTATAAAAAGACGCATTCCAGTTGATAATTTCCTTAAATACCACAGTATTAATGCCTTCTTCAGGTACTGACAGTGTTGTTCTACTGGACTGGATTTTTAAAAACTACTTGAGGTTATTTTGTAATATAAGATTTTTTTCCCCTCTGTTTGTCCTTCTCTGTGGTTCTACCCATCCTTTTTTTTTAATGCTCTTCCTACGTTAAAGAAGGGAGAAGAATAAAACTGAGCCTTAGAGGCACAATGGGTTCTTAAAACAACATAGGACAACTTCCTGCTCTGTTCTCTAACACTTTAGTTGCCTACAGATGGAGAGAGAAAAAGGGACATCACCCCTCTGAAAAACTGTTGGGCAAAATCTAGCAGCAGGTTTCTGTACATGTATATGCAGCAAGCTTAGGCTTTTTTTTGACATACTTTTAATAAGCAGCAATCCAATCCCAAGTTGCTTTAGCAAATGCATTTGCAACCTTCACTTTGCATTGCCTCTTCTTGGATGATTGTGACATTTGATATGTTCTTTTTTTGCCCTCTTTGTCAGCCTGGCTCTTCATGTCAATCCATAGCATTGCATGTGGTTAACTTGACAGATGCAGGAATTTGCTGCCAAGCTTTGGAATGTGTTTTTTCAGCACTGGCATCTGGGAGTCAGATGGTCCTCCTGGCTGCCCCCTTGTCTTGCTGCGTTTTAGTTTTGCTGGGGTCTGGTGTAGCATCACCTGTTGCTATGCTTCCTTTTCTTCCCATATGTCAGGTTCCTCAGATCATGTATGAATGTGAGGAAATGCTCTCGGATTCTGTATGCATTAGCAGATACATTCCTCATAAATGTGTCAGAAGGTAAAAAAAGGTGTCTCTGTTAGGATTTAGAATTAAACTCTTTCTTTGAGTGCATTGTGCCTGTAACTAATATCTGTGTTTGACACATCTCTGAGTTTGTCAAGATGTGTCTTGGAGATAAGTCTCATAAGCACTTTTGGGGAGTGAGGGAAGGTTGCTAGAGTTGATTCTCTTCATTTTCTTTACTTTTCCCCCTTTTTAAATAATGTAAGCAAATAAGATGGCATTTTCATTTTGATATGTGGCTTACATTTTCATAAACCCAGACGCTTCCCATTTTAGAAGTAAAAGTTGTCTTCATAAAGAAATGATTTGTTTGCTTCCAACTCATTTTCCCCTCTTTTTTTATACTTCCCATAGCAAATTCTGGATAGTGCTTTCATTTCAGCTTTTGGCAGTCTCTGTAGCAAACCCTTCCAAGTTTAGTTCAGTTACTTTTTTTATGTCAAAAGGCATTTGCATGGGTTTACAGGCAAAATTATGGTTCAACATATTCACATTGTTTGCATGAACATCGCTGTTTCATCAGACCATGACACTGGATTTGTTGCCATATTGCAAAGTTTTGTGGAGATGGCTAACTACCTGACTTTTTAAAGGAAAATAGCTTCAGCTGCTGCTTGCAGCTGTGAGGAGGTCCTGGATACTTGCTAAAATTGAAGTGAAACATCCCACTCAGCTATGGTTCAGCTATGGTAGCAGATATCTATAGGGCCAAGCTTGATGCATTGATGCATTTTTCTTTTTCAAGTGAAGGTCGTTATTGGAGGTTTTTAAATTTATCTAAGATTCAACCAAAAGGTTTTATGCACAAAAGCAAACCATTATCCATCTGTTGGTAAATTTATGTAGCATTTGACCACTACAGAAGTGATCCAAACCCAAAGGTTTTGTACTGACTTTTCATATGGATATTATGATGCTATGTTTGAATAAGGAAACCAGTAAAGCAGCTTTTTATATTTTAATTTAATTTTAATTTTTAAACTTAATTTTAATATTTTAATTTAATAGATTTTATTTTTTAATTCAATGTATCTTCTTTCCTGGCTATCTGCTCTTATCTAACATTGAAAGTACGTTACTGAAAATGTATATCATGTGCTTTCTATCTTAAAAAACTTTAGAAGGAACACTGTGGTTTTATGGCCCCTTGTAGCATAAACTGACTTTGTAAATGTTATGGATTTTTATGGAGGGACCAATAAAAATACATACTTTCCCACCTCTTTGTAAGAATGGATGGAAGATCTACTAAGATTAGTGCAGTGGGAAGTTGGCAGCACAGCTGGATGTTCTGCTTACTGTTATCCACAGAAGAGACTTAGTTAAAACAGAAAATGTATGTATTTTCCAGTGTCACACCAGTATCCATTTCATAAGTAGGAAAGCTGTTTGGTGCCCACTGTAGAGTGGATTTCTGGTACACTTAATTTGTAACTGGAAGGAGTCCAGTGACATTGAGCACTGAGTGTGAACCAGTAGGAATTCCCTGTAGAAAACCAGTCTGCCATCCCTACTGACCTAGCCTGGATAACACACAGAAGGAAGCTATTTTTTTCCTACAAGTCTCAAATTTTCAATTGTCTCTAGCTGTTCATTAGGAATGCCTGCCAGGAGTGTTCTCCTTAATTCAGATGTCATTTTACATCTTCTTTCCATCCTTACTTTTTTTAACAGAAAGGATGTGGATACCACCTCGACCTACTCATGGTGGCAGTGATGCTTGGTGTGTGCTCTATTATGGGATTGCCGTGGTTTGTTGCAGCCACTGTCCTCTCTATTTCCCATGTGAACAGCTTAAAACTGGAATCAGAGTGCTCTGCTCCAGGGGAGCAGCCAAAATTTCTTGGAATCCGGGAGCAAAGAGTCACAGGGCTCATGATTTTTATCCTTATGGGCTCATCTGTCTTTTTGACAAGTATTCTAAAGGTAATGTGGGGAAATAAGGGAAACTTAAAGAATACTGCACTGAACATTTCACTGTTGTTACTGTATTATCTAATGAATGCTCTTTCCAGGCGCATTACTAACTAGCATAATGTTACACAATGAGAGTTTAAAGTGGAATTCTAATTTTGCTTAATAAAGTGCCTAGCATGTTTAAAATAAAAACCTTGTAATGAAAATCTGGCCTGACTGAAGTCAAAGGGAATTCTGCCATTGAGCTGTATTCACACTTTGTCAATACTTTGGGCCCATGGCAAATTACCATGAAACACTCTCGTTATACCAATTTAAAATTTATTTAGATAATTTAAAAACATTTTGTGGTTTCCAAGTAATTTAAAAATATTTTCACAGTTGCAAGAGAAGTTCTATGGTTTATTTCTTGGAAATGAACAGAAAAATTACCTCATGCTTCCTGCATACTCAAGACAGCTCACCAGTGTCCTGAAAAAGGGTGTCTAGTTACAGTCATATCTAATACCATGTATACATGTAATAAAACTTTTAAAATAATTATGTGCCCTCTGTGCAATCAGTGAGAGTTTTGGCACTGGCTTTAGTAAAACTAGAACTTATTCTTGAATATTGTTGCAGTGAGGGCAATAAGCCCTTGTACTTCCCAGCAGTATTTTATTAAGTATATCATAAAGCCTTCACTTTGAAAACACACAGAACGTGCATTTTGTGTATTTAGTGTTTCTAACAGATTCTATGGACCTACTCATTTACCTACACAGTTTATGCTATGAACCTGAACACTTAAATAGTCTCTTTAAACATCATTCCGTAGAATCATTCACCCATTTTTAAATGCTTACAGCACAAAATATTACTTTTAGCAGTAAGAAGTATTTTGTGTCTCTTGAAAATTTTTCTGAGCTGTCCTTAAAGAATTTAAGTATAAATTAAGGTTTTAATTTTTTTTTGGTGTAGTTCTGTTAATTTTATTAATAGGGAATTAAGTATATTGTAATAAATGGCCACAAGAGGAAAATAAAACTACAAAGCCAGATTATTCTTTTGCTTTGTACTGAGAAACATTATTAATTTATAATTGAGTGACTCTGAATTTGCAACTTGTCTGATTAATGCAGGCATATGGCACTTTGTATTTCAGCTCTTTTGAATGTCTTTCTAGAAGTGTTTAAAATTTGTAAGTAGTATTAAATATGCTCTTCTCTTTCTCTGCTTGTTTGTGCAGTTTATTCCTATGCCAGTACTTTATGGAGTGTTTCTTTACATGGGTGCTTCATCTCTAAAGGGAATTCAGGTAAAATGGATTTTTGATGAGTGTGTTATTGATGATGCTTTCTATAAAAAATATTGCTGTTCTTATATTATTCTATTAGCTTTTATGTATAAAGGAATGTTGCTAACCTTAAATTTTTGAAAATGACTACTTAAAAGGAAAATGGATTCTCTCTAAACAGCGTATTCCCTTTAGGCAATGTGCTCCATTTCCCCCTCTATTTTCTGGGTGCTGATTTTTCTGTTTTCTCTTGTTATCAAGGGAATTTTGCTGAGCCTAAAAACTGAGTAATAACTGTCAGGGGCTCTTCCCTCTCTGCTGCCTCCCCATTCACTTGCTTGCATGCTGCCTTTTCAAGTTACTTTGCAGGGCTACACTCATCTTGAACTTTGTCTTTAGGGCTAACTTGCCCTAAAACTGACCTAAGTGAAATTTTGAAGATTTTCCCTGAACAAATGCACACTCCGGGCAGGGAGTTGCAAGCCACAGCACTTCAGGGATGAAGGGTCCAGTCTAGTGGAAGGGCAGCATTCCTGCAGTGGCCTCAAGTAGGAGTAGCTGGCAGAAAGCAGGCATTCCAGCACTCAGGTAGGGATTGTACTGTGCTCTTTTTCTCCTGGCTGACTGCAGCATGAAATGGCACAGTGTCAAATCCTTTAGCCCACGAGGCATAGGCACACCTCCCAAGACAATTGAGAAAGAACAATCACACAGTAGAAACACAAGTTACACTGTGCAAAACATCAAATAAAAAAAGCAAACTAAATTTCTGATTTTTTTTTTCATTATATTTGATTGCAATTTACCTCCATTTATAAGCAAAGCTGGGATTTTTTTTTTTTTTTTTTTTGAACATCTTCTGGATCCTTCTCAATTTTGAAAATTACTTTATAGCTTTGCCTATCTCTTATCCTTCGGGCTGATATTCTCAGAAGTGTAGTTTGGCTTTTACTGAGGTTTAAATAATTTCAATTTAATATGGTTCAGCTGTTTCTCAGAACAGGGGTATGAGAAAGTACACTACACTATTGAGGAGTGTTTTTAAGACATGCTGAAATCTGGCTATCTTTACTTGGAAAAGTGATAGCATCCCCCTCCTTATCTTCCTCCCCCATGCTGGGATAAGGAATAGAGATTTGATAAGATGGCTTTTGTGGGAGGATGTGCTTTTTGCTGTTTCTGTGAAAAAGGAATATACTCAAATCTGGCTAAACTATAAGCCTTTAAAAAAATGCAGTTTGCACATGCTCAATAAAAATTTCCACCAGTTGACATTGCTGAAGGCTGTGTGAATATAGCATGGCTCATCCATACAGGAAGAATTGGTGTATCACCATTGTGCCATGAAATAGATGTCTCAGGTCAGTATGGAGCCAAATAGGCCTGAAAAATAGGAACCTCTCGCATACATTCCTAGCAGCACGGCAGCCAACTTTCTGGCATTCATTCCTTTTTTTTTTTTTTTTTTTTTTTTTCCCATAAAGTGAAATATGGAGAAGAAAACAGCCTGGGATAAAGTGTCTGGTGAAGTAAAATAAAAGTTGTTCATTCACAGGAAATAGAAGACTGCAGAGGTCTCTCCATGTGCAGCTTTTTATGTGCTAAAGGAGGCAGAGCTCAGTTGTTCAAAAAGGAGTCTAGGATGTATTAGGAAAGAAGTGTGATGTACACATGCCCAACAGGATCAACCAGCTTCCATTCAGCTGGAGTCACAATTGATTCATGACCACTCTGAAGTCTGGCTTTGCCTAATGTTAAGAGTTCATAACTTGAACTCTGTTCAAATCTTAACATTTGAACTGGTTCAAGTAACCACCTTCTTTGTGTGTAACATCCAGTGTAGTAACAATGTGTGTAACATCCAAAGAACAGAGTATTTCCTGCAGTATAGAATGTATAGAATGTAATTCAGCAGAGTTCAATGTCTCAGCACATCTGCAATGCAACCTAGGGAGGCACATATGTATTCAAATGGAAAGGCACTGAGGTATGACTAACCAAGTAATTAAACTCTGCTTAAGTAACGTTTCTCATTCCTGCTCTGGTGGCTCAGTGGGTGAGAAGACAAGTCATTTGCCACTGCTGGACTAGACTAAATTAAAGGCTTATGGTTGTTACTGTTCTCTTCTGTGCTGCTGAAATTATGTAGTTTTCGCCTTTAGAATAACAAGCCAGTTTCTTTGGATGTTCAGGATCTCTCAGACAGTGTGTGAATGCCAGCATAGATGATCCTACATCTCATTTTGATTCAAACTCATAAAATTTTCTCTTTCAGCTTTTTGACAGGATAAAGTTATTCTGGATGCCTGCAAAGCACCAGCCAGATTTTATTTATCTAAGGCACGTTCCTCTTAGAAAGGTCCATCTCTTCACTATAATTCAGCTGAGTTGTCTTGTGCTTCTCTGGATTATAAAGGTTTCAAGAGCTGCCATTGTCTTTCCTATGATGGTATGATTTTTTTTAAATTTCCTCTAAAAATCCCTAATTATTTTCACTTGTGGATAATTATTATTGAAGAAAAATATAATTTTGGCAGCTAATTATAATAGTGCTTTGATTCTGTGTTCAAGGAAAATTTGTAATGCATTAAGTAGTAAAAAATTTGACATTTAAGCTCTGTTTTGAGTCCTATGTGTGGATATCCCAACTTATATTCTCTTAGGGAAAATTCTTCTCTTAAAGAAAAAATACTAAAATTTATTTGATTTTTTTTTATTTAAGGAATATTACTAAATCCTGTTACAGAAAGAAAATTCACTTATTAAGGAAGACTGCTTATTGAACTGAGGAGCCTAACAGTTCTGTGTCTTGGGAGAAATAACAATAGTCTGCTGCTTTAGTGATTTCTCTGATGATTTCACTAATAGAAAATAGAAGATATTTACTGACCTCAGTGATTGTTAAATGCTTCAAACAATACTTTGAACAAAGGAAGAAAAGCAGCTGTTAGCCTAATCAAATTAAAGGATAAAATTTTAGCTACAAACTGTTCACTTTTGAAAGAATTCCTCTACAAGTCTATTTGTCTGTTTTACTTGCTTAATTTCCTAATTCTTTTAATCTCTTTTCAGGTCCTAGCTTTGGTATTTGTCCGAAAACTCATGGATTTCTTTTTTACCAAGCGGGAGCTCAGTTGGTTAGATGATTTGATGCCTGAGAGCAAGAAAAAGAAATTGGAAGATGCTGAGAAAGAGGTGGGTCATGGTTTCAGGTTTCTGTGTGTAGCAGTTTATCAATTTTTCCTTCAGACATTTAGAGAAAATTCTGCAAGGCACATTCCATGTACCAGGCAGACTTGTTAACGGTATCTAATTGTAACATCATCATATTTTGCATAAGTGCTTTTGAGGTTACAAATCTGATAAGCTTAGGTGGGGATGTGGATTCTTAGGCTGCCATACTGTCATATAAAATATTATCCACAGTACTTCTGGGGATTGCTTCTGAGACCCACTCAGATGGTGTGCAGAGATGCACCTATGCCTGTAGGAAAGGCGTCAGATCCTAGCCCTGGGGCACTTGGATGCTGCCTTGGGCTGGGTCTCATCCCTGCAAGAGATGCTGAGGAAAGAAGTGCAGATTTTAAGGCCTGTGGATGTCCCAGCTGCCTCTGAGCCTTACACGCAGCATCACTCTGTGCCCTTTCTGCTCAGCAATGTCAGGACCCTGTGCAGTGTCCCAGTTACACTCTGGGCCAGAGCTGTCCTTGTGCTATTGCAGAAACAATTCACTTTGTAATGGAAAGGTCAGTGACCCTGCTAACCCCGTTAACCAAATGCTCAGACTCGCATCCTGTGGCATTGCCACCCAGGTGGCAATTTCAGACCTGGACTCCTCATCTATTTCAAAGAATATGCTTTTCAGATAATTCCTTATCAACCTGAAAATTACCCTTAGGGATGCCCTGAGATGTGATCCAAGACCAGTGAAATGTGTGTCTTAAGGATTCCCATTAGTAGCTTTATTTGCAGAAATAGGACATGAGCTAATAATTTGAATGGGTAATGACACAAACTAGATTACTTTGCCTTTAGGATTGATTCTTCTGTGACCTTTTACAACTCCCTGCCTCATCTGTAACCTGGTGAACTCTTCGATTTCCTTGACACATTCAACATACTGTCATGGATTATATTTTGGGGAAAAGATTTTACCTATAAGAAACATCAAGATAATTATTTACTATTTAGTATGTGCCTGTAAAACTACCAGGCTGAAATTAAAATATGTGAGTCATTGTTTTCTCCCTTGAATCAAAGCAGACCAGAGAGATGTTTCATCGTGGTGTCTGTTACAATTCAGAGTAACCAGTAACCAAGGTAGCTCTCTTCTTGTGGGTCTGGTTATTGGAAAGAATTCCTTGTTATACTTATGTTTTGGTTATATGTCACTTTCCTTCCCTTGCTTGATAGGATGGCATCAGAAAACAAAACTGGGAAAATCTACTGGTGTTACTTTATTTCATTCACTGTCTATTTTGAGAGGTTATTTTTACATATTTTGGCATTTCTAAATATTTAGAGCTATTATTAAAACTGTTCAACTGTCAAAAACTTATGAAGCTGTGAAGCCTGGAAATGACAAAATTAACTAGTAATAAAAAACTTCTGACATGTAGCCTAAGGAATTAATTGGAGAGTTGCTATCACACAGCTTTTAAAAATAGAAGTATTCTACCCACAAGAATATTCAGAAATGTAGTTGACAGGATCTGAAACGTACTTGATTGGATCCTAATTTCATCACTTAAGTTGTTTTTATATTTTTAGGCCATGTTTTTTCCAGGGCTTTGTACATTTATAGTGGATATGATACATGCCTTCTCCTCACAGACCTCCTTTGGAAGCCACTTTGATGTTAATCAATTAAGTCTTTCTGAGACAAGAATGAACAAAGAACTTTCACATTAGAGGAAAAAAAATATATTGTGACTTTTAACATAATTGTAAAAATAAAGCATAGAAGAAACAAATTTCTGAGCAGAGAGAACTGGAAACCTACTGTTTTGGAAAACTGTAGTGGCTCTTGCTGCTAATACCAACCATCAGCGTTTGTGATGCACGTGGGGCTTTGGTGATCTGCCAGAAAATGATAAACTCTCTTTTTTAGCCAACCCATGCTTTCAGACAGGCACTGGTGAAAACTGTTACAAAGGGAAACTGTTATAAAGGGAAGAAAGCTGGGGAGGTCTCCGGGCGTCTGTTGGGCTCACACACACACTGCAGCAATTTAGAGCAGGATTTGATGGTTACCTTCCTGCCAAGACTTCTTAACTCCTAGCTGTGCTTATCCTGACCAGGGGTGTGGACCCTGGGAATCCTCTTCTGGAGGTTGTTTTCCTTTGTTCTTGTAGGCAGGACATGGCACTTGAGAGCTGATCTATTCTTCTCCCCTCCCGCTAAGGCAGATTTGCTAAATTTGTAATAATTTACATATCATTTTTGGTGGATTTATCTCCTAATTCTCTTCAAGTGAAAACTAATTTTGGGTCTCTTGTTTCATCCTTTCACTGAAAAATCAGCATTAAAATCAGTATTATCAGTATTAAAACTGTGTGTGCAAACTTCAATAATCTTCCCTAATTTTTGCATGTAAACATCAATGCAAATATCCTGTTATCAGTGTTATTTAAAATTCATCAGGCAGCTGTTCACTCACTGTTAATAATTCTCCTCTTTATTGTTGCAAAAATAGCATTAAGATACAACTTTTAAAATAGAAGGTTTTAAATGTCAACTATTTAAGTAAAAGTTGAAAAGTATCTTACTTTAAGAACTTCAAATAAATACTTTGTATTAAAGAAAATGGAAGGATGATTAAAGTAGACAAATTTCACTTTTCCCAATTTCATATCCTGTCTCATGTCTAAATTCCTTTGTTCTAGGAAGAGCAAAGTATGTTAGCAATGGAAGAGGAAGGGACTGTTCAGTTACCACTAGAAGGACATTACAGGTAAAATATACCTTTCCTCTTTTAGGGGAGTTGCAATTAAATAAAGTAAACATGCCACGATATTTATTCATAATGCTTACTGAATATCAGGAGGATGTTTGTTTGGTATGGATAGGTGAACTGAACCACACACTGCAGCATTTAACAAGGTCAGCCCTTTTCTAGTCTTTCCACACGATCTCACTTACCCTAGGAAAAAGACACACTATTTGGAAGTTTTCCATTGGACAGGACTGCAGGATCAGACTGTTCACAATGAACTTTGGCTTCTGATATGCACAGTGCAAAAGCATGCAGAGAAGGTCAAACCCTTCACCCTGATGCAAGCAGGGATCCAGGAAAGATTTTGAAAACGCTGCAGAAAAACTAGGTTCTTACAGTATTACATTGTAAAACATTCTGATTAAATCCTGTTATGTAAGATAATGAGTGAATCAAGAGCTCTCCTGGGTAGATAAAGCATAATGCAGGGTTGACACAACTAAAAAAGCGTGAACATCTATGTTATAGATAGTTACAATACATGTTGCCAGCCCATAAGGAATTAATATAATTTAAAGTTTTCAGAAATAAATTCTTAATCAAAGATTTGAAATATCTGGTGACAGCAACCTCTGCATGAATGTGAGGTCATAGGAACATCATCTTAGAGTGGCCTTCTCCCTAACATTTTAACATAAAGTTACTGTAACCTCTCCTAATGCAAATCAGGACATTTGTAACAGTGTCTCTAAAAAATCCCAGCCTATTCCTTTTGACTCATCACACTACTAATGGTCTGGTTCTTTTCTTGTTTTGTCCATACCTTCTTGTTGTAATTTATATTAGCAATATGTAGCTTAATTTATCTTGCAATGTGATCTCTATCGATCTCCACGGTGTGTTGACATTGGTAGAGTTGCCTGGGTAATACCTGACTCTCTGTACTGTAAGGGTTGCAGACCTGTAGCTAAAAACAAGTCAAGATATTGGTGATTAAAGGGGTTCCCCAAAACACACAACAGCAAGTTTACTGAGGGCTTACTGAATGCCAAGTATATGTAACCATGAAGTCAGGAATAATGTACAGGCAACCCCTTAAAATGTTTAAGACTTTATTATTCTTATGTGTATAATACATGTTTGGAGCAGTCCTGGTAAAGCAAAGAGCATAATGGCTACAAAGTGCTACTTAAGGCTACTGATTAGTTTGTTTCATTGGGACATTTTTATTAGCTATCTTAAATATTTTATTTTGTTAAGGCTTTTGATTGCTTTAAAAATAGTTTTAAAAGTAGGTAGAGTTTCAGAGCATTAGAAGGACCTTTTGGGATCATGTTTAATCCAGTGATGCCACCAACATGCTCTAAGATCTTGGGCAATATTTAATTTCACACTTCTTCATTTTTCTCTTATTTGTTAGTTGGGAGTGACACAATAAATTTTATTGATGTTATTGTGATTAATTGTTGTTGGAGGAAGAAAATACTTAAAAAGTGCTAAGATGTTCTGAGAGAGTATTTAAATAATTGTTCAGGACTTCTGAACTTTAACATAGTCTCTTAACTTACACTGCACTTAATTATTGTCATCACTACCAGTTTTCAAGGAATTTTATTGAGTTAATAAGTAACAAGACTGATTGCTGATTGTTTTATTGTGTATTTACTTTCATTCTTGTCTAGAGATGACCCATCTGTGATAAACATTTCTGATGAAATGGCAAAAACTGCTGTGTGGAAGACATTGTTGATATCCTCAGAGAATGCAAAAGATAAGGAGTCAAGCTTTCCTTCTAAAAGGTCTTAATATTTTTTAACTTCATTACATTTTATATATTGTTGTCAAACCAATATTAGAATATTTTGCTAGGGATTAGAAAGATTTTTAGCATTTTGCAGTTTTATTTCTTATGTCCAGTCGTAATATTCTGAGCTCAAAACACAAATTCACTATTTATTTAAAAACATAAATCACAAATATTTGCATGGTACTTAGTTATGCTCCAGTGGAAAATGAAGCTGAGCATGCCTGATGCTTGTGTAATGAACCAGCAGCCTCCACCTGGATATTGCATTTGTTCTGCTTGCTTTTGTTCTTTCCTCTTGAAGAAGAAGTGATCATCACTGCCCTGGAAATAGCTGTATGAAGAACCAGTACTCTGAATGCAATCTAATAATATTTGGAGTGAAAATAATTTTATGATTGCATCATTTCTTTACATTTTTTCTGCCTACTTCACTTGTACTCAAAACAGTTAAATAATTTTAGATTTTAGTCCAGTAAAATGAAGACACATTATTTTGTCTGTGCTCTACAGAGTTACGACAGGAATAAGAAAATATTACATTCAAGCACAGTGTGATTTTCTAAGAGAATTTTTTCCTCTGCTTCCATAAATTTAAAATGTAACTATTTTCTATTTAATTGTTTTGTATCACACTTCTGTCATAAGCTCCCCTTCCTAATCACTATAGAAGCTGATTCCCCAAAGGTAAGACCCTGACCCCAACCTTTTTTTTTTCCTTGATTGTGTCTTCCAATTCAAAATGGTGTCACCTTGGAACCCAAATGAGTTTACTTTGTGTAGTTTTTGGGGAGACAGGACGAGAAGAAATTTCAAATAAGAATGTAAAACGTCTTCATTAAAGTCCCAAATATTAGAATTTGAAATTTACTCTGTATTTTAAATAGTGTATTTAAATAGTGTAGTGTATTCAAATGTCAAACTGAATTTGTTCCTAGTCATCTTTTCTAAAATACAGAATTGTGTGCTGCCCATTTCTAAATATCCTTTCCAAAAGCCCATGTTTGAAACAGCTAGTTATTGTTTCAAGGTGAACAGATGCAGTAAGAGAACACTTGTACTGATAGTGTTTTTTAATTTTGTCACCCCAAAATGGCATGCTGCCTTTCAGAGTTGTTCCTTTCCCTGTACTGCATAAACGAGACTGAGCAGCTGATGACCAGAGAAATTTCATTTCAAACACCCGTGGGGCAGACCACTAATGTGGTCATTTTGATATCTCACTGAGACTCAAAATAGCCTGGTTCTCGTTTGCCTTCCACCCTACACATGGACTGAAAAGGATCCTGTCACTGAAATCAGCATGGGGCACGGGAGGAGCATGTACTGGAGGGTTTTCTTGTCAAGTACCTCTGCTGTCCAGGCTGTGAAAGCCTGGAGGAAGAGAAGAACCTGATGTGGCACATTCACAGCCCCTGGGTATACAAGGGCTGCAATTTTCCTGGTGGATGTTGCTTTCTTCGGTGGTATGATAAATGATGTGAACATGACCCTCTGAACAAAGAGCATCCACAGAGATTGTGGCTCAGATAAGAGATTTGCCCTTTAAACTGCAGTGAAATAGAAACTAATTTTCTAAAGGTCTCCTTTTCAATCTCTTCTTGTATCTTTGCTCTTGAAAACTAAGACTCTGGAGAAAAGATTTTTCTGGTTTTAGATATGAGTGTTCTGTTGTAAACAAACAGCCTTAAAGACTCTGAAATCCTGCATTTTCAGGTGCTCTACCTTGTCTCAGATTCTGAGAGAGGTGTAGATTCAAAGAGCTTGAACCCTGAAAGACTTTCTTTCTGATAAGCAAAGCATAAGCAACTTTAATCTTAAGTCATATTAGGGATAGAACTACAAAAATATTATAAAACATAATGCATGTATCATTAAATGAGGATATAATTCAATCCTAGGTAATTAGTAAGGAATGGTAAGCTTGGAATGGTAGCTTGGTAATGGTAGCAGTTGTAAGGATAATTTTTGCAGTATTAGATGAACAATTTCTGCAGTGAAGGGTACCTTATCGTAGAGGGGAAAAAAAATTCATTTTGAAATAAATTTTACTGATGCCTTGTGAAGTTCAACTACATAACATTTAGTACTCCCTTTCTGCTGTCAGTTCTGCTTCCTTATATCTCAAAATATTATTAAATGGGGATAATTAAATTATGATAGTATACTATGATTTTATGTAACGCCTTTTATGCAAGGCATTGGCCAATTAACAAGTTACTCAGTAATTAAATACTGAGTTGACTTGCCCAATTATAAACTAAGATCATCTACAAAAAGAGATTTTAGACAGGAAGGGTTTATACAAATGACTTCCCAGTCTGATGCATGGATAATTTCTATCACAAGATGTGCCCTGGCCTTGATTCTGTGAAGTAGCATAATGTGAGAGAGCTCTTACATCCCAGGCTCCTGAATGTCTTTACCTGTCCAAAGAGTGGACTTAAAAAGGATGCAGTCAAGTTGCCTAGCTGTAGAGGCACCTGAACTTTACAATTTTCCAACCTTCCTTTTTTTATTATTAAAATTCCCAGGGACCTAAAGGTCTGCCTTTGAGCCTTTCTTGGTAGAACGGAACACCAAGGCACCTATCTGAAGCACAGCTCTCTTTGGTACATGTAAATAAACATTCCTCTGTCTTTGCTCAAAGTATTAAGCCCTTCAGAGAGCAATTTCAAAGCACATGCAGATCTGACTATGGACAGGAGACAGACTTAGCTGGTCTTTTAAAGTATTGGAGAAAGAGGCATCTGTCACTTTGTAGATGATATGAGTGAGTTTTCTTTTCGACCTGAAGGTATGAAAATCCCACATCCCAGACCTTCCTGCTCAGGTGTTTTAGGCTACTCCCTTGGTAGGGAGGAAGAGAGCTTCAACTCCTTTACAGATCCACCAGTGACTTGTTTTACTGGAAAAAGACTGGACTTGTCCTTTTTTTTTCAAATTTCTCAAGGCATTAAAGCCCACATCTGCAGGAGCTGCTCAGAGATGTGAATCCTAAATAGAAGACTTTCCTGGTATCACAGAGGCACCTAAAACGTGGAAATATTATAGACTGTAAGGCACACAACACCTCAGTGTTTGCTTTTACTAAGCACAGGTAACTCCCTGCCTGCTGTACTGCTGCACTTTCAATTCACCCCCCCCTGGAATTTGTTTGCATACCCTTTGTGTGCAGGAAGTGTAACGTACCCAATTCTATCACTGTTCTACAGAAGGTGACAGATTTGGCAGTTGAAGTGGCAGAAGTTGGTATTCTTTAGCTATTTCCATTAACACCTCTGGAAGCTGCCATAGGCATAGAAGTAAGCTTTGGCTGAAGTGAATTGTATCCTTAAAGCAATTTTTATGTGAAGAAAAATGTCAAATGATTGTAGAATTGTGCATGAATCACCTTAAAAATTTGAGAATTGATCTTGCTTTCTTTAAGCCTTGCGTAACTCAGCCTATTTCTCATTCATTCTAGTTAAGGAATTATTCCCATGAAACCTGGTAGGTTACGTGCTTGCTACAGGTTTGTTCTCAGAACCATCTGGTTTTCTTTAGATACCCTGCCACTCTTTGTTGAAGGCTTGATTTGCCTGTGTTGTGGAAGCCTCTTTGTATTTTCATACTGTGATTGAGACTCATTGGAAGAACATGACTTTTTATTTATTTATGCTGTTGTAAATTAGGACACGCACACAAAAAATCATCTGCTTTGCACGTACATTGCTTTCTATAGGCAAATCAACATTGTTTTAACTGGGGGAAAAAAAAAGGCTGAATCCAAATTGGAACTCTGGTTTAGTGTTCTGAATGAAATGGCTTGTGTCTGATCTTTCAGGCTTTTTTTTTTTTTAATTTAAATTTATTTCCTTCTAAAGTATACATGAGGAAGTATGTATTACACTCCACATGGGGAATATTGTCTCTCCCCATCCTCACCAGACTTCTGCTCTCCCCAGTCAAGACTGAAAGCCAAATATTTGTTGGATATTGGCTTACATTACTCAAGTTCAGAAACATTCCTTCTAAATGTACAGTTGAACAAGAGAGTACATTTTAAAGACAAGAAATACTTACTGTGACCTCGTTTGCTCCATTTAAGAATGTGCTGGTATTGTCTGAGAACTGTACCATTACCATTATTTAGTAAATTAAGTTGTATTTGCCAAAAAAGAAAAAAATAAGTGGCTATCTTTGCTTGCATGCTGGCTGTCTGTACATCTTAAGTTCTTTACCTACCTTGTCACTAAAATGCTGCCTGATGTCTTCCACACCATTCAGCACAGAAATTTTCACTTGCTTTCCCAGTTTGTGCCATGAAGCATGAAAAATAAAGTATCTGTGCAATGCTGGTTTTCAGGTAGATTTTATATATATATATATATATAAAGTTGTGTGTGTGATAGGGCTACCATAACTCTATTTTTTTTTTTGTTTCCCCTTTCATTTCCTAGTGCTGAAATCAGAAAAGAGAAGAAAGCTGACTCAGGGAAAGGTGTTGACCGGGAGACTTGTCTATGACTTGCTCTTCAAGTAACTTTTTTACAAACGAATTAAAGGAGTGCCACAACCACTAAATATAAATTATTTACCTTGTAACTTTTGTCTTTCATCTCAAACTAGCACAGGTAATGTAGTGCAATACTTGTCTCATTCCACCTTGTCTACCTTGTCTAGTATCAATGTAAATGTCTGCAGTAGCCAATGCAAAAAATCTTTGTGTTCGTTGCTGATCTTGGCCATTTATCAGTACTTGTATCGGAAATGTAAGAAGCAAATTTTCTTTCAAATTCAACTTTCCTGTTAATAGGTTTGTACTGTATTTTGCTACTTTTTCTGTGTGAGAATACTTAATAATCTTGATTCAAGATGAACTTGAAAACCCTTGTTCCAATTTTTTTTTAAATCACCTAACTAGTAAATGATTTCAAGAGTCCCAAACTGACAAGCAAACATTAAAAAGTTTATAAAATAACAACTGATCTGACCCTGTGAATAAACTAACAAGGATAATACTTTCCTCCTTAATCTGTCCATTTGAAGTCATGGATTCAGTTTTGCAATGTGAATTGCAGGGTCAGATTCTGTATTTGTGAAGTTTTCCTTGATTTAATACAGTGTATTTAATATTAAAATTTGTATGTAACTGGAACATAGTCCTATATATATATAAATATATATATATATATATAAATTATATATTAAAGCATTTTCTCACCTTAGCTAACACCACCACATCCTTTGATGTGAAACATGGGTACAGTATTTCTTAAAATGCGATTTGTGATTATGGTATCTTATCTTGTATTGTATGAATGTTGCCATGGTGGGCCAAACAAATGCATTTTGTCATTAATCAATCCATTATTTTATAACAGGGAAAATTTTGTAGATACAAATTATACCCCACATGCAGTTTTACCACCTTCCCAATGATCTTCCTCTTTATTGCCTAAAATTCAGCCACATAAAGGACGTATTTATATTGTCTTCTCTCCACTAACAACTGTAAACCTCTTCATTTCAGAGATTGTGTATAATAATTAAATGGGTATCCTGCTGTTGTTTTGTTACAGCTCTTTATTATTCCATCAAATACATACTGATTAAAAGATAAAAACAACATTGCAAAGTAAAATGTGGCTTTAAGGATATTACATTTTTTGTAATGGATTTTGTTACTGCCTGATCCTTCAAGCTGTTCTTTTGTGTAAAAGACTGAGAGATTAGGTATTGAATGAATAGGGATGTGGAGCTGAAGTTTTATTGTGTTATTTGGAATTCATTGATTTTTAAATTTTTTAAGATAAATTTTTAAATTATTAAAATGAAAGCTAACTCTCAGTATTATGCTGTAACTTTGAATCCTAAAAATAAGAATTGTAGTCTTGCAATCTTTGTAAGAACTCATCCATAGGGCTCTAACATTCCCCAGCTTTCCCAAATGCGCAAATTTTCTATACACCTTGTGAACAAGTTTTCCCATTCAGCACATTTAAAATATTCCAATGTTTTCGTGTATGTGAGTGTGTATGTTTTAATACTTTAGCCATAAATAATTGCATTTTGCTGCAAACTTAATAGGGTCACTGTTCTAAATTTACCTTAGCATTATCAAAGCCCATTAAAAGCCATTTTTATGGAGAAAAAAAAAATTCTAATGGATGCAAAGAAGGATTCACATCTAATTCAATGTTTTGTATATGTAAATTTAGGAAAAAAAACTCTGATGCATCAAGGTTAAATGCTTTGTTTTGTGTACTTGATGATAAATTGTAAGATTCCAATTGTTTTAAGGTTAGTATAGAAGCTCAATACTGGTTTGTCCTGAAAGCAGCCTGATGGTGTTTTAACATGTTGCTGACTTTGTTACAGATAATGTATACAATCAAAATGTATTAGCTTCACTTGACCAACTCTTAGAATATTAAGAAATCAGTGTATTCAATGGCATTCTGTATTTCTGTTCAGTATTTCAGAGTGGTATTATTTTAAAACACTCTGGTTTTGCGTGAATTTAAGTGCTTTTCCAATGTTAATCTTAACGTTCTGAAATCACACACAATGTAAAGCAGATGTAGTGCTATATTTACTTCTAATTTCATATTCCTGGTCAAAATTACTCAACTTCTTGGATGTAATTTATTACAAAAGTTTATGTGTACATGTGAATAGACTATTGTGTTTTTCACAATTGAGATATGTTATGTGAAAATAAATATTTATCCTAACTAATTTTCAATTTGATTTTTATACTGCAAAACCCAGAAGAGGTTTGCAATACCATGTGATATTTGAAATGTCTACCTGACCTGAACGGGCTTCACAAATTAATGAGTGGTAGAGCCCAGCATGGCTCCCTTTTCAAGTGGAATCTCACTGAAACATGCAAGGCTGTGAGTGCTGCTCCCTGGGTGGAGCCGGTGGTGATGTACTTGGTCTGACCTTAACAGTAAGTGTGACACCAGGGACAGCTCAGAGCTCATTGTTCCAGGAAGAGAAGGGGAATGAAGCTCCAGTTTACTACTCATGAATTGGTCCCCCTTTTCCTGAGAGAGATGATGGGGACAAAGCAGGAGTAGTTGGATCTTTTTAGAGATCAAAAGGTAAGGTCATACAAGTTAAAATGTTTCTGCTCTTCTCAGAACCCTAAATTTCTGCTACTGAAAAACCTTAAGGCCATGAATTGCAATACTATGTACAGTATTGACTCCATCCCTTTTGAGCTTCTTCACGAATTATTAAACCAAAGACTAGAAGTCTCGTAGCCTAAGAATGGTAACAGTGACAACTCAAGCTTCCGCTGCTTCCGTTAGGATTTTACACGAAGTGTATTGTACTACAAACTTAAACATCCATTTCACATAGGAAAAAAAATACAGAGAAAACCCATAACTGGTAGATGTGCAACTAACTAGCACATTGCATTAATTCAGGCACAACTGATTTCTAACTTTGGGCATTAATGAAATGAGCTAGATATTTTCTGTGGCTCAGTTTTAGTTATTTACCTGTCCTCATGCAGTTCAAGCAAGTTGTCAGTTCCCTGAGGCAGCTCTACCATCCTCTTGCCTGCATTATTTTTGGAGCTGAGGGAGTTCTACCACAGTGAAAAATGAGACACTGAATTTATGTTAATTAGAACACTTACTATAGCAATGAAATTATCTTTAGTTTTAAAAGTTGTATCATTGTCTTTTACCAGCATACCTTAGAAGTTGCTTTCCAGACAAAGTAAGATAATTAGCATTGCATTATGTAATGCCTTGCAGATAAGGCAGTTAAAAGGGGATGATGTATTGAGAGTAGAGTTTCCCAGTGAGATGCTAGAATCAGATGCTAGAACACAGGTCAGATGCAAAGAATTGCATCTTAATGAAAGACTTAGACCATATATTTTCTAGTTTCACTTATTTTTTTATATGTTTCTTTGATTATACTAATTCTTGCACTTATCTAAGGAGAGCCTCGTGAAAGAAGTTTTTTGGATTACAGAAACACTTTTTGTTTGTTTTTATGACAGTGTGAGTGATAACATTAAAAGAAATCCTAACTATTTACCCTTGCATACACAAGCCATATCATAATGATAATCTTTTTTTGTAATCTGTCTGTATTGCTGGGATCTACCTTATACTGACATAGGTTTCTTTGCCTTGAGTCAAAAGAATGAGAGATGTGATGATAAAACCTCCTCGAGATAACTGACAGCCTGTAAGGCTGTAGAACTTCAACCGTGGTGCCAGTCTACAATAGAGCCACTACTCCCTTAAACCCAAGATGGTATTTGTAAAACCCAGCTCCAGTCTGTTTCAAAAAAATGCCAACAAACAGAACAAAACTGCCCATCTTATTTTGTGAGTCAAGGAATTGTGAAAACAAAATCTGATTTTCCATTTGAGACTTTCTCATTTAAGGACAAGCTGCACAAAGTGTCTTAACATTCTTCCCCATGCTTTATCTGTCTGCATGAGTACTTTTACATTCACACCTAATGTCACTAATAACCCACAATACAGACATAATCAGATGCTGGCATGTAATACCAAGAAGCTAAGTGTTAGATAATCATGTCACACTCCATTACATGATACCGTTACACAAAATCAGAAGCTTCACTGTAAGTCATCCTCAAAATTAACAGGGATTTAAAAATATTCTAGTGTTCTTTTTCTGAAGCAACATTTCCAAGCATATGGACTACACCTCCTTTCATAAATTAATGTCTTTATTATTTTAAAGCAGCACAATTTTTAGTACAAGTGGATTGTATTTTTTCTATGTGAAATTAAGAAAATTAATCCTCAGATGAGATGGAGAAGCCTACCTGGAGTGCTGTAAAGAAAGCAGATATTTATTGGTAGGCTGTAAGGTTTTGCTAAAGAGCATGTTCACAGGAGAGTGACTGCTAGTTCGCATTGTAATGTTTTATGTTTCAGTGTAAGAATCAGTTCCTATTCATCACAACATGAGCAACTTCTACATTAAAAAAATGGGGTTCTTGTTCCCAGAGGAGATTTTGCAGTGCACATTCCCAGTGAAGCAGCTATTTTTACTATAAAATAAGCAAAAATCACAGTACTATATGATAGCACACAAAAAAATCCAGTGACACTGGTTTGACTAGGTATCATTCAGAATCTTTGGTGAAAGCTGGTTTTGTGCTTGCCTTGCAAGAGTTCTACAACTGTAATACAAGGGATTGGAGAGAAAACACTTACTTCAGAAACTGCAGTATAAAGTATTTCATTCTGCACATATTAACATCACAGTATTCCTGATACTCATTCTAAAATAATAATTATCAAGCCTTACGAATTTCTGCAAAAATGTTTCAAATGTTTCTTCATTATTTTCACAGAAATTACCCCAGGGTTAATTTAATTTTTGATGGAAACATTATTATATTTTTATTCTGTGACTGATTGCCATGTGACATTTTTATCATTCCTTTCTCTAATATACAAACTGGATTGTTTCTCTTTTAGACTGAAATATCAAAAGGTAATTACTCAAGCAAGTACCATGGTTCCTAGAAGTCTGCAACATCATTCTGGTGATGTTAAGACCCGATTAAACACAATCAATAAAAATGCAATAGTTGCTTGGCAACAGGAATCATTACAAAGATTAGCATTTCACTGTGTACACCGGTATCCCAAGAGCTGATTCTTATCTCATCTTGATTTATACTGGCTCAGAGTACATTATCATGAGAGTTTTCTGTAGAAGTACCATCAGTAACAAGCAAAATGCTGGTGCTAGTGCAGTGAGAAACACTGCTTTATGAAGTGGCTCATATGGGTATAAATATGCTTATGTGCTTGACCGGAGATGGAATGGTCTTTGTCAGTGTACCACTGTGTGAAAGAGAAATATAGAGAATGTTAGTTGCAGCTACATCTAAATGATAGAAATCAAACATGACAGACATAAAAACCTGTGCAGCCATTTAAAATGATCCTAGCATGAGGCTTTCCGCATGGAGCCAAAGACATGACAGGGTAGGAAGCTGCTTTGACACTTAAGCTCCTTCTTTGCATGTGAGACATGCTCTGTTTTTATGCTGAAGGTGTAAAAACAACATGTGGCTTGTCCACATGAAAGGTAGATTCAGCTGTTTAGTTACAAGGGGTGCCTGACCTCTCCCTCTGTATGTCCTGTGAGTTTGGCTGAAAGAAAACCATGCACTTGGCCTCCTTCTATACATCATCATTTCTAGCCCTGCTCCTCTGCTGAGAGAATGTAGGAAAGAAAAGGCTTGCTCCCTAGTCTGAGAACTTCCATGCACAACATAAGAAAGGGCAAATAACTGCTTGTCTTACAAGTACAGTAAACACCAGACGGGATGGAAAGGCTATCTGGGATTTTGCTGAAGCCAACCTTTCCTTTTATCCTATCTGTAAGACACTATCCATTGCACTTGGGTATATGCAAAGGTTGGGACTGGCTATTTGTTTGAGAACATAAAAACTTAAAGAAAATGAAAGATTAGGTAAAAAGGATCAAATATGAGATAGTGTTGCTTGACAGTTTTTCTTGTGCAGAAATAAAATACATGCTTTATGTTCACATTTCAGTTACTGAACATGAAATGCAACTATATGAACTTTCATTTAAGAAGGCAATGAATTTATACCTTACCACAGGGAGCTTATGTTATTATTCTCATTTGTATAATAATAAACAAACCAGAACCATACCATTGCCTGAAAATCCACTTCAGCATCAACAAGAGCTTTGGAAATCTGTGCTGCTTGCTGAAAGTGAACATTATCTGAAAAGTGGAAGAGGAAAAAGGTAAACAAAAACTGCTTCTGTAATACTCTGGGGGAATCAAAGCAATATACACACTAGACTCCCCAGCACTGCTGACTGAAACACAGATTAGTTGCAAAAATCGGTATTATTTTATTGACGCAAATGTAACAGCCTTGCCCCTTCATGCTTTTGTTTTGTCAGTAGTAGAATTGCGAACCTGTCTGTAATACTAAAATGTCTAATTAACTGCAACTCACCATCTGCTGTTCCATGAATAAGGAGATATTCAACTTCCTTGAATTTTTCAGCTCTGGCCATTACTGTTGAACTCTAAAATTAAAGGAAAAAAAAGAAAAAAAAGCTGCTATTTATTAGGGTATGACTTGCTACCAACTGAATTTGATTCGTGTTGACACTGTCTGGGGTCCTTCAGCTCAAAGCAAGCACAGCCCTGCTTACCCCCCTCTGAAGTGCCATGGGACACGGTCACACATCCAGGGCTGGATGCCCACACTCAAACCCCCCGCGCCTGCCTGCGACTGTACCAAGGCTGTGGCTGCCAAGGAGCAGGCAGCTGCAGAGGGGAAGAGCTCTGCAGTGAGGTTCACATTCAATCCATGGCCAGCATGGTGGTAGCCTGCAGCACTCTGTGTGCCATAGGTTTCCTGTTTGACTGCAGACAAGTTAAAAAAAAATGTTGCCATGGCAACAGTGCACCCTGCCAGAGCAAGGAGTAGATCTTGCAGAGGCTACACATGTTATCTTCCACAAAAGGTTCACCTGCAGGTAAGGCACCAGAGCTAATACTGCCTCAATCTCCAGAAAAAACAGGTAACAAGAAGTTTAGAAAAATGTGCTCCTGAAATGCCTCAAAGAAAATCACTAGACCAAATCTCTAAATAGAAGTCAAGCTACATTTTGGGAATGGAAACACGATACAGTGATGAAAAGATGAAATAATCAGCAACTATGATTAATCAAGAAATTTAAAACATAGTAACAACATATTCCCTAGAACATTCTAGCCCACCTGCCTTGCTACTGTGACTCAAGAATGAAGACAGTGAGGATTGCAGATAAGATTTTTAATTTGGGCAAGGAAAGGGAGTAGGATGGTGCTCTGCTATGGGCAGAGAAAGAAGAGGAACAACAGGGACAAGACATTTTAGACTTGACAGGACAACCAGTTAATGTGGCAAGAAAAAAATAGTAAAAATTATGAACAGAAGAATTTAGTGATTTGCTTTTTTTCTTCCAAATTGGTACTAAGGCTGTATCCTTGCACAAGGATTTGTATTTAGTACCCAAAAGAAGTCAAATACATTATACTACCAAGACAAGAAGTGTTCTGATTTCCTTATGTCTCTTGTACACTCATGAATCTTTAAAGCAAGTACAAATATTAAACTCCTTTTCTTGTGGCAGAATAGTGTACCAGAACCCTTCCATACATGAAATGAATTCTTTGTATGTATTCAACAAAATCTAAAAACCAAGTTCAGCAGAGAGGGCAAAAAACCCCCACCCTCCAGTCTGTAACACTGCAGTTGCCCTCTTTTGATAGTCAAAGGCTAGAGAGCACTAGAAATCCAGTATACAGAAATCCACCAAACGTGGAAGCATGACACTTTCCATTCAGATGATTTGATATCATGGAGTAAGAACACTTAGCTGTGAGTGCCAAAATATGGAGAGAGCACTTTGATGCACTGAGGAGCACTGGTAAACCAGCTGACCAAAAGAACAAATGAGAAAGAAATGGCCCAGTGAGATTAAAGACAAAAAAAACCCACCAACAACCAAAAAAAACCTCCAAACCAACCAGTGTCCACATGCAGAGGGAAAATTGACAGATCACCTTGCTAGGCTTTATTGCAGAAAAGCAATGCTGCTTTAAGTAAACCTTCTGTGAGTGGAAGCCTGATTTAAGCTACACTTCTGAGAACTTGACTTGGCAAAAGCAGTTTTAGAAAGAGGATGTCACTATTTTTCCTCTTCAGGCATTAAATAAAATAAAGTTATTTGTAAAAACACTTCAGAAAGAAGAAGCATATGAGATAGTTTCTCTGCTTTTTTATCACTGGTGATACTTCACTTGCGGTACTCACACTCAACATGAAGAGTCCCTTCCCTAAAACATGCTTTAAGGACACAGTAGCTTTGTGTCCTTAAAGAAGGTTGCAAGATAGGCAGCACTCTCAAGTAGGCAGAATTAGACAACAAAGCAACAGCAACTGAACAAACCTTAAGTGGACAGCCAAAAAAATGCAACTATTTACCACTTGTGTTTTACAGTTACACTGCTAGGACAAAGGCTCTGAAAAGGTAATGTGAACAAGTACTGAGAATTAGGCCCTACTGAGTGTAACTGGCTTTTCTGAAGATCACACAGCAGTCAACATTTTATCAGCACTCCACAAACAAGTTAAGGTTTGGCTGAAATTGAAGGTCTCTCTCCCTTTAGCATATTCTCAGATAATAGAACAAATGTCAAATCAGTACAAGATGGCATATTTACAAAATTGTACCCTGTTTTGCATAACCTAATGATGCAGCAGTTCTTAAGGACTGAACATTTCAAATCTGCTAGAAAAAGATTGCCAAATCTATGACTGTTTCAAACACTTGCCAAAAGCATATCAAATTCAGAGTGAACTGCAAAATAATGTTCTCACAAGTTGAACAGTCTCTTCAGTATGCTTTACATGGCTACTGTGTCTGACCTCCAGAGCTCTGCCCTGATTCCGTCTCAAGTCTTTTGCATCAGGGATGTTTCTTCCAGGCCGCCAGATTCTCTGCCGTTCAGTCTAGGATTATATTAGGAGCACTTGCTTGCTCCTCTCTTTTACACAGCTCTAATTTTTAATAGTTTACAACTACATTAAAAGACACTGAACATACCTAATTAGCCCACTTAGGAGCGTGAGGCCTCCCTCAGACTTGACTCCTGACAAACAATATTTAACATCTCAGATTCTCTGCCTTCAATAAAGTGAAACTTAATGTCACAGAAATACAAGGCAGGATGTACCCCTCTTACCACAACTAGCTTCTTGAGTCTATATATTCAGTCATCAATAATACTCTACATGTTAGGAATGTGCCTAGCAGTGCTCATCTTCTCTAAGGAGGTCTGTACACCATCTCATTTCTTTTAAATTAGGGTGCATACCACAGTTTATGCAACTTTTCACTTTTCATGCCAGCTTTACAGAAATGCAGTAGGATAGAGAATATATGAGGCAGCACACAAACCTGACAGCACAGTGCAAGCTTTAACAGCTTCAGCTGTATGTACTAGCTTTCAGTACAGATTCCGCATTCACCTCAAAAACCATTCATTTCAGTAAACAGCTCTCATAAGTGTCAAGGGACCAGGAGGCTGGCTATTGGGACTGGGACATGGATCAAAGGGGCTGTAAGCCAGGAACATACTGGGCTGAAGTCAGTAAGGGTCTTCAGCAATAACAAAATCCCACAACACTGTCACGGAGGCTACATGAAAACCAACAAACTCACTTCTCAAGCTACCCCACCCTCCAGGTTAAAAGTAAAGTCCAAGTACTATATTATTTGGAGCTTTTAACAACAAACAGGATTTAAGTTGCATTTTCCGTTCTCTAGGAGCAGCAGCGAAGTGTGACAATCTGATCTAGGCAATTACTCCTCCTCCATCTAGCCACCATTCTCCCCAATTAGTCCTCTGAGTAACACATTTGAAACCTTTAGCTCTTTGGTACTGGCAGTTTCAACGTGGCCATTGCCAGCAATGGATACCATGCCAAGAAAATCCGACTCCTGGCTTGAAAGGATTAAACAGTCCTCTGTTGCCATCTGTGCCGTGAAGCTGGTGAGTGACTTTGTGCACCCAGAGCGTTAACGTTCGTTCTGCACAGCGACAGGAACTTGTATTTACACTGCTACCTCGCAGACCTCCTACTGTTCCCACTGCCTTAAAGAAACACATTTGGAAAAAGGCAGGCAGGAGGCTGCAGGCTGCTGGTCAGCTCCTGCTGGGCCCAGTACTCAGTGGTTAGAAGGGGGAGACAGACACAGTACCAAGCTGTCCAGGAGTCACTACCATTGTCCCCAGTCTTGACCAGAACGTCTCACATAGCCGTTGACAACACTAGAGTACTGTAAATATATGTCAAGCCACATGTTTCAGTACATATATGTCTGTATTTATATGTTTTATCATACTTGCAAATCAATGCAACAATGCCCACCCTTTTTTCTACCCATGACACTTTTTTAATGCACACAACAGTGCTATCTGTCCTCTACCCTTCTTACCAACCCAAACACAGAGAATGCTCTATCTCCTCCTCTAACATCAATGTTTGGTTCCAGTATCACCATGGCTGGACTCTTCTGTGAAACATTCCAATAACCAGGACACCAAGTACCCCTCAGATTCTTCACAGTTCTCCCACAGCCACTGTATTTTCACCTCAGCCTGAAGTTTCCCAAAACCTGACAGAATGTTTGGTTGCTCTGCCCTATGCCCAGCTACCTGTGACTTCAAAAAGACCTTGAGGCAACAAAAATCATCTGGCACATGGAAGAGCAAGTCAAACAATTGATTAATCATGGTGTAACAAGGACAAACAATCTACATGCATTTTGCTTTCAGCAGGACTAATGCAAATTCCCTCACTCCTGTGAAAACCCTGGTCATTTTAGAACAAACTTTGGACATTCTCTGTTTATGGAGATTTCAGTCCTGACACTGCTGGCTCTCTTGGTCTGCAATTTGATATGATCACAGTAGCCTACCTGTCAAAGTTTTCTAGTATTGAGGAAATTTTGCTTTCCCTCCAAAAAACCTGCAGATTCCTAAAGCAGGGAAGTTCACACAATACCCATTAAAAAATTACATTTCAGAAAGAATGGGAGTACATTTGTTTTTGTGAAAAATGTTGAAGATAAAGCATTCTTTGCTCACAAATATATAAATTTTAAAACAAATTTGTTTTATGGTGGTTAGAATAGAAGTTTTTACTGCTTGTTTTACAGTCTGCAAAGTAGTCAAATGGAAGTGAATTAAAAAAAAAAAAAAAAAAAACCAACCCAAAACACTAACACACTAAACAAACAACAGAAACCCCACACCAGTCACCAAGAGGAAGCTACTTTGTGCAAATCCAAACACATGAGACTACAGCCTCTAACAGCACAGTGCAACAGTTCTAGCAGGAAAGAAGACACAAACTTATTTCTCTGCACAGGGAAAGAACTAAAGTGTTTAAACAATATACCAGTTTAGAAATGAAACATCACACACAAAAAAAGGAGATAAAGTGATTTCTTTCTTACATTATAGTTCTTCAGATTATCATTTTCTGTAGGAAGGCCCATGTATCGCTCTGTGTATATTGAATCTGAAATTTTAAAAATCCCAAAATTAGAATCTGCTACTTAATTTTCAGTCTGTCTACCATCAATTTTCCCATCAATACAAGCAGTAACAATGCATACTGGAAATCAGGTTTTCCACAATGAGGGGTGTAGGTAACCATCGTTATTCAGAATAGTTAATCTTCTTGTTGCCATGGACACCTGAATGCTGAATATTAATATAGTACTTTGTGTCAGTGTTTCCTTATTGTTATTCTTTCAGTAATCCTAAAAAAATGACTGAAGATGTTGCAGTAAATAACTAGCATCTGAAAAAAAATCTTATCTATTTTATCTAAATATTTACTACCAAAAATCTATACTATGAAATTACAGTAGCATATTAGAATTCAGCTTGGGTGAGAAAAAAGCAAAATTGATTTTCCACATATTTTTTTGCCATGTTACCATTTTCAGATTTGCAGCTTTGTTTTAAACCATACAAACTAATGCTCTGCTGCCGTATTCTAATGTCCATTTGACTTCTCGTCAGAGTTATTGCACTAGAGATTTTTTATGCTGAATATCTATGCCTCCTTAATCCTTCATTTAAGTAAGTAAAAGTGGAATTATAGAGATCTTGATCATTAAAAAAATATTTCCTGTCATGCTGTAATATTCATGTCCAAAATATCATGAAGACGTCCCCAACAGACTACTGCTATTGCCTGGCAGCATGATCTGATCTGCTGAATTAGCTATTATACAGCCTCTGTGCTAGTTGCAAAATGATAAATTATGCCTTCTTTAGCAGTGGTTTGCCAGGGAAAGCTTTCCCTTGAATGTTTTTGGACAAATAAAAATGAGGAAAATGTTAAAACGTGTTCAGATTGTACCACCACCTATTTATAACTTTACATAATTTTTTTAATCTGGGAGGAGAGCCCCTATAACTAGCCCATTTCTAGCCTCATGCAGCTACTTGAAACCTTATGCTCAAAAGGCTTGAAGCATGTAGAGACTTGTCCACTTGATCAGGTTTTTCTCACATCAAGCTATTCTCAAGACGGATTAGATTTATAAAATCCAAATTTGACATGCTAAAAAAACCCCTGACCAACCAACCTAAGGCAATTCAAATCCTATTTTGGTACTTTTAGAGAGTAAATTACAATGCAAGTTCAAAGCTAATCCTCACAGTTCATTCTTACAAGTGAAGTTTCATTTCAAAGACACAAAACTTCAACTGCAATGGATTTCTGACACACAATACTGTGTGTCATCAAAGCAAATGTACACACATTACAGCAGTACTACCAATATTACGATGATTTTTTGTCTTCATTAATGGGTAGAGATTACCTGAAGTTATGGATGTGACTTTTTAAGATGGGAAATAATATTTAGCGAATTGGTTTAATTTCAAAATGCAGTGGCCACGAGCTCATAAAAACAGACCAAGTGGCATTTACGTGGCATCTAGTAGATAATCCGAAGTTCTGCGCTACGAATCCACACTTTGCAGCGTGTGCACTGGAAGACATATGGGAATCCTTGTAACGAGGAAGCCCTCACATACCATAATATTGCCAGCGTGACACGGGGGCAACCGCTATTCCACACTTGAACACGCCGCTTCCAGAGCCAAGCACCATGGAGGTCACATATCCCCCATAAGACTGAGAAGAAAACATTGCTGTTATTTTAGTCAGAAGGGAAAGGATGGGGCCCATCTGCTACACAGTTCATCAGGCATTTATGGGATCAGCGTTTTTCATATTAATGAACTCCATTCTGAATTTGGGTCAGATCTCAGCCAGCCTGCTCAGTCGGGGAAACAGGCACCAAACAGCGCATGGCAGCTGTGGCACTGATGAATGAGAGCTTGATGGGGAAAAAGGGCGCAAACGCTGCCCAACTGTGACTCAGCTGAGGATGACTGCGTTTGGTAGCACTGTAGGCAGCAGCAAAAGACAGGAAACGAGACACTGCTGAACCGCTGTGTCCCTTCCCGTGCTGGGGGAGTGGGTGGAAGCAGAGCTCTGGCCCACAGTGTGCTCTGATGAGTAGTTGCAACAGGGCATCCAAAAATTTCCAGCTCCCTTGGAGCAGGCCTATGGTAACTCGCTCCCTAACTCTCCCCCAAAGTGTCAGGAGCAAGACTGTGACTGGGGAGTGAAGGATCTGCTGAGTTTGTGGGAGGAACTGTGCAACAACACACCCGTTGCTGTACACAGAACATTTACTCACAGTCTAGCTTGATACACAGATGAGTAAATATCTGACACACTTGAGCATCCAGGCAGCAAGATACCTAAACACTGTCACCAGCCGCCCAAATGACTGCCCTCACAAGAGTTTGAATGGGTTATTTAGGAAAATGTGCCCACCCACATTCAAAAACAAGAGCTATTTTTGGATCTCATTCCTGTCTTAAAACCAGATTACAGGCAAAGGGAATTGCATCTTATTTCAAAGTCCTTAAATGTTTGCTCCAACTTCAATTCCTAGGTCCTTCCAATGAGATTAGCAATGTAATGCAAGCACTTAGTAATTAAGCACTGTATAAATGCCTAACCTGGCCACAGTAAAGGTATTACTGCTGAATCTATGGCAAACAAAATCCATGTACATAATGACAGGCTGACAATGAGAGGCTGACAGTCTAAAAACTCAAGATATAAAGAAAATCTGTTTGCCTACAGGTTCAATGGCCAGGATGCATAATCCCAAGATAGCTCCAAAAAGGAATGTTCTTCTACTATTCATCCTGAGGGTCATAAGGACTTAAGATGGGATTGCATCAAATCATCAATTTCTGCAGAAAGAATTTTCCTTTCATTACAGTTAGTACCATTATATGTGATTTCCTATAACAGAGATGTTTACCCCCAGAAGAAAAGCTATTAAAGACACCATATTGCCATCAAGCAATTTATTCATTAGTGCCTGTCACCTGCAGTGCCCAAATTTCAGTTAACAATTTAAATCAGCACTGCAATCACTAACACTATGTACACATTTAGCTTTGTAGCTGAGGGGGTATGTGCATGCTATTAAACTATTAAATATTTCCATCTACTGTGCCAGGTTTTAAAGATGCATCAAGTAAGAGAAATCTGGCCTCTGGTTGCAAATACCATGATAACCATCCCACACAGCTGGCTCGACTGTAATTTCACATCTTTTTTAAAATCAGTCATCCAACTGAAGAAATACTGTTGAATACATACTTGGGTGTTTTTTTTTTTTTTAGTATAGATTCATACGGTACACAGGAACTTGGCAGCATCCCTTTAAATTGGTTTTTAATCCCTCTAGTAGTCCTAATTTCTCTTACAGAGGCTCCTGAATGATTGCAAAAGGGCAATGTATAAATGCACTTTTAAGATGAACTTCATCAGCTCAAGTACTGGATTGTGCTGTGACCCCAGGAGTGCCTCACATGAAGCACTACAGGATCTCACAAACATGACAGCACAACAAATAGTTGTGAAAATTAAACAGTATTCCCACCAAAATTATTTGAGTACTTACCCAACCCCAAATAGCTATTCTGTCCTTATCAACAAAGCTCATTTCAGAAAACTTTCTGAAAGCAAACAAAATAATTAAACACTTAACAGACTGCAAATATCTGCCATTCTACAGACGTGCCTATTTCCTATCAAGTCTTCCTCTTTGTATTGTACAAACAAGCATTTCCCACTTCATCATAGCGACTGCACATGAAAACATATGATGATTCAGGCACGTGTGTCTTTAGGAAATTTAGAAAAACATATGTGCATATGACACTCTGAAACCCCTCAACCCATACTCACTGACATTTGTATTGTATCAGGTCAGATTTCACTACCAGCCTTGTCTTTTTTTTTTAAAGATGCACAAAAATCAAATTGCAGCAATAAGGAACAGACCAACACAGGGAAATGCAGTCACCATAAAAAAAAAAATCAAGAAGATTGTGAAATTGTTTAAACTCCTTAACATTTTAAAATCCCACATAAAAAAACCCTGTAAGATCAAGTTTCATTGCAATTCTGAGAGATCTATACTGAGACTGTTTATTTTAGTGAGGTTCTACAAGCATAAACCAAGTGACAAATGTGAACTACGATTTGAAGGCTGAGTATTTCTCATAATTCTGCGACAACAGAAACTTGCTAATGCTTGAAGTAAAACTTCCATCTCCAAGTTCCTTGGTAGCGTGTTCTTCTACTAATATGACACATATCATCTCTATAAAATCATCTCCATAAAATCAGAGATATGGTTAACTGGTATTACAGCATTAACTCTCCTCTCTTTTTAAGCATAAAATGATGGTGGGCATATAAATGACACACTGCAGTGTACGAAATTAAGCCGAATGTAGTTATTTTTTGCCGATGACAATTTGAAACCTTCACCTTTTTTCCCCTACACGATAAGCGCGTAAAAGAAGGAGCAGGTGTTGACCTTTCCCTGTAGCTCACCTGGCTGCTGCTATCTGATCTTCCACTTCATAGGTTCCCAGCCTCCGGTTTATTGCGTGCATGATTTGATCCCCCTGGTAGCCGCTGCCCCTGCCGTCGAAGCTGGCCACGATGACGCGCTCCGTGCTGGCCAGGTAAGTCGCCCAGCTGATCCGGTAGGCTTGGTCTACTTTCTGACTACAAGGTCCTGCATACCTAGGGGAAAAATGTCACAAAATTCAGGCATTTACTCCCCACATATTCTCACATCAAGCATTACTGCTGACAATTTTGGCCTTTAAAACAGGATAAACTTTCAAATTAAACCGAGGAAACAAGAAAAGCATCACTGACTGACTCCAGTGTGCCACTAAAAGCAATATGTTTTTTTGAAACTGCAGCTGTTAATCAAGAAAGCAGGCTGAATTTTTTGTTGTTGTTGTTGTTTTACTTCTTTCTGTTCTAATAAGAAACCTTCATTATTTTGACTTAAGGCAGCTTATCAGATCCTAGCCAAGTTTTCTTCTGTTTTGGCACATCTAGTCACCTAAGTTTCAAAGTAATATTCTCTATTTCTGTTCCATTCACCCATTATTTATTTGGTTTAAGTCTGAAATCAGTGAATAGCCTTCAACTGGAAAAATGAAAAATATACTTTTCTATGTCTTATCGGTCTGAACTATTTTTTATGCAGACTGAGAAAAAGGAAGCAAAACTATACTTGTAACTTTTTACTTAAAATATTTCAGAAGCACTTGATCACTATGAGTGCCTTGATGGCAAAATTCTGTGCAGTGCACTTCTCTAGCCACTGTTCAACAGAGTAAGAAATAGAAAATGGCTCCTATGGCTCTATAGCCCACTTTTATCAGTTTTATGAGCACAGAATAAACTACTGGGAATTTAATTCAAGCTATGGATCCATATACTTCCAAAGTAATTTCTGATATTGAGATCATTGTGACCCAGAGGTGATCCTGACAAAGGTCCAGGTAAGTCAATAAACATAGTATCATAACCAAAACAAGTCTTAAGAAGCCAAAAGCACTGGCTGTTCATTAAAATGTTCAATGGCACATCAAAAAGTGCTACCAAATTGCATTATATAAAGCTGCATCTAACAAGTAACAGCCAGTTTCCTTACAGAGTCACCTTTTTTGTAAAAAAGGAGTAACTTAACATTTTTCTATTAATGCATAGCTAAAATTCAGTAATTCGCATTTAGAAGAAAACATACCAAGATGAACAGAAGTGCCTGAGGAAGACCAGACCAATCAACACTTGCTCATGGGCTTTTATTTATGAAAAAAATACACAGCAAATGCAGTCCTGACCACAGGATCATATTTGACTGACAGTCAACATTGACTGACAGTCAAATATCACAGAAAACATGCAATGTCACACACACTACTTCAGCTTTAGAATACAAAGCTTATTCAAGGTTTCATTCTGGATTATGATTTCATCAAAGATTACTCCTAAGGAACATCACGAGCAGAGGAGAAGGTAAGCTAACATGAACATCCTGGCTGTTAAAACACATGGAATGTATCAGCGCCAGTGCCAGAGCATGTGCTCATTAAGCATTACATCATCTTAGGGCACAGGAATTCACCATGAACTGGGATAAACCCCTATTTTCCATTCCATCTTAAAACTACTTCAAGAAGTAATTAGAAAACATTCCAGTTTTGTGTTTCCTTATTAAGAACATTTGAAGTAGATGAAAGTGATTATTAACACAGCACTGCCATGTGGTTGAAAACTTACACATCAAGGAGCAGAGGATGCTTCTTTGATTCATCAAAATGGGGAGGCAGAATCATTTGATACCACAGGTCTAAAAGTGAAAAGAGTTTGACTTAGGTCAGCTCTCCCGTGGAATTACTTGACATGCATTACCATTCACACAAGAGAACATTTGAGCCACCCCCTAAAATTATAGAGAAGTTTAACTGGTCTGTCCTAATATATACATGTAGAAGTTCCTAGCTATTAATTTTTAAAAATATTTTACAGCTAAACTAGCAGAAAGTAATAAAATCTGGGGAATCAACATGCCGTCTCATGACATTATTCTAAGCTTACATGTGAAACTCGTTATGTCTCTACAGTAGTAAATCTAAAACAGGTTCAAAAATAAAATTTCTCTCCCAGCAGAGGAAAGAAATTCTATATTATTTTGAACCTGCCAGATAGACTTTGCTTGACAGTTTGTAAAGCATCCCAGAAACATATCCAAGTATCTATTATTTTTGAAGCAATATTGATTCCAGTTCCATTCATGTTATTCGTCCTACTGAAATTGGCTGTGAGCTGAACATTTTAAAGGCACACCCTGAAAGTTTTGCAAACTGAATGACTCAGTTGTTCACTCATGAATTTTAAGTGAACTGATGCTGCAATGCTGATGGACTGCACTGCAGTAATAGTCAGAATGCAAATCTTACAAAAATTTGCCCAGATACAAATATGCAAGGCATCAGAACACTGCAACAAAACCAAACTAAATTGAACACATTAAAATACTAATTTTAACCTTTGCATACTCTATAGTCACAGGGGTGAATTTTTTCTCTAATAACCTACATGGATTTGTGAGCAGACTGGAAGCTTTAAGTAGGACTACATAAATGGATTTGCTTCTCCTACTTTTGATATCAAAAATAGATTCCCCTTACCCAAAAGCTTTTACCCTGAAGACATGAAGTAGTAAGAACAAAGAGGAATTAAAAAAAAAAAAATGAATATACAACTGATAGCATGAAGAACATCTTTAAATCTCCATCTTGCCTGGAAGATTTCATCTTTAGCCCTAGTAAAAATGTGACAGAAATAAAAGAGAGAAAACACAAAGATAAAGAGAATTATTATATAAATAAGGTAACAGTGAAAGAAGGGAGGCATCAAAAAGAACAGTTAGCAATGACTGACCTAAGTCAATGCAGTTTGTAAAATGGAATTCCATTAAGAATATCTGCTCATTTTATCAGGAGGAAGTTTGTCATGAAGAGAAAAGCTAGTAGCAAAGGCTGGAGCAAGTACAGTTTAGACAGGTACCAGGCCTCCCACTGCTGGGCTCTTTGATGCTGCTCAGCCTAAGACCACACCAAGAACATTCCTCTACCCAAATTCTGAGGGGCACCACTCACAAGGCATTAACAGTTCATTATCTAACATTTTGTTTTGGTCTGTACTAAGGTTTATGCAGTCTCAGAGCATGAATGTGCTTTCAAGAATGATTATTCAATTGAAATCTATTCAACATATTTAACCCCCACCCTCCCCACACAAAGTCAAAAGCCATAGAGTTGAAATGTTGCTTAAATGTTTTTTCAAGATTTTTTCATTTAGACTGTGTCTACTTTTTCACAATATCTGAACTTCTCCACTCTCCCAACCTGCTAACACAAACCAAGGCGACTTGCACATGTAAATCAGAAAGACCTACTTGAATTTATAATGTAATTTAAATTCAACAATGTTAAAGAGTTTTGGGGTTGTGCCCCAACCTCATTTCTCTTATTGATTTAAAGCGCTGTTAGAGACTTCTGGTTTCTAGTTTATTATAAAGGAAAAAGGAGTTAAGCCACTTCATCATGAAAACATGAAGATACCACACTATGGAAAAGCACATTTTGGATAAGAACATTTTGGGATTTCAGAAAATAACCGAGAATATTTGGAGATGTCCAAAAAAAAATCATCTTGCCTCTAAGTTCTGAATAACTGCATGAGTTCCCATTGCACCCATCTGTCCTGTCGTGCCCCTCAGCAGAAGACCTTGAACCACTTGGTGAAAAGCAGGGGGTGGGAGGGGAAAGGTAAAAGACATTTTTGAACTTACCATATCCACCTATACTAATGGAGCCAAATTTTTTTGAAGGCATCTGAATATCTTTCAATGAATTTTCCAGTTCAGTGTTATTTTCCAAGTGTCTGAGGACTAAATAACAAAGTAAGATTCAAAGACTAAACAGATTTTTTTCAAATGCACTGCTCTTTAATTATGGACTTTAAATATTAAACCTGAGATGATGGCAACTTATATTGCAGTTTTAGTTTACTGCAGTTTTTGTTTTTCCTCTCAGATTCAACATTTACAGTATAGTTTTCCTTCAGTTCTTTTTTCCCTGTTTTTCATCTAAATATCGTTTCAGAAAAACTGAACAATTAATCAGTAAATACGTCATACACGACTTAATGTATTCTAGCCCTGTGTATAATGTTAAATAAACTCAAGCTATATAATTTATTCTTCTGGTAATTATTTGAAATAAAACTTACCCTTTATAACTGACATTTTTATTATTATACTATGCAAGGAGAAGAAAATTAGAATAAATTTAAAGTGCAATTTTCTGGCATATTATAAATTAAAGACAATCCCATACCTTCATCATCAGTGCTTCTGTGCAGGGTAGACATGGGCAGGCCAGGACCTGTTAACAGGGCACAAAACCTTCATGTTTGCATGCTGGCTTGAAACACAGCCCTCGTGAAGTAATTGGAAACGGGTGAATCATAAAAGCTCTGAACTTGTTTCCCTCCAGTCTGCTCAAGCTAAATTTTAGGTTAGCGGGGCCCAAATTCAAGCCACAGGATCCCACAGAATGTTCAGACTGACTCAAAGATGAGCCACATGACTGTGAGGCACTGAAGAACAGAATTTCCCTCTTTAGCAAAGCTCATGCCTTGCTTGTGGACAATGGTGTGGCCGTCAGGAAACCCTGACACAGGGACCACAGCAGCTGTCTTCGACCACTTTTACAGTCTGACAGAAAATCTGTCTGCTGTCTGTCCTTCCAGCCCATGGATTAAGGAAGATCTTGGCACACATTTAAATTTAAAGTAATTTTGGAGATGATTTTATTTTTCCCAGCCTTGGATGAATTTAACCCTTGTACTATGTGGCAGGAGCACTTAGAGGTCACACTCAGTCTACAGTCCCTCTGCTTACCTTATGATTACATTACTTCTTGACCAGCACTATCTTAATTTTATTCTCCTACATCAGGCACTGCTCTGTCTGTTGCTTGTCACACTTTCAGAGCCTCCAAATTCCTTCTGCAGGCAGAGCTCCCTATACATCTCTCGAGGAGATGCACAGTGGACAGGAGTGTTTTGCAGCTCTTTCAGGTCCACTGACAGATAGAACTAACAAGTTTTATCCCAGTAATTTTTGTCAAGGTACTTTTGAGCCCAGGAGGCAGTATGTTTTTCCACTGCCAATACATTTATCCAATGTTATCAACACATATCATTGTTACACAGTACATATCGAGATCCTGACGAAGTGAACTTCACCACCCAACTAATCAGTGAGTCATGTTTATGTCAATTAATTCGGGATATACTCACCGAGACAATTTAGCTGATAATACTGCGTGTCTTTGCTGAAGGACACAGAATAATACTGGCATCTTTTTTCATCCAGATTACAGCTAACACATTTAGTAAATTTTGGACTGCTTTCCAAGAGCACTCTGCAAAGTAAATGAGCTTTATCTCAGAGATTTTTTTTTAAGCTATGCTAAAGCAGTATATGCTTTTTAAGTAAGATGGCTGAATAAAAAATGTTAAAATTTGGAAGTGATAGAAACTGATTAAAAAACTAGAGAAAACAGAGTTTCAGCTTTTGAGTTCAATTAATACTGAAATTATAGTAATAGGAAAAAAAGCATGAGGGTTATTTTTAGGGTTTTTTTTGCTTGAGGATTGGTTGTTTCTTCTCACATTTCCCTTTATTAACTGAATTTACAGAAAAATATTTCCATTATTTTTGCAGTTTATACTCTTACACTGATTTTCATTAAATATCTTAAAGATTAGGCTGAACATATGAATATTTAAGTTTTCAGTGATTTTTCTTGAAGTTTCTTTTTTTCATCAACAAAAAATTTACTTATACTGCAGAAAAAAGAATTTCTTACTTATAAAGATTTCTTCCTCCTGGCATCTTATTATTTTCATTACTGATGTAGTATCTAAAAAATCAAAACATACTGGTTTTAGTAAAATATTTGTAGTATAATATTAAAAAAAATTATCTGACATGCTTAAATCAGATTTTTGGTAAGTTAAAAACCTTCTCCCTCTCCTCTCTCCACGCTTGCTTAGACCCTTGTTACCAGCCCTTATGATATGAAGAGGTACCTTATTTACAGATACTTACAAAAATTTATTGGTTACAGCTTCTATGCTGATTACTTCCCAATCTCCTGAAGTAATAGCTACTGGAACCTGGAGCAGGGGAAAAGGCAAGGCAAGAAGTAGAAGATGAAACCCCTCGATCACCAGGAGAGACACAAGCCAGCAGTGACTGTCCCAGACAATATTCCTCACCTGTGAGCCATTTATGTAATGGATGTGCTTGTAACCTGCTGTGTCGCTGAAGACTTTGTAGTAGGAAGCATTGTCGGGTGCAAAGTGAGGGACAGATGGCTGAAACTTGAACATAAGAGAGATGTCTATTAAAGCAAAAAACAAAACTCCAGATCCTAAGCGATAAATTTAGATTTTAATTTCTCTAACCAGGACTCTCAATGCTTACAACAAGGCATCAATGAATGTACTGCAAACATTTTTGCCTTCTGACTTAGTAGGTAGAACCTGTAGCCATCACTCTTAAAATAAACACACCTGAAATATTTTCCTGTCCTTAGGCAACAGAATTTCCCGAGTACTAGTCCCAGCAGTGATCCATGCCCCCCAACTCCCTCCCCCCACACAAAATATTAAGTACTTTTGGTGGTTTTAGTTTTCTACAATTTTAGGAAACAATATGTACATCTACTTTCAAAGGCACTGTTTTATTCCATCCAATGCAGCTGTAACCTATAAAAATGTAAATTCTGCAAATTCATGTTTTTCTTGAATTTCCAATTTTAAAACACATATTTGTGAACAAATTCTCTGAACTCAATTTTTTTTTAGCTTATCAGTGAAAAATGTCCTGCTCTATTAAAAAAAAACCACAAGCTGCTTTCCAAGAGGAAATTTTCCTAGCAAGTAGGTGATTACAGAATGACAGAGAACTCAAACTGGAATAATATTTTCATGAAGTAATTATCCATTTATCAATTGAGAGTGACAGAAATGAATCAATTTCTTCTATTGACTGCCATTTGAATGTGCTACATATGGTAGAAAAAAGAGAGGAATGAAATTGAGCTGAATGAAATAAAACTTATTTCTGTGACAAATGCCCAAAGGATCTAAATGCTAATTAGGCAACTGACACAATGTAGCTGCCTCGGAGATGTTACACCCATCTTGAAATGGTGAAACGAGGCTGAAGTGATTTGCCTCCGGTCATTCAGAAAGCAGTGACAGAAATTAAGTCTTTCTAACCGTGTGCTCCAAATAACTTCTCCTTGTTCCCAAGCAATATTTTTGCAAAAAGTAATCTGACAAATTTTGCTAGCTTTTCCCTTATTTTTCAAAGTGTGACTTTCCTTTAACTCAACTGGCAAGCTCTAACAGCTGATGACCTGGAAGCCTTATACAGCAATGCAGGTTTTTCTGAGCATTCTTCGTTTAAACATAATTTAATCTCTATTTAAAAAAAAAAACAAACAAACATCAAAAACCAAAAAAACCCACGCCAAATCAAAACCACCAACAAAAAACATTAAAAGGTCTCCCCCCCAAAACCCATTAAAAATATTATAGAAACAAAGAGAGGACTATGTCTCTGTATTCTACACACATAGATAATTTACTTAAATTTTTCTATACATAAGTATGTGCATACATACATCTTGCAAATGTATAAAGATATTGCTTATCAAATATCATTTTATCATCCCTAAAAAGGTGGAAAGAAAAAAAAAGGAGTAAATATACCTATCCTATCCCCTCTTTAGTCCTTCCTACTCTCTATTTCTCAAATCCAAGAATTGTACAGTGAGATTACCATTTCTTCCAACAGCTCCTAAGAAGTGGGTTGTCTCTTTAAAAGAAACAAAAAACCAACAACCTAGTTTAGTGGCACAGACTTGCATTTTGCCCTCTCATTTTGCACAACTGTTTACAAAGTCTGCAGCTTGATCATCACATTGTCTAATTGTGAAGCCTTTGCTGCAGAGAAGCAAAATGTGTCAGCGTTAAGGCCTTCCTTTCCATATCAAATTTGACAGCAGGTGGGTTGATCTCTCATCTTCATACTGCGGATGATTTCATCCCTGCTGTTGCCTCCCTCTTTGCATTTCTTTAAACTTTCATTTTTGACTTCAAAAGTGAATTAGTGACTAAAGCATAATCAGTGTGTGGAAAATGCGGGAGTGGAAAGTGTACTCTGTGTTCTCATCAAAAACTCTGAAACTCATTTCTCCCTCCAAATCTGAACTTTTGCATCTCTGCTTCACTTCCCCCAGATCTTCTGTGTAGTTCATTAGGTGCCTACTCCCTACCATGTACAAAAGGACTGAGAGGCAGCTTGGAAAGCATCATCCAGACAGTAGCGGCTGGTTTGGCAGGAGTGCATGAAAATTTTAGTCTGGCCAGTTACATTCATCTCATCCCCACTTCTCTTGAGTGGATATTTCATGCAGGGGAAAAATAAATAAATGAGTAGCCCCAATTAAAACCTGGAATGGTTTGTTGCAACCTGATACACTAAACATTACTTTTGTCCTCTATGCCTTTATTCCAATACCATTCAAAGGTTACAGAACACACTTCTAAATACATTTTATTCCCTGATCTTTCTGGAGGTAGTAGAAAAACTAGAAAGCAGGTAAACCAGAATAGCTGGCAACTCCCCAGAACAAAGGGAATTCTGAATCTGGGCTCCTGCATTTCCCCCCTACCTACTGCTACCAAAGCAGAAGGTCAGAAGCAGAAAGGAGTCTGGAAAGGCACTATGCTTTTGGTAAGCTGAAAATAAAATCATAGAATCATAGAATGGTGTGGGTTGGAAGGGACCTTGAGGTTCATCTTGTTCCAACCCCCCTGCCATGGGAAGGGAGACCTTCCAGGGTGCTCAAAGCCCCATCCAATTTGGTCTAAAACACTCGCAGAGATGGGGTATCCACAGCTTCTCTGGACAACCTGTTCCAGTGCCTCACCACCCTCCCAGGAAAGAATTGCTTTCTAACACCTAATCTGAGCCTACTCTTTCAATTTAAAGCCATAACCTCTTGTCCTGTCAACCAGATGCACGGGCCACAGAGGACATGATTAGAGCTCCAGCCATACTTCACTGTCAGCCCAGCCTGGGAGTTCAGAACCCATTACCCACAAAAAAATTAACCTTGACCCCAGGCATGGGGTGACATTTGAGATAATTTTTTCCTGTACATGAAAAACACAGCAAGTGAGAGGATTGGACCTACACACAAGAGACACTGCAAAATGCAACAGGCTCATATGAAATTTTCATAATTATCAGAATTATTTAGCATGTAGCAGTTTTAGAAATCGAATACTCACTCTGCCAATCCAGCCAGTTGTACTTTCTTCAGTAAATTGTTTTTCCTAAGAACGACAAAAACAAACAATCCCACAACAATTATGTTTATTTTACATCAGGCTTTATTTCTACAAAGATAAACATACAGATATACTCTACTCCTTTCTAGTTGCATCGACCATTTCAACTCTCCAACCTAATTTCTCTTACCTTTGGACATGACCAAGTAGCATTTTCAAAGTCACAGACTGTGAGGACTGAAAAATTCTGAATTCTTCTGAGCCACTGCAGACAAATCCTTTCATCTGTCACCCATGTTACAACACTCAAATAATGATCACTGAAAACAGCAACAACATAAGATATTTAAAATCCTCTCTATAATAGCATACCATACAATTGCATTCAGCAATTCACTGAATGAGACTCATCTGGCTATTTTCATTTCAATCTACTCTTCAACAATAAACAATGATGCAAATGTAATTGAGCCATTTTTTCATCAATTGTTTTTGCTGCTAGTAGATGCCTTGGTTATTTTCAGAGATACAATAAAGAATTAGATAGCTCATACAAACCCACTTCCAGAAAGACTGCAATTAAATTTTAACAGCTATTCTCTAATGCATAAAATAATAGCTACTCCAGGCTGTTCATAAATCTTGCACTGTGTGCATCTAGAGGAAATTCTTCTGAATATTAAGTTGTATATGCCTTAGATGAAGCAATTTTATCCTTAGCTGCCTGAAGTTGGTTGCTTGTAATTATTTTCTGAATGACAGATACTTTTGTTCAATTTAGTAGTTATTTCTTTAGTTACAGTGGAGGGAGAGATCATACCAGACTCAGATACGATTATTTGAATATTTTACTTTCATCTTCAGAATACCACCCAGCTGACATGAAGGATGAAGTATCAGAAAAAAACCCATTTTCATGAATATTCCTGTATATTAATTTTAAAAATGCACCACATAAAATTTAGTGGCTTTGTTTACCATAACGATCTGTTAGATGTACTGTCTTTTCTTATTTTAGATCTTTCCTATCTCCTTGAAGCCTTATGAACTAAAATAAAACAAACTTCCCCTCCAAGGCAAGTATACATTTTTAACCATAATTTGCACATTTGACTTAGTTCCAAGTTCATGTTCCCTTTTCCCCCAAAGTTAGTTAACAAAAATGTGTGGGAAGTTTTGTGATAAGAGTGTCTTTCTGATCACTGCAGTTTGGGGAAGGAAACACTACAATTAGTGTGGATGGATTAAAAATATGTCAGCTGGTTATCAAAAACCGTCAGATTTATTTCTAGATTATAGTTTCAAATTCATGTTTGGAAAAGTCTATTTCTGCATTTATATTTGACTGGGACGTCAGCAGGTCATTTAATTGCTACCGCCATTGAGTTTGCAGGAGTTTGTTTGTGAAAAACAAATAAAGCATCATTCTTCCTGTACCTATAATAGTGGTTTCCCTTGTTTTGTATAAGGGGGAATTAGTCCCACAATTTTCATTCCTTCAAAGTGAGAGTTGTTAACAATTCTGGTGACTATAAATCATTAATCAGAGAAGATGAACATTACAAGGAAAACAAACAAAACAAATATCATTTATCGAGCCATTACAATAACTTTCTCTCCCCTGTGAGAGTGGGAATGCACCTTCAGTACTCAACAACACACAAAAGGTTAACTAAGCTGCAATTAATTCAAATATAAAGTACAGTAGTTTTGCACTGCCCTTCCTCATTTGTTGCTGAAAAGGGATACTCTGCAACTACTCTACTGAGAAGTCAGCTTATTCTAGGATAGATAATTTCAGAGAAGAAGAATCCATTCCCGTCATCCTCCTGCTGGCTAACAGGAGCCCCCTGTACCCATGGTGCCAAAACCAGTGTGTAAATGCTGGATGGGTTTCATGCTGGTCATTCAAGCAGAGTGTCAGGTTGCAAGTACCATCACATGGCAAAGCACTGCCATTCCAGATTCTGGCAGTTTTTCTTGACAAATAAAACTCTTACTCTGCAGCATAAGTGAGCTGTGCCCCCTTCATATGTAGGGGAAAAATTGTTGCTCATCCAAGCTCTGGATAGAGCTGTAGCAGACAACCATTTGCTGAGGCACTGTCCCTCAACATCCCCAACCAGGCAGGTGGAGTGAGGTATGCCACCAACTCAAACTCAGTTTTGCTCAAAACTTAGCTCAGTGGAAGTAAAAATAGAAATTTCCATCACAAAAACTAACCTTTCCTGTCATACAGTGGTGTACATATAAATACAATGTAAATATTCAATACTTTGCAATTCCAGAAAAAAATCCAACCCAACAGCAACACTGCACATTGCTCACCTTTTCCTACTCGTGTACCTTTGCTCTTGCAAAGTTCTCCAAGACTCGTTCTGGCCACCTCAACTTTTGCAGGACACATATAGTGAGACTTGGCCATTATTTGAATCAGCCACTGGGAGAAGGAGTGAATTTTGATCCTTGAACTCATCATTCAATATTTATATTTGTATTAATCCTGACTAACTGAGTGGCAAATCATTTTTAAGATGGATGGACTCCATGTAACCCACACCTCTGTTAGCCAGATGGGTGTGAGGCTTGAAGGTAGCTGATGGTTATTCTCCTCACATCAACTTCCATGAGGTATTAACAAAAGGTAAAAAAACCCTCTAAGACAGCAAAGATCTTAATCAGTACTGAGCAAAATGTAAAGGGCTTTTAATTCTGAGGCACTGGAATTCTGGAGGAAAACAAGGCACGACAGCTATCTAACATGCAGCTATTGCAGTGTGACTGTAAGGGAAGGATAAAGAACAACATATTCATAAGAACTTGCATCTCTGTTAACACATGGATGCTACACTGAAGTGGTGAGGCTGAAACAGAACAGTACTGAATTTCCAGCTATAGCTTTTTGGCCCCCACATATAAAATGCTGGTTTTATGCATAAGCTAACAGACCTTTGTTTTTTTCTGGTTTATCAGTATAACCTGTGCTTTCATACCCATCATGTTTTTAAGTACAAACCTCTAAAACATTTCTACAATACTGTTAAAAAGAAAAAAAAAACAAAACCCAAGATTTGGGATACCAAATTGTGTGCATGCACTTTAAATTGATGTAGCTGCTCTTTACAAAATACACTTATATCATGTTGTGCATTTCCAGTGGCATTTTGAGGAATACAATTTTCCATTTACTCTGAGAGGTGCTGATTTTCACCATCTTCCCAAAGAAAACAAACATTTTAAGTATAAATCTGAAGACAACCATGATACCTTGCCTTAGCAAGGAGTCTGCTTCCAATAAAATCAAATCTTCACTTACCATTAAGGTTTTGTTTTGTTGGTTTTTTTTTTTTCTCCAGTGAAAAGAAATACATATATTATAATTTGATTATACGAAAACTTGCTCATATTAAAGTTGTACTGTGAAATGACTTCACCATAGTTAGACTCCACTGAATGTGATGAGCCAAGAACTTGTCACTTTCTGAATATAACATACATGGAATATGCCATCTATATATAATCACTAGGAGGATAATCTCTGTGCAGATTTTCTCTGGTAAATCTTGTTGCTACCAGAGCCACATTACAGGGAAAAACTGCCATATACACTGAGTACAGGGAGGTCACATATAAAAGCTCCTCCTCTCCCATCAAAAGAAACAAACAAATATCAAATATTTAACCAAAATTTCTCACCTTGATTCTATTTCTGCAGGTGGAAAAATTTCAACAGGGCGGGAAGCTGGAAGTGATGTGGTATCCACAATAAAGAATTGTACAGTTGGATTTGTAGCTCCTGCCTAAAAATAAAATTTTTCATTGTACTTTTGAAGAGAGAATATTCTTTGTGAGGTGTTTGAAATTATAGATAAGTTACTACAGACAGAAAGGTAAAATCAACCAACTGCAAACATGTGAAAAGACAAGTTCCTTAATGCAGGATTGATACATAAATTATCCTTTGTATTTTTCACACAGAAGTGTTAGGTATGCGTTTCTAGATAAAAAAGACTATTACATTAAGAAACAATCACAGAGCTTGCTGTATTTGACCAGATCTCATCCTACATGCCACACACAGTACCTAGAGAGAATCAAATCCATTGCTAACACACAGGAAAATGCTTTTCCATGGAAGCAGCACCTTACATGAACTAATCATATCACAGCTGCCTATATCCCAATCAAAGCTGTGACTGCAGCATGCACTGCACTATCTCTAATGCAATGCTGCTGACAGCAAAAGAGCTGTGTCAGTAAGGGCTGCCTCTCTTGTGGTTAACCAGCCAAGTCCTCATGGTAACAGATAGGTACCTAAACTTGATCCACCTCCAGAAGTCAGCAATATTCCAAACAAAAGGGGTTTGCAATAAAATGTGTAATTTAGATTGGCAATTCATTCTACACCTATACCTCTTCTCAGGGGCCTGCTCAGGACAGAGCATCTGCAGCTGCCAGTGACCCCTCTGGGGGAGGCTCCAAGGGCACAGGCAGAGGCCGCGTGCTCCAGGACCTTCGGGAAAGGCAGGGACTGACCACAGCTGCTGCAGAGAAAGCTGAGCTTGGCACTAAGGGGGCAATTTCTCCACCAGGCAGCTGTACCAGATGAACAATAAACTGGCTGTATCATCTGTCCTGCCCCATTAATCAAGAGTGAAAATATCTTCCTGGGATGGCCAGACCATCGTGGATTGGGGCAGGGCATGTTGATGCCTTAAGCCAACACAGAGAATAAAAACCCAGGGGTGAACAGAAAGAACTAAAATGACGGACTTGAGATGATTTCAACCCATCTATTCCTTCCCAGCAATGGGGATGCTCAGCACTGTGATGGTGAGTGTATTATGGAGGCCAACTATGAGAACATGTTTGACACTCAGCAGGGTGGTGCAATTGTTGTACTCTAAGTGTAATTGTACTTGCTTTATGTCTTAAGTGCATTGCTTAGATAAATCAAAATCCCGTATAACACCAAATAACAGGTAAGTCCTGTATTAAATATGAAACCCTCCCCACAAGGAGGAGGAACCCACAAGAGCACTCTGATTCTCACCCCATTCAGCCCAGTGCCAATTGTGCCTCGAGCAGTGGGCATAAATCACGTGGAGAGGAGGGGGAAGGAGGAGCTCCTTGCACTAAAACTTTCACTCTCACAGCTAAAACTGGAAGAGCTTAAAGAAACTCCTTTAGCAGATTCCTCCTCTTCCTCTCAATACAGGAAAATGCTAGATTAGCTGGAGATTCCATTATTAATACCATGCACAGCCCTAACCTAATGTACATCTGCCTAATGCTTTATACCAACTTAGCTTCCTGTGAGATTATTTATCTCAACATCTACTCACTACCTCTAAATTTTATAGTGAAACAACAAAACCTTAAATCATACTTTTTTTTCCCCTCTTTTTTCTTTTCCTGGAGATAATAAAATACTTTAACATTGCCAGATGCTGTTGACTTCAGAAAGAGTAATCACAGCAAGCTGTTGAGGAGAGACAGACAATATTTTCATTAGCAGGAACTGATTAAATGAGACTACTCTCTTAATGAAACTACAGAACAAACATGTTTATTAAATAACACAGACCTTGGGATATGGGATTTTAATGGTCTTTGGATACTGCAAGGTGTCTTCAGAATAAAAGGAATACTCTATAACAGGGACTTCTGTATCATTAAAGGATGCATATGCCAAAAAATTGCCATTTGGAGACCACCACAGAGCAGAATGGGTGCCAAACATTTCCTCTGAAAGAGATGCAAAAATATTTAAGTTATAATTGATAAGCCAGCTCTTTTATCCTAGGTGCTGTTCTCATTAGTTTTTAATAGGATTTTTTAAAATTGAAGTTCAGATACTAAATTGCAGACTGTTTGTTGGGGTTTTGAAATGAGACATTAGATCAATGTTTATAATCTATCATGTGAAGCTAATTCACACCAAAATTTCCACTGACACAATGCAAACTAGGCAAACTCATACATATTCTTAGATCCTCACACTAGTCAGGTATTTAGCCCAGATAAGGATGCATGTTTCTTTTAAAATACAGAGTTTGATTATTTTGAATTTTTCAGTAGTAAGGAATGAGATAACAATTGCAATAAACCAAAATTTTCACATAATAATGGAAAGTAAAACTTGCTTGATGTAGTTACCTTCATAAACCCAGTCTGGTATTCCATTGAAAATTTTATTTTCTTCTCCATTTTGAGTGATTTGCACAGCTTCTGCTGTTGGTGAAGCTTTTACATAAACATTATTATTCCAAACATATGCCTGCAAAACATCATTGTGATAACAATTACTATTACACTAAATCCTACTTCCTTTATTTCATCTACTGGGCAATTTACAAGAGATGACAAAAAACATCTTTAAAAGCTGCACTTCACTAAACAGCCTTGATACTTAACAAACTTGGAATTACTAATGCAAATACTAATACAGATCAAGGTGAGCAACATAACTTCAGGCCAAGATGGAAAAAACCAAATCAAATATGAAAAGTGACATGACTACTGTATCAAGTTTTGAAGATCTTGCAATTAATTTTCTCCCAAATACAAAGTTATTTTCCTTCATCAGGAAGGAATATTTTCTTTCAAAGAAAACTATCAGGGCTTTGGTAAAACATTCACTGGGGCCTCAGTGCTGCCAATAGGTCTGCAAAGATGGTACATTTCTTCAGCAGCACTCAGAACTCTAGTTTTTGGCACCTGCCTGCCTCCCTAATCACCCCTGGATTTCATCTCCAATAACTGAACAACACAGTTTTATTCCAGAGCCTTGCTCCAAGATGCAGAAACTCTTTTCAACTTCTTTTGCTTCTGTTGCTGGTCTTTATAATTGACATAATTTACAAATTTACTAAGCAATAAGAATAAATGAACACCACATTCTCCTGCAGCAGTCTTAATGCTCAACACAAGGAAGGCACAAGCCTTGCAAACGTGGTGGTTGGCACCATTGACATGGACTGAAGAGGAGGGGAGGAAGAAAACTGGGAAAGAGAACAAGACAGATTTTAATCCTCTAATCCCATTACATGCCTCCATCCTTCATCATTTTTTGTGTAATTAGGAGATAAAAATCACACAATAATGATTAAATAGACAGTTATAAGCTGTAGACAGACAGCTGATGTCTTTGAAAGGGATGAGCTACTGTCTGCAACTGTAAAAACACAAAGTTCCTGTGCATTTGTGCATTTCATGACTGCTGGGGCCACTAGTTACTTTCAGGAATGCATTTTCATTGAAGAACAAAACAAAACACACAGAGGAACTCTGGAATCTTTCCAGCTACAGTAGTCAATTTTGAAACTAGTTCAGCTACCTTACCTAGCAGTAGGAAAGTCCCAAAACCTCAAGGGTACAGACAACATGAGTTTCCATGTCATGTGTATGAAAATGACTCTATACAAAGTTTTATTTTTCTTTACTAACCAGTTTATGACCAACAGGTGACCAGGATATATACTGTGTATCATTAGGTAGAAGTCCATCATCTAAGATAGAACTGGAAAAACAAAAACAAAATGCAGCCAAGAGAAACTGGTGAAATGACATTTCAAGGCAAAATGAATGTTAAAACAACATTTTATGTGCAAAAATTACTGACCTGCTACTGAAATCATAGATGTGATATGAAGCTGTAAAGGAATGCCTCCACAACTGCAAAATAATTATTTAAATAGTAAGAAGATAAATTTCACCGGGTTTCACATCTCTTGCAGCTTGAATTACCCTAAAGCTCTCCTTGTGATTTTTATCAAGATAGAGAGAACACAATGAACATACAAGGCTAACAGATCCCTACGGGGTTTAAGAAAAGACTAAAGAATTTCCACTCTTCTGGGGTCATCACTTAAATACTATGACTGAGGCCATTGACTAATTAAGGACAGAGCTACAGATGCCAGAGATGCTGCAGATTTTCAGAAATCCTTGTAGCTGCATGGCAGACTATCGTCAGTGTGCAGTTAATCCTTCTCCTTGTGCTTTACTGGCTCATTTGCTGTTTCTGTCTCATTTTTCATGTTGTATTATTTAACTTGGCATCTTATTTTATAGTAGTTCTCACAAGTTCCAGCAGTATGTGTGTAGCAGTTCCTCCAGCACCAGGGTGACCTATTCCCATTCATATTGTCACAGAAATAAAACTCCTCTCTGAGAAATCTGCCTCTTGTGATCTGTATCACTCTGTGGGCACTTAACAGAGAGAAAGATGATGACGATGATAATGCACACACAACATTTAAACATGTTCACTTTGTGAGGCTGGTGAGGTTTGATTTAGCTCACAGCATTGACATGTTGCAATAATGCTCCCTTCTAAGAGGGTTCTTGGATATCTGTATGAAGATAAAAACCAACAACTTAGTACTACACAACCAGATGGCTATTACATAACAAGTGTCTACATCCTCATGATTCATTTTGTTACTCTTTCTTTGCAATAAAGATTAATAATAACAGAACTTTCAATCACACTGTTATATAAAGGTTAAAATATCTTGCTTCAGCATTAAAACAAAATTAACTCTTATGAATACAACAAATAAAATATTAGAGAGCAATAAATTAGAAGTAGAGGGGATGTGTAGAGTGGCTGGTAAATATTAGGCATTTTGTGGCCTCTAATGATGTAGTGAAGAGCCAAATAATTCTGAACAATTCAGAAAAACAAAAGATAACTTGCTTAGGAGGATCCAGCACAGAAGCTAAAATTGAAAAAAAAATGATGACTGAGTGCACAGACTGCATCTGGCACAGTTCAAGAACCACTCTGGGACTGGAAGGCCAGGACACGTAGACAGTGCTCAGTGACACAGTGCTCAGGTATTTGTACACTGCACAAGTTAGCACTGAACTTTTTACAAACAGAACTGGCACCTCTCTAGAAAAAAAGGAAAGTCAGACCAAGTCAGACCAAAGGAAAAAACGACCAAGTCAGTGGTTTCTCAGTGCACAAACGGCACAGCAAATGATCACCACCATTAGGCTTCTCAATTGGCACACAGAGCCAGGTTTCCATGCCACCTGGCATAAATGTGGGTTGACCTTTGTTGCACGGTTCAGCACCGTGCCAGGATGAGGCATTCTGCTGCAGGCTTTTCATGTGCTTGCTGACAGGAGGCAGCAGGGACACACAAGCCCACTCCAAGCACAAGCCTTCTTTGAAGCACATGCAGATTTTCATTCACCTCAGTTTTAAACTCTTACCTCCTACAACCACAATGTATAACCACATATATATATATAGCACACATATACAAGCAGATGTATACCAGCATATCTACTCATCACTTCTCCTTACCCACACAACTCCTGGGACAGCCATGCCTATCTACTCTCCTAGACTGTCTTCCCAGATAAACCATCCAGCCTTGTTCTCCTTGCAAGAACCCCACATTCACTTTTTATCCAGATGCCTTTTTTTATCTCGGGCAGTCAGCTCTCTTCTGCCAAGCTCACAGATAATATCAGTCTCTTCTCCTGCCTGCTCAACTTGACTGTTCCCTTACATTAATCACATTCATCCATCCTCCTGCATTTCCCTCACGTTCCCTCAGCCTCTCAGTTGTTCCCAAACCTTTATTTTCCAGTTTCATCCTCAGTTGTAAAGTGCACTTGTACCTTTGTATAGCTGTATTGCAGAAGAGCAAACTTTTGGTCAGGAGACAATGTAACAGTGCTTGCCTGGTACTCATCCTGTCAACAAAGGAAGGGCAAAAGAAACACATTAAGCACTGATTCCAAAGACTATGCAGTACAAAAATATGAAATCCAATACCTTTCCCAATGTCTGCCTATATCACATATAAGTCAACATACTAATGTTGTATTTGCCAGGATTACTGAGGATGTTCCGTTGTCAGCACTGATACACAGGATGTCCCCATTCTCTGTTTTGTGAAGATACTGATTTCCTAAAAGCACAAGAGAGAGAACAACAAAAAGTAAGTAGAATGCTCATCAGTTACTTCTATTTGCCCTTTATGCTTTTAAGCAGGAAATAAATCCCAAAAATCTGGTTAATGCTGTGTTTCCCAATTCTATAATGAAAGGAGGCTTATAGCACAAGAATGTTCACAAAATGTAGTCGTGGAGCCCACAGCATCCACCTCCCAGCATCTCTTTCCTTGGGGTACTAGGCATGCTTGGAAGGAAAAGCAGCCTGCATCTCCCTGGTCTCTGGCAGCCCAAAGCACAGGAAGCTGACACACCTCAGAGGGTATCATGCTTCTACCCTAAAGCACAGAAGTAAGTATGCTCTTTTAGCAGTAGGAGAATATAACTTGCCATGAACATGAGCACGTTTCTAAGGGAAACAAGGAACCAACCCTTTGAGTTATGTGCCATTCTATAATGGCACAATTAAATAATTTGACTTTTTTTCAGAAAACCGTAGTCACCTCAGCATGAGGTGACTGCAGGTGGTACATTGCTGAAGGTAGCACATTTTCTTGACATTCAAGTTGTATGTATAAATGAATTACCTGAAATCCACTCCAAATTATGTGTTTTATACTTATAGTCATTGTTCAAGTAATTCTGTAGAGTGTACGTTTTTCCTGAAGAGGTCTCTTCTGAAAGAAACAGACAGAAGAGAGATTCTGATCTTTCCTGCAAATTGTTCCACCCCAGCTTCTTAACCTGGCTACTAAGTGGAATTTTGTTGCTGGTAATTAAAGTGTTTTAGCTAACCATCTCTAAAGTAGTAGCAGTGGGAAGGCAATAAAACTTTATTGCAAAGCAAATTCAGCAAGCATAAAATAAAGGAGCGCCAGCAAGGTCACTCAACAAACTCATGGAAATGAAAATACCTTTTTGACAGTGAAAAACATTACCAGAAGACCTCTGGCTCCCTTACCTCAGCAAACATGTACTCCTCAAAAGCTGAGAAGTGATCTTTGTGCCTTTCTCCCCATGCTCACTCTAGGAAGTTCACTGCAAAGCCCTAGTTGCTAATAGCTGCAATTGTGAATCATTTGCTTTTCCTTAAGCTCAAATTTCAGAAATGCCTCAAATAAAAAAACCATAAAAATCTGAGAAGCAGTAAAATATTTAGGGATGGTCTAATAAAAAAAAAAATTAAATAACAAACACTTCCTGATAAGATTATGATGAAATAATTGATTAAATATTTATCCCTCTTTTGATGTGATTTTCACCAAGGTATCTTTAAGTTTATTTTTAGCATTACAATTTTGATGGGAAAATTAAAGCCAAGTAACTGGGTTAGTCTGAAAAGACCAAGTGAAACTTTAAATCTAGTTAAGCTAATGAGTTTGGTCATCAGCTTCAGCTGCAGCCAGCTTCTATGTAAAGTATTTTTTCTTACTGCTTGCAGTGAACAAGCCACTTTTTCCAAAGTGTGACAAGTAATAACAACAACAACTCAGTCCGTGAGTCTTTGTGATTTTTTTCCCCTGAAAACAAAGAGATTTTAAATTCTCTCCCTGCATCCTCCCTGACTTTTTTTTTTTTTTTTTTTTTTTAATGGAAACCTAAAATCTACCTTCATCTACCTGCATATAGCCTTTTACCTACAGGGTCCAGAAGGGAAGGAATTTTGATTTCAACTGGCTAAATCAAAAGACTAGAATAAAAGCAATCGATAAAAACACTCAAGTACAGACATGGTGACTGATCAACCAAGGTGCCAACCTGCCCCTATCAATCCTGAGACCCCAGTCCTTTGGATACTTTTAAACAGACTGCCTTCACTTTCCTTATGCTGAAGAAGAAAAAGACAGCAAAGTCCTTGGGGACACACACACACACAGAAAAACACCTCACAACAGTTTTTGCAGGTTCTCTTTCTGCAGGTTGGATGCCTGTGACATCTGGAACAGCACATGAAGACATTTATATCAGCTGTACAGCTTTTCTCTTATTTACAAACAGTAAGATAACTGTATATATACAGCACAGACTGTACAACTACCACTGCAAGAGATGTAGCAAACAATGATTTTAGCCTAAAATGCTCAGAAAAGGTTAAAAAATGCTTGCCCGATTCCATTTGAAATGTGACTCTTAAAAAAATTACTAGGCTGGATTTATTGCTCTTGAAGTTTCTGTGAGAATATTAATTTCTCAGGTTATTTATTTAACTGAATATTTAATTTGATGGATTATGAACAAGTGGGTATTTAATATTCATACACAGTTGTCTAGTTGGGAATATGACTTCTTCCTAATCGAGAAAGTGTCATTTTCAATCAGAGGGGCTTCAGAAAGCAACAAACTCTCTCTTGGAAAAGGAGAAGCAATTTAAGACAGGTGGCTGATGAACAGGTTTAGGGATTTTTCCAAACTGATGAATGTTTTTCTCCCTGGTGACATACATATTTTGCTAAGGTCTCATTACTAAAAATCAGGCCACTATTAAGATTTGTTGGCTATGTATAAAATTAAAATTTCATTTTCTGTCAACACCTTCCACATAGTATCTGAATATGAAAACACACGCCAAGCTGTAAGGGTACAGTCATAGAAGTTCTAGTTGAAGCATTTTCTTAATCTACAAGGTAGGCCACTACCAGTATATTCTTACTTATCCACTTTGTGCCACTGACCAAAGATATTCAACATACACTGAATTCCAAATTTTGGTTCTTATTGTTCAGATTCCATTCGAAAAGAAAGGTAAAACAGGTTTATTTTGACAGAATAAATTGCTGACATTCAAGAGCATTTTATTTGCTTTGAAGATGGTATACAGGTCAATGGACGTTTATATTTTAGCAAAACTGCTTCTTTCACTCTTAGGTTCCTCACAGAGGCTGCATTTTCTTGTTATTTTCCTTTTTCAACAATTCCACATACAGACTTATTTTTCTAACTCCAAATTATTAACTTCCAATGCTCAGTATTGGGGCCAGCTCTGTTTAATAATCTTTATCAATGCTTTGGATGAGCGGGTTGAGTTCATCCTCATTAAGTTCACAGACAACACCAGGAGTTGGAGGAGTGTTGCTCTGCTGGAGGGCAGGAGGGCTCTGCAGAGGGATCTGGACAGGCTGGATCGTTGGGCTGAGGCCAACTGCCTGAGGTTCAGCAAGTGCCAGATCCTACACCTGGGTTTCAACATCCCCAGGAAGTGCCATAGGCTGGGCAGAGTGGCTGGAAAGCTGCCCAGCAGAAAAGGACCTGGGGGTGCTGGTCAACACCAGGCTGAACACAAGGCAGCAGTGTGCCCTGGTGGCCAAGAAGGCCAATGGAATCCTGGCCTGTATGTGGAATAACATGGCCAGCAGGAACAGGGCTGTGCCTGTCCCCTTGTACTTGGCACAGGTGAGGCCACACCTCGAATGATCTGTCCAGTTCTGGGCCCCTCCATTCAAGACAGACCTGGAGGTGCTGGAATGTGTCCAGAGAAGGGCAACGGAGCTGGTAATGGGTCTGGAGTACAAGTCCTGTGAGGGGTGGCTGAGGGAGCTGGGAGTGTTCAGCCTGAGGTGAGGAGGCTCAGGGAGAATGGAATTGCTTTCTACAACTACCTGAGAGGAGGCTGTAGCCAGGTGGGGACAGGCTCTTCTCCCAGGCAGACAGTGACTGGACAAGAGGAAATAGCCTGAAGCTCTGCCAGAGAAGGTTCAGGTAGGACATCAGGAAGAATTTTTTCTCTGAAAAGGTGGTTAATCATTGGAAAGGAGTGCCCAGGAAAGTGTTGGAATCACCATCCCTGCAAATGTTTAAGAGATGACAGGATGTGCTACGTTTAGTTGATAAAGTGTTCAGTCAAAGGTTGGACTTGATGATCTTGGAGGTTTTTCCCAATCTTAATGATTCTATGATTCATCTCTACCCTGGTCTGACTCCTGACTCCTGAATATATGCATTTCCACTGTCATAATCATATACTAGAAATAGTTACACTATAATACCCCTGTTACAACAGTAAAACCTAAGTCCTTCTGCAAAGAAGTCTCTTAACCATCTACATAAGTAGTACTCATACAAAGCTGATAAACAATTCTGCTTGAATTTTGGAATTTCCTATTAATATGCCACCCTCTCTTAAGGGAAAAATTGAGTTGGTTTCTGTAGGTGTGAGGTGTTGACATTGCTTAACCCCAGCTGGTAACTAAGTACCACTCGCTTCCCTCCTCCCTCGCCCTCGGTGGAGATGGGGAAGAGAATCAGGAAAAGATAAACCCATAGGTTGAGATAAGAACAGTTAATGATTGAAATAAAACTAAATATAATACTCCTAATAAAAGTAATAATATATGTAATGAAAAGGAAAGCAAGAGTAATAAAACCCAAGAAAGACAACTGATGCAAAATACAATTTGCTCAACACCCACTGACCAATATCCAGCCTGTCCAGGCAGCAGTGGGCACCTGGCAGCCAATCCCCCAGTTTATATGAGCATGACATTATGTGTTATGAATACTCCTTTGGCCAGATCAGGTCAGCTGTCCTGGCCATGCTCCCTCCCAGCTCCTTGTGCACCTGTTTTCTGGCAGAGCCTGGGAAACTGGTGTCCATGACTCAAGAGTAAGCACTACTTAGCAACAACCAAAAAACGTAAGTGTGTTATCAACTTTATTCTCATACTGAATCCAAAACAGAGCACTGGACTAGCTACCAGGAGAAAATACCTGATTCCCAGCAAAAACCAGGACAAGTGTAAAGCAAACAAGAAGTTAACAATTGTGTAAGGTTTATGGTATGACACATCACCATACCAAAATGGAACCATGTTGAGAAATTACTTTTGGTATATGTCTTGGTTATTCCCCAGTGTCCAGGTGCATTTTCCTAATTTCCACGTGTAAATTAGTAAGAAAAGGGGCAAGAAATGAATGGACTTTAAACCATGGTAAACTACAAAAGCAGTAATATTGGAAGCTTTACTGCATGTTCACCACTACTGAAAGAGACAGGAAAAACCACATAAAGGGAAAGACAGGTGCAAGCATGATGTTCAGTAATAACAAGAAAGGGATACAAAAATTATAAAAATCAGAAAAGGTGAATGGTTATTGCCATTTTAAAGTGAAGGCAGAAGAGCAAGAATGATCTGCAATCAAAGCATGTACTTTAGGAGCAGTGGGAGAGATGCAAGGGAATCCTGGCCGATTCAGTGGTCAGAAAAGTGAGACGTTTCAGGCTAGCTTTTCCAAATCTGCTGTTTCCCCATTTCTCTTTCAACGTGTAAAAAAGTACTCTAACGCTTCCCCCCTCCTATGTACTCCAGCCCCCAGTTACTATGTGACAGTTAGAGACCTGATTTCCAGGAAAAAAAAAAAAAAAAAAAAAAAGAAAAAAAAGAGGTAAAAACTAATGTGCTGGCTCAGGCCAAAGGCTCACTTCATCCAGAATTCTATCCAATACCCAGGAGATAATACAGGATATTCAGGAGAGACCACAACCAAATGTGAGTGCTGTGATATCTCCTGAGCAGTTCATCCAAAAGGCACTCCATGGGGCTGCAGAGACTTCCCTGGAGGGATTTATTCATTAACTTGGTAAATCATAGCTCTGGAATCTCTCTCAAATTTACCCCATCTCATACAAAGCAAGGAAATAACAGCAGAAGTGTTCTATAGATACCAATCTACTGTTGATAATAGGGTTTTATATTATATTACTCAACATTTTAATTAGGGTAGATAACTGAGTTAAATGACAGTTACAGAAGTCAAGGACATGTAGCAGGAAAATGTGTCCATTCCCTATCTTTTCAGACTCACACAGAACTCTCAGGCACCTTAAGGTCATTAACTTCCCCAAGACCTGCTGTGCTCTTCCAGCCTCTCCGAGGCACATTTCTATCAAATGACCACAAAAGCTTCTCATTCAGTGAGTATCTCACCCTTAGAGAATTACACCTGTGAGTGTAAAACCTGGTTTGTGGACAGACAGCTGTGTGGAACCCTCACTCTAAGGCTGTCTACGACTTGCTCATGGCAGCAGAATAGCAACAAATACTGCACTGTCTCCTTCTTGCTCCCAGCATTGGCTGCTCATCCTCCCACTCCTGGGGTTCCTGCCCAGCTGTAACAAGACCTGCAGTCACAGAAGTGGTAAGGTATAGATGGACACGGAATGTTTCAATCTGCCTTTTGCATGGAAGGTTATAAAAGGAAAAAAACCAAAAAACAACCCAAAATTGTGAGAAATGTAAGCAGATTGGTGAATCATGAACAAATAGGCCAAATATTTTTTTTTATAAAATACTCATGCTTTAAGGATAACAACTTGTTGCTGTAGTCACCTGTTGGATAGCTCAAAGCACAACAACGCTTTGATCAACAGACTTCAAATACAAGCCCCAACGCTGTTTTGAAATTGAACTGTTTGATGAAAGTAGCCCCATGTGGTTATTAAATATAAAATGAAGCATCAAAATAGGCAGTGAGTCTAAATGAAATATGGAATTTTGTATAGAGTTTTGGCAGCAGACCCTCCAGGTAAATGGCTGCACCTCAAATAAGGGAACCACTCCACAAATTTAAGTCTTCACTATTTGTCCATGCTAAGTGTCTGCAAGAAGAGAAGCAGAAGTTCTCCTTGCGAGGCCTGCAGGTCAGCCAACAAGCCAGAACTCTGCTGGAGAGGCAAAATTCCACTACCTTTCACTGCACTGGAGAGCACTTATCAAACTAATTATGTGCTGCATGAATACTAAACTTATGAAATGAAAATACATTGAGAAGCATGGCAGGGAACACAGCTGCAGACCAAAGGTAAGAAATTCAAACTCAAAATTATCTGTTTATATCAATAACTGTCATATTCACTCCCTTGAATGCTTGAATCATTGGCATGAAATGAAAACTATTTGACTGCAATTACAGGGATTTTTATCAGAGCAGACTTTGATTTCACATAGTCACAGTCACATGAGCTGCTCCTTCCCAAAGCAGTTTTACCACTTTTCATTTTGTACTCAATCACCTGCATGCCCCAAGAGGCATCCCTAGCTGACTCGTGTCCTGTGGCTGTTCATAAAAGCCATATAATCAAACTAGTGATTAATTGTTCCAACCTATAAATTACTACTTTATGAGTACACCACCTGTACACTCTCACCTAGCAGAAAACATCTGTTTAGCACCCTGCAGTCAAAAATTCAAAAGAACTCCGCAGTTCCCAAACTACAATGGTCACAATTGTTCAGATGTTACTGCCGGCCTGATTTGTGAAGAGACAGGAAGTCAAGATTTTGAACTGGGACCACTCCACCTCAATCTTTATTTTACATAGAGGGACTTAATGAACTACCTGGGTGTGTTCACTATGCCTTAATTTGAACCAACAGTGAGAAGTCTGACACACTGTTCTACTCTTTTACAACCAAAGGACACAAGCCAAGGCTGACAGCATGATGGTATTCTGTGCATCGTAGAACAGAAATGCCTCTTTGAAGTAAAATTAATTTACTATGTAACTGAATGACTGATCTTGAATTGCAGCCACTTCTAGAGGAATAGAACTCCTATGATACAATTCATGAAAGAAGAAAACCCACTTTATTTACAGTAAGACACAGCACTGGCATCAAGATAGACAAGTACGAACTCTTCAGCAGAGTTCAGGCCTGCATACTGAATTCTTTCACTAGGTGTTATGCCTGCACACATCCATCTGATAAGTTATCAAGACCCTTTCTCTTGCTCTTCCCCACTTGTGAAAATCAGAGTATTTTTTGTCACCTCAAAAATCTGCTTTTTTTTGAGATAAGTGGCAAAAAAGCTGCCCAAAAATAAGAGAAAATAGACTGAGCATCCACTGATGGAAGTTTCAGCCTGGAAGGCATGTAACTCAGATATCTGGACTTTGAAAATCCAGTTCTGAATGACTGTGATATTGGCATTAATATTAATAGAGCTGAACTGCAAAACAGTTTAATGTAAATTATGCCACAGGAGCACCAGTGACACAAGCTCCGCCTCTTTAACCCACACGACAAAACCCCCAGCTTTGTGCACACATAAGCAATTTCCGAACACATCCTCAAGATCCACTTACACATCCTCACTATTCTGGGGGTGCACTTCTCGGACCTAGGTCTAGTCTAGAAAACCCTCGCTCAGAGTGTGCTGTGCTGGCTATACATATCACGACTGCTCAGCTGTTAACCACAAGAACACAAAATGAGAGCAGCTCTGTCCCACCAGCTGAAAGCAATGCATGGCTTGACCAGGATTTAATGCTGTTTCACATTAACATCCAGAGCTACAAGGGTGACCTGGAAAGTGCTAACTGGTCAGAGTCCAAACACTCATTCCAAACCTTTCTGTACTTTTCTGACCTCTGTAACTGTGCTGTTTATATAATTTCACTCAACGGTGTTAACAAAAGTTGCGCAAGCAAAGCAAATGAGAGGGAATATAATATTTTCAATACACTCTAGAAAAACTGAGTAATTGTCAGTATACTGTTGGTTCGAGAGCCTTTGGCGACAAGAACAGAAAATGGTGAAAACGACAATGCTTCTAATTATTATCAAGGCAAACAAGAAAAACAAGAGATTTTTCATTGCCCCCGCGCCCCCCACCCTCTCTGGTGAGAGGGCCGTACCTCCCCGTTTCCAGGACCCGGCAGCTGCAGCTCAGCAGACCCCGCTCCCTGAGGCAGAAACTTTCCGCACAACTTTCCCCGCAGCCGGCCCCGAGCCCCCTCCCCCGCGCCGCGCACTTACGGCGGGTGAGCAGCACCAGGGGCACGGTGATGACCACCACAACCACGGCGACCCCCAGGATCCCCAGCAGCCACTTCAGGAAGCTCTGCAAGAGAAGTGCCGTCAGCCGCCGGCGGCGCAGGCCCTGCCCGCGCTGCCGCCCCCCGTCCCCTCACGCACCGGCATCGCGGAGCGGGGCGCGGCTCCGCGGGCCCGGCCGAGCGCGCTGCGGCTCCGCAGCCCCGCGCTGCCCGCGGGGCTCTCCTCGGGAGCGGCGCCTGGGCGGGGGCTGGGGGCGGCTGCCGGGGAGCGGCAGGCGCTGGGCGTTGTGCAAGATCCCGGCTTTCTGCTGGCTTGGCGGCGGGAGCGGCGCTTTCTCCGTCGGTTCGCAGTCCGGCAGCGCGGTGACAGCTGTGCGCGGCAGAGCAGAGAGCTGGGACAGCGCGGGGATTTCTGTCGGAAATCAGATAACGGCCCAGAAGTGAAATGCCTTCAAACGCTGACGGAAAACTCCCAATGTTTTGATAACAGCGGCATTTTTTGTTGAGTTTCTGCTCTTTGAACTTCCCTTTCTGACAGTCAAGTCATGAAAAAAAACTGATAAAATTGCAGGAAGGGCTTATATTTATAGTTTTTGGCACTGGAGATAGATGTGTAAGTCTGCTAAGTGGGTCTTTAAATTAAGACCAGAAAATGGAAGTATAGGACAAAAGTTTAAAATTTAGTGAAGATACCCTTGTTTATGGCATAGAACAATTCCCTTTCCAATGAGAGTTTTGAGTATGTGCTGAGAAAGTAGGACAAACTGTTGGAAAAGACAGAATAACCTGTAAATCAAAACTGTAAAGCTTTTGATTGTTTAAAAAGCGGAGTCTTGCCAGTTATTAAAAAAACTGAGTTTCTAAATTATTTTAAGAGCTCTAGCCTCCAAAAAAATAATTGCAAGTCATGCTTTTTGTTTTATCCATGTTAGATTTTCCTCCTCTAATTGCAGAACACTAGGAGCTACCAGAGACAGATGCAGGTATTTTACGAGTTGAGAAATGTAACAGAAAAAGTATATGATCTGCTGAAGCAAGATTTCAAGTCAAGGGAAATAGCAAATGTTCTTAGTCTTGCCTTCAAAGAACTTGTTAAAGCTTTCAGAAAAGTTATGCTGCTTGCTCCTTCATTCTGCTTCTGCAGATGGAGCACAGCATTTAATATTTTACTGCTGTTTCTTAAGCAAACCGTGTCTGGAAGTGGGATAATAGCTTTTTGTGATAAAAAAGTCTCCTTTAGTAGAATCAAAGTGTTTACAAACATTAAGGATGTGTCTCTGTGGGAGCTAACAGACTTCATCTAGGTACAAACATGTTCTTGCTCGTTGTTGTGTACCATTCTCCTTGAAGGTAGCAGTTGGTACTAGTTACAAAATTATGCTGTGCTGGCTGTATTGGGTTACCTTAGGAAGGTGATTAATGTGCCCTGACAGTGGTTCCAGGTAGCACAGTGTACATTTACCATGCAGCATCCTACCTGCTGCAATTTCACAGCTTGCTAATCACTAATCTCTCAGTAGATAAGGCCACTTCTATAAAGTAAAATCACAGTGAAATGACAGTGTTTTACATTACCTTTCAAAGTAGTATCTCACGGTATGCTGCAAGATGCATGACCAATGTTTCAGAATGTCTTACAGCTCCACTTAAATATCAGTCTGCTATACAGTGCATCTGTTTGTCTTGTCAACAATCAAAAAGGAAAAGAGAACACCACCACCCCTCACCCCAGGGTGAATTTTCCTATTCCTAGTGAGTAGGAATCACAACATAGATATAATTCAGCTAATCTGTGCTTTTTTTCCCCCTTAAACATTAAAGTAGTGATCATCACAATGTCTCAAAATACAGCACAGTCAAATTATGTCAGTCTTGTGAAAAAATATACCTGAATGTTTTGTAGCTTTTCATAGCCAAGTCACAGTTTAGTAATATTTTAGTAATATTAGCTACCATGTTTTAAAGTTTCTCTGTGGTGAATTCTAAGGAGAAAAAGGGAGCAGTACTGTCAATGCACATGGCTGGCTACTGCTGGTTTCTGTGGGAACACCATTTTGAGTGCCTTTGGAAATCTGGGTTCCTATGTCTAGATCAAATTTTTAGTAACCTACAGTGCCTCTGACTCTGGTCATGCCAGAGGGACTTACAGGACCCAAATCTGTAGGCAGAACCACCTGAGTGATTCAGTAATAGTCAGTAAAGCAGAATATGTTTTCCATTTAAATGTAATAGTTCCTAACAGTGATTCTCTACAACTTGAAAAAAATCTCAAGTTCCTCCTGACTGATCAAAATACCCATGATCCCAAAAAAACATTGTTATGGTCATGCTTCTGATTCTCAGTCAGATTGTCTTTTGTGATAGCCTGAGACTTAAAAAAGTTCTTCCAGCTAAGTATTTCAAGTGACTTTATACTGTGGTGTTCTTTTGTAATCAGATATGTATTAGCACCGTGCCAAGAAATTAAAGTGACTATCCAGCAGCGGCTGCTACGTGATGAAATTTGAGAAGCTGTAGCTTCTTATTGTATGTTCAACACAGCAGTATTCATAAAGAAGTTGCATGATTGAAAAGAGCTCTTACTAGAAAAGAATGAAAATACAGCTTTCAGCCTGAGGCTGACCTTCCCAAACAGTTGGGGGACCTGCCAGATGCAATGTCTTCCTCAGACTTCTAGCCTCAGTAAAACTCAAGACTTTGTTAGACATCTGTTTATATATTTGAGCCTTTCCTCCAGAAATATTTGGAAAAGTCAAACTGCAAAAATGGAAAACTTAAGCTCTCTGCAGATTAAAAAAATGCGACTAAAATGAGTGCACTTTACAGGTGCAATGATGTATCCCAGATTTCTCAATGTGTTGCTGTGGGAGACAAAATATGGGCTGGATAAAGTTTTGTTTGGATTCAGTGGCTCCAGTGAATAGTGGAGTTTCATTTTTTCTTTGCATTTGAAGTTGAAATGGCATGACAGTTTTGTAGCACATCTTTGCATTGGTTCTGTTTGAGAGGATTGTGAAGAGAGTGTTAATTGTAAGTCAAGAAAGAAAAATCCCTGGTTTATGTGATTATGTCACTGGGACATCAATTTCAATGTGGTTAATAGCAGCTGTCACTTAGCTCTTTCAAGTTTGTATGTTTTTCTGTAGAAAATTGTTTTCCTGGGAACTACAGATTCTTACATGTCCTCTGAGCACAGGTAGAGTATCTCAGGTTTGGTGGGTGGTTTTTTGTTTGTTTTTTTTTTTTTTAAATTAATTCCAAGTAGTTATATGCAATATACTTATTTTTCCAGATACTTAGTAAATACTATGGAAGAGAAAAGATGCTGCACACTCAGCACATAAAATACAGTGGGGACACTTTTAAATATAAGGCCACCTGGAAATTCAAGGCAGCACATGTGCAATGCACAGAGGACTCCAGTTATTGTAGTAAAGACAAAGTGATTGTGACTTATTTTTCCCTATATTTATACTCTTCACTGAATTTCATGTAGCATGTGTGAGAAATATCCAGGACATACCTTATTACTGATGCCATATGGACTTGCTCTGTGATTTGAGGAAATGTAAATCCTAGTCCTGTTGAGGTGAAACATGTGTTTGATATTTCTGATTATAAGCTCAGCTTCGTCTCACTTGTGAAGAAAAGGTTACTTTTGATTCATGCTCTAGATTGGGACTTAGAAAATTAGAGGTTAAATGTTTTTGTTGTGTTCCAGACAAGCTGCATAAACTTGAGAAAATAATTTATATCCCTCTGTTCCTAAAGCATATAATTTGTAAAAGTGTGGAAAGCCCAGTATTTTCGTAGCTGACAAAGCCATCACTACAGGGGGCTCAAAATCCCTGGTGACAGACACTGTGGAAAAATGGATTTGTAACTGAGGAATCCTGTCCTTCAGAACACCAGAACATCCTGGACAAAGTAAAATATAAAAAATTCAAAGGCAATAGTTCAGTCTGTGGGAACAGAAGAGTTACCCCTTACCATTTTATCCTGGTCCATATGTATCCAACTATGTATAACTGAATCTTTTCCAGTTCCACTTGGACCCAAACCACTGTGTACAAATGGGATTAAATAAACAAATAATATGTATACATAGTCTCCAGCTTTTTTTCCTTTTTCTTTTCTTATCTCCAGTGGTATTTTGGATGTTATGATTTTATATTTTTTTAGTGGAAGATTTTTTTGAGTTTAAATTGTTTAAAGTTGGGATGTTAGAAGAGCTTTCTGTTGTTGCCAAGAGGCTGATCAAGATGCCAAATTGGGTATGATCTGTTCTGATCTGAAATTACAGAATATTCATTCCTATAACACTTTGGAAGAATGATCTAATATTTTCTCAGAAATTTTAGATTCTAAGTGGAAGTTTCAGATGCTTTTAAGAACTTATTCCCATAAAAATTTTATTCCTAGCAAAATTATAGGTACTAATTCTGATTCAACAATGGTCCTATTCCATGTCAACTTCTACTAGATACTTGTTAAGACCATTGGATTTCTCTTAAGCCACTTAGCCTTTAGGACATTTTAATATAGATCCCTGGATATTGCTAAAATAGCAAGAGGAAGAAAAGGGGCTTTGGGTAGTCACTGGAAGTAGGAGGAGCAGCCCTTAAAAGTGATTCAAGGAAGGAAGGAAGGAAGGAAGGAAGGAAGGAAGGAAACACGGATTAGAGGGTTTTGGCTTGACTTGGCAATCTTACAAAATGTGAAGGATTTCCGGGGCAGTTTCCACATTTATGGAGTATATTGCACTTAACATTTTTCAAAGCTGTCCTCCTGTTCTGAGCCATAATTTATGCTAATGAAAAATAATTGTCTCTTCAGTCATGTTTCCCCCTCTAGCTTCATCTTGCATGATTTATTTTTCACCTAAAGATAGTTCAGAGTTCACACAGCTCTTTTCTGGGAATCATTGCAGACAAAATGTGACAAAACAATGCTGAGTGTGTCATTCCAAACAAGCCCCTTCTAAGATCCCAGAGACACTAAAATATTAGAATAAAATGAAATGGAGTGCAAAAAGGAACATGGCATATACACAGTGAGAAGTCAACAGAAAAGAAGCTTGAAAAAAAATTTATTTAAGGCTATAATTTAATACCCTTAAAGCTTAGCCTTTTTATAACAAAGGTTTTAAGAGGGATATTCACTTCTCAGGCATTTGTAACTGCCAGCCCCTTATGAATAACACATATAATTGGTAATTGAATAATTTATGTGTAGAAGTAAATTTTTTAGAAAAATAATTTTATCCTTAAATATAAATGGAGTTACTTTAGTCCTAATAAATGCAAAACGTGAAGTTATAGAACTTTCACAGTCTTAAAGCTGTTAAGAAAACCATCCCTTAGACAACAGGTTTTCCATATATAAACCTTTGGCAACACTAAACTATAGTACAATTATTTCCTGGCATGCAAGGTGACATAGCTTTGTTACAACAAATGTAAATGACAGAATACAGATTTCAGAATCTCTTAATAACTGGCAGTTGATGAAATGAAGAAATGAAGATCTTCATTTATCCCATTTTATTCTTCATTTTTACTGGTATTCTTCCAAAAGGTCTCTGGGGAAAAAAAAAAAAAAAAAAAAAAAAAAAAAAAAAAAAAAAAAAAAAAAAAAGAAAAAAAGCAGCAGCAATTAGGAAATATTCTAAGTCTCCCAAGATTTATGAAATATGTGTGGAACATATTTTTTCTGTTTAAGACTGAGCAGATGTTAGTTTCACAGACCTTTCAATGCCTCTCTCTAATAACAGATTAAAAACAATTCCTAAAGGAAAAGCATTCTCGTAGTTTCTAATAGATTATTTTCCTAAATTGTTTGTTTCAACACTGAGCTACAAATATAAAGATAGTAACATTTTAATATAAACTGTATTTTAACTACACCTTCTAATTTTTTTGTTAATTTTGTTTCAGATTTCCAAAATTTACTAGTCTTTTTGGGTGCTTTAATAATGCAAATGGGATATCTAACATGTTAAAAAAATCTGGCCACTCACATGTGTCTTGAGTTGGCATTTAATTACTTTCTAAAATGCTTTGTTAATTTTAACAAATAATTCCCAAATATTAACCTGTTCACAGCGCTCATTTAGAAAATGCTGCTTTGCCTACCTACAGGCAAACTAAGGCAGGGTTCCCAAACAGTCACTGTCAGGAGCTCAGATTACAGCACTGTTCCCTAATGACAAGCCACAGATTGGGGCCGTGTTTTATATCACAGTCTTTAAAGAATAATCAATTCGGTGTAATTTTACCAGTAAATATTTCTGATTTTATAATGTCCGTGCAAAGCAAAGCTTTCTTTTTCACTAATTTAATATGACCTTACTTCTGGTAACCTTCAGTGGCAGAACTACTTTCAAGTTAAATAGGTAATTATTAGAGAGGTTGACCATTGATAAAAATTCAAATAATATTTGGAATGATTTCCATTTAGTGTCTTATCCTTCTTCATCTGTCTGTAACAAAGTTTGCAACACACTATAGATATATCAATAGCTAAGAGAAAAATTAGTGGTATTTTCCCCAGGTGTGACAAATGCATTTTAAATATCAGTATATTAAGAATAGTATAAAATTCAGGCACCTTTGGGTAACTTTTGTGTTAATTAGCCATTTTAGGAACTCTTTGGCAGCCATGTCATCAAGGACTTTGTTGATATCACTGGTGAAAGTGCCATCTGCATGTCTTCGACCCATTTCTTCAGCCACAAGAGCTTTCTCTGGGAAACTTCAAAGGCAAGAAATTATCAGCACTGTGCAGATCAAAACAAACAAACCATTTAAAAGGGCCTTACTACAGGGTTCCAGTACACTGCACATTCCCTGTCATTTTAAGGAGTTAAGGGTTGAGCCTAATGTTATGGCTCAGTACAGCACGATGCGTGTCAGAACATCTTTTGAGGCATTATTTTCAAAACACTCAGCCGTTCCTTCCAGTGAGCCTAAGCCCCTCTCCAGCAGTTCTGAGAAAGCCATACATGCAAAAATATATCTCAGTCTGCAGTGTCTCTGCCATGTATATTAGGCACCAGTATATTTACTAAGAATTGCTATTTAAGAAATACCACCACTAAAACACTGCAGTCAAATTTTCATGCTTTTTTCTGTTTTATTTGGGCATAAGGCCTATTTATTTACTTTAAGTTATATTTTCTAAGAATTCTTATTCTTAATAATTCTTAGTAAGAGCAGCATTTTTTTTTCTCTGGAAGGGTGGTTGAAATAGCTCACTTAAAGCACCTGTATAAAACCTATGTGCTTGTTTGATGTAAAATCGTAGAATGTTGCATTTTATACTTGGAATCAGATCCTGATCATTTTTCTGTTCTTTTTTTTTGAATTTCATTTCCATTATTTTTTCTGCTGGAAAACCAGTTTGTCAAAACTAGAGTTTGCTTTAGAAAACTTTCCTCTCTTGTTTCATCCTATGAAATACAGGAAGATTTTGATGGATTTCATTAAGGTGGGCTGATGCTGAAGCACCCTGGGTCCTGGATCCAGTGACAGGCAGACTGGTTCATTTCAAGGAAGGCTATATACAAGTTCAACCACAAATAGTACTAAATGCTGGAAAGCAGAAGTGTTGTCTACAATTAATTGCCCATCTAGGTTTCTAAGTTCAGTTGAGGTTGTATTTCTCTCAAATGAATACAGAAATACCCTATTTCTGCGCATGAAAATAACATGACAGAAAAACAAGTGGAAGTCTGAAAATAACTAGGAAGGGGAACCAGTTTTCCCTTCTCTGTATAGTTGACCTGATTTATTTAACTCTGGTTTTTGTCAGGAAATTGTCAATGTTTACAAAACTTACTTTTTCCTATTTAGTCTTCCTTAACTACAACACACAATCTTGTCTTACAGATTGTATTTTATTATTATTTATTATTATTATATTTATGTAAAGTGAGAGACTTACATAATACTTTACAGCTGGTAGAATATTTAATCAGAGGATGAACTGAAATCCCTGCCCCAAAGAGCTTACAGTCTAAAGGCACAAATAAGTACAGAACAGTTAAAAGGTGGGGAGTGGCAGCTGCATGGTGTAGCTCCTAACCATGCAGAGTTGGAAATAGATGAGCAGAAGATGCCTGCAGGAGACTGGAGGCAATGCAATTGTAAATGTAAGACCATCATGACAAAAGATGTAAAGTCATGAGGCAGTACATGAAATGGATAGGACAGAGAAATCTGCAATGAGTTTGTGGAGAACAAGGTAGAAATGAAAGAAATAATAGGTAGGCAAAACCATTAGTGGAGCTTTGTGTCCAGGAAACTGCAAACCATGGCAAAAGAATCAGAGGCATCTTAAAAAGGAAGATAAGTTATAGCAAATGATAGTTGTTATGGCAGCAGCAGCTTGGGGAGACTCTGAGAAGCACGGGAAGAGGAAAAGAAGTTATTAGTTACTGCTGGGAATGATCATCAGCACACAGAGTACACCTGATGACATTGGTAAAAATTCAATCTTGGAAATATTGCAGAGGAAAAGATGGACTGTAAAAGGAAAAAAAAAAAAAGAGAAAGCAATTTAAGATGACACTGGCTTGAATAATCTCAATGACAGTTAAGGAGACTGTAAGCAATGTTATGTGAAGGGAAAGGTGGTAGTTAGAGGAAGAAGGTCTGGTTTAGTTTTAGATGCATTGACCTTAAATAAAACTTGACCTTTTAGTATGTAACAGCTTACTGAAGAGGTTTTAATCTGTATTTGAACTTAATAAGGTAAAGTGGTGGTCAATCACCAACAGAGTATCTTCTAATACAAAAGAAAGACATGAAGTACAGCAAGAATGATCAAAAACACATCAAAGTTTCATCAGACATGATTTCTAAGCCCAAATACTAGGCAAAATTTAATAATAGGAATGGATGGATTCTTACTCTCTTCTTCCTCGTCCATTCACTAACCAAGCGATGAACTCTTTGGCAGCTTGACCTTCCAAATAAGAGGTGATGTCGCTGGTGTAGGTGCCTTCAGCATGTCTCTCAAATTCCGCGTGGCGCTTGGAGATTGCATTGCTGAAAGGAGAGTGTGTAAGACTGTGTAAGACTGTGTAAGAATTTAACTTTTTAACAATCTTTATTGATTCCAATTTCCCACTTGCCAGACTAATGTTTCTATAGGAGAGAGGGGTTCTTTTTGTGCCTCAAATTGATCTTGATGTATTTTTTATTGTTAGGTTTCAATGCTGAAGGTGTTGCCTGTACTATGCATTACAGTTTTGTGCAAAGATTCCTGAACTAGCTCTGAACAACTCACTTCAGGTGCGGAAAGCAATTACAGCTGTATTGGAATGATCTTACTAATTAAGTATGAGCTAGAAACTGTATTGTATTATACAGACATGCTTTTTGTTGCCCTTTGTTAAATGCTCCCCCTACCTTCACCTTCATTATTTCTGAGCCAAACTATTCAGAATTAATTCCTTTCAAATTTACATTTTGAGTTGTTTTATTAACACCTTTTAAGTCATCACTCTGACCAAGTCATAATCTTGGAAAACTTTCAAGCCTGATCAACTCCGTCTTATTAAAGGCATTCTCCTCTCCCTCCCTACACCTCATTGTGGTTCTTTCTCTGATATAACACAAAATTATGTTAAAGTGGCTCCTGGGAAGGCAAACTGCACTAAGAAGTAGACATGCTATGGAATATTTTCTGTGAATAAATTCCCTAGCATTTCTGTTTCAAAATTTGCTAATTTCTGCCCAAATCTAGCTTGTTCTATTATTTTTTCTTCTTGGGATGTCACCATTCCTCCTAATTTAGTACCATCTGCACTTTTCATCAGCATGCTAACTAGAGTTGTTTGGAACATTTTTAATGTAATGCTAATTTTTTTTGAGATATGCTGTTTCAATGAAGCGGAAACATTATTACAAATTTGTTATTAATATTGACAGTGTGAATGTTAAGGGTCTTTCTGATCTGGGCTATCCTTTTTGGATTTTCTGACAAGAGAAAGAATTAATATAGGTATTTTAATCTGTTTTGCAAAAATACTTACTCAATTTCTCCTTTATTTATTTAAAATTTCCAATCTCTCTAACCCTTTCCCAAAAACACAGTCAAGAAACAGAATTCTGGCCTTCAGCAGTCTTCTCCTTTCTGTAATAAGTGGTTTATGAAACATGGGACTGAGGGCTGAGGGCTGAACATTGCATCATGTTCAATCAGCTCTCTGCAAATTTTCCTGGCCACCTTCCTTTCACTAATCTCACTGGTTTTTTATTCTTCAACATAATGTGGTTGATTTTGTTTATTTTTTTTCAGCCTTTCTCTATACCAAGTTTTTCTTTTTATGTTATTCTCTACTCCTTGATTACTTGAAATGTGCTTTCCTAAAACGTATTCTCATCCTGTTGCATTCCTTGCATCTATAGCTATAGAACACAGGTGCAGGAATAAATAACATAGAGACATATCCTATTTCCTTGTAAAAAGCAAGAGTGAAATAATGTATTTGATTGATATTTCTTTGATTGTGGTAACATTTCAAGGAACACTAGTTGCTCTCTTTCTTGTTTAACTGAAAATGAACTCAAACTGGTTTCGAATAACAAGTTGTGACAAACAGAATACCTTGAGAGCTGGTCAGGGACTTTGTTGTTTTCTTTGTCCTCCTGTGCTTGTTGGCTGTAGTGAAATTGCACAATCATTAGGTCATTATTACCAGTACACTCCAGAGCCTGCATAAGCTTTATTGGTTATTATTTGAATATTGTAGTAAACCCCCATGACTCACAGATGAATATTATATTCATTATATTTCAGACATATGAACTTAAATTAGTGCAATGTATAGACATTGTTACTTTATACTTTAAAGACTTCCACAGAGGTTTAAAAGCATTAATATAATAGATTCTTCTGGATATTTCTGGATTCTTTTTGGACAAATTTTCTCTAGAACACAAGACTAACACACTTGTACATTATTCTTGCTCTCACCTTGCTAGCTTGAGTTGAATCAAAGTATATTTGAAAAAAAACATGCCAACTTATAGTGGTGATACTGGTAAATTATCCAGTGGTCAACAAAACTTACACTTCAGCTGCCTTTTCAGAAATGAAACATCAGGATTAGAGTATCCATAGATAGGAAAGTTTTATTGAGGCCTAATGGCCCAGAATTGTACATTATATATCTTATTTGTATTGAACTTAATTGATTCACTGAGAATATCTGTCTCAAAGAGGCCAAGACAGTGTTTTTAGGTGGCATATCAGATACTGCACTTTGATTTAGCCAAATCCTTTTGATTGATTTTGCAAGTTTCTCATTTCTAATAATATATTAATATTAGTTAATGGCTGGACTTGATCTTAGAGGTCCTTTCCAAACTAAATGATTCTATGACTGTATACATAAATTTTCCTCAAGTACTTATTTCAGGTTTATCCATGGTCTGGGATGGGGAGCTGATACCAAGAAACTGAATTGGCTAGATTCTTGGCTGTTTCTGTTTGTGGAGATCTGTATCAATGAGACCAAAATGCTTACCCATTTCTTTTAGTGCTCATCAACCATTGCACAAAGTCCTGAGCTCGTCTGGTGTCCAGGTACTTGGTGTAATCACTGGTGAATGTGCCTTGTGAGTGACGTTTCACTTCATTCAGCTGCCTAGATTCCTCTATTGGCTCAGAATGGGAAGCTTTGAATGATCTGTGAAAAGTTTAGACCTTGTTAATCTGCAATGGTTGCAGTACAGTCTACAGGTGCATTGATTTTCTTTTAACAATACTTTTTTTTACTCCCACAAAGTGAAAGCAAGTGGCATATTGCTTAATAGCTGTCTGGTAAAAGGAATCTGTATAGCAGACTGGACACTGCCCAACTACACAGTCTTCTTGGATAAATAAGGTAGCCATTGTTTTAATGCCCCAAATTCCTGTGCTAAGCTTTGCAATATTAAAAACCCTGTCAATTTCAATGGTAGATCAAATACTGCTTAAAGGGGTCTTTAAATTATAGTATGTTTGGCTTCAAAATGTAAGAAATCAAAGTTCAGGCCAAGTATTTGTGAAAGTTTGATCTAAAGAATTTACCTTGATTTCTCCTCTGTATCCTGAAGAGGATTTTGCCAGCTGCCTTGAACTATCATTAAAAGGAGACCAGCAACAAAGTAAATGCTTTTCATTTTCATTGCCTGTCAAAACAGAAATAAAGCAACAAAGAAAAATGTTATCATGTTTACATATGTCTGAATCAATTACATCGAAAAGAGACATTCTTAGTGTTGATCTAAACATGAAGATAAATATAAAGAGCCTTCTAGGATGGGTTTCATGTCCACTGGATGACATTTTAGGGCCTTGGGTAGCATTGAACAGATGTAGCCTCTGTTCCAGTCTTTCAGATCTAGTCTGTATTCTAGAATGCAAGGAGATCTGAGAGCAACTGCATCCTCACTGTCTTTTGCAGTGTGAGGATAAGGTCTGTTCTCTCCTTTTCTTTGGGTTCTGCTGATGGCAAGCACTAGATCTGCAATACAGTTCTATTGCAAAACTGGGGGTAGTGTAGCTGTCATTCACTAGAGAAAGAAACAAAGCAAATCTTTGTCAAGAATACTGTCACATTAGCAGCTCCCCAACCGTCTTTCTCACAGAAGTTGCAATGAGTTCACATCAGCAACATATCACTGGAAATAATTTCATCATGTACTTGGGCTAATACTTGTGTATTTGAAAAAGCCCTTCTGCCATCCGTGGCATTTTCCTATGGAGGTTTATGATACAGTCTGAAAAGCAAAGGGAGATAGAACACATGAGTGCCTTGAAGCAAAGTGGTAGCAAGGTAAGTCCCAGTCAGAAAACACCCTCCCCACTAAATATAATTTGTACCCTATTCCTGTGGCTCCACTGCAGGAATTACTGAAGCTGATTTACTAACTGCTTACTGATTTATAAAATAAGGCAGTCTGAGTGAAAAATATATATATCTTCTCTATTTAAATGCCTTGTCACAAGAGGCTGAATTTAAATATACTATGGGCTGGAGGAAATCTTAGAAAATGATGAGGGAATGATGTGTAGCGAAGGTGCAGATTACTCCATTTTGAAATTGAGACTTTGCTCTGCACCGAGCAATGCAAATGAGGGGGCTATATGAACACCTCTGAAAAGGTGATCTCCTGCATCAAAAAGCTTACTGCTGTAGGACTTCTGCTCTGCCTCCGTAGGTTGCCCCTTCATAGCAGATTTTTTTTGAAACCTGTTTCTTCCATCTGTTTTAAAATAACTTATAGTCGGACATGCAAAGCTTGACTATTGGCAGGCATTTTACCAATGGTTAGGAAGAATCTGTTGGACTGGTACTTTGTGAGGCCTGATTTTTAAGAGAATCTTACTGAATAATATGAATATTTTACTAGAATACCTCAGTATCAGTATCAAAATACTTGAGGCAATCAAAATCTCAACAAAATATTGATCAAGCTCAGGAAAATAAATGTGTAGCTATAATACTTTCTGATGGATTTTACTATTAAGCAATGGAGTCTTCCTCTTTCCACCAGAAGCTACTGACAGTGTTACTCATTTCTTCATCAGTGTCTGGAGACTTGTTTCTGCCTTGTGCAATGTCCTGGTATATAAGAGTTGACCCCTTCATCTGAACATAGCCTGCTACAGTACCAACATATTCCACAGTGGTCATGTAGTCAGTCCTATTAAAACGCTAACTGTAGTACTGAACTCTGCTTTCACGGTTTCATTTGGTGCTGTAATTTGGTGGTGCAACACTGACATCCAATGTTTATCTCAAGGAATGCATAATTTCACATTTCATAGGCTTCTGGCAGTGGAACAAAAGCTCTGCCTGTTCTTTGGGAAATGACTCTGTTGTGGCCATTTCAGAATGCTTTGATTGACCCCTCTGGTAGCTGATACAGCTGTAAATGAGTTAACCTGCACTTGGACACCAGATAAAGTCTGGCTATTACAGAATACATAAGTAAATTTTCCCTGCTTAATAGTCCTAGCTTACAGCTGTCTGTAGCTTTATTAAACTGCAATCCAGATTAGCCATAAACCCAAGTCACTGAGGTGGAATGAAATATCCAACACCAAAAGCTTTTGTTTTATATAAAAGTTATTAAAAATAATTCAAAATCACTGTAGTCAGTAAAGAGATAATTTCAGTTCATCATGGCTCTAACTCTAATGTCTCAGGCCTATAGAACTTTCAGATGTGAACAGTCCCACTGGCTACTTCATTCCTTAATTATTAAGATATTGCATTAAAATCAGATGCATTTTCAGCTGCTTTCTAAATTTTTCAGAATCAAAACTGTGAGATTATTAAAAAAGAAATATCTATAAATGCATTTTTTGAAATTTATAAAATTTTTGAGAATCCTTATTAATAAAATTAGCTTTTCCAAAAACTATTAACCTTCTGTCAAATATGTTCTTTAAAAAAATAGCATCAGTTTTGTTTTTTCAACATTTAGTATTTGCTATTGGTAAGTTAAACCAGCAACAGAAGTTCTTGGTAAGTTAAACATCTTGATAAGTTAAACAAACAGGATACAGTTTTAAAAGAAGAAATTGTAATTTTATTCTTGATAATATAGACATGTGTTGTAGAGAAAAAGAAATGATCAGAAAAATAGTATTTTCTTAGTTTATGCTGGCTAATCAATTAATTTCTCAATCAGAAAAAAGGTTTTATTTGCTGTAAGTTATTTAGGTCACCAGTAGATACTGCTAAAACCCATGGAAACCTATTGTCAAGGCACAGGGAAACTAATCTCACACAGAAAATTTTTATTCCTATGCATATTAGGCTAATGAAAATATTTTCAAATCTTTCTGAGTGAAAATGAAAAAAATTAAGGCATCTCAGTTTGAACCACCAGAAATATGTAACAAATATACCTCTCAAATCTTGAGGAGATATTTATTTGAATATTATTTCCTTGACCAACCTGATTTTTCTAGTTTTCTAATATATTCTACTACAGATGTAGTAGATTTTTTTATCTATGTACAATTTTAACTGGCTTAATTTCATTGAGTTTTCAAAAAAATCTTTCAAAAGCCACATTTGTATCTATTTCCTGTTAAAAATTAGAAATTATGAAGTTACATTAAAAAAGCAGTAAAAAAAGGAAATATTTTCATATGAACATGCATGAATGAACAAAATAGATATCTATTGAAATGAAACTGTCTGCAAATAACAATAATTTCTTTAAATAAATAAATTACTTTTTCAGGCAGGTGCATTTTACATCTGATTTACCCACCATGCTATAATGCCTTGTACAAAGTTCTGTAAAATCCAACAGTTCTAGTCTAAGGAATTCCAGAGTAGGATAGAAGATTATATTAAATTTTATGCAATAATCCCAATAACTATTGAAAGGCTTTAATTTTACTTCTGTGCTATAAAATTTCCTTTTCTGATCTTACAGTGATAAGAAAATAATAGTTGCTTGAGACAAACTAATCTAAAAGGGGGGCAGTGGAGTGACAGAGTGACAATCTGTCTTGGACAGTTTTAAATCAGTGTCTACATAAACCCACTGGATTTGTTTCCATGCTTCTAGCTTAATCCTCATTGATTCATATTTAGGCAGTATCTATAAGGAGTGAATAATTTTAAACTCACATTAATTAAATATTTCTACAGAAGATACTAAAGAAGATAAAAATATAAAAATCAATAATTGTGTGTCTCATTTAAATTCTTACTACAATGCTTGTCTTTCATGTTCTCATTGTTAATCTTCCTTCTTTCAATTAATTCTGCAACACAAACTGTTGATTTCCATTTTTCAGCTCATTCTCTGTTGAAATAATCAATACATCAAAATATTTAAATTATGATGTCATTAACTCCAAGTATCAATGAGTATAACCTCAGAAGAAAACACCAATCTGCTGAAAGAGCTTCACCTCTATTGCAAACTTTGGGCAACAAAATGCAGATATGCACTCGGCTCTCTCAAATAAATATCTGGTAGTTCATATAAATCTTACCTTATTATACTTAGAAGTGATAGGTGGCACTTGCAGAAAGAGCTACTCTCTCTTCTGCAACTATGGCAAGCCTTGAGGATCCTGAGCTCTGCCTAGCTGCCTCTTTTGCACAGACTTATATATATACTGTTCAGCTCTAGTAAGCATTACAGGAGTGCATCATTGCTGACAGTTTCCTTATTCAACTTTAAAAAAAAGTCATCATATTTGCTATTCATTTCATTTGATAATTTTACAAGCAATTTCACACATTCATTCTGCTTACTTTATGACATCAATGCTAACATGGATTTGCAGAAGGAGTGAGGTAGCAATGTCCAAAGTAGTAAATATCAAACAGAAGGGCATTAACATGACAAACAGCGGGCAAAAGGTGCCTGGGATCAAGGCAGCAATTTCTCCAATTTCTGATTTGCCACATTTAATATTTAGAGTTCTGATTCTAATGACATCAATAGCATTGTTTTCACTTATCAATTTTAAATCAGAGTTTATAAATTTAATCGATTTTTTAAAATAAGCACAACTTTCCCAAAACCCTTGAATGATTCTGCAGGTAATCTTGTGCCAATATAATGAATATGAAGAGATGTGAAATATTGCAGTGATGGCTACCCACTACGCTATGCCTAGCACAGATGAAATTTTAAAAAATGTTTTGATTAGCCTTAGATATAAAATTCTAAATTGGTAAATGCTACTGTAAGAAAATTCATACACACTTGGAACTACATGTCAAACATTCACTATAAATTGAGTTTCACACCGTGAAACTATAGATTTCTATAGATTATATGCAAGATAATCTAATGCACTATAGATTTACGCAAGATAAACCATTTGCTCACATTTCCATTCCCCACAAGGAAAAAAATTAAACAAAATAGATTTGAGATGTGTACTAGTGCCTGTCGGTTGCAATTATTGTTGTTCAATGGAGACAATTTCATAGCTCTGGTGGGAGAGCATTGCCAGAGAAAGCCATGGTCATCCATACAGTGACAACACAGAGATTGAGACAGGTAGGGGAGACAGTCAGGTGGGAGGAAGGTTCTGGAATCACAATAGACATCTCACTGAATGTTACTGACAGCCTGTACTCCAGTCTGGAGTTCCTCACCGTCTGGTTTGTGGCACAAGGCACATACATATTATAACAAACCATATTTCCCTTAACACTGCTCCTTGAAGCCTGCAAAGAATGTGCTTCAGTGAGGCAATTGTCTGCTGACTGACCACAGCCAGATCGGTATTGCCCATAAGATACAACCGAGGTAGTGTAAAAACTTAATAACCATGTTAGAGTGGCAAACAAAATTTACTGGATCCTTCCTAGAGCTCTATCCTAAACACCTGGCTACGGTGCCATGGCAGGGGTTCAGGGAAAGGTTAAGTCTCACTACACAGTCCACATCATCAAGTTTAATTTTTGTTAAGTGCAATTTTTCTATGCTATTGAATCAATCTATGAGATTAATGGTTTATTTTTTCCATTCCTAGTCCTCGGGGCGGGTTACCCGGCGGCTCCCGCAGAGGCCAGCAGCGTGTCCTGCAGTACCGGGGCAGCGCAGCAGATGGGGATCAGAGGGCCCTTTCCACCGCTCCTGCACCTGGACCGACACGCACACGCTTTACAGGGATTGCTATATTCATCCCTCTACATGCTGAGTTAAAGATACTTTGGAGAGAGGCAGTCTCTACGGAATGTGAGACAATATCCTCTCCTCCAGGAAACAGACAGCTTTTCTCTTTTTCTTTATCTCAGCTTATTTTCTTGTGTCATATAAAGTTCCTTGTTTACAGTAGGATGATTCCAGAAAAAAAAAATGAGACAGAGCACCTCAGTGCACCTGGTTGGGCAGGTTGTCACAGAGCTGTATCATCTAGCAGGTCATCTAGCATCTAGAAGGTGACCAGTTATTAGTTTTCCAAGTTGTACACAGAAAATAAAATGTACAGAAAAGAAGTGAACTGCCATCAAGAGCCATGCAACCCTCAGTTGCCATAACTGAGTCTATAGTTATATTTCAGGAGCACAGCAAAGAAAAGCCTCCAAAGAAAAGTGGAAAATTGTATCAAGTGTATGAGACATGCACATACACTCAGGTTTGTTCCTCCCACTTTCTAAAATACACAAGTTAGATGGTACCTCCTGGCAAAATCAAGGGCAAGCTCACTGTCCTCTATGTCATTGTTCTCAAATGAGACAATACTTTGAGTCAGACTAAGAGACAGAAGCTGAAAGTGGCCTGCCTTCGGGAAATTTTCATGTTTCTCATGATTCAACTGGAGTGATTGTGTTCACTGTATCTGAAATTTATCAAATTTTCCTGCACCACCATCTGATTAAAATTGTCAAGATTTGAACATTTAAATTAATTAGGAATCTGCTGGCTTTTGACAGTAAAAAGTAAAAAAACCCTCATCAAATTCTTTCAAAAAAGTGACCTCCCCAAATTCTTCTGTGTATTTCTTCATTACATATTTATTGCTATCGTATTATTATCCATTACATGTCTAAAGGGAGGAGTATGTATCTTGGGGTATGACTGCAGGCCCACACCCTTTACTTTCTTATATTATACAGAAAGCATTCTCTCCTAACCTTTTCAGCTGTGAGTTCAGAGAGCTGGGCTCTGCAGCCCCTTTCGTTTTGCTATTTTTGTTACACAATAATCACAAAGGGCATTCCCCTCCTGAGAATGGGAGCCAATATAGGAGGAACATATGTGTAAACACATGCACACATAAAAAACCCACCACATTACATCCATAAACCTGTGCTTGTACATAACACACACAGTGTGTGTCTGTGTGTGTATACAGCTCCACAGGCACCCTTTGGGGAGCATGAATGCCTTTCTGAAATGGAGGGCGAGTCTGGGGTCTCTAGGCCTTTCCACAGCACGCAGCTCTGTGCTCTCTGCCGGGGGGGATGAGAGGTTTGTACCTCCGGAGGCACAGCCATTGTAACTGAGCTGCAGCCCACACTGTCTGCTCACATAAGTTGGAGTCGCTCCACTGCAAGTCAATGGAGCTGCATCAATTTGCGCAAGCAGAAGAGCTGGCCCAATATGTACTAGTTGTTTTACATTCTGAGAAGACAATGTTCATAATTGAAAGTAATACCAAATGCTCTTTGCAAATACTATGAATTATTCAGATTAAATATAGAGCCTTCAAATGACTCTATAAAATGTTCTAAACAGCTGTGCCTTGTAATTGGAACTGACTGGCAAACTGGGAAGTATTGAATGCAGTCTGAATTGGACTTGATATCTGAGTAAAATGAGTATAACACTAACCATATTCTAGAACCTGACTGGTTTTCTGCTAAATTTCTCTTCAGGACTTTTCTTCTTTACAGCTGCAGTAATCCTGTGTGAAACAAATCATGTTAGGTCTGTGTTTGAAGTATAAGGATTGCAGGTTCACAGCTCATACAGCATGAATAAGGTAGATGACGAGAACAGGTTTGGAGTGGAATCAGTGACTTTCTACTATTTATGTACACTTCAGCTCCTAGAATAAAGCAATTTTTCCTTTTCAGCTCTAGTTTTAATTTGTAAAAGCTAGAAAGAATTCATAGTGGAAGGAAACTGACTTGTAAATTGTATTTGTGGCTATTTATCAAGGGCCTCTCTACCTAATTTAGAAAAAAATACATCCTATCTTCAGAGGCTTGGATACTTTGTTTATATGACAGGTATTTGAAAACTCATGTTTCACTGTCTGAAGTGGTATGTTTGAGTATCTGAAGCGTGAGAGTGTTATCCAAAAGAGAATAGAACAGAAAGTGCTCAGCATTTTCTGAAAACCAGATCCTCTAAAACATTTGAAAGTGGGAAGCAAATGACTTTGAGGATGTTCATTCCTATCATAAGAGTTTAGCTTAATTCAAGTTGTGTCCTAGTGTTGGCTCTTACATACCATATTCCATTTTTGCAGTATAGTTATATATACTTTCTATTCACATACTTTGTTAGCTTCACCTTGATACCTCAGGACAAGCCCTTTCATCTTGAACTACTGAAGATGTGTTACAACAGAACCTATCCTGTAGCCTCTTAAGGCTCTTCTCTCTGATTGAAGCGGAATGGGGCAAATACCTGTCCAGTGAATGTTTGGGGTAATGCTTGTAACATGGATTGTGTTTGTAGACAAGGCAGAATGGAACACGTTCTCTTTCTAGAGAAGAAAAGGCTTGGGAGAATCTCATCACCGTACATAAGTATCTGAAGGGATGATATCTTCCAAAGAAGACTGAGCCAACCTCTCTTCAGTGGTGCCCAACAACAGAATGAGAAGCAACAGGCACAAACTGAAACATAGAATGTTCTGTCTGAGGAAAAGCAGGCATTTTTTTACTATGAGGGTGACCAAGCACTGGCAGTGGTGGCCCAGGGAGGTTGCAGAGCTTCCAGAAAGCTTTTAGATGTTCAAAAGCTGTCTGGACAAAGTCCTGGGCTGTAGGATGTAGGTAGTCCTGTGTGAACAGGGAATTGGGATAAGTAGGCCTCCAAAGTTCCCCACCAACCCCAACCATTCTGTGATCCTGTTAGAGTACAAGGATAGGTTTGCAGTGCTCTGCACCATTTCTAGTGACTGACTGTGATATTTCCTGTTATAAGCAAAGGCCAGCCAGCAATCTGACATTGATGTATTTTTAAGAGGGTTTTTTTGACACTCACAGCATCCTAGGACATTTTCTCCCAGGTCATCAAAACACATGGTTGCTCTATCACAAAGCTTTCAGGTTAGACATTATTTCAGCAATTCAGTGCAAATGTCACACTCTGCTGGAGACATATTCCCATTCTTTGGCAAGAACGCTGTGTAAGGCAGAGAAATTAACAACAAGAAAAACAATGAAGGAAAAATGTTGGCAGCAACTGCACTTATTTTAATTTTTTTTTATCCCCACAACTGCTGCCTACAAGCCAAAGTAGCTGGTGAACAGTTTGGAAGATGTGTACTATGGTTGCCTTAGGAAACAAACAGACCTCAGGGCAGATTAATAAGGAAATAGCTAATGCACCCCTTGAGAAAGAGGTACCTTCTGTTATTTTATTTGACTGATTTTCCTGAAATGTTCCTTATTTCAAATACTTCCAAAAGCTTCAGACAACAGACCTGTGAGCAGGGTGTGAACAACACATTGCACCATTTTATTACTTACAGTACTGACAAAGGGCCAATCTACCTGCCCAAATTTCCAGAACTCAGAGGACTTTCAATAGAATAAATAAATTAAAAGTGCAGAAATTGAAAGTGACCTCAATGTATTGGTATTTATGTGAGACTGAAACCATGCTTTTTTGGAAATTACTTAGGCTCTCATTTACATATTCAGGTATCTTAAACCTATAAGCATCTCAGACAAGAGCTTAATTTTTCTCTCTTTCACCACATTACAATTATTTCCATGGTGTTGTATCAATATAACAAATTGAGAGTTAAATCTCATTATTTCAACTGAATTGTATTCCTTATTTGTAAGATAACCACATTTCTGAGACTACTGTTGTGTGCACATAGGACCATATAATCAACATCTAATTAAGCCCACTTCATGTTATATTTGCTTAATTTTAAGTTTCTTACAGCTATAATTTTTTCCTTTAGCCATTATAGCAGTTGAATTTTAATTACATTACCAACAAAAAGCTCATTAACATCACGTAATTGGCAGCGTTTCCAAAAAAACCTGAACTAATTGAGTATTTTCTGAAGAGTTCCCATCAAAGTATAATTTAACCATTACAAACAGCTTGGCAACTACATTTGCATAAAGATGTATCTAAGGAATGTTCTCATGTGTGGAAAATCAGATTTGATATTGCCATTAACAAACGAAGGAAGCTGTTACATAGCAAATCACTTCCACATTTTAATTATTTTGGCCAAACCCCATGTTTTTGTCAAGAAAGTCAAATGAAACCACTTGCTTTTCCACAAAGAAGCAGCAACTGGTCTCTGACAGAGAGTTATGAAGCAGCTTGCTTTGTGGGAAGGCAACACAGTCTATTTTAGGTTATTTTGCACTCTCAACAGCTAATAGCAGAGATTGTGTCAGAAAGACCATGGTTCTTATGCAGTAGACTAATTCAGAATTTTTTAAACACATGACCAAGGAATTGTTTAATGTACAGTGGATCTCTTGCCAATTATCTTGTTAATATTCTTATATTATGACTGGACTGATTTAATTACTAATGAAAAGAATACAAGTATTCCAATCATTATTAGCTTCCACCATTTTTTAAAGACTCCCTAAAATAGTTGCACTAGAAATAAAGCAAAGAAAGCTTGTACAATCCTTTGACCCTTCCCCTCCAGTATGGCATGAATGACACTGAGATCAATTTGAATGTTGAGGTGATGATTAGAAATTAAAAACAGGTCAATATGGCTCACATACTTTGAATACAGGTGAAAAATCCAGTTATATATGACAGTTATCATGAGTGTCCTGCTTTCATGTTTAAACCTGAACACTGAGTTTTGCAGAATCAAGGTTTCAAATAAGAGTTGAATAAAATTTGAACATATTCAATACTCTCAATAAGTATCCAAACTTCAGTATTAGATACTGTTCCTATCTCTTCTTGGATTCTTTACAAAGGGTTGGAAATAAATTTTGAGAAACTGGTTCTTGTTAGGATGCTAATTAGGTAATTGCACTGCTTCCTTTGTCCTTCCCCATTTTACAGTTCTAGTTAACAAATGCAATCATATTTATCTGACAGTGTGCATTTTCAATGAACCACCCTTCTTGGACTGCAGATTGTAAGTTTAAGCAAGTCAGCACAAAATGTACAAGACCCTTTACATTCAGATTTTATTTTTTCTGTCAAACAGGTATCAAATGTGACAAAACATTTGTTACCATAAGATTTACTAATACACAATATCAAAAGTGGATGTAAACATCAAGTTTAAAATTTCAAAGTTCCTGTGATCAATTCACCTGAACACTATACAACTTGGGCACTGCTGTCTTTTCATTCTCCCAAAGATGTCTCAGATGCCTTAGCATGCTCTGAGTAGCCTGCTTATTCTGACAAAGAAAAGCATTGTTTGAGGAAGTGGGTCATATGTGTGTACAGATGTTTGCTGGAAAGGCCTGGAATTCCATGGTTCTGATCAGTATACCACTGAAAGAAAAAGCAAAAACAAAACATAAACCCCTTATGTCATGTTTTCAGTTCTGCAAGAGTTAAACAATACAAAAAATGTATTTTATTGCTACACACAAGAAAGTGGATGGCTCAAGAAAAACGAGGAACCTGATTTTTTTTTCATCATTTCCTAATATATTCTTATTCTTCTTGAAAAAAAAGTTTCTAAGCCTTCTGTTATTTAAGAGCAAGCATTACTGCCTCAGTACTTACAGGCCAGTTTATCAAGTCAGGCAAAAGAGCCTTAAAATGCCATCAGGGATGAAATCCCCTTGACCAACTGTGTGGCCTGGGCAATAGGGGTAAGAGTCTTGCTTCGGAATAAGTACTGAGCTCTAAGAAACAATATTTCAGCTAAATGTTTGAGTTCTATTCAAAACGTCCCAGCATTATAGCAGGGCCATGAACCTTGTGAGTGATGATCTGGAAATAAAACACACATAAGAATTATGCTAACTCAAAACTATCTGCCATTCCACTGTAGCTGAACCAGAATGACTACAACTGCATACAGTTTTCCAGATACTTAAGATATAACCCGCATTTGCTAAAGATTAGCGAAAGAGGCAGAAATGTGCAATACACAAAAGGGCCTATAAACACCTGTTATCCCTTTTTGGGGACTTTATGGCCCTGTGAAACCAGACTCGGGCAGAAGACCAGTATGTTCGATAGGAGGCAAACACTTTGCTTATTAGCCCTGAGAAAAAAAAGGTTTGGAAGCAGAGGTTAGCATATAAATCAGATCTACATTTCCCCTGTTTATTTCTCCTTTATATCCTGCAACCTCTTGTCTATGTGTTTCTCTCTCTGTCTATACCTGCTATCCCATGCAAGTTTTTCAGAGAACTTTTTTTTGCTGATTCTGGATATATATTTGGATATCTTACACCCTTTTCACTTGTTTCACTTCTTGCCTGTGGCAGGCAAGTCCAATTTAAGATAGACTTTACCAACTAGTGAAAATTTGGCCCCAGAACTCAGCTCTTTCACCTTCCTCTTTTACCCAGTATCAAAAACACTTATAAGGAGGCTGGATTCTTATTCTCCTCCCTGGCTCATTTTAAAAGCCTCCAAGTTATTCTTGACAAGAGGAAAATCCTGCTAGCATGTAAAGGGCAAGGAAAAAAAAAAGAGCACACAAATCATTTGGGGAAGAAATTGAGAAGTTGTTTATGAAGAATAACAAATGAGCTAGCAATTGCCAAATTTTGAAGCATGTTCAGCTGAACAGAGTAGTTAAAAACACTGCCAAATGTCAGAAAAGCTTATTGATAAAGTTATGAACCACTTTTCAAAATGAAAAATAGTCTATTATTTACCATTGCCTGGAAATCCACCTGTGCATTAACCAGAGCTTTTGCAATTTGTGCTGAGTTCTGAAAATGTACATTATCTAAAAAGAAAAAAAAAAAGAGATTGTCTGTTGAAACGTGTTAATACCACAAAGCATAAAGTTATAGTGCATTTAGCTGTGTCCACTAATTATCAAGTGATACAGTTGACATTACTAAGAACGAGTAAGCATCTTATGATAGGTCATATGGAAATCTACCAAAGATCTAAGTCCTGACCCAATCAAAGATAGATGTTTAATGTTTTTCAAACAAAGTGATTCTGGCTCTGTGTTTGTTCTGCCATTTGCAAACCTCACCATCTGCTGTTCCATGGATGAGAAGATACTCTACATTTTGGAAATTCTTTGCTCTTGCCATCACAGTTGAATTCTGTTGAGAGGAAAAAAGAACAGTTCAGCAACTATAATTTAAACCACTTATTTATAGTGCTGAAAGGCTTTCATTACCTAGTAGAAAAACAAATCAAACAGTTGAACTGACATGACAGCAGTGACTTCATATCAATCTGACATTACAATAGAAACAAGGTATAAGGCTATATATGTGTATATATATATATATCAGTCTCTACAGAGGGATCTGAACAAGCTGGATCAATGACCCAAAGCCAGTTGTCTGAGGTTCAACAAGGCAAAGTGCCATGTCCTGCTCTTGAGTCACAACCACCCCTATGCAGCACTAGGGGCCATGTGGAAGGGTGGCTGGAAAGCTCTCTGGTAGAAAAGGACCTCTGGATATTGGTGAGAACTGCTGAACATGAGCCAGTGCATCCTGAGGTGGCCAAGAATCCTGGCCTGTACCGAAAATAGTGTGGCTAGCAGGACCAGAGAAGTGATCATCCCCCTTACTGGGCAGTGGTGAGGCCACACCTCAAATCCTGTGTTCAGTTTTGGGTCCCCCAAGAAAGACACTGAGGTGCTGGAGTGTATCCTGAGAAGGGCAGTGGAGCTGGGGAGGGTCTGAAGAGTGAGTCCTCTGAGGAGTGGCTGAGGGTGCTCAGCCTGGAGAAGAGGAGTCTCAGAAGGGACCTTAACATTCTCTATGACTCCCTGAAATTATGTTTTAGCCAGGGAGGGGTTTGCCTCCTTTCCCAGGCAAGAGTCAACTGGACAAGAGGAAATGGCCTCAAATTATGCCAGAGGAGGTTTAGACTGGATATGAGGAAAAATATCTTCATGGAAAGGGTTGTCAGGCATTGGAACAAGCTGCTCAGGGCAGTGGTTGAGTCACCATCTGGAAAGGTATTTAAAAGATGTGTAGATGTGGCATTTGGGGACAATGGTTTAGTGGTGCACTTGGAAGTGTAAGGTTAATGGCTGGACCTGATGATCTAAGAAGTCTTCTCCAAACTAAATGATTCTGTGCATCTGTGATCTGAGACTTTCGCTTCAGGACAGGAATACCTATAAATAAATACAGTTTTTTTCTTACATCATTTGCATGTGTTCTGAAAAGCACCAGCAGAAGAAAAAAATATTAATCTGCACCATATTGATGATATCTGTCCGTAAAAGGTCCCTGTGCATGCTTGGCTTGCAGCAGGTAGCTTTCTGTGCTGTCACAAATGTCTCTACACTATCAGAAACAGATTTGATATTTATTGTCTTTTCTAGGGCCAATTCATACGAAGAACAGCACTAGTCATGTCATTCCCAGAATGCTCTAATTCCTGGCAACCCAGACAGCTCCACCAAGGCTGTTTGGTATTGAACATTTCTGTTCTTTGAGTTCGGATGGAAATACATACTGAGAACACGATTCAAATTTTAACAGGAGTGTTCCACTAAGTTCTTTGGATGTTAATTCAGGCCTCTCTGTATCCAGAGCTGGTGTGTGTGCTGCTAGAGGAAACTACAGACTTCCTATCAATGTGAAGAAAAGAATGGCAACCTGTTCTAGGTAGGGGAAGCTGCTCTGATCATTTAGTATTCTTATGATCTTATTATCAGAGAGCTAAATTTGTATGAAGCAGTTTTCATATCTCAGACCGCAGTACCAACCAAAACCTTATTAACATTAACATTTTAATTCCTGTCACTTCAGTTCTTTTCTAATCTAGTGGTTTGCACTGCAGAACAGTCTGACTTGTCCAAGTAAGAAAATAAGGACTTCCATTTAGCATTTTTGGGATTTATAAATACAAACCCACAATTAATTATGGAGATAAGAATTTCATGGCAGTAGCTTTGCTATAAAATGACTGTAGCATGAGAGTGGGTGGGCCACTTTCTTCCTTCACAGTTCTACTTATCCATATAAGTGTTATTCAAATTTAAGGCAGAATGGTACAGAAACAGAATTCTCACCTTATAGTGCTCAAGATTATCAGACTGTATAGGAAGACCCATAAATCGTTCTGTGTAGATCGATGCTGAAATTAAATAAGAAAAAAGCTATAGATAAAAAAAGTGCAGCTGTTTTGCGGCTTCAGTGACACATAGGAAATTAAATTATGTTTAACTCTGCCTGTTCTTGGTTTCCTCATAACACACTAAATTTACACATATTTTACAAATCAGCTACGAAGGCTAGTTATTCACTGTTCTCCAAACCATCTTTGCAGAAATAGTGGTTTTATGCTCATCTAGCTTTTGGGGATAAAGTTAATTAACTGATACAGCTTTATGCTGTTGGGTTGAACTCCAGAAGCCAGTTGAATAAGGCAATGAGCCAGTAAAGGTGCAGACTAATTCTGACACCTTAAAAAGAGGAGCTGAGGATTTGCATGTGTATTAACAGTAAATATGAATATGCATGTTGTCATTTTCCTATTGAATGTATATATGCAGCAACTAGGGGGAACAGGACAGGATAAAGGCATGAACTGAAAAGTGGCCCACTGTTTTCCAGGGTCTGTTCAATTCCTTTTTCTAACTATAACAAAGACTGGTAACAGATTTGACAAAATAAATGTGAATTACTGAACAGTATCCATCACCAAGAAATCAGTAGAAACATCTCTCTTTGACCTGCCTTGGTATTTGTACTTTAACTAGGAGCTGGTATGAAAATTTATGGAAAACTGACACAGCAGCTGCTACTACCAGAAGATTGCTTTCTTTATGACCTTGCCTTGAAAGAGGAACTGACACATATTGAGCAGTCAAGCTGTAGTATTACAAGAACTTTATTTATTTAAGGAAGTCAGGGCTTTCTGACAAAGAAGAGTTGTCATCTTTCCCTCCAAAAAGACAGGTGATGGCCATTGTAATCATTAAGGATTTGGGATTGTCTATCTTGTCCAGTTTGATACTATGTATTAAAAAAAAGAAAAAAAAAGAAATGATACTCCTCCCAGGAAAAGAAAATGTATCAATTTACTCTTGTTACCATAGTTTATTATATATCATTTACGTGTGCTACCACTGAGAGCTAAAGATGTATACTATGCCTCCCAGATCAGCCAAGCAAGGCTTCTGAAGATAATTTGTAATATAAGTACCGAAAAAAAATTAAGTAGCCTATCTTTTATCAAAATCCTTTATCATTCCATGAAAACAGAAAATGTGCAATATCTGTTGTCAACACAGTGTCAAACAACCATATTGGGCTTAAGTTTTCAATAAAATAGACTCTTTCTGAATCGCTGGCATTTCTACAGTATTTTGAGCCAATTTTTCCACCCTCTTCTACCAATATAGCTACAACAAGTCCACAGAGGTCAGCAGAATTGCATTATAATGACTAAGTGGAAGATTCAGCTTGTCAATTATTGAGAAAGGAAAAGCAGATGAATTTAAATAAATTTTAATAAAACAGTCACAGATAATAATGCTTTGAACTTTACATTGTCCCTGAATGGAATCTTCCTTTCCATCTTATAACTGCTCAGCTCTGACTCAAAATGGAGGGGGGTGGGACAGCTTCTGACAAAAGATTATGGTCCAGAATCTCATCTGTGCACCTAAAAGAGGGTTGGACAGAATTTAGAAGCTCTAGGGGCCAGAACATCCTGTGACATACTGATACTACTCAGAGACTCAAGGATGTAACATCCTGCAGTTTTGCCCCTAACACAGTTCACCCTAATGTTAACAAGATCTGCTTGCCAAAACTTATGACTCATGACTTCCTTTTGTTTCCTTCCTTCCTTAGTGGAGGTACATTTGCCTGTTTGGATTTTATAGTGTATTTTCAGAAAGATTCTTTAATTGCCACCTGAAAATATGGGGATGTAGAGATTGCAGTGGTCCAGGTCTAATCTGCTTGAACTTAAAAGCTTCATTTGAATTGTGATGCTGGGTCAAATTTTTATAACACATCTTTTATTAAGGGACCTTTGCAAAACCACCGCTTTATGCCTGCATTCTGAAAATAATTTTGTGATTATGAGTAAAAATGTCTTAAAAAAAAATCTTGACGCCAGTGAAAACATGAAGACTATGCTTCCTGTGTCATACAAATATTTTCCCCTTTGTTTGCAAAACACCATAAATACAAGGAATGTCTGTGCAAGCAGTCAGGGAAGGAATCTTTCCCATTTAACCAAAAATTTTTCTCATAACCAAGACTTCTTAGAAAACGACCATATGCTAAGTAAATGTGTTCAAAGTGCTACATTTTACTCATTGAAAATATTCATGCCATGATTTTTTTTTTGCACTAAGGTTCCTTAACACCATGCCAAAAGCTTAACAGGTCGGCAAGTATGAGTATGTGCCTGCTTTATTCACACGGGAAGGCCTTGGGAATATACACCCAGTGTTGTTTCCTCTCAACGGTTTGGAGCCTAACTCCATAAATATAAATAAAAATATGTATTGTACTTATTGTACAACAATACAGGTGTGGCTGAGAAACATTTAGAGGGAGAAGTATTTAATTAAAAAATATTATATTGAACAAAAGATAATATTTTCTTGCACTTTTTCCACTGCTTTTTGGAAACAACTTTGCAGTCATCAGAAATACTGATTCCTGACACAGGTCATCTGTGGTTTCAGAAGTTGAAATGTACTATGATTCTGTTGCTGGCAGATAAATCAATCCAGCTGTTTCTGAATTCAGTGATAATGCTTTAATAGGACTTTAAGGCAGATCACTCCTTAATAGCAGTTTATTGAGAGGGCTTTATACACTTACTGTTATAGAAGTGCATATGGAATTATCCAGACATACCTTCTTTGTGACAAAATCAGTTCCAAACTGCCAGTTGCACTCAGTTATTTTCAGCAAGAAAAACATTAAACTTAAGGTCTTAAAAGTTTTAAATCTAGGTAATTTGAATGTCTTTATGTTTCAAATTGCCAGTCTCCTGCAATGATTTAATTTAAGAAGTCATTAAATGCTACATCTTGCTTTCCAATTCAGTATTTATGACAAGTTTCCATACCATAATATTCCCAGCTGGAAACAGGAGCCACAGCCATTCCGCATTTAAATACTCCACTACCAGATCCAAGTGCCAAAGAAGTTACATAGCCACCATAGGACTAGGAGGAAATCAAAGAAAGTTTAAAATTAGTACTATCATTCTGTTTTCTGAATCAAACTCATATAAACTAATTCCAAATTAACAAATTTGCTTTGCATGCATGAAGGACAAAGTAACAAAAGGTTGAGAGTTTTTTGAAATTAATGTATTGATATCAAATGGATCTGATGTAATTTCTTGTGAGAGAGATTAGACAAATTTATCAAATAATTTCTTTTTTTTTGCTGCTTCTTCAATGTTTATCACTGTTTTCATTAGCACTTACAGTCACAGAGAAACTGAATTTCGTAGCATCCTTCATGCTAATTTAACGCACCCTATAGGTCAAAACAGGGCTAACTTCAGATGGAAATGATACTGACTGCAGTCTCATCCATAGCACACATCCTCTCCACTCCATCTACTTCAACAGTGATCAATGCTGTCATATTTTTTTTCCTAAAACCAAACAGAAACCTTCCTTCTGGCAGCTTGTTTTCATTGCATCTCATCCTTTCAAGGTGCACCTCCAAGAAGAGTAGAGGTTTTTTTCCCCCCCCTTAACAAACTACCTAGGTTTTGCTAAAGATCAGCATATTGAACTGACTCAGTCATCAGTACTAATATACTCATTTTTTCAGGATGGAGCAATTCCTCCCTACTGCCTGCCACTGTTCCCAGTATTTTCTGGCCTGATTCCTCAAACTGGGACGCAGAAAGGAAGAAAAAGTTCACAGCCCTAAGAAGGATAAAGCAGTAAGTAAGCCTGGATATAAGAATAGATCTGTGAAACTGAATGGGGCTAGCTGCTGAGAAAGGAAAATAATGTAAATAAAAAGCCTTTGGTTTGGCTCTCCACAGGATGTGGAACTGAGGTCGGAAAAACTCATATAAGGTCTTTGCAAAATAATGGGTTTCTGTTTACTTTGGAATGGAGGAAGGGATAAAAATATGGTGTGTCATGAAAAATTCTGAGGATTACTTCAGTAGCATATGAAAGACTAAGGGAAGTAAGCAGAATTATTAATTTTTTTTTTTTTGTACAGAAGTTAATTTAGTCCATCCTCTTAACTTTCCAGCTTGAAATGACAGTGAGACATAGTAGTAGAAATCCTAATTAGTAGAATTTCTTCAACTCATCTGATTTGCTATTTGATCTTTCAAAAAATCAGTCCACAAGGCTAAAAAGTAAGGGATTAGGATTGGGCAGATAAATATATTCACAGCAACAGGCCAAGAGAGAGAGTTCACAATCCAAGTTACTTTGGTAGTTATTTAAGAGCTTTTGCCATATAAAAGAGTTTGTTGAGTCTGAAAGCACAAGCTCATGCACAGTCACCAATCTGCAGCCTATAAATAAGGAAACACCTTTCAACTAATTTCAGTTTACAGACCAGGAAATGGTATAATAAATTGGAAATACATTGGAAAAAAAGGTTGAAAGGTTTGGCAGTAGTGCCTTTATTTTACTATTATATCCACTACTGGAATACAATGTGTCCAAGCTCTTAGTTGGTTCTGGAAACACTGTGGTGAAATAAAATATGATGAGATTTAAAAAAGAAAATATTTTCTTGAGACCTTAAATTACCTAATGTCACTTTAGAATTATCCACTTCTAAGTATCTGTGTCATTTAATTTCACCATATGATACCCATTTTAGTCTAGTGTTACAGTAGTAACTGTACCAAAGTAACTTAAATATTGGTTGGTAGAAGCTTCATAGAAAGATTTTAGCAACTCTGCTCATGTGCTGTCTAAGATGAGGCAATATATCTGGTTATTAAAGGTTCTGGGAGCATTACAAAGAGAAATACATGAAAAAAGCAAAGATGAAAAATAAACTGGTTAATAATTTGGAATGACTCCCATACTGCCCAATTTTTCCACGTCTTGGTGAAGCCTGTCAATGTTGTAAACCCCTCAGATCCAGATTCATCCCTGATGACCATTGCAAAGCCAGCCAAGTACACAGTGATTCAGGATGATGCAGGGGTCACATTTTCTGATGAGAGATAGTCATAGGACTTTTCTTACTATTTTAAACTCAGATCAGAAAGGACAATACTTGCATTTTGACAGTAAGTCCCTAAATTAAAAGTAAAGCCAAATAAAATGTTTTAATTTGGCTTAACTTCCAGTCCAAACAATGTATTAGTCATAAGCTTTTCAAAATTATTATATTCCCTCTTGAGTTGCCAAAGATTCCTTTTTGGGGTCTTGAACTGTTGCAATTGTATGTATATGAGTAACAGCAGGAACCATCCCCTTTGGCAATACCACCATACATTTGCAGAAGAAATTTTATATATACATAAGACAGAACTAGGAAAAATAAAAAAAAAATCATACTGCAGGATTATTTAAAGATAGATATAAAAACTCCAATCACTTACCCAGCCCCATATTGCTATTCGTTTCTCATCAATAAAGCCCATTTCTATAAATTTTCTGTGGAAAATAAAATCACAGAAATAAATGCATTATTACAAAAAATTGCTAGTACAATAACGAATTAGGAAAAAATAGTTTTTCTTGCACCTTTTTTACCACACATTCCACCAATTTGAGCAAACTGACAATCAACATAGCATGCCTGATTTCTACAAAGCATCAACTATTCAATCAATAGGTGTTGGAAGGGAAGAGGAAGACTTTTTCCTGAGAGAAAAAAAAAATACTGAAATCAATACTTTCATCATAATAATTTTTATTCCACTGGATGAGAATAATTTTCATTACTTTAGTGCCAAAGGTGCAGGATTACCATTAACATTCAGATTTTATTGTGCAAGATGCCCAATATACTGATGTCACAGTGATCGTTCGATTTCTCAACAGGAACAGTATCGACTTCTGAGAAGATTAGGGATTCCCTGGAGAAATAAGCTTTTTTTTATGTGCCTGAAAAGTAAAAAGCTCTTATGGCTACTTTAATAAAAAAATAATAATGAAGGAATCATCTATTAATGCTCCAAGCAGGTAATAATCTTGAAATGTATAAAAGGTGAAAAACTTATGCTCTCAAGAGTCAAACAGGTCAAATATTAGGCCTCCTACAAATATCCTGTTTCAGAGAGTGGAGACTGTATTTCTAAAGATGTATTAGCAACAGCAAAGAAAAGATGATGAGGCAAAAGACCACAAAGGGTTGAGAGTGACAGATAAACACAATAGGTTCAGATACACATCAGGACACATAGTAACCTTATTTACTACGACAAGGGCAAGTGATTGACAACACCCAAACAACGGGATACTATCTGGGTGGGACAGAGTTAGAAAAGCCAAAAAATTATTATTGAATAATTAAATAATTATTCAATTATTGTTATATTACTGTCTTAATCCCTGGGGCTCCACCTACAGTAAAAGCCCCTCCACGAACTTCCCGCTAGAGTATAGAGACTCTCTAAAAATCATGCATCTTAATCCATGTGTTAGATCAGGAAGATGGAATGCACTACATTTAACTGAATAAAAATTTAGTCTAGGTGCTGACAGAAAACTGGGAAGTGTGAAGTCTGAGGTCATTTTTTCATGGCCTGTCTCAGGAGATTTTGCAACTGCAGAATCAGTTTAGTTTCCCTCTGATATTCTGTGTCTGAGTGATGATTCAGAATAATATAGAAGCATTCTTCTGATATTTTGAAGTATGCCACTCCTCCTAAAAGTTTCAAGATATAAAATAAAATAATAGAATAATAGAAAAACTTGACATGATATACAGCTATTCTGTTTCATTTATCACTGAAAAGTATAATGAAGCATTTATATTTATAACATTGAGGAGGAAATGAATTATCACAAAGCAGAAAGAGGAAGGAACAGATATCCTTCTAACACACACTTTTAAGTATGGGCAGTACTCTCAAACAAGCAGAGAAAGTAGTGAAAACCTGGGTTGCTACATGCAATTTTCAGCTAAAATACTCCAGTATCTTAGTGGAGTCTGGAGGAAATAGGGCATTTACTGTTGCACCTGGAAATCTATCTATCTATCTATCTATCTATCTATCTATCTATCTATCTATCTATCTCTGATCTCTCTGAAATCTATCCAAACTATCTCTGATGGGCCAAATTCCACACCAAAGGCTAGGCTAAATTCCTGCCTTGCAGTCATCTCTGTGGGGTTCAAACTAACACTGCTTCAAATGCTCACTTTAGCAGTGCTACTGCATCTGTAAAATTAACAAGACAACCTTTCTTTGCAATCCTCATCTTTCACTTTCTCCCAAAATCACTGCATAGGGAATCAGTTTCCCCTGAAACACTTTAAGGTGTTTTCATGCAAAAGAGCAGCTGTTGGGGAACACTTATCAAGGGACCTCAGGTACCTTCTGTTCTTAACTATCCTGTAACAGCACAGAATGCAAGTTTGTGACTAACTGACTTGTAGAACATTTGTGTTGGTTTGTTTCACTACAAACTTCTCATTTAACCTTTAGCTAATCACTGAGGTAAATCCCTATGGATCTCTGGCTAATCTATACAGTCACTAAAGCAGGCTTGCCCTATAGGAAATAACTTCAGAAAAATGGATAATTGGCTTAACTTTCACCACTGATAACTGTATTTCTTTAGGTTTAGGATTGAAACCTCTGATGATTCTCTCATGCAATGCTAGTGGTGACGTCCAAATGTGGACTTAGTGATATATGGACTTAATATACCAGACAAAACCTCACTGACATCAGGCAAACATGAATATTTTATTTTTAGAAGTATTTTTGTTTTATATGCTGGAGACCTCAAGTCTTCAGAAGAAAGTGAGAATTCAGTTTTTCTTTCACCTTACTACTCAGTGTGCAAATACCACAGCTATACAGGGAGATAATCTACTTACTTAACTGCTGAGATTTGGTCCTCAACTTCATAGACTCCAAGTCTTCGATACACTGCATGTAAAATCTTGTCACCTTGATAAGCTGTCCCTCTGCCATCCACCAGAGCAACAATTATTCCCTCTTTGCTTGCAAGATAGGTTATCCAGCTAATGCTAAAGGTTTCCTTTACATTCTGACTGCAAGGTCCTCCATACCTGAGGATGAAAATTCACACATTTTCAATTCATACTTACAAATTTATAAATTTATTGGACACTGGACTATAGCTATTGGCATCGATAACATTTCCTTGACACATATTTTGCTACACGACTGTGGTTCAGAGAGCTCAGTAGACAGACAGTTCTACTACTATTTTCAAGTAGTTATGGGATTTTGCTATCTAAAATCCATTTTACTCATTTAGGTCTTATCCCTAAGGGAAATAATTAGTTTCAGCTCAGACTAAGTGGTGCAGTATCAGCTGCTTGTCCCAAGGGGAATCCTTGGAAAAGCCATCCCTCAAAGATTCAATTCTTTGCTCTCTCCAAATTCCTTAGGAGTAACACATCCCCTTTTGGTGCTTTTCTGCTTTTTTGGTATTTGACTTCCACATGCAGTCAGTAATGCCAAAAAAGAGCAAGATTAAGAAGTACTGCTCTTTATGCTTTTTGGCTATCCCCAGACCTTATTTGTTTCAGCAGGGATTATCATGTGCTGTTGGAACTGCGGGCAGAACACACCCCACATAGCTGAGCAAACAGAGACACTCCTCATGAGAATGGCCTAATGCAAATTACACATTTGACCTCAAGGACAGGACTCTTCTACTCTAAACTTCAAACATACCTAGCATTCTTGGACCTTTGGATAATCGCTGGTTAATAAAAAATGATGTAATTGTTTATTACACCACTCAGCTCTCCTTTCTGCATATTTTTTTTCATTTTTTTCACCACTGCAATTTTTATTGCTTTTCTGCCTACAATAAATTATGTAAAGTGCTCTTAACAAGCAAGTCCACATGGCTTAGTTTTCTTTTCATCTTAAAAATGAAGCAGGCTCTTGTATTTTTTCATATTAGCAAAGCTGAAATCAATACTTTCAGACTGCCTCATGATAAACAGAAGAAGCAACAGAGCTAAGATCTACAAGGAGTAACCAACATGGTTTTAGCCTTTCTCTTTCTCTGAGAAAGTAATACTTACCATGCTAAGATTAACATTAAAATCCTTATTGATCTCCATTGGGATGAATTTATATTCCAGAAATACATTGAAAAGACCACAACAAATGAAACAGAACTAAGAAGATTTGCTTTTGCTTTATAAAATGTTGCACATGTCCCAGGTTTTGTTAAATTAGAAAAAGTATGTTTTCTAACAAAACAACAAGATTCAAAGAAAGGAAGAGTTACATACACCTGAATAAGTAGAGGGTACTTCTTGGATCTATCAAACTGTGGAGGTAGAAGCATTTTGTACCACAAAGCTAGAAAAGACAAATTAAAATTAGATTCTTAATGGTTGAAATGATTCCTCTAGGCATAATCCAGAGTCTGGTGTAACAGTATATGAACATGAATCAGCACATAGTACACAACGCATGAACTGTGAATCACAGAACTGATGCAATTAACTGTTTATATTGAGCTGTTGAAGAACAGCTTTGAAGAAACCCACATTTACTTTAATTTAGCTATGCTAAATTATTACTTCACAGAAGTCTAGGTTCTCAGTTTTTCCAGGTGCCTAGAAAAGCCTAACTGTTTTAAAATAATCAGATATTAATTTTGGAAATTTTACACTGTTTTATTACCACGGGATACTGTTGGTAAGTCACTGCTGAAAAGAGCAGTGCAAGCAAGTCAATATAATGCATAACACATGAAAAGCAGTTTACATTTCCCATTTGATTACCACCATATTATATTGTTTTTACACAATATTGAAACTCCTTACCAATAGTAGGAAGATTTTTTAAAAATGTGCATTGTGAAACAAAAGTATTTTAACTACAATTTTACTGAGAGATACCCTGAGGCATAGACAAATCAACTGTTATTGAACAGGGCAGAACCAGGCCTCTTCTTCCCAATATGACAGGCCAACAACTTTGTTCTACAGAAAGACAATATTTACTATAACAAAATTAAGGCAAAATATTAAAATGGTAAGAATAAAAAGTGCAATGAAGATGTGTAATTCTTACTTAAACCATCCACTTCAAGCTTATTAATTTCTTCTTTTGGCAGTCTGATATCTTGCAAAGCAGACTGCAATTCCCAATTGTCTTCCAATACTCTGAGCTCTAAGTAAAAGAAATGCCTGAATTATTAACTGATTTTTGTCAATTTCTCTTCAGTAATTAAGATTCCTTTACTTTGTGTTATTAGAACAGAAAGGAAATCTGTGAATTTTACAAGCAGAGTAATGAAATCCACTCAGACACTTCTAATTGGGCTTGATCATGTAGCTAAATGAAAGAAAAGCACTGGGATTGCAGTGCACAAATATTCGTTAGATTTTTATAGGATGTACATTTTGCAATGCAAATCATTTCACATGTTGCCTCTGAGTGTTAGAGTCCCGCATGTTAAGAGGAAACAGCTTTCTCCTGCAGATCCCTCATCCCAGTTTTGTAAAATGGGGGAGCTAGAAATGCAAAATTCATGGCACTGTGTAAAACACAGTCCTGTATCTCCTGCATCTCCTCTCCTGCTTATCAGACTAACATCACTTTAACCTCCAAGACCCTTGGGCAGTGTGGTCAACCACGTGGTCCTCAGGGAATATCTTCTTTCTGGGTAATGCAGGAAATTCAATTTCTCAAGGGGTTAAGGCAAATCTTCACTTAACTACTGCACAATACGTTCCTACACAAAGACACCAGACTTACCATCTCACTGTCCTTATTACTGGTCACTTAGTAAATGTTTTTTTTTCCTTTTTTTTTCTTTTTAAAATATATAATTTATTGTTTTACTTGCTTTAGACCAATATCAATTACATAATTTAAAAATTACTGTTTAAAATTTAATTAACTTACAGGACAGATTGCAGAACTGTATATTATTAACCCATTGGTTCTTGTTTCTTTATGTGTTTTCCCATGAGTAGTGAGGGATGAAGAATATTGGAAACATAATGGAAATCTGTGACTTTTAGCTTCACTTTCAGAATGAAAGAACCTTTTAAAACTGCAGGAGATTTTTCTTTTTTCCTTTACCTTTCCCTTCTCCTTGTTTCTGGAAATGTTCCAAAAAGTACAAGAAGTATTCTTCTCTCAACATATATTGAGCTAGGTAGTGCTTAGGACATGCCAGAAATATAATACTGGAATTCGTTCTTTCAAAGTAGTCTTGACAAGTTTTGCAGATTCAAGTGGGCTTTTTTATGGCTGAAAGATCATCCTGCTTTTGGATGCTCTTGCAAACTCAGCTGAACCCTTTTCCAGCCTTCTCCTCAAAACTCCTGAAACTTTCCCATTACCACAACTGAATTGTAGGCTTCGTGGAAGGAACTTCCAAACTGATCTATGTCAGTTTAACTGTCTCCTACTAAAATTCATGGGTGAGATAGTTTCAAAATGCTGCCAACTGCAATGAAAATGGATTTACTAAAAATAGTTTTGCACCACGGAAGAGATTATGAAAGCAAGGAACTGAAGGAAAATTAATTCTAAAAAGGTAATGAAGAATTTAAAGAGAAGCCTGAATTTGTTTTTATTCCTGAGAATAACATCACAGAAGAGGGAGGCATGATGAAACCAGTGGTGAAAATCCATTACAGGAAACTGTTCTCTGCTGCAGAGAGGTTAAGAAACACATAACTGCAGCTGGGCACTTATTTGCATTTCAAGCAATGCATAGTTTGATAAGATAGTAGGGGTCCTTTACGTAAAAGGTAACTGAATCAGAAAAAACAAGAGAGGTATAAAAATGGATTAAATTAAAAAAAAAATCCATACATGCATTGTATTTAAACCTTCTGCAAAAGAAACACAGAACACAGTGTTTCTATACCATAAGTACAATAGACATGTTAATCTATCTTTTTTCCATTTGCAAAAATTTTTAAGTGGTTATAAAATAAGATGTACCAACTGGTACTGGAGTCTAAATAATACAATGTTGCAATTCACTGAATTCTACATGAATCACCACAGATTAAGTTAGTTTAACAATACTGCAGCATTTGTCTTATGTTTTTGTGTGTCTTTTGGTCAGACAACACTCAGTTAACAGTGGGTTATCAACACAGGCTGAACTGTTAGGACCATTACAACTACCAGCTCATTTCCACTGATTATTGGGGAAGGAAGGGAATGCTAAATCTCTGAAGTTGATTCAGAACCATGGTAGTTTTCTATCATTCCAGGAACTGAAGGCTTAAAGTTGGAGAAGAAGTTTTAGGGAAAAAAACAAGGGACAGAAGGAGAAGATTCCCTGCAGAACAATTAATATTTTCATACTTAGAAAGTTCTTGCTTGGCTTGGTTGCAAACAGTCTTCACTAACAGGCTACTTAAAGAAAACGGGCTCTGAAGGTTTCTTGCTGAAGATCACACTTTGTATCAATAATTACACCTTGTCTGAAGCAGTTATTTGAACTGATCATCTGAAAGAGCTTCTGCTCTTCTCTGACATCTCTACTGATGGCTGAAGAAGTCATTGATCCAAATTCTAATTAGTACAGCACAACAGGTCAAACTGTAAACTCTAAATAGTACACTACTGTCTTTTGTTTAAGGTAGTGTTGCCCCATGAAAAATAAAGTCTTGTGTTCATCCAAATGTGAAAAGGAATATTCTGGAAATCACAATAATGTTTTCTACAAAGTTCGACTCAAAATTTGGTAGACAGAGTTGACCATTTTATCTATACTGTGTAAACAGGAAAAACAGCAGGATGCTATGAAAGTGCTGGACTCAGGAATTCAGATAAATGCATCAATGTGTTCATTCATGTTTGGATTTTACTGATGAAGAAATCTAGAAAGACACTAGTTACTTTAATACCAAACAAGATGAAAGGCTTCTTGATCACAATGCTATATATTGTACTAGAAGACCTTGATCTGGGTTAGAGGCAAAGGAGTATACCAATTGCTCAGAAATAGGCAGGATACTTGCGGTACCTCTATCACCACGGTTCTCAAAAAGAGTAGAAATGGGAATCCCAGGACCTGTTGTAAGAATGACAAAAAGTCAGTTTACAGTTTGAAGCTGGAATTTGGTGATGCAGTGCATACTACATTAACATTGATAAATGACAGGAGTTAAAGAGCTCAAAGCTGATGTAAAAATCTGAATCTTCTCTGCTGTATAAGTCACCAGTCCCTGCTACAATACTACATAAGGTACTGTGTGTACAAAGACTTGGCACTGCTTAGCCAAAAATCTGAATCTTCTCTGCTGTGTAAGTCACCAGTCCCTGCTACAATACATAAGGTACTGTGTGTACAAAGACTTGGCACTGCTTAGCAAACATAATAGAAGCAATTTTAAATCTACTGACGCTTCCTCCCTAGAGATGAAGTGACATCTAGTTAATACCTGAGATGTGATTACATAAGGTGAATGCAGAACTAACAATGTGAAACATTCTTCTGAGAACATGTCACATCGTATTTGTGAAGGTGAGTGCCTTTCACATGGTGATGACCTTACTGACTATTTTGTGCAAGAATGATTGAAAGGTGTTGTTATTTGCTGCATTTGGTTCTCTCCTCAACAGAAGTTCTAAGGAACTTTTCAGCTGATCAGTCGGTGCAGAATCACAAGAACAGCAAACTTTATAAGAAGTACACTGAAGGAAAACCTTGGATCCTTTTCCTCTTTGTTTTAGATTGTGATGTCACTGTTTTTTGAGTACAGCAGTGGATGAACTCTCAGGTCACTGAAACCACCTGATTTATTACAAAAGAGCTAAGACTTCCTTTTATACTTGTGTCTTGCAAGCAGATTTAACGACCACATATCTTGAATTGAATTTTTCTTAGATCATTTCTAGAAAATGTTCTCAGGTGCTAAATAGCCAACATTCATGGCTGACACAGGTCTTCATTTCAATTGGGAAACACAGTACAGTAGTTTCTCACATCTAACTTTGATCACATAAACTGGAAAACAGTATATGTTTCTAAATCCTGTTCTGGCGTCTGCAAGAAAAAACATGCCTTTCACGAGCTGGATTAAAATCTGTTTTGTGGCATGAAGGACATTCATAAATCCATTTTTAATTCTCAAAATCCCAAGCTTTTTCTTGAAAAAGTGAAAAAAATCATGAATAGATCTGTATTTACTGAAACATCACAACATTTTTGAACATGGGAAGTCTCTTCCTGGAAATCCTTCCTGGTTATTGTGAAATTTTTGTGAGTCATACAAAAATAATTTGGGATAATCAGCATTGATAGTGCTGATAAATTTTAAAGAACAACTGGTTATATGTTTGGCCCTATGCCATACATACCATAACAGATCAAGGCATAGTACTTCGAATGTTCACTGAATCTTGCTGTATAATACTGGCATCTCTCTTTCCTTAAATTGCAAGTAATGCATTGCTTTCTCATAGGTTTACTTCCAATGCTGATTCTAAGACAAAAATCAAACAAAGCAATCATTATTTTGCTAAAATTAACTTTATATTTGTCTGTCTCATATTCTTGGATGCAGGACCTGTACTTTCAGAACAGTTAATTTAAAAAGAAATGCTTGGTCTTTTTATCAATTTTCCCCAAAGAGTATATTTAAATGTTAAATGGCATTTCTCTCAATTGTCAGACAGAATCTGAGGTTAAGTTTTAGTTAAAATAGCTTGTGAAATTACACACTAAACATCTTGAAACTAAATTGTTTTATTGACAAATCCAGAGACATCTTCTATTAACCTACTATCATTAAGACAATGTTGATAACACTTACTTGTAAATATTCCTTCTTCCTGGATAGCCTTCAAATTCATTGCTTGAATAAAAACTGCAAATTCATTTATATGTTAATAAATAATCCATAAAGTGATGACCTATGAACAAGCATCAAGATGAAAAGCTGTCTTGGAAGTTAATTTAAACTTTTTGAGATTTCTGCATGCGATGGAAGAGTAGTTAAGCTTACATACCTTTCATCTCAATAAATCTTTGCTCAGACTATGATTAGGTGACACATAAGCCATATAAATCGGAGTTCTATCTTAATTCTCATGAGCTAATCTCTCCAATTATGTAAGCTGCTTCTATCTATACAGTAAGCTCAATGAGAGATCATAAAAAGACAAGTAACTGCAAATTGTGTGAGGGTTAAGCACATGATTAAATAAAGTGTTTTTAAATAAGCCTCTCTAAGATGGGTGATAAAAATAAATAGAAAATTGAGGGCAATTTGCAAAGAATCTTTCATAAGTAAATCATGTTTACAAACCTATGCCTTAGCATACAAATTTGTTGTGGATGCATTCAGATAAAAAACAAATTACACCTAATTATAATCTGATGAGTTAACAAACAGTGTTCAAATGATTAAGTGTTGCTTTTACTGACAACACTCCTAACCTTTTTACTTCATGATACTTACATTGCATCATTTGTTACTCTGAAAATGTATATTGCCTCCCATTCTCCACTTGTAACTTGAATTGGATTGCATTCTCCTGTGTGGTGAGACATTTAAGTTACTGAATATTGTAGAATTCCTTTAGGACACTACATCAATATAGAACACTTGGCTTGACTTACCACAGAGCCATTGATGTAATGAATATGCTTATAACCATTTTTGTCACTAAAAATTTTGTAGTATGAACTGCTGTCTGATGTAAAATATGGTGCAGAAACAAAGAACTGAAACAATGGAAGAAAAACAGTAAATGAGATATAAGACTGTCCAAGCTGTTTAGCAGATTGTACTACACATACTAAGAGTAACAAGACTATTTAATCAATTCAAATTGGACAAACTACTGTGCACAGGTTTGTACCTGTGATATTCAATCTCCCCATGATCGTGTACAATTTCTTTCATTTTGGATTTCTTAAACTGATAATACAGATACCTCAAGAATACCACAGACGTGAGCTCTCTACTTGTAAGTAGAATAATTTGTATATTCTGAATGACCTTTCTTAGTTGTTTAAAAACAGGCAGAAATTATTTTAAACAAATAAGCAAATAAGTTTCTGAATAAAGCTAATGTTCATGAATGGTGCCAGACTGAGTATTCTGTAGACCTCGGTTTGTCTGCTTCACTGAGAAAGCACATCATCATAGAAATGGATATCTGAAGTTTCCCATACCATTCCACTAATTTTAAGGAACAGATTACTCCAGAGAAGACCATTTAACTTTGACTTTCTTTCAAAGAATCACATCTTTACTAAAATTGTCAGTGAAGGTTGAATTACTGCAACTCTAAGTTTTGTTTTCAAAACATGAAGATATGAAGATATAGGAATGACCTGCAAGCACTTCAAACATAGTCAAACATTCCTGAGTGAGTATACCTTTTGAATAATATTAACTCAAGCTCAACTAAGACTTCTAACCACAAGTTAATTTCTCCTGGAGATTGTATCTGTGATTTCTAATACTTGAAAACCTGTAGAGACAAAAGCTGGGATTTATGCATGTGTGCAAATTCTTTAGCTCTAATAAAAATCTGTCATCAGAATCTCAAGTGAAGTGTCAAAAAAAAAAAAAAAAAAAGGACCTAGTAAGAAATAATTCTTGTAAATATATGATCTCCTCATTAAAACATCTCAAGGGACAGTGCACTGAAAATTGAATCTCATTGTTAAGTCCACTACAGGATATTCAGGCAGTGTGAGGTTCACACACTTGATTCTGTTAACTTCCCCTGCCTGAAAGTAAATATAAGCAACACTACATATTCACTGTTGGAATACAGCCTGTATGACTGTAAATACTGATCTCATGATCTTACAATTTCCTGGTAGCTTTGTTTTTATTGCAAGTTTCCGAAGGTATATGATTGTCTAGGATTACTGGGCAGAGAAAACATCTTTTGCTGAGAAGTAACTCCAGAGAAGCATCACCTGCCATTCTAAGGAGAGTATCTTACCTTGATGGTTCCCCCCTAGCTGAAGATGTGCAGCACCTGGCACTAAAACTGTTCTGAATGGACAGGTTTTATTCTTAAGATACTGTGATAGCCCATTTTATCCCTTGCCCTAGTGTCACCAGAGGAATTTTACATCTATTCATCCAGAATGCAGAATTACACTGCACTGTGAATCTACCTCATTTCATTACTTTCCTCCCTTCATTAATTTCTGTCTCGACCAACTTTCCTGTCTAGTCAGTTGGTTGGGACAGAAATAGGTTTTTAAATTTAGAAAGCAAATCGCCAGATACTTCGTCTAGCACAGCATTAAAAGCCTCAGTCCTACAGTGCAACAAGTCTAAGCAGTAGTGCTGTATGTCTCAGAAGGGTGCTTCATGTTCCAAAACACTGATGGGAAGATGCAGGAAGCTGTAGCTTTTAAGTGAATTAAAATAAAATACAACAAGAAAACCTACTCCGCCTGCCCATCCTGTTTGACTCTCTTCTATGTGCTGTTGATTCTGAAAAACAAAAGCAAACATACACTCTTTAAGAAGATTGAGTTTAAGGAGATTCAAAATCTTAAAAAAAGTCAGTAGCTGCCTGCAAAAGAGAATTTTGGAATATTTCCTATGAAGGTTCAGGGAGTTGGAGGCTGTCTAAGTAAGTAATATTGCTGTATTAAGGTAATTACATTAATTAAACTACTGTTTTAACAGCTGTCATCAGACCTAAATAAAATTTAAAGCAATTATACAACTTTTTCACTGGAAACAAGAATGGAAAACTACCTAATCTCATTAATTTTTGGCAAAAATTCAAGTAAAATAATATCAGCAAAATTAATGCTAAACATTTGATTTAGATTTTCAGCTTGTTTGTATTTTCTTTGATTTCAGAGTTGAGATGTTGATTTAGAGCACTGGTGATGTGACTACTAAGGTATTCTGAGACTATGAATATAAATTTAGAACACCTTAATTCCTCGTTCTTAAAGCTGATTTGGAAACAGGCTTATACTGAGCATCAATAATGCAGCTAAAGGTGCTTTTACATTTGTACTTATGTTTTGCTTGTAAAGTTTCTAGTGACATATTTAAAAATATGCATTCAATCAATGTATTTCTTTTTCTATCTTGCAAATTTTTCTTTATACTGTTCATTCAATACAGTATTTCTTCACAGTTTGAAATAAAATTAACAAATTTGCTTTTTAAGGAATATGATTTGTATTTCTTACCCTCAGCATAATCTCATTACTATTTAAAATCATGTGCTCTCCCTTCTAATTTAATCCCCACAAAGTGACTTGAGGAAAAGTTGCAGGTCCTTGTCCCTTAGAAGACTAGTACTTTTCAAGGGCTCCACTGAGCTACTAATTGAAAAGATGGATTTTATTTCTTTTTAAGATAATAAAAATGGGATGTATTGTTTTATATCTGCGTCCTAACATTATTTTCCTTTCTTTACATGAAAACTCAGATCTTGATGATATAGTACATTAGGGATATACTTAAATTCTCTCATTTGAGTAGCCCCAATTTCACAAAGATATGCCTACCTTTTACTCATATGAATAGTTCCACTGCTCATATTGGTTTCTGTGGTCTAGTCACATGAGAAAGAGTTGAACATGTGAACATTTCTGATGAATCGATACTTTGGGAACATCTTGTAGATTATATTTTGTTATTATTTTCAGATACATAAAACATAGCAAGTTTATTGTACATTAGAGACTCAATGCAATCTGAATTCAACAAGAGAACTATTTTTGCCAAAGGAAACGTTCAGAGATATACTTTCTGATGGCAAATAGAGCTAATGCAGCAGTCCCATCTGTTCACACTCCTTCGACTGGCCATTTGTGCAAACTTTAATGTGATAAAAGCATTGTATCACTGTATAAATATAGAATTATAGAAACGTCAGTAGTGACTCCATAAATAAGGTTTCATGGAGAAATGCAATTAAACAAGGATCATGAACAAAGTCCTGAAAGATGTTAATTGGTCTGGTCTGGTCTGGTTCCAGCAAAGCAATTAAGCACATGCTTAATTTTAAACACATAAACAGATCTACTGAAGTAAATAAAACTGGTTATGTGCTAGAAGTTAAGCTTGTGTTAAAGTACTTCACTGGATTGTGGTAGAATCCTAGAAACCTTTTATGTTTTTTTGTTTCCATTAAAATACCTAATTATTAAAATATAGCTTACTTGCAGACAAGGTAGAGATTCAGTGTTAATGTACCTATAAAGTGGAACAATTACTTGGGAAATATAGCAAATGCTGCATGAAACATGGCTTTTTCCCTACTAAGTTACAATATTTCTCTATGGAATACTACTTCAATGACAATGTTTTTGAAGTAACAGGACTTTAAATTCCCTTGAATTTGCAACAGTTTTCATGTTAAAGAGAAGTAAAATTCTTTTCAGCTTGAAAAGTCTGTGTCAATAAACTCTGAATTTATATTTTATCAGTCATACAGAATGCTTTAATAAATATTCTTGCATTTTATTTCCAATTAGTTCAAGGTTTCATCTAATGTTAGCTTTAATAGGTGCTCTGTACCTGAACCCTACGAACAAGACAAGCCAAAAGCACAAATACTAAAAGACAACAAATGAGATCTCTGTATTAGAGTTACTGAAATTCAGGGCTGTCTTTCCTTCAGGATCTATATAAATTTATCTCTGTGTATCTATCTTTTCAGGCTTTACAAAGCTCTGTTCTGTTCAACAGTCTTCTTTCCCAACTGACTAAATCATAGAATGACATATTGAAACCAAATGTAGTTACTGTTGCAATTAGGCTGAAGTTTTCTTTTCAGAAAGATTGTATTTCTGAAAACTTGCCTACTGTCTAGAACTGTATGATTTGATAAAACAGAAGAATTTCTTCTTCCAAAAAACCTGCCTTACTATTAATGTGTATGTTCTTTCAAATAATCTAACTTAATCTAAAAGCACATGATTTAGTCAGTCTTAGTATGGAATTTCAACATGGCATAATAAGATTTTATTAAAAAAAATACAGATCCTACATGGTTTCACTTTTGAAGATGCTAACAGAAGAAGGAAATAAACAACATTACTGAAAGCCTCTCAACAGCATTTTAGGTGGTTGATGTTGTTTTTGTTTTGGTTGTTATTTAAATTTCACACAGAAAAAAAAGTTTATTTCCTGGAGTAATTAGTATTTTTCAGCCCTCTTCCAGCAATTAAAATACTGAAAAAGGTAGCACGACTAGCAAAATATTATTGTGATAAAATACTGAAAAATATAATTATGGCAGGGATTTTAAAATGCTAGTTTCAGTAATTTTAAATTTATATTTCCAACTTCATTACCTCTGGACAGTCCCAAGTATTTGAATGCTCTTTGAAGTCACAAATAGCTAAGACTGAAAAATTCTGTATTCTCTTCAGCCACTGCACACAGATTCGAGTATCTGTTACCCAAGTAAGCCAAGTAAAATAGTGATCACTAAAATATAAAAAAAATTAAGAAGGGAGAAATGGCAGTTATTAAACAACAGGAGTATAGAAGCATTGCTACAGATTGCATTCCCCATATTTCTCTCTGAAAAACAACAGCAAAGCTTTCACTGTTTTAGGGTACTTTTTTATCATTTGTAACAATGTATCATATGGACAGCCAAAATAAAAATGCAATATTTCTAGTTGGCTGCTGATCCTTTTACGGGTTTAACATGGCAGAACACTGTTAGATAAAGCACAACTCAGAGGTTCAAGCATTTAAAACAAATAGACAAAACCTTTTTTTCAACCAAGAAAAGACATATTTGAGGGCACACTACCTGGATGCTATGATTGCAGGAACTGGCACCTCCTTAGGACCAAATGCTTCAGAGTAAATAGTGTCTACAATAAACACTTTAACAGTAGGATTTTTAGCTCCAGCCTTCAAAGAAAATGTTTGAGATATTAAAACCAGGCTCTGAATAATTCAGATTGAGGAAAATCAAAACACTTTTTGCAGGAAAGTAGACAGGTTACAAAATATGAATTCAGTTGAGTATAATACAGCAAATAGTCTTATAAGATCTAAGAGTGACACTGCAGCAGTAGTACATACTTAGTTTACTATCATTTATATTTATATTTATATATGTAAAGAAGGAAACCTTTTAAACATTTGAGTTTAGTGCCTTTCTCTACAAAAAATGTGCTTGGTGGTAATAATTGTTCTCTTTGCAGTGGGGGTCTTTGCAGCACACATTACACTGACTTCAGCATAAAACTCCAGTTTATTCACATGATTGCAAGTGCTGTTTGACATCCCAACTGGGAAATGGCTGCTTAAACTGATTTCATGGCTGCTTCTTCACTGCATACATTATCAGTTTTTTAATTCTTCTCCATGTGTGGTCTAAACCATCCAGTTTTACTTTAGAACTGTGACCCAGCTGACAGGTGTGCAAATTCTTTAAATACATTAACATGATCCCTTGCAATCATATGAACATGATAAGAGTCAGGAGAGCTTTCTAATACATGCAGAAGAAATGTCAACCCAAAACCTTCTTGCCTTAGATCTGGCACTTGAAAGCAATTAAAATCCAAAGCCCCTTAAGATCAAAAAGCACTATGAAGTGTGCAAATAAAGCAAAGAACTTATTTTTAAAATATATATATATATATATGTATATATATATATATAAGTTTATAACTATAATTTATTTACTATAATGAAAAATAACAACTGCATCATTTACACACTGGAAGAGAAAAACTGAATTGAAAAATATTAAGCACTTTTGCACATACTTTTTGCCTATGTGAGTAATTCCATTTATTTCACTGGTATTATATAATTCTGTATGTACCTACAGCTTTTTCAGAACTTAGACCAAGCTTGTTTTCTTTTATTTAAGTCACAACAGATTTAACCACGGTAATACTTAAGGAATTAAGAACAGTTAATTTTCTCATTCTCACAACTCATTTCTCAACAGAAAGGAAGTCAAAAGAATGCTAAAACATACCTTTGGGTATGGGATAGTTATTTTTCTAGGATACTGGTCCTCCCCAAAATATGAATATTCAATAACTGGTATGTCAGAATCATTAAATTGTACATATGCTAAATATCTTCCACTTGGAGACCACCACAGTGCATATTTTGTTGCTAACATCTCCTCTGAGGGAAAAAAAAAAAGTTTATAACTGCAATCTACCTTCCAATCTATTTTAGCACTCTCTCAGCAATCTAGACATATAAAGACAGTTACACTAAATAAATAGCATCAAAATATGCACACAGATCCCACTTAATTCACTTGGGATTTTTCTGTGTGCATGTTTTTTAAAATTTTTTTGGCTGCACTGAATTGCCAAATTTTCACTGAAATTAAAACTTTAAATCTTAATTCCCAGCCTCTGCCTCTTGCATTAGAAGGAAGACAACTATGTAGAGTTCTGATACAGTTTCAGTAACAAAGACTCAGGATTTTGGTTATGTACTATGAATACAAAATTCATACATTGTACAGTAAATACAATATGGAAAAGAAGTAATCCTTAGGGCTGAAAAAAAAGGGTATCATCACAGATATTTTAAAATGGATTTTGAAAACCAGAACCAAACTAAACAAAGCATTTATCACACTGTTGCCCTTCAAGGTTTACTTACCTTCATAGACCCAGTCAGGAATCCCATTAAATATTTCATTCTGTTTTCCATCACTAGTTATTTTAACTGGTGCCTCTCTAGGACTTTGTTTCAAATAGATATTATTCTGATATACATATACCTAAAGACAAGAAAGTTTTTTTTAAGAGTACAGCCAATAACAGGATTAGAGCAAGATCTTCTGCAGTCAATACTTCTATATTACACTACCAAGACCTAATGAATACAAAACGTGAAATGGTACACTACGAGCCCTTGTAAATTCTGCAAGAGCTGGTATGTCAGCAAATAAATTAAACATTGCAGGCCAAATTCTGTGTTCAGTAAAAATTTTAGAACTGATTTTAAATACTGCATCTGTAAATCTCCATTTTAAATGCATGTGTTACACAGCATCAAAGGAAAACCAATTGGTGTTCAGGCCTTGAAACTGCATTTAATCTTATATAAAATTATGTTGGTCAATTCTGGATAAAGACTGGTGAGCAAACTGAAACACATAATGTACCTGATTACAGAATATAGATTATTCTTCTCTTGAGACACAGACAGTAAAATCTGAACAAGTTAAAACTGTTTTCTTTGCCATTATTTCTCATAACCAAGATTAATAAACAGGCCTGTCAAAAATATGGCCAAAAATATTTTAAAAAACCCCAAAAACCCAAATATAAATGTCTTTTAGCCATACAAAGCAAATTCATTCTAGGACTTAATTATCTTTACTAACCAATTTGTGTCCAACGGGTGACCAGGATATATACTGAATTTTATGTGGAAGCTGATTTTCTGTTACAAAACCACTAAAAAAAGGAAAGAAGTTGAAATGGCTTTTTGTGCACAGTGCAAATGGATCATTATACTGTACATTAATAAAAAAGTCACAAAGTCATTTTCTAACTGCTTATTGTTTCTCAAGCAATGCACAATTAAGGCAGGCAGAGACATGCAGTTAACACCATGGTGTGCACCAGTGCTGGCAAATGCTTAAACTTACTCCTTTGAAAACCTATCCAACAGCCTAAGGAGCCAGCCTTATCTGTTTCCAAATGCTGCACAAGCACCTACAGTCATTTGCTGTAGCTGCAGTCTGTATTACAGTCTCAGCAGGTTATTGGGAAATGTGAACTCAGCACGCACTGAGGCAGGAGCAACAGCAGCACGTCCAGCACTCGCTGAGGATCCCAACTCCCATGCAGCACCCCTCTGCTCACAGCAGCTTGCAGCAACTTCTTCCTGTCACCTTGAGCCAACAGCTGCCCAAGAATGGTGCAGCTCAGTGCAGCCCCTGTTGCTCAGAACTAAGCACATTTGGTCACACTGCTGCTTTCAGCATAAAAAGGTGACTGCAGAGGCAGCTGGCCTCCTTTGGATTTGGATGGAAAGGGGAGTGGTCTGGGCAATCTTGGGAAAGAGACCAAATGTCACGGGAAAAGCTATAGACTTTGAGGAATGCAGGGTGGGCTGTTACAAGAGTTTTAGGGAAGCTGAAGATTAGACCAATGATAAAAAGAATGAATTAGTAGAAGGGGATGGAAACAAAAGAGAATATTGAGCAGTGAAAGTTTTAGGGCATGAAATAGAAATCAATCCAGATGAAAAGAATGTATGATTTTTCCTAGAGAACATTTTTTTTTTCTCAAGCAAACAAATAACCTGACAGATTTAGGCAAAAGCAAAGCAAGTTGGTAGTCACATTACTACAGTTTTGGAGTGAATGCTTGCAAGCACATCACTACAGTGTATGCACCACAGCTCTCTGTAAGAAATATCAGGCCTTACCCATTTATGAGATCATAAATGTGATATGATGCTGTATAAGAGTATCTCCACAGCTGCATAAATGAAACAAGAGAATATTATTAGCCTTGAAAAAGATAATCTAAATCTAAAAGATAATCTTACAAATAATCAGCTGCCTCCTCACAGCCTATCCCTTTCTCAAGAAAATATCAAGAAACATTTATCTATGGTAAACACAATTAACAAAATACTAAATAAAATTAAACATTACATTAAGAGGTATATTAAAATAATTACCTTTGAATAATTGCTTTCCAGAGCTATGAAATATTGGTCTGATGACATCACATAATTTGAAGCATTAACTTGTTTCTGAAAAATTAAGAAGTAGATTAGATTCTATTCTCACTCACTTTTAAACTGTAACTTGAAATACAACTGCACTTTTCTGCCTGTTTATTAATGATAAAGGTACTTACCATTGTGCTGTTTGTCAGGATGGTGGTTGCATAATTAATTTCAACATTGTAAAGAATAATATCGTCCTCTGGAGACTGATGAAGATACTCGTTATCTTTATAAACAAGATAAAATGTTTGTTACCTTCACAGAAGATACTATACAACATATCTGTTTATCAACAAATTCACACCTCTTTCAAAGAATATGTTTTAAGCAAATATCTTTTGGCATCTACATAAAAAATGTTTTTCTTCTAATGATCCTGAGGTACAGAGTTATCAAGAAACTGTCTTCAGGTTCTTGAGTACATTTTCGAGATCATACACCGCACAGAGGATCAACTATTTAGCTTTAAAAGTAAATGCCAGATTTTATTCTCATGTCTGATCAAGAATGCAGTGACAGACCCATTAGAAAGTCCGTATCAAAATGTAAATGTTTTAAAGAAAAATACCTTTGTTTATCATTTTACCAGAACATTCTTATTTGTATATTCTGCAGATAAAAGCAGTACCACACGACTGACACTGCATGACTCTGTCCTTACTCACAAGAGTTCTACAAAATAAGGGTGAGTGGGCTTCACTGAAAATAGAATTTAACCCTGCCTTTGCTCAAGATCTGAGCTATAGTTTGGTAGAGAATAAAGATCAGAATTTTAGCTTCAGATTATTATTTTCACTGCTATAAACAGAGAGAATGAACTACATATGTGGGGTAGCTAGAAAACAAGACTAAAAGTTAAATAGGAGCCTGAAACATTGCGAAGATGTTAATTTTTAGGAAATTAGGTCACCCTTGGATCTTCTGAGCACTCTTGTGTGATTTGTGTAACAGTATTTGTATTTAAAATCATCCTTAGGATGAAATATACAATTTTAACTCCTTGTTTCAGAAGAGAAGTAGACATATGGAATGCTGTAGGCATGACTATCTATGGAATCTATGGCATGACTTTTGTGTGAGTTTTGTGACTGTTAAAAGGAAAGAGAAGTCTAAGTGAGAAAGCTATAAAGAGAGAAGAAGAATATTAGGTTTAGGTGATATGCTGCCTACATTCTTCAGACATTCAGACAGAATTCTAACAAACAGCGACCTAATTTTTAAATCATACAAGTGATATCTACATACCTCAAGCTGCTAATTGTAAAATTGAACCACTCAAGCAACGCCTCACTCATAAGGCTTTACTTCAGTTCTAAAATTGTGGGCTAAAACTAGCTTGGTGAGACTCCATCTGAATGGGCACTATGCTGTTGTGCTGCTTCCCGCTGCTGGCAGAGAACAAACAGCACTTGAGGCAGCACAGAGATGGGAGTAGTATGAGTGCTAGAATGTAATCAGCCTAGCTACAGTCTCCCTGGGCTGTGCAATTCACTGATAACAAGAGCAGCACTTCAGCCACACACAGACACGTTTATATCAGCAGCAATTAACTTCATGTCTCCACCTTAAGGAACTTAGAAAGTCAGCTTTATTTTCTATGCCATATCCTGGAACTCAGGAATTTCAGCAGTGTCAGCACTTCCTGAAACAACATTAGAACAGCTGGCCTCATTGCAGAGCCAGGTACTACTGAAAACAAAGAACAGGGCCTGTAAGACAGACTACCTCAATCATTACAAGTGGTAAGTGAAGAAGTGCTGTGAAAAGCATGAAAAGGAGATTGCTTAAGGAATGACTGACACATTGACAAATTTCTTTCACTTGATGCAATGAATATGACAGTAAAAGAAATAAAACACTGAAGGCCTCTGTAAAATTATAGTTTATACTTGACTCAGACATGTCTGTTGAAACATCAAATACCTGGATTTTCTAGAATGACTGACAGAACAGTAAATTTCAACCATAAGTTTTGACTAACACATTGTTTAATTTCATAGTTAGCATTCATTCAAAGTAAAGCTGGAAGGAAAATACATTTCTCAGTCTGTGTAAACCAGTCTGGAAATACATATTAGAAAGGCTTATCTATGTTTGAGAAAAGGTTTTACTTACCTGACACCCAATATGGAAAAAATGTTTTATATTGGAAATTTCCATTCAAATAATCCTCCAAGGTAAGAGCTCTAGGACCATCATCTGTGTTGACAACTAAGCATAAGACAAAAATTTTCTGTTAATGACAAGAGGGAAAAAAATTCATTAGTTCAGTGTTTTGTTTTTTTCTGCATTTAATGCCATGCAAGAGTGAGGATACCATAGTCCTGGAGATATGCAAATCGTAGGTGCAGCAGAAAGGAAAGTTCCCTGTTACTGTTCTGATAAGGTCCTTTAGCCTCTGGAAGACTCATCTTTGGGAATGCAAAATTAACTAGACAAACTAATTTATTTCAACCATTTATTCACTTAGACACATTTACCTGAAGACCTGTGAGTCCAAATAAGCCTTTTCCACACAAAAGACAAATTAAAGGTTGCTTGGTGGTTTTTATTTTTTTTTAAGCATTGGTTTAATGAACTTGTAGAGGTAACTATTTTAATCAGGACCTTCACACGTTCAGCAAATGGTCAAACAACAGGATGCAAACCCTAACTTCCAAATTTTGTACATGCCTCATTAACCACAGTTAGAAGATAGCTTGCAAAATCATCACCATCCACATATACTTCTTAGTAGTCACATGAATAACTTTGATGAAGGAATGCAGGTAAAAATAATACCGAAAAGTAATGAATGAGTGAACCCAAACTTGAACATTTTATTTAATGCTGCAAAAGAAAATGGACAATGATTCTTGAAAGAAGACAGATACTCAAATATTTGACTTCTAAGCAGGTCAGATAACTGTATTAAAATAATGCAAGTGGAGGCTGGTTTTCTGCATATTGTCTGGCTATATTTTTTCCCAAAGCTAAACAGCTTAAGCTAGGGCAGATTTTAAAAGAAAATTCAAGGTCAATCAACTGGATAGGAAGAGGATTATGCTGTGCAGTTCCTGTGTAGAACCTATGCAATTCACAAGAGTGAGAGTAATCAAAATATTTAATCCTCAAAAGACATATGAACTGCTCTGATAAAGGCCAGTCTTTAAAGTTCAATAGCATAATAATGGCAGCTTTCAGGTCTAGGCATTCTGGACGTTATGCTTTCCCTTTTAAAATCAAAGGGACTCCTGCCAGGGTTTTCAGAGGTAGTAGAGATGTCACGCTGCAGCTTAGCAGATCTTTGCCACTTCCCCTGTTTGTTCCTTCAGAGCTCTCAGATGACAGTCAGATAATCAAGACGACTCGTTGCTCTCAGGTTTCATATCATGCTCCATCACTTGCTCATTAGTTGCCCTCTCTGTTAAGATCACACTGACTTCCTGGGAAATGTTTCTTCATATTGCCTTCTATGGCACTTTGTAATGATAACACATATTTTCTTCTGCTAAGTGACTATTACTTACTGTAGAATACACATGTCAGGTTGACTGTTGACACAAGCTTTGTCTGCACTAATGCAGAAGAAAGCTGTCACAAGGAATAAAGCTGAATGCCAATCCAGAGGCAAAACCCTGTCCCTATAAACTCTGAGCTAGCAATATATCCAGAAAATATCCCAAGAAGTTCAATAAGAAGTTAATCCCTCTTGCTATTACTATGACTGTATATTACAGATCTTTGATACACTAATGATAAACATAGAAGATGACAGACTTCTATATCTAGAATATAGATATCTAGAAGACTAGATATGGGTAAACCAATACAACCCTTTATATTTCAAAGCTCTCCTGGCTTATGGCTATTCCACATGTTTTAATGTGCATCCTTATAAATTGTGTCTAGGCTTGCCAAATTACAGTAAGCATACATAATAATCAGAAGGTATTGTTGTTTCTTTATATGGTTATTTTTTAATGTATATATATATGCATTTTATATATTTTATATGTATTTAACATATATGTATTTTTATTTAGCATCCACTGCTGAACATCAAGTAGAGGACATGACAAAGGAAAACTGCTTAGTGTTATTGTCTGCTTCTGGACTAGAATTTCCATTCTCATCTCTGTGCGCTGATGCTGAATAGCTGAAGCACAAGCTCCTCCAACATGAGGAAACACAAAACTCAATTTAGCACCAGAAATTAATTCCAACACTCCTGACCCTGCTCCAAAACTTTGGTCACACTCAGCATCAACTCACATCAACTGAACCTGCTTTTCCACTTTTGGATTTGGCGGAGGTGTTGCAGAGGACACTACCTCTTCATAAGAAACTGGCTGCTCAGCCACAAAGTGGTGAGCTCTATGACCTCACCTGTGAAATCAGAGAAACAGGGATTGGGCCTCAGGCTTAGGCCAAGAGTACACAGGGAACAAATACTTCTACAGACATGCCTTTGGACATTCATTAAAAATAGCAGAAGAGATTAATTTGAAGCCTGAGCAATACAGTTAATTGTAACTCTGCCTGGGCTTCCACTATTGCTTCTCAACTGCAGACAGGTATTTTCTTCCTTTATGCTGCAGAAGAAGAGGAGTAGGTACATCAGTGTACAAGTGAAAAGCTCCTTTCTGAACCATTTGGAGTTGCAGTTTCATAGCTGGGTTATCACTGTCAGGTAAATCCCACCACACATTCCTAATTCAAAGATGTGTCAAAAAACAGTCCATGATTTCTCAGGCATGGATGCCATTTGCTACACTGATATTGCCCACCTTGCTCTTCTGAGCCTCATAGAAATTGTCTAATACTTGCAGTTGCAAGTATTTCCCTCTTAATAAGTTCTCAAAAATTATTTTCCTGTTAACTTTTGAGAATCTTTGACATTTTTATACACTTGCATGTGTAAATCAAAACCACCTACCACATTTTAAGAAGAACATGATATGACTAGAAACTTAGCAGAAAAAAACAGAACTAAATGCTCTTTCCATTTTTCTTTGCAGATTTCCTAAGTAGAAATTTATTTGGTCTGTGTCTATACATTTCTCATATGCATTTAATTGTCTTTCTAGATTGCCACATCTTTTCAGTTGAGCAGTGGTAAAGCCGGAATGTACGAACAACATTCCAGCTGTGTAGCCATTTCCTGTCTGTCTCCAGCTCGCAAAATTTGTAACTGCAAAACTAATTTATATTTCTTCTATTTACAACTGATCAGTAGACTACTTACAATTCAAAAAGGTTAAGGCATTTGAACAGGTAACTGTAGCACTTGCAGTTCCACGTGAGAATAAGAAGCCATAATGTGTCAGATCCACAATTATGTTGGATCTGACACATTCAACATAATTGTGCGTTGGACATAACTCTGTGTTTGTCAATTGTCTAAAATGCTCCCCCAAAAGCATCCTGTGAAGTAAGATAACTTCTTTATCATCCTACTGGATCTAAATATGATGTTTGGTATGACTGGTTATCAAGTCACTATTCCAAGATATGCTACAAGAGTGCTCCATATTTGCTGAGGTACTGAAGAGGCCAGAGAGCTGTATTTGACAACAAAAAAACCCACATTCACTTTTTCCTACAGTACCTTCCAGTATCTTTATCAACTTCTTCAGGCTGCCAAACTGATCCTTGGTCTCCAATCTCTTTGTTCCCTCACTACTATTTTTTAAATTTAAATATCATAAAAATATATCTGCCTTCCTTGTCATAAAATGCAGATCTGATGGGAGCAAGTCTGACTTGATACCATGCATTTACCTTGTAGTGAAAACTCAGATGTGACCATGCTTAGCTAGACAAAAGATCTGGCACCCCACTATTGACAGTAAAAGTCAAACTGTCACGCTGAGGTGCTATCGCTTCCAGCACTGCATAATATATATGCATATCTATATCTATCTACAGATATATATAACTGATATACATCTATCCTCATATTAAAATGCCACATAACAAAATCATCCCTGACTGCTTCAGAAACCTTCAACCCTTCTCAACAACTCAGGATAAACATTAGTCACAAAAATAACAGATACGAAAGAGATTTCACCTTTCACAAAACCTGCATATTAACTGCAGGACTTAACTTTCACTAGGCTTAAGCAGATGGTTGATTTTATAACATTTAGTTGTAAATACAAAACTGTTTCTCCATCTCAGTCCCCCTGCCCACACATGAAAAAAAGAATAATAACAGAAAAAATAGTCTTTAAATAGATAGTGTTACTGGAATATAAACCTTTTATTAATATTTTAATTATTTCAGAGGCATTAAAGTAATCTGCTGTAGTGATAAGGTCATGTAAATACTTCTATTGCCATTGCTATCTTGTCATAGAAAACTAACCACCAAGCCAGCGCCACTCATGTTCAAAATTCAAAACTCATTTCAACCTTCAGCAGAGCACTCAGCAGACCACACTGGGTTGATTTACCTACAGCTGGCGTTATAATACTAGAGCAAACTATCCATCCCTGTTTTATACAATGCTGACTTTAATTTTCAAATGTAAGCTTGAATATATTCACAATTAATCCATCAAACCCCATCTACAAAAAAAAAAAAAAAAAAAAAAAAAAAGAAGTTTAACTTGTAATTGGATACAGAACATCTGTAATTATTACACAAGCATTTAAAACAAATGCAAGTTCACCAAGCTAAAGAAAATTACTAACAGTTTGGAAAAGTCTCCTAACCCCTAAAACAGAAAAATAATATGGGAAGATCTGAGAGTTATTTTTGCAGTGGTGACTAAGAACATTATATATCATGCACAATGAAGTTAATTCAGGTGCTTTTCACTTCAAGGAGTCCCTTGTCTCAACATCTGCTGGCATTTCAATTCTACCTTCAGGATATTTCAGCTGTCAGTACATTTCTGTAAAGTGAAAAGGCCATAATAATTCTGACAGGACAATCCTAAACATGATTTGATAAACTTTTGTGAACTTCAAAAGTCACAATAGCCAAAGATACTGCATTTTACACTGCATTAGATTAGAAATACCTTACCTCTTGATGGAAGCAGTATAATACACATAAGTAATAAGGAAAGCAAAAGGCATATAACCACACCAAATATGATTTTTAGCCGGGTCTGCAGAAGAGAAACAAACAATAATTAATATTGTCTGAAGTTTGCTTCCATGGCTGGTAAATAATGAAATCCTCCTTCTCTCTAACTGCTGTAATCGGTCCTAGCAACAAGCAAAAACGTCCCTGCAGTACATATAAAAAGAATTCCCTTTCCTTCTTTAAAGCAAATATTTCCACATCAGAGCCGGCCTTGTCTAACAGCTGACAGTTTAAAACAAAGGATGTAAATGCTACCAAAAGTGGAATTCAGGAGCATACAGACCTTCATTTTCCTGTCGAATTCTAAAAGAATGTAAATTCTCTCTTCTGGGTGTTGGTCAGTAGATCTGGGAGAGGAGTTCGAAAAGGCAGTGTCTGTTTTCACAGTTGGAGGCCAAACCTCTGGCAGACTTTTTTTTTCCTACATACTTTTGGAAACTGTGCCAAATTTCAAAGGCTTTCCATAAAATTGAAACCACACTTCAGGGGAAGTTCTTGGACAAGAAACGGACAGTGGGAGGCTATCGGGGTGGTGATTATGTACTTCCCATCAATGTGAGCTGTAACCAACATCTGCTTACACTAACTTGAGGTTTTATGACTCATCAGATACTTGACATGCACTGTTTTTCTCTGAAAAGTATCTACTGTGTTTTTTGGCACTCCCCACATTCTCAGGACATAGTCATGACCGTATTTCTACTCTCTACAGAGAAATTAGAAGAAAATCCCATAGCTTTATTGCTTATGTGGTATTCACATATGTTTACTTTTAGAAATAATAAATGATGGCACAAGAATGCAAAACAAGCAGCAGAAACAGTACTGTTTAATGTCTTCCACATGTGAGGAGAATTGCTGTTTTCCCCTGAAAATTATGCACATCTATAGGCTACGCAGGAGAGCTTACAGAAGTAAATACATACAAGGCCAGCGGAAATACTGAAATAGTTCTCCAACCGCCAATTACACCTATTTTATTTAGCCCACTGAAATGAGGTCAGCTGAAAACTGCGAAAACTGGAGACCGCAGCGTCAGGTTACATAATCCATCCTTCAGGAGAGCGGAGAAAGGCTGGAAAAAGGAAGGACAAGTCCGCCGCGCCCGGTCCCCGACGTTACCCACACGCCGCGGCTGCCGCGGAGCCCGGCCCGGCCCGGCCCGGCCTGAGGGAGCCGGCCCGAGGGAGCCGGCCCGAGGGAGCCGGCCCCGCCCCCGCGGCAGCGCGGCCCGACAGAGCCCGCACCGCGCCCCCTGGCGGCACGGCGCGCACACACACGGGCACGGGGACACGGGGACAGGGACACGGGGACGGGCACGGGGAAAGGGATACACACACAGGGATAGAGACACACACAGGGACAGGGACACGCACACAGGGACGGGCACCGCAGCGTCAGGTTACATAATCCATCCTTCAGGAGAGCGGAGAAAGGCTGGAAAAAGGAAGGACAAGTCCGCCGCGCCCGGTCCCCGACGTTACCCACACGCCGCGGCTGCCGCGGAGCCCGGCCCGGCCCGGCCCGGCCTGAGGGAGCCGGCCCGAGGGAGCCGGCCCGAGGGAGCCGGCCCCGCCCCCGCGGCAGCGCGGCCCGACAGAGCCCGCACCGCGCCCCCTGGCGGCACGGCGCGCACACACACGGGCACGGGGACACGGGGACAGGGACACGGGGACGGGCACGGGGAAAGGGATACACACACAGGGATAGAGACACACACAGGGACAGGGACACGCACACAGGGACGGGCACGGGGACAGCGACACATACAGGGACACGGGGACAGGGACACACACACGGGGACAGGGACACACACAGGGACACGGACACAGACACGGGCACGGGGACGGGCACGGGGACGGGGACACACACAGGGACAGGGACACACCACACACACGGGGACATGGACACACACGGGGACAGGAAAACATACAGTGACACACACACAGGGACAGGGACACAGGGACATGGACATACACATGGGGACATGGACACACACACACAGGGACATAATACACGTGCACATGGGCATACACACAATACAGACACACACAGGGACACAGACGCGCACAAATGGACATACACATATACATACACATATACATAGACACGCACATAGACACACACACCCCCACACACACGTGGGAAATGTCAGCTGCCAAAGAAGGCCACCGTCTGACAGAATATTCACATAAAACTTAGGGCCGGTGACTGGAAGTTGCAGGTTGGGCTTAAGTGTGTTCATTTTGCATGCAGAGTCTGATGGCTCACCTCACCTTTCTCCCTGCTGGGACAGAGTTCATTTCCTTCTGAGGAAAGGAGTCTGCAATGGTGATGCCTCTGTGTGAAAGTCAGGCACTGGGACTGATTTTTCAGAGGAGGTTAACAAGGACCAAGTACCCAGATCATACTGAAATTCAGTAGTTGATGGGTTTACGAAATCCTCTGGCTTCTCTGAAAATTGAAAATCTAGTACATGAGATAAGTTTTCTGTCACACCAAATTTTCCAGCAGAACTTGGGCTAACTATGAATTTATTACAGAGTATCACAAAGAAAAAGCAATTAATATATTACTCCTCAAGTGGCCAAGTTACTGCCTCAGCTTAACAGTATGGTTTGGAATTTGAATCCTAACTGTTACACCAGCCTTGGCGAGGCAGAACTGATCTGGGTAGTATTTTGGCAATATTCATTGCATTAGACTTGGAGAGAGAATTTTTGAAAATATTCAAATTTATCATGTGGAAAAATCAATGATATGAAACGTGCCTTATTTTCTCATAAAAATTCAGTTCCCCTCTCTCTGCAGTTCTTGTCACAACAATAAATTCCAAGTTAAACAAGATGAAGTTTCCGAATAAGATCCATCCTGGTCATGTAAGACATTCAGGACAAAAAGGTGGAGAAGGCTAAGATATATTGTTTACATATATATTTGTTTATACAATGTTTGTATATACATTTTTTGTATATACATTGTTCATGTATATTGCTTGTTATGCTAAAATACACTGTCTAATAAGGGCAGAATTCAGCTCCAAACCAGTGGTTTTCCTAACAAGATAAAACTGCAGCTACTCAAAATTTCCACAACAGAAAAGAATTGTGACAAAAGAATTTTTCCCCTTGTAACTCATGCTTCATATTCATATTTCCAAACTGCTACTTATTTCCTAGCATTCCATAGTTAATGCTGTTTGTATTTTCAATAACATGGTTCAGAAAAATACATTTTTTCCTACCAACATTGGTTATTTCTGACAACCAGAATATCACAAAATTTCAAATGTAGGTTTTTTATCAGGCTAGTTTTCCATTCCAAATATGCAGCTTCTTCTAATGAATGCATACTTAGAGAATGCTTCAAAGGAAATGATTCAATCTCACATGATCTAAAAGGCTTTACAAAATGACTTTATGCTGCATACTCTGTATTTGTCTACTTCAGGAATCAAATTATTTAGGCATGAGTTTAAATAAGACTCACAATGGCTGCAGATTAGAAGAAAAAAATTACCTGTCAGAGAATGACATTTACAAGCTTTGTAGAACTGCTGCTGATGCCTAAACTCCCTTCTCTGGACTGTTCAGACTAGTACCAGGGAAGAAGCAAACAGCAAATCTTTCAACAGCCAAACCCTTCCTAACTTCTGCAACATAAGGAACCCACAATGTAAGAGAAATAAAAGTGTAAAAAAGGTAGAAAGAGGGTAAGTCACTTGGAGAAATGGACAAATTATGGAACAGAAAACATACTCAGTTTGGCCAGCAGCTATCCAACCAGTTATGCAACTACTCGAACGTTACTAAAGTATTTACTCTTCACACATGAGGAAATGCAGATTTACAGATGTAGGCTGTGCATGACATCAGACCAAAAGGAGACAGCAATGAACATACAGCTGAGGCGGATCCAGTTCTTAGCAGCCGCACACACAGCTAGACAAATCCCCAAGGACTTTCTTCTTTCCACATTTCTGAACTAATAAAAGCTGTAAGTAGTAAATACAACCAGGATTTGTCACACTCCCTGGAGGACGCTGGGTCCCTAAAGGCAATAAATGCAGAGCTAAGCAGAAGATAAAATACAGCAATTTACCTTGTTTTTTACAAATTCACACTTCCTGGATGGGCAATATGGGCGTATTTTACAACCCCATTCAGAGAAAATAACTTGACTGGAAATTCGTTACCCTACACACCAGCAGGATTGATTAGAGGTTCATTATGCATTATGCTGAAGTGAGATTGTGCAAACACTCTTTAAGCTTTGGTGACAGTGTGGCAGAGTCACGCTAGGAACTGGGAGTGTAACAGCACCCAGGTGAACTGGAAGAAGCCCAGGTATGTTTGTCACACAGGTCTGCAGCACATGTGCAAAAATTCATCTGCATATACTTTCGTTGCTTCAGTATACGGCAGTATAAAAAGCTCAGATTTCAGAAAATCTACTCAGCGTGGAAATTTATTTGATTGAAGACCCAGCAGAAATCTATGAAATGATGTAGTATTTTTTACCAGTGTTTTACACTTATTTAAAAGTACTGAATAAACTAATTCAGATACTTGAAAATGCTATGTACAGTGTATTATATTGCATTTATTTACCTGTAACAACTCATTAATAAAGAAATCCAGAGATTACTCAGATGATGAATGATATCTGGATGACTTCCCACGAGGCTATTCTAATAATTAATTCAGTTGTAACAACAAATAAACCTTCCTTCCACTCTCCAATATCTTACTTGCAAAGGGTGGGGGAGAGAAATCTGTCCATGACATAAATATTGAGAAACATTATGCTATTTTTATAGTGAGACTACTATCATCCTTTACATTTCTAGGGTGAAGCTATGGTATTATTACTGTCTAAATACTTCCAGTGGAAGAGAATTAAGAGTATCACAGTTGGTAAACATTAGTTATAGCAATTTATTGAAAAAAAATACACACCTCATTATGTAGCCAGGCTAACAGTCCTATGAAACTGACACACAGAGAGTCACTTTGGCAATGTGCTTCTTGGACACCAAAATAATCAATTTCATGTTAAGGGCTTGATTTCTTGAAATGCCTTCTAAGGCAAACCTAATTTTAGTCTGTCAAAGTATATGAGCTTTCAGCTATACTTATGAAGGGAGGAATTCACTCATGAAAACACTGACGTAGCAACAGTGATCCAGAAATAATGGGTGATATCTTCTTTACGTGGCTCCTCTTTTGAGATACTTTATCTTCAAAATGGTTATAGCATGAAGAAAAAAATGACCATGGTATATCTTAAGGTCTCTTTTCAATGTTCTGGGATTGACAACAGGTCATCTCACACACTTTTGACAGTGTTGTCATCCTGTAGTGAAAAGAGACAGGCATTTGTTCCATAAATACACATGACTGCAATGCATTTGCCATCTTTGTCCAGGAGTACAAAACTGAGTTCTGAGTGCAGCTGTGTGACTTTGTCCTTCTCCTTTCTTGTTTCACTTTTTGTCTTCAAGAGAGTTTCCTTATGTCCAGGAGCTTTCACAGTGCTTAAGATGCAGCATTCTCTATGGGACACAGGATCTTCAAATCAACAGAGAGAAGTTGAAAAGGGCTTTTATTTTCATTCCAAATCCTTAATCTTCATCACTTGAAGGACAATGAGCTGCATAATCAAAACTAGGAAACCTGATGGGCAGGTCTCTCCATTTCTTAAAAATATTGTTTGTTGTTTTCTTGTCTGCTAACACAACCACAAAATTTCTGATTTTTAGACAAGGCAAGTCAAGACCTCGGTGAACCATCATATTTCCCCAAGTCTGCAAGTAGAAGGAAATTGCATTTCAGATAAAATAAGACAAGATCATTAGACAGAAACAAATACAGACAACAAGAAGAATATGAAAATAAAATGTTCCTCACTTGTCCACAGTCTTTGCATATAATTTCCCCATTAGTCTGGTAATCAGCGTGCTTATCTTGCAGTGCTTTATTTTCTCTTGTATGATAAAGACTCCTGAAAAAGAGACAGCACCCATCAGAATCCATTGGTCACTCCATGCTACATACAGACATATATAAACAGTGACTAAGACTGCTGAAATCAGATATGAAACCTAAAAAGTCATAGACTCTCTGACTGTTTGAGAAAATGCAAGGTCATGCTTCATACTCCTAAGTAATGATGAAATACACATGTACTCCATGTCCCTCTTCACTGCATTTCAGGAGCTGCATCCTCCCTCATGCATCTTGAAATGGGAGCAGCAGGCTCTTGTTCTAATAACAGACAGACCTAGCTTGTTTTTTCAGGAGCCATGGAACTGTCAATGAAATAATCCCTGAAAATTAAAGGTTTTCTTTTTATTCCCTGTAGTTCAACCTTAACCCTTAACAGAATCATTTGGCTCTGACTACCCAGACCTGCAGAGTATGTGTACATTCTTGAATCATTTATTTAGGGAGTACTTGATCCTGAAGGTTACTATTAGCCTGTGCAGAATGGAATACACACCATACTACATAGTAAGTGATCTGTTAACAGTACCACAGAAGCTGCATCTTTTTTTTTTTTAAGTCTTAAACTCAATTCACCTTGAAATCAGGAATAAGAACAAACATTTTGTTCAAGCTCCTTAACTATAAACTCCATAGAGCACAGGACCCAACAATATTGGAATAATCTATTTTTTTTCTTACAGGGCCTAGAGGGTTACAGTCCCTGTTACAGCCTTGATGAAAAGAAAATCTGTTTCTGCCTGAAAGAGATAAAGCAGTTCATAAACACTTACTGGAAATCTTTTTTCACACTGACATGATGCATGTCTTCAATAACTTGTATGTCTTCTCCAGAACATATCGGCTTGGAGCAATTTTTGCATAAGAATTTTATTAGTGAAGGATTTTTCTTGTATGTCTTGTGCTGATCTCTCATCACCTTCATTTGTTTTTCCACTATACTTTGCAACTGGAAACTCTGAATCTAGAAACAGATCAGTAAGAGTACTGTAACATTCTGCTGGAATGACAGTTATAGTTTTCTTTCTCAGTTGTTTTACTGAGTTCACTGTCAACATGACTTCCAGTCAATTTTCCCTTGCTTGTGTGTTTTCCCCTTACCAATAGAAAAGCAGACTTTTCCAAAGGACAAGAAAACAGATTATAAAACAAATATTGGCAAAAGAATTCAAAGCCATATGTAGTAACTCATATTATTTCAAGTTTTTCTCCTCTAAGTAGATTTCAAATAGAAAGTATTCCATACAATATAAATCAGTATTCTTTAAAGGGAAAGTGCAGAGTTGCAGTGAATACCTTATTTAAATACTCTTCCTGTGGCATCTTCTGGACACGCTGAATGGCCTTATACATCATTTTCTCACGAAAAATATTAACATTTTCACGTTCAACAGCCCCTGAGCCAGTTGAAGCCACAAGAGCATAGGTGCTTTCATCAGCTCGAGCTCTACCACGAGCCTACAATTTGCAAGGAACACAAAAATAAACAAAACACAAAAATAAACGTCACACAACAATTTTTCCTAGTTTTGTAATGGAAGACATGCACAATTCCATATGTACTATTTCCAAAGTGCAGTTTTTTTCCATTTAATTCAGACAGATAAAGAATCAGTGAATAACACATACTATTTCCGCAGTATCATCCATGATACCTGTGAGAACTGCTCAGGAGATCTGTGATTAGCAATGTTTTGCAATGTCAAAACTATATTTTGTTGCCAAAATATAAGCATGCATTTGAATATTAAATATCTAAATATTTGTGTTCACAAGTTAAATGAGAGCCTGTATCAAACTGGTATTCTGATATGTAATAATCTCTCTTTAGCTGATGATAGTGTGGTGTCCATACACCGGTGGTACAAATGGCTCTTGCATCAATTGGTCTGATGACCATATTCTTGTATCTCTTCTATTAAATAAGCTTAATGTTTGTGTAGAACTTTGAACTGATGCTACACCATTACAGAGAGAGGCAAATTTTATACTGCATACAGACTGAGGATGGAAATTGGAAATGAACATTGTTGCAAGAATATTTTCTCTTTTAGCATTCAAGTATTTAAAAATTATTTCCAAACACCAGGTATATGATTCACCATTTGCCCATTGCAAAAAGAAAAGCATTATTAAAATAAGTTATGTATGCCGAAAACTCATACCTGCACCATAGCAATTTCATTGGTGACGAGGCCATAGCGAATAACAATGTTACACTCCTTGATGTCCAGGCCTTCCTCAGCTACAGTAGTAGCAATTAGTAAATTTATATTTCCACATCGAAATTTATCAATAACTTCCCTTTGCTCATTCTGTAAATTAAAATAATTAAATTAACTTTCAGAATTAGTTTCTGTTACCAGTTTCTTCTAATTAATAACTTTCAGGAATTAAAATCCCATAATTTCTCAGCTGAGTACCAAACATCCAAGCGGCCTTAACAACTGCATTTAAGCATCTTGCAAAAGAAGGAGTTTCTATTGAATATAACATGAGTTCAGCACTGTATTTTGAGGGAGGAGGGAGCAGAAGACAATTCTTTTATGGTAACTGGGCTTGGAACTTCGTAGCCTATGTCACAGGAACTAGGAGATTTGATAATACAATTGTTCTATTGTTTTCAAATTTTTTAAGTACTTACTCATAAGATGGGATTTCTATCACTTCAGTAATTTCTGATTAAAATACAGACTTCCAGCTCTATCTCTAAAGCACTTAAAATTCCCCATAATAAATGGAGACTATAACTCTGTTGATCTCGTAGCACCAAAAAGAACAACAATGATACACTTAAAAAGAAAAGATCCAAATCACAGACATCTGAATCAACTGGGTGTTTGTTACCAACTTGAGCAGAGGAACAGAAACTTGCTATCTGCTATATTCAGTTTCAAAATGCCAAAGCTATTGTTTCGTTTGTGCCATGTGCCACAGAAACGAAATTCCAAGTTTGATAGAACTCAAGCAACTTTTTGAGAGAATTTTTCCTTGAAACTCTGGGCAGCAGAAGAAAATGGACGGTGCCCAGCAGCAAAACACACCATTTTTGTTTAAATGCTGATATGGGGAGTAAAGACCAGAACAGAAGAGACACGAAGTACTTTGATTTGAAAATGTTTTAAGTGAAGGTATAAATTGCCAGAGAGATGTGGTGTATGAAATCAACGTAATGGTACAAGATGGACACAACTGAGTGATCAATTGTGATATTTTCGGTATGAATTTTGGCAAGTTTTCTTTCAATGGTTATGTGTCAGTGTGAGGCATGCATAGAAATTGGTGTAATTTGATTTAAGCAATGATATTACCAAAATACAGGAATAATCACCTTTGTTGTTTTATTTTTCAATTCAGCAGCTAAAATATAATGTGAATTACTGTTGTCCTGATAAGCATAAACTCATTTAATTGCATTTCTGCTCTTTCCATTTTGTTTACTTTTGCTTCCCATACCTTGCTACAGCTTGGGTCCTTTTTGACTATACACTACTCTAGGCAATGGATGCTGGCTACTCCTATTGCCATAGAATCCAAAACCAAAAAAGCTTTTTACTTATGGAAATAAAATTATTCCAACATTATTATTCACATATCTTTATGAAGTTAAGTTGCTGGCAGGTATGAAACCAGAACTCTGGGCTCCGAACTTCAGTTTACTGGCCTAGTACTAAGACAACCTGTTTTCCAAAATCATGTACAAGAGGTAATGTTGACATGCATGGTTTTATACCTGAGTCATGGGCTTCATTTCACTCTTGTTTCCAGAGCCGATAAGATAATGGGCCTTAATTCCCACTTCTTCAAATTTTGGGTTGTCCTTAATCCACTGGGAAAGAGCTAAGGCACTTAGACGAGTCTTTGTGAAAATGATTCCTCGAGGTTCCTCAGTCTTTGTGAACTCCTCCATTAAAGTATTTCTCAACTCCATTAGCTTCTCATTTTCATTTTCTGGGTTTTTAGTCAACTCTTTCAGCTGTTTCTTTTTTGCTTTAAAAAGAACAGATGTAAATTAAGAAAATGTAGCCATGTAAAACGACAGTTTGAAACAAAATAAACACCAAAACCCACAAAGAAAAGAGCAATTTTCTATATAATTCTCCCAATAGGGCTAACCCACATTCAGTTTGAAGAGCTGGGACATACAAATTATTTCTGAAGTCAGTTTATAGTCACTGAAGTCAGTTTATAGTCACTAAAAACATACTAATCAACAAAACTAAATCACCATTATCATACACTTTGCCTATATTTCATGGTAAGAATAAGTCAAAGGAAAAAACCTGCCTGTACACACTAAGTTGGTACAGAGTCAAACGCACTGTAATAAAGAGCTAAGTCACAGCTTATGATACCTACAAAACTATTTCAAAATCACAGAAAAAAAGTCTTACAAGGAGAAACAGATTAATATGCACAGCCTTGGAGCTGGTAATGGTTTGATAAATTCAGACATGAATTGTCCATGGGACATGAATTAAAGTAGGAATCCTCACTAGAAACATGCAGTACAGTAGTCACCAGCATGGGCATGTTGTTATTGATATTGCAGCTCCAAGACACTTCAATGCACTCAGTGAACTGTTAAATTAATGATTCTCTTAAATTGGCTCTATTGACCAGAAGGAGGGAGGATTTCTCATGTGTTTTAAATTTTTAAAAAACTTCTGTTTAAAAACCTGTTATTACCAGATGATTATGCAAACACAAGAACACCTCAAGGCAGGGACTTTGTGTGTTAGTACACTCTGGTGTCATGACCCTGTGCAGACTATTGCTGTGTACCTAATCCAAGGCAATCATAGTCAATACACCACAAACTGCTACTCCACCTAGACAGCGACTTTATGACTAGTCTTATTCATGTTTTAGAATGTAATCAAACATAGAAACACATACAAAAAGTACATAAACGTAACAAACTCCCACAGTTTTCCACCTTAGTTAAATCTACACTAAGGGCCCCAGGGTGCTTATCACCCAAAAATGAATTCTGCTCTCAAAGCTGAGAAATTTTAGATTTTCTTCTAATACTCCTAGCACTTTCAGTGGTAAAATCCTAACAAAATGGAATTTATTTTTCATTGACAGGTTCTTTGGACTTCATTTACCTGCAGAAATAAAAGCAACCAGAAACTATACTAACGAAACTGAGTTTTATTTTTAGTTGGTTTAAATTTTTGGTTCTCAGCAACAGCTCACTACTGAAAATCTAAACAAGGGGGAATGGACATGTATAAAGAGTCATTAAAACCATGCTGACATTAATCTAACTTATAGTTTTCTTATTTTTTTTTTTTTAATTCTCAATGATAGTGAGAAAAATTTGTAGTTCATTGGATACATGAAACTGGGTCACATTCTGCAGTATAATCTAATTTTGTTTGTACCACCCAAGAGCCATGGGTGATGGGGACAAACTTGTCTAGCTCTTTCTCCTTGCAAAGGCAGTAAAGGAAAAAAACTGAGTAAAAAAGATTCATGAATGAATCCTAGTTCCAAGGTGACTGAAAAAAAAAAAGCAACTAACTTTGGTCTTTGCAGTTTGATCTTTTGTTTAATTTTTTAACTAAATGTTCTTGAAACTAATTTAAAGTCAGCACTCTCCTTTCTTAGTATATAGACAAAAAAACTTTGGCAGAAAGGGTTTGTTAAGAACTCATTATTTCATTACTTTTGCATTCTATTTGCTCAACCTTTTGCCCCCTAAGAGTGTCTACTGAAATACATATTTTATGTATCTGTTAAGAGTGTCCTCAGGGACGCTTCACTGGATAAAAGTAGAAAACAGCTTTTACTAACTGGCAGCAAAAACAAAGTTGCCTTTAGCTGGGAGCTGAAGAACCATTACTACATATTATGACATGATCCCACTAAGATGTTGTTTAATGCATTCAAAAGTATGAAGTGGGATATCAAGGCACTGTGATAATAAACAACACAGCAGTTTCTAGGATGCAATAACTAATGCACCCATGCAAACCATGTTAGTGCACAATTATGGATTTCAAATATTAAATATCACAATGTATTTCAAACTCACCATGAAATAAACCTATTAGAAATTCATCTGTTTCATCCTGTTTTGATACTGCTGGTTCACCATCATCATCATCACTATCATCATCATCACTCCTTACTGTCTTCTTACTTTTCTCCTCTTTATAGAAGTTATTTAGGTGATTGTAGGCATCCACCATTCGGATGGTGTCATTTATCTGGAGAGCATCGTTGTATTTCTTCAAGTGCTCTGCACAGACACGTTCCCTGCGTTTTTCTTCTTTTGCAGCTAGAAGGGAACAAAAATACAAAAAAAGTTAATACAGAACGATGCAAAGAAATCCAAAGCTGGGGTATATTTGCTATGCAGTTACCTCTTCTCTCTTCTCTGATCACCCACTGTTCATATGTCTGAGTTCCAAACTCAGAGTTCGGATGCAGCTGGCAATAGTTTTGTATTTCTGTCATGATCTCAGTAATTCTCTCTTTAAATGGATCCTAGAAATAAATTGATCAGACAAAGTAAGTAAGTACCTTCTGGCAACGAAAACATTGGCTAGTACCACATTGAGTAATTTTTTAAAAAACTTAAACCTTAAATTAAAGAAGTAAGGCTGTTAAGTGTTTATTGATATGGAAATATACAGTTTAGAATATTACAAAAATTATACTGAGAAATAGCACTTTTAAAAAAAAAATGGAATATATCATCACATCAATACTAATATTTCAGCTTTAGAAGGCCTTTTGACCAGATAACTCAAAATATAACTGACATAAGTAAAAATTTAATTTTATTTGACTTTACTGATGCATTTTGAAACAGAGGAAAGCAACAATATTCAAATTAGCTCTCTGGATCATCACAAGTCTATAGAAAAATAGTATTAGGCAAAAGTTTTCGATACTGTACAAGACATTTTTAAAGGGAAATATAACTTTAATACTGATGTTTTTGAAAAAACATACCCTTTTTTTGTCATCTGCAATCACAGTCTTCTTAGATGGTTCCTTCACCTGATTCTTTAGCTGGGAGGCATGCTCTTCAACAGTCATAATTCTACATGCATCAAGATTGGCACAGATCTGGGAGAAAACAGAATGTTATTTCTTTAATACTGAATGAGTTATTTCACATGAAAACTGAATTAATGCAACAGAGCTTCTTGTTTAGATATTGAGGTTTATATAACTTGACTTTCTTCCCACAGAAACTGGATAAAGGCAGTATCAGCACAAGAAAAGTCCAAGTCTTTGAAAAACATTGGAGATAAGCTGCACAAGTTACTTTTTAGGCCAGAAGTGATCCTAGCATACAGGAAAAAAATTGTAGATCAGGATGCAAACCAAGTATTTTGAGAAGGAAAATATAGCATTAGTACTTTGGAAGAATAGATTTTGGAGCACAAAATAAATAAAAATAATGGTGAAATTAAAAAAAAAGAAAATAAATATTAGGGATTAATTATAAATGTAAGGGCTGTTGTGAGAGTACAAAATAATTTGAGACAATCTTTACTGCAACAGGAAGACATAGAGAGAATTTCTGTGCTAAGTGCACAACAGAACTGGACTTTCCTGTTTTGACCTCTTCCAAGGAGAAAATATGTACTTGTCATTAAGCACGAAGGGAAACCAGAACATTATTCTGAGCAAAGAAAACAGTAAGAAGACTGATAGGTGATCTTTTTAATGTCTTCAGTGGTAGTTGTATATTTCAGCTTGCATATTCAGATTAATCTTCAGATACAAATCCCAGAATCCTATCACTAGGAATTCAGAGCTGATGAAAAGGAATTTTCTGGTTTTTTCTGCCAGCAAGTTTCTGCCTCAAAATTCTGTCTACTTCAATACAGCATAAAAAATTCTTGCAGGCCTCGCTTATTCAATACCACACTCTGTTCTGGTACAATTTACCAGTCAGGAGTTTTCACTGCCATACTGGGCTAAATTCTACTCTATTACTAATGCAAAACCATTTAATTTCAAGTAAAATATAGTTTCTTTAAGTATAGAACTTAACAGATTATCTTTAGTCAGGTGTTCATGCAACCTCAGTGAGTAACTTTAACTGAAAAAAACAAAACACATTTGTATGCTACCTGTATCTCACAAGTGGTTTCTGCTTTGTTTAAGTATTCAACATTGTTTTTCCATTTTTCAGACTCACAAAAATGCTCATCTTAGTCACCTAGAAACACAGATTTAAAATGCATTGTGTCCCTAGTATTTAGGGATACACAGTAAATTAAAAGCCACCAATGGAACAATAAGACTTTCAGTAACCATAAAACTGTACTACCTTGTGGATTTCTTGCCTCTGATCTTAACTTGGGAATTTTTTTCAAGTGAGGCAATCATTTAACTTCCCTTTTCAGTAACCCTACTCCTCCTGTAAAGTAACCTTTATATGTATATACGTTTCCATTATTTTTTAATGGTTATGAGCTGAACTTCCATGTACACAAGGAAAAAAATCAGATTGTCTATTTGGAGCCTAAAACTGACTTTAAAAGTTTTACTTGAACAAGACAATATCCCTTGGATGGTTTGTAAGTGTTAGGGCTATTTACTTTCAGAATATGCTCTTCAGCTTTTGAGTAGGATGTTGCACCTCCTACACCAGGTGAGGCCGTAAGTCCCAGAATCTGAGGCTGTGGGATCAGTGGTTTGTTTTCTTTTGCCAGCTTCCTGTTCTTCATCTTTTCTTTTAAGTAACGTCTCATTATATTATTGTAGACACCTTCCTTTTGAGTGTGATGACACTCATCGATGATGATGAGGGAAAAATCTGGAAAAAAAAAAAAAGACTCCTGAAGTGAATAATTGTACTTCAAATGCAGAATTTTTGTGACTAAATCTTGTAACAGGTAAGAATGGTGCTGAAAAGAACCCATCAGTTTGTCTGAGAACTAATGGACTAGGAAATTGAAGTACTGGAGGAAGGCATGGGTGGATGCTGAATATATTTAATGGACTTTGGAACTTTTGCTAAGTCCTGATGTGCCAAGTAGTTTTACATTTCATGTAATGTAAAAAAAAGACTTTCTACTTTTGCAAAAACAATCTGATTATATAAAGAATTTCAGAGAAATATTTTTCTTATCTTACCAGCAGTAAGAACATATCATAGTTGAACTCAATACTACCTTTTATATCCATAACTGTGTCTGACAAACTACATATTGTTTGCTTTTCAGAAGATACATAATATGTTAGAAGACTTTCAGACATTCTTGAAAGGCTTGTTGTGGTCAAAATATGCTTCCATTTTGTAGCAACACAGAGATTTCCTCCCTATTAGTGTCCAGTTAAAAGATTTATATTACTTTATGGATGTGTTATTGGAAAGAACAAACAGATTAGTGGGACTAGCACTCATCTCTCTCTTGTAAAGGAGGAAACTGATGGAAATTCACACAGGTATAATGTGCTTTTTGGTCACAGTATATTTACATGCAAACAATACACTATACAATGAAGAAAAATAAAATTATTTTTTGTTTCAAATTTCTCAAAAGATATAGAAAACATATATTTAATCTTTCTGCACATGCAGCCAGTGACATATGTTTCAAGGTTCTGAGATTAAAGATTCATGAAGATTTTTCTGTTTTTCTAGAAGCAAAAATGGTTTATGGAGCTCCCAGTCCTGTAGCTGGCCAGTAACTCTCTAATTTTATATTGTTTCCAACAATTGAAGACAGTTTGTGGACATGACTGTAAAGAAGACCACTGAAATGATCAGGGTTAAACATTTACACGTATTTTTTTATGTGGACAATTTCCATGGTCTTGTTTACACATTGATGTGTAAACATATTGATGTGCTCAAATTGTTGCACCACTACAAGTCAGTTTTCAACAACTGGCAGCAGAAGTTGGAAATTAACAGAGAGCTAAATCAGACTCAGCTGGTATTGAAGAACCTGGAGAAGGATGGAGACTAAACAAGGGAAGTTATATTGGAAAGACTACACCAAACACTTCTGCTAGGAAAGTAAGCCAACGCTTCATGTCCCTGGGGAAAGCTGATTCCCTTCACAGTGGTTCGGGAAGCCAGTTTGGACAGGAGTGACATAGTTTCAAACCTAAATTCTTATTTATTTCCAAGATTTCTACACATTGCAAGATTTCAGAAGCAGTGCTGGCAGTTTCTCAGTTATTCTGCCAACATGAACCTACTGCCTCTGATTTTGACCATCATCTCCACCATGCATATTCTATAACTACTTGGGTAGAAACTAACCTATCAGAAGGGATGTGTTTCTTCTACTAAGGAAGTGATACACAACTTTTAAAAAGTCCATACAGTGATTTCAGCCCTTGGTAAAGAGAGTAAACGTTTGATAAAATGCAAATAAGAGAGTCCTCTCCATTTCACTGAGGCTGAAATTCCATGTTACGTGTAATGCAGATCTCTGTGGAAACAGATGAAAAAAGTACGCGGAGAAATCTGGAAAAAAAACTTGTAACTAATTAGGATGATTTATAAAGGCTGTGAGTTAACCAAATCACAGCTATAGAAATGGAGCTGGCTGTGTTCATGCTTGCTTGGCTTTGGTCCAGCTGAACCTACGAGCACAGGTGTAACAGCACGGAAAAAACCCCTGAGGTGCAGGGCAGCCTGAGTTCTGGAAAAATGTAGCTCCTTATGAAGGAAACTTCACAAAGTGTGAAACCCATTCAACCCACTTCATTACACAATCTGGTTGGGACTCAGCCCAATTCCAAACAGGCCAGCAGTTCCAGTAGAAATGTTCAGATGCCTCCATACAGCATTCCAAAATGATTCAGATGTAGGAAAGTTTATTAACTTAGATGCAGTGGAGAGGAAATAAGTATAAGAAAATTGCTGGTACTCTGCCTAGGTTAATAACAAGGCATTCTGAAGGGGGGAATGCAATTCTGAAGTGCCCAAGTGGCTCTGTAAGGGTTAGTTTGGAACCAGCAGTACTCCAGTCAGTACCAGGCACTGACAGACAGAGACCAGCCCCTCAGGTTTCTCTGCTGTGACATCCAGACCAATGCTTTTATCTCAGGGCCATTATTTTGAATATCACAGCTCTGCCCTATATCCTTCACCATCTGAAAAGGAGTTGATTGCAAGCAAATAGAGGGAGAAGCTAACATCTCACAGAGGAAGGTCACTGCAGCCCAGGCCTGGGAGCTGACCTCATGGGCTGTTCTAATTGTACCTCACTGAGAGATAATACCATTTCCTTTCTGATCTCCCAGAGATGCCTGCCACTACAGCATTCTGGGAAAAAAATATTGCCTTCTTTATCTTTTGCTTTCTTCAACTTCCTTCATGTGTTGCAGGAAACCATTATATCTGGTGAGCTCAGAGAGACACAGTTATAAGCCACCATATCACTGTATATTAGCAAAATCACAGGAGTTTAAATAATATAACTTTTACAACAAGATTGGCTTTTATCTTGTGTTCCATTGTACTTCTCAAAATACCAAGTGCGTTTGAGTTTTGATAGTTTTTTTTCTCATCCTATATATGGCTTCTATGAGATATGACTCAATGCTCTACCAAGCTTGGAAAGTGGAACCACGTGCACAAAGTTGTGCTTAAGAATTTATTTAGATAAAATAGGAAGCATGACAAGTATTTAGTACAAATAAACTACAGAGTCTAATTTTGGCCCACATGCTAGTTAATTAAGATCGGATTTTGACTACAGCTTGTATTTATAAAATGAGTAAACTGAAAAAAAAACCTACTGAATGTGGCACATTTTTACTCTGCAATTTTTCAGAATAGAGACATACTTTTATACCCTGTGTAAAAATTTAAGAATAAAATACTTGCCTGATAAGTGGACACTTTCTTCATCTTCCTTGGATGCATTTAACAGTGAATTCTCAAGGATCTGTGCTGTACTGATGATGACATCATTTCTTCTGACAACTTCAGGAAATGAGATTTTCAGCTGAGAATCACCACTTAAACCAATAACCTGATACCAACGCTTCAGGAATGGACTAAACTCAGTTTTTAAATGCTGTTCTACCAATGGAACCTGAACAAAAGTTTTCAAAGAATTTAAAACATATTAAACACAGGATTAAAAATACATGCCTGTTTGCCACAAATGTTGTTAGATAAACAAAAGAAAAGTAAGCAGCAAAAATCCCCAAACCAACTTTCCCCTGCAACTTCTCCTGTAAAACCTTTTTGTCCCAAGAACTTTGGCTTAGCTGAACCTTTGAAAGAATGAACAAAACATGCATGCTCTGGCTATTTAACTGAGCTTATAAAGTGCTTTCACATTTATAAGAGGATATGGATATTTTTTATAATTTAAATAAAATTATTTAATGTATTTCTATATTTTAGTATTACAATTGAATATTAATTTAAATGTGCTAAATTTAACTGCAAAAATTAAAGCAATTATCAGAAAATCTGACAGAATGTTCCTTAACTACTGTGAGACTCACTAGGTGGCCTTCATTAACAAATTGAAACACAGAATACAAAAAATATTTTTATTTTTCAAAATTCATTACAAAATGAAACTGTACTTTTCCCAATAATGTGGTTATTACAGCACACCTAAATTTGCACTTGCACTGGGGTACACTAACGTAACTTGTGCGTGCACAAGGCTGATGGTGCAATGGAGATGATAGTCTAGATCTGTATGTCTTTAAACACAATTCACCTGGGGAAGCTGAGAATTGTGTTTATATTACTTTTTAAATGTTTGTATTAACAATGCATGATGTTTGAAAAATACTATTCTTTACAAAATGGACCAATTTACCTTATTAACAAGTACTATGACTTTTCCAGGTTCTGACGCTCTTTTCTTCTTATCCAAGTGATCTTTGGTAATGTAAACAGCCACTCTGGTTTTACCACTGCCTGTAGGGAGACATATGATAATATTCTCCCCATTCAGTGCTGGCTTTGCAACTTCCATCTGGTAATCTCTGAGGGTCAGATCTGGCTCAGGTGAGGCTCTCCTCTCCACTTCATCTTCATCTAAGGGTACAACGAAATATAAGTTTCAAACAGGAGGCTCAGAACATGTATCAGAGGAGTGAAAAAATGTCAAAGGGAAAAATATTAATTTACTGTCAGAAGTATGTTGTGAATAGAAACAGCACACTAGCACAGACAATGTTGCTCTGAGGACCAGTGCAGCTCTGGATCAGACCTGCTTCCATCCAGTCAGCACTCAGGGCAGGTGGAACAAGCCACAGTACAGTTTCACCCATCTATGTTGAAATGACTATTAGGTATAAATTCAGATGATACAGTTCAGTAGTACAGGAACCAACAAAGGTTGTGTTTGGAGCTGCAGTATTTATAACCTAGCCAAGCTTCTATGACATTCTCCTTTATCAATACTGAAATTTATTTGGTTACAAGGAAGTTACCTTTTTAAATAATTTCCAGAGAATGAAAAATTGAGCCATAGAAAGAAAAAAATACATGGAACACTTCAAAATGGTTAAGGGAGTTATAAAGTATAGAGACCAAACAGATCAGAAAATTCAATTGCCCACACAAGATGGAGCTAACTGCAGAATGTATCACACCTACTCATGGTAGATTACATTGCTTCTTAGCCTGACACACACATAATGCAATTGGGTGTTCATTAGAAAGCCATATACATTTGCCACCTAAGGCCAAAGCCTTCCACCTCTTATTGGAAATGCAATGGTAGAGTTTAGATCTATGGCTCGCAGAAGAAACAAACAATGCTCTAAATGTAAAAGTGAAAAAAAATACTGTTGAATTATTTTGAGTAGTAAGAAAAGCATATAAAATCTCTTGAGTTTACATATATTTAGGGAGTCAGAATTTATATATATATACATATATATATATATCTTAACATCAGAAGGATTTATTTCAATTGACTTTTCATGTTTTTTCTTTTCCTACAAATAAGTTTAGATCATTGTTCAAGTATTAACTGCCTCAAGTATTAACTGCCCTCAGTGAAGAAAATGCACAAATTCATTCTACTAGATTAAAAATGAGGGGAGAAAAACCCTAGCTTTGTTTCCTGATGATATCATTCAATGCAAAATCATGAGAATTTTATTATCACTGATACATTACCCACAAAGTAAGTATATTTTTCTAGTATTCCTGATTCCATTAAATAAAATTAAACTAACAAAAAGTAATGAAGCTTGATAAAACACTGCTGATGGAAACATCTGAATGCCATTCTAAAGTGTTTTTTGCTTGTTTTGCCTTTTAGTGTGAGTGCAGTGCTACCTGGACACAGGGACATTTGCACCAGAGAGTACTTGCTGTTACTTATCTGACTTCTACTGCTCTCTTTTGAGGAAGAACATTGTTTGCTTTCTGGTTGGCTAAATTCAATAGCTCAATCATATTGAAACTAGCACTTTATCACCCATCTGTTTGGTTAAATTTCAGTTCCTTAACATCCTCAATTAACAGTCCAGGCCTGAAAAATATTTAACTTAGCTCTCTCCTAGCTTCTTCAGCCCTTGTTTAGATAAAGGCTAATACAGGAATCTTTTCACAGATTAAAGAATTAAATACTTAAAGATTTTTCATCATGCACAATGTAGCATTAAGGAAGTTGTCTGCCTTCATACAAGGCTCATGTGAATTGCTGCTGCTGGGCTAAAAGAATGGCTATAATGATAATTATTCGATTGTCCTAACTACACAACTTTATAAAGTGTGAAATAAGCCTTGCACATAAAAATGCAGCTGAATCCACATGATTCTTTGCATTAAAATCCAAATCATGTCAGTATATAATGACACCATCCAAACATCTTTGTTAATATAACAGCCTTACTGTAACATTTCAAATTATAAAATCCATTAATAGTGCATCTGCATGTTCTTAGTAATTTTTTCTCATTATTGCTCTCACTGAGTTTACTAGACATGCTTAAAAAGCATGGATGTTTTAAAAAACTTTTTAACTAATCCCCTAGTTACTTTTTAACATGCCTTCTGTTTTTAAAAGTCACATGTATACAGAATATATACCAAGTAAACGCTGTGAAAAAGTCTGTTCTCCATTTTCACAAAACTGCAGTGCTTTGGTTTTTTTCTGGATTACTGGACACAGAGAATGCCCAATTTGCTTACTGAGAGATATTTCAGGAATCTTAAAGGATAAGGCCCTCATACATACATAAGTGCTGCCAAATGTCATGAGCCTGGCTCAGCCTGAGCAATGGATACAGCGTGTCCGCCTGTCCACAGAACAGAGAAGTTCCCATGGCCAGCCATTGCATGTGACAGAGTGAGTCAAAAAATACAATGTGACTGATGAATGTCCTCAGTTGCTAAAGAAGTGCAAAGTAAATTCTCTGGAGTTAGCAACACACAGACTAAAATCTCAGCTGCAGTGTAGCAATTTATATCTGAGCTATCCTGAATTTTCTGTGTACTTACAAATATGTGGATTTTAATACTTTAAAGCCTGAAACTATTTTAGAAGTATTTATAACAAACACTTTGCAGGCACGGGATATATAACATTTACAGTGACCTTACTGATGTAATACTAGGTTTATTAGGCCCAGCTGGCTTGAAAGGCATTCAGAGTCTTTTCTAGCCCTTGTACAAGACATAGTCCCAGCACAAATGTTATAAAGGCTAGATTACAAAAAGTGGTTCTTGAACTCTGTATAGGTAAACAGGCTGATCACCATGGTAGACAGCTCACAATTTCTTTTGCCTGAGGTTTGAAAAAAAAAAGAAAAAAAAAGACAACAAAAACTGGGATGTCTTTCACAACAGCAGTGTATAGTTTCACTCAGACTTCATACATAGCAAGATAATACCTGTCTGCTAAGTATCATTTAAACACAGTCCAATATCTAGTTTAAAACTGTATTTGGAACATGCACATGTGCTTAAATGTGAGATTCACAAAGATCTTCAGATAGCAACCTCCATTGCTCAGGCTGCTTTTACAAATAGGGCTACTAAAGTACTTGGGTCCAAAGTGGACCTTCATTTTTGTTCTGCAGGTTCTCAGGAGATGCTTCAGCTCACCTTTTGCTGCCTCTAAAACATTCCCATTCCCTCTCACCCTATGTGGGGGCCAGGCACAATCTAGCTCCTCTCTGAGAGCAAAAGAAACACGTCTGCGTGGCAGCATTACGAATATCTGTCCAGGTGACTGCACTGGATGACTTCAAGTCCCTTCAGCCTATGTGATTTCATCATTCTGCCTCACTGACCAGTTTGTACCATGATGATGACTAGAGCCCTGTTCAGATGATCTCAGTAAATTGACTGTTTTGGGGCTAGGACTTAGGTCCAGACCATTACCAGATGGTCCGGACCTAAAATGCCCAAAATGGCATCTGTTTCCCAACAAGTAAGAGTAAGTCTGGCATCTAAATATAGTGAACTAGAGTTTACAGTGAAAGAAAGCCTTTCATTTTAGCCCACTCACAGAGTACTTCCCCCAGAGCTTACATTGCAATTACTAAATAATAACAGAAGGGAAATGTACCTGAATCACTGGTTGTGCAACTCTGTTCCAGGTTTTCATTCAAGTTACTGACACTTCCATCTCCTATGGAGACATCTGACTCTAAATGAAAAGCACAAAGACATGCAGCATAATATATTTGCTGTACAAATATTAATGGCAAATACATATTGTTTGCTCTCTCCCTAAGTTGTTAAAGTAGGGTAGGTGAATGTCAGGCGGGGATGGCTGAGATCTAATTTTCTTTATTTTTGGTAGAGATTAAAAAAATGAACAATATAATTCATTTTCTTATGGAACGAAATATGGAGTGGAAGATTAATATCCAAAGCATGGCAGAGGTATGGCACTATGGGTCATGATTTATTGCCTAAAACCAGGGGTTCCAGACATCACCACCTGCATAATCCCCTTTAGTCCTATTTTACTGTATCTTTCCAGAAAGGTGAAAAGCCAAAAAAAATTAAAGTTGCTGGCAAACAGAACATTCTCTTCTACTCACTGCAAGCCATGAGAGCTACATCTGTAGCAGGAAAACAAAACCAGAACTGTGATTTTTATTTTTTTTTAAAGTTTCCTGGTATGAAAAGCGCGAAGCGCAGTTCCCGACCGAACGCAGGCGGCGGCGCAGATCCCCGCGCTCCGCTCGCCCTCTGCCGGGCCAGGCGCGCCTCACACGCGCTCGTCCAGCCGCACTTGCCAAAACCCAGCCCCTCCAGCATCTAAGGAGAGAGGTACACCCAGCTCTACCGGGAAAATCTGCTGCGAACAGCACCGCCCTGAGCTGTCAGCCTGCCGACAGCGCTCTGCAACCGAGCCCACAGCGTGCAGATGGAATCAGAATAATAGGGCTGAACAGTGTTTTGCTTAATTAGCTGGTGAGCTTGTTTCCATCGAGTTCTTTCCAGTGAATATCCTATTATAATATAGGATATCCTGTATCCTAATAAACATATTTTTCGCAATTTATTGTCCCCCCAAAAAATTATTCATGAAGTAAAATAGATTCTGGGAATGAGAATTTAGCACTGAATGGAAGATACAGTGTCCTAGAAAGAAATGCCTACAATATACACTATAAAGTCCTGGTGAGAGAGGTTGAAATTGACCTAGTCTGCATTCAGTAAAATTATGAAGCTATCTTAGCAACCATTAGGAGTCAGGTATTAGTAGTTTTTCTAACAAACGAATGCAATCAACAGAAAGGCACAAAAAAGAAGAAAACCCCAGCAGTTACAAGCCACGTTCAAAGACCTGTGACAAACTGATTAGCAGCATTAGTAGGAACTCCCAGCTATGAAGATGACACTGCTATCTCTTGCTTTCACTTTCCAGGAATCCACATAAAATAGGGAAGAGAGGACAAAATTAAAATTCTGTGTATCTATTCCGTATGGTCTCCTATCTAAAATGACTTTCTGAAAGTGCTGAGAATATGGATCCATAAAGTGTTTTGTACACAATTATCTGAATTACAATGTGCAGCATGCATTATACAACAAGCTCTCAACAGAAAACATCAGTGGTGACATGAAATACAAAATACTCATCTTCCAAAGAAAGGTGAATAGAACAACGTTCTCATTTTTCAACTGTGGCAACTAACTTGAATTATTTTAAAAGAAAATAAATTTTAAAAAACCCAGACCAGTAAGCATTTCACAAATAATGAAGATAAAAGAGTTAACAGCTATTTTTACCACTTCTGCTAATCTTCCCTTAGAGTCGTGTTTGCACATTGTAATGCGGAATTTCACAGGAAGATTTCACAGGAAGATTTTCAGTCACTTTACACTGAGTACTAAATAAGTAGAGAGACAATGGAATGGAATGCAATGACAAGCAAGCCTTGAAAAAGAGAGCTGCTATTATTTAAATTGTTGTTTATATAGGTAACTGTAGCAAAGTAATCCGTGTTGACCTTGCGAACTTGCTGTAGTGTAATTTTGCATGTGAAGTTTCTCATCTGTGTTTTTGCATGCTCAATTTTTCTCTAGTTATCTCTTAGGCTAAATGATCTACTTCTACTTGTTTTTATGGCCTTACTGCTCTCATACCTTCTGACTGTCTCTGTTTCATCTACCTAAATAAAAGGGTCAGAAGAAGCTCCAGATACAATACAAATGGCAGTAATTTCAAATTACCTGAAAAGCTTCTTTCTTCTTGAAATGTGTCCTTTTCAAGACATAAAGGAATTGTGGGAGTGTACTGCAAAACTGACAACACTTGACAGCATCAAATTATAAACTAGGTGGGTTCCCAGATTCTACTTGGAAGTAGAATCTGGGTTCCATTTGTATTTTAATCTGCCTGGTCTAAAATTATTGTTTTAAGAAATCACAAGAAAGGATGGAAACAGGAAATGAAAAAAGACTGGAGCGCTGTTAAGTCTCAGCGTACAAGTGCACTGATATCAAAGGTTACTGCACTTGAGGATGGCTGAATGTGAGGCAGTGCCTCTGCAGAAATCTCCAAGCAGCACTGCCTCCTGGCAGCCCTTGTTACCCTGCATCTACACTGCTGCTTTGGTTCATCTCAGAACTGTGTGTTTACAGTGAATCTGTCAATTGCCCCACTTACACTACTTTGGTTCATATCACAGAGCTGGTGTAGATCAGAAGAAATGAACTGCCAGCTGAAACCAAATGAGATTTGTTTTAATTACTTGTAGGCACACAGTACACATGAGTCAATCTGAACCAAGCTGATGGAATATATGTACTCTGTATTCCCTTAGCCATTTCAGTGCACAGATCTGCTCAAATGCCCAAGCTGCTAATACCCACTCTATTAATTTCAGTTCTGTGCTGAGACCATAGTTTTTTAGCTACAATTAGCTTGTGGCACACTAGTTAATAACTGATAGGTATAATTTTCTGTAATTCTCAACCCAACAAGAGGCAAGTAGAAGATCAGGCTAACAGCAATGAAAACCTACCCTCAGTAGGCCCAATAAGAGCCTCAGCTTTATCCAGAAAGAATAATCCAGTCTCATCTACTTTGAATTATCATTAAGTATTTGGCACCTCTTCTTTATATTGACAAATTATGTTCTAACCCAGGAAAATCAATTTTGCTGTAGTTAGTAATTCACTACTTGCTACAAAGCAGTGTGATATCCTGTTAATATCACGCAAAAGTAGAAATAGGCTACTACTGCTGCACATTGAAAGGCTGCAGTCATTTAAAAAAAAACATTCACGTTTGATAAAAAGAGAGCAGCCTTAGCTGTTTTACTCCTTTGGCTGAGTAGGCTCACTAGTATAATTTCAGGCAGGATTAACCTTAGCTGTAACTATTGTCTGAGCTCCATGAGAACTTGGAACACGCATGGTTCCTGAATCACGCAGTGCATGTTGGAATCACAGCTGTGTTTGGGCATTGCTGCTGGTAATTGCTGTCGCTCATAATCAACTCCCAAGGCATGTTTTTAAGAGCGGTCTATATGAACAACAGGCCACAACCATTCTTAAACATTTTTACTAAAAATGAGTATGTATGTGACGTGAGAAAGGTTGTCTGATGTTTTGTAAGTTAAAAAAACCTTAAAATGAACAGAAAAATTATTTGTTGGACAACACTGAAGGACTTCTCAAAACAAAAAATGCTTTTCAATATAGCATTTCCAGCCTTCTAGAAAGAAGTACTTAATACAGCTGCAGTTTTAGTGGCATAAAAACATTCCTCTTATCTTAAACTTAGTCAACACTGTAGGAGTTGACAATGTTAACCTAACATTGTCATTGGATAGTATAAGCCTACTATGGATGGGTGTGAAATAAAATACTAACCTAGTAATACTGATATTTTTATCAAAAGTATTAAATATATTTCAAAACTACTCATTTATTCACAAAGGTACCAGATCAAAATACCAGTTAGTGAACAAACCTGACATCACAGAATTCTTTTCCATGGATGTTTCCAACAGACTGTTCTCACTGCTGAAACTATCATCCACATTTTCTTCCTGTTTCAAATTCTCCTCTATGATGTATCCTGGTTGGCTTGTAACTTCTGTTTCTTCGTTTGTAGTCTGCTCCATCCCATTTTGTTTATTCTCTGTTCCCAGAAAATATAGAGAAATTCTAAGGCAGTTCTATAAAACATTTCATTTCTTTTAATGCAGAGCACAGAAAACACAGAACTAACCTGTATTTATCAGGCACATAACAGTATAACATATGGTCTTGGTCTTGACTCAAATGTTACAGTTAGGAATTTTGACCTTTATATAAATATTTGCATAAAAATTTACTAATTTACAATTAGAAAGTAAACTTAAAGAGGTTAATAGATATATTTTTATGAAGTTCTCAATTTCTGTGCGTAGGTGTTTGCTAATAGCAACATATTTTACTGTAACAAATCACAGGGGGTCAAATGACAAAACGTAGCATCAGTGTTCTTCATCCACAGTGCCCAATGAAGCTGTTTCCTCTCTGTGACCTTATATCAGGGCATGCTCCTGCAACCACACACTTTACACATCTACACACATCCAGGACTGTGTACATGGAAAATCACTTATCCTCTGGTAAGAGCAACACCATTCATGCTTTACACATTAGTCTGTACAGTTTGTTTTGAGGCCTACATTGCCCAAGATTACAAAGAAATTGTGGAATAAATACATTAATTCAGTAGTCCATCAAACCACTGAATTAAACTTCAGTTTTACCCTATACAGTCTGCACGATACCGAAAATTCAGAAATGCAAAATGTGAAAAGAATTGAAAACAAAAATATGAAAACAGTATTAATAATTTGTATATTTGTTACTTTGTTTACCTTACTGATGACAAAGTAGTGAAGACAAGAATTTATGCCTCACACAGCTGCAACACAGAATGAAAATTAGGATCACCAGAGCTGCTGAGCTATTCCCAGCATCCGAGTTCCACTCAAAATGATCTTCTGAGGCTCTGACTTAGTTGGTCTTGTCCTGGAGACTGCAACACTCAACCACCTTTGAACTGCATCCTCAAATATCACAGCTGCCTGCGTGTATCTGGCAGAACACCATCTGACTCCTGTCCAAAGCTGGAAGAGACACCTTCATGTCCCTCTTACCTCAGTCTTTATGCTCTGACCCATACGCAGCAACTAAAAGCACAGAGACAGCTCTGGTGAGCTCCTCAAGTGAGCAGGCTGAAGCTGCTAAATGGGAAATCTGTTAAAGTAATTTAGTCTCTAAAATTTTATAAAACATATGGGGACTAAAAATAAAGGATGAATTATTTGGGGGCTGCTTTCTTTTTTTATATTTAAGCATACAGGGGAGCACTGGGATAACTTTATGCTATTATAAACACTGTACAGGAATGAAAAGGAGTAGCCACTTTAGTAGTTTATTGCATTATTTTTGTAAATTTCGTAATGTTTTCAGACTTATGAATGTCTTAAAGTATGCAAAGTACTTTAAAATGCCAAAAATATTTGTAAATTGTTCTGTAAAGGAAACACTTGAATTGAAGAAGAAATTCAGGTAAAGTCTGTTTTGTTTGTTCAAATTAATTTTCAGAGTATATTTTATGAATGATTATAAAAATCACACTGAAAACCAATGGGTTTTAAAAGTAAGATTCAGTTTCATTGTAACTAAATCCATACTGTTGTAATTCTCATATTGCTTAATAAGGATTTTCAGTATTTAGATATCTATCAATTAAGCTGTTACATAACTTGATTTTGAAATCCCTGGACAAACAAAAGCATTAGTCCCAGTGTCACAATAAAACAATATGGTGGGAATCCTGCATTGCTTCTTAAGTAACAGTATAAAAAAAAAAAAAAAAGAAAAAAGAGAAGAGATATTAAAACCCCACACATCGGTACCAATGAAATAAGATGATTACCTCTTTCTTAAGTAACAGTACAAAAAAAAAAAAAAAAAAAAAAAAGAGAAGAGATATTAAAACCCCACACATCGGTACCAATGAAATAAGATGATTACCTCCTGTATTTCCACTTAAATCATCTGCAAGGTCTTCATGTTGGGTTTCACGGAGAGCAAACAAAAAAGAAGAGAACCAATCTTTCTTCTGGACTATTCTGCTCAGTAGCTCCCTTGCACCATCTCTGTTCCCATGATTGTCAGTAACAGCCTGGATCTGGCAAAAATAAAAAACCAGAAACAACCTTTACACAGACTTTGGAAATGGTCTGAGGAAGTTCATAAGAATAGTATAGGTGCAAAAGCATTTCCCTTTTAGTCATCATTAAAGCGTACTGAAAAATAAAGATATAAAGTAAACCTGCCACTCATCAGAAGAGAATTATTGTCCAACCTCATGTTCATCCCATATGGTTTTGGGTAGGATATATAAAACCTATGAGATCTGGAATTTTATTGGAGAGACTGGTAGTACTAGACAATGGTTACAACAGTAACTGCTATATAATAATTATTAGTATTGTGGAATAACAAATGGTGTTCAGACTAGTTTAGGGAATAGGCAACCTTGATTAAGGAGAAATGGTGTCACACAGTTTACCAAAGCTCAGAGTTAACCTGTAACATGACCTCATACATAAAATAGAACATTTCCCTTCTTAAACTTGGACTTCATCATCTCAGCTCCCCCTTAAAAATGCAATAGCTGAGCCTTTAGAAAGTGGCTATTGCCCTCAAAGGAGTTATGGAACAGTGTCCCAAGGCTGTCACAAGCAGAATTTGATGTGGTCACATGAGGAACAAAACCACAACCCCAAGAGCAAAGCAGCTTGAGACAAGTGTTCAGTCTCAAGGCCATTTTCTCAAGGCTCAAGAATCACCCATTCTGATATACCAGGAAATGGGCAGGCTTAGCAGTGGGAACACCTGACTGAGACGCATGACTAAAAGGAAGTGTGTGGAAAGTGGGAGACATTAGGAAAGCCTAAACTCCACTGGAGTTTAAACTGGCAGGGTTTGACACAGTTTGGTGGAAATACCAGCAGCAAAAAGGTGACCCAGGGGAACATGAGGACCTATTACCAGGGAACGGAGCCAGTAGCTTCCTAAAAGGTCTCTGCATCTGCCTGCTGTGTTACCATGCTTGACTCCCTACTAATAAGGGTGCCACCTGATGGTCACAAGACAAAATTACGTATCTTACAGTCAGCTCCCTACTAATAAGGGTGCATCTGATCATTGCTGCCACCTGATGGTCACAAGACAAAATTACGTATCTTACAGTCATTTAACTGAGAGGCAGCATAAAACTACCTCACAAGTGAATGCAAAGGCTCGGAGTGCAAATGTGACTTAGTTCTACCCTTAGTTTACCAGTTTTCCCCTTATTGCTATGGCAATTACTATTTTAATTTGTTCTAACACTGTTTCAGGATATCAGGTTTTTTTGAATTTCAAGTAGGTTTCACATTCCAGGCAAGTCATTCTTAGCCAAGTGGAATAAACACTGGCCAATATTCTCATCAAACGTTAACACTTCCTTGCTCTTGTCCAACTGGTATTTCTGCTCACGTCACTGCCTAGTGTGATAGTCCTCAGTGAACCTATAGCAAAAAAGGGGACAGAAAATCCTGCTTTATTTTAACTCAGTATTATTTAGGACTTTACAGACCATCACTACTTCCTGGTATGGTTCAAGGGACAAAAGACAATGATCTTCTGAGCCTAAGGTCTGTGGCAAAATGATAAGTAAAGTCTGACATATTTCTTCACTTAGACACTGTCTTGGTCCAACCCCCTGTTCCTTCTTTCTTCTTTGCCAGGCTCTCAGGTGGCATCCCAACTGCTGGCTCACTGTCAACAGTCTTCATCAGCTTACCTGGACCCATTATCTATTTCCCCCCGAGTCTGGGAACTCCCCTTTCATTTCTGCGTTTACTATGCCATTTGTACTTGTGGCTTCCTACCTGCCCCACAGGCCCTGGGGCTGGCCAGTGTCTGTGGCACTGCCCGCGCCCGGACTCACCCGATCCACGTCCTCGTCCTGGAAGATTCCCATCTGCAGGCACTTCTCGGCCACCTGCACGGTGCGCATCCTGTCCACCAGCGTGCCGTGCAGCAGCTGCACCAGGTGCACGCAGAGGTCGTGCTCGGCCTCCTCTGCCGGCGAGGGCAGCTGGCTCAGGCTGGGGTTGGCGTAGCAGGCGGCCAGGCTGCAGCCGCCGTGCTCCAGCGCCTGCAGGAACTCGCGGATCCAGCCGCGGTCGCAGGGCCCCCGCTCCACGGCCCGCAGCAGCTCCTCCGCGCCCGCCGCCGCGCCCCGCTGCTGGGCGGCCGCACGCACCCTGTCCTTGTCCTCCGGGCTCAGCGAGGGGAGCCGGTCCAGCACGGGCTGCACCTGGATGAACTGCTTCAGCCGCGGCCTGAAGCAGGAGATCGTGTAGAGGAACCGCTCGTCCCGGGTGTCCTGTGCCATGGCGGCGCCCGGCGCTCCCGCGGGCCGCTGGTGGGGGCTGCGCCCGGGCCCGGCCAGCAGCCAGGCCGCGGCCCCTCAGCGAGCCCTCCGCTGGCCCGGCCGGTCCGGTCCGGCCCGCCCTGCCCGGCACAGGCGCCGCTTTCGGTTTGGCTTGGCAGGGCGGTGCGTGAGGGCTCGGCTCGCCCGGACGGGGCTCGCGGGGCACGGCGGCAGCTCCGCGCCTGGCAGCGCTCAGTGCCACTCCTCAGTGTTGAAAACGAAACCTTTGACAGTAACGAAACCTTTAGCAGTAACCCCGAGTTGAAAAACCCGATGGTAAACGGAAACATGTCTTTCACTTTCCAGCTCATGAGAGCTCACTTCCCGGGCTGCTCACAGCGTTTCTGAGCTTTTCTGCACGCAGTGGCAGCAGTGAGGCGCTTGGTTGCTGTCTGAGGCTGCTGGAAGGTCTCCCCTGAGATGAGATTTCACCCATATCGTACATGTCACTGAGCTTCAGAAGCAGTCTTGGTTTCCATCGTGGGGGGTTGGGGAACCTCCGTGTGATTCTGAGGTAATCACAATGATAAACAGAGAGTGTCTGGATTACCGTGTTCAGTTTTGGTCGGGGACTGTTCAAGACACTGAAAATTTGTAGAGTCCGGAGGCAAACAGCATTGGAGAGCCTGTCACATGTTTGGAAGAACTACGTTTATAAAGCCTGGAGAAAATAAGGGTCAGGGAAGATCCAACCACTGTGATATCTGGGTGTTAGAGAAATAACTTGTTGGTAAAATTGCCTTGCTAAAGTCTAGGGCTTAGGCATGTTTCAATGATCTCAGACCTAGAGGGAGGTTAACAAAGCTTGGGAATAAGGATGTATCACTGATAGCAGACCCAAAAAACACAATTTATGGGCCTCAAATACACTTGGCAGAACTCCCAAGGTAAAGAAAAAACTAATGAAGACAGCTCAGCAATTGTGCTGAGATCAGCTGTGACTGGGTAGAAGATAATTCTGGCATGAGGAGATTGTGACCACTGATTTACAGACCACCAATCCAGGAAACCACTGACTCGGAAGAAGAGAAAGACTGGGTATGTGGACTAATCAGCATAAGAAGCGAGGGAATCGTCTAATCAATAGAAGAAAGAATACTAATTAATATGGAAAACTTTGTAACTTGTGGCCAGTGAGCGTTAATGCCTTTGTCTGCTAAAATGTAAAAAAATGTTGACAGTCGTGGTGCTGACTTTGTGAGTTTGCCGCCAAGCACCTCTTTCTGTGCAAGGCAGAACTGTAAATAAATCAAATACCTTGATTCTCTGTGTAGCTCAGCCTCTTGCAAATGAGGTGAAAGAACCTATCTTGGGACACCAACAGTTCTTCAGCTCCTCAAATTTGGATGATTCTTCACTGGGGTACACAGGACAAAGGGGAATTGGAATATGTTTCTTTAGAGGAGATTTTCTCCAGGTGTAAGAAGAAAATATTATCCACTCTAGAAACAATTAGACTTTGGAATATATTGCTCAGAGAAATAGCAGAAATTTCCTCAATAGAAATATTCAACGCTTTGCTTGACAGTGTCCTTGATTTAATGTCTTGCTTTTAAAAGAAAGCCAGCTATCTCCAGAGGTCCTTTCCCAGCCTAAAGTATTCTGTAGTTCAAATTGTACCCTCAGCTGCTTGTCACATTGAGATGTGCTGCAGTAGTCTGCTCTCAGAGGAGCTTCCTTCAGCTGGAGGCTTCTGTAGAATAACTTAATTTGGTTTTACTTTCATTTCATTGTTCTTTCTCCTTATCTCCCGTTTCACTGTTACTTCATCATTACTTTTTCATTTCTACTTTATGCAAGTTTCCCTTGAAAGATTTCTGTAAAAACCATAATTTTTTTCCCCTTAATACTTTTTCTTCTGCCTCCAGCACCTTTGCTAGAAGACGCATGAGCCTTCCTTGCTCAGTCTCAGGAGCCTGCAGGACTCAGTGTGTGCAGATGGATTGTTTGTGTGTTTGCTTTGTTGTGTATGCTGTGACAGTAAATCAGGCTGTATATTAATTCCAAAACAACCCTTTACTGGCTCTAAGAGTTTGCAGACATTAAAAGGACATTTGAAATTTCCAGAGATAAAGAATGCTACTTGTTTATTCCAGCTAGTGTGAGGTTGCACAGATGATGGCTGAGCTCCTGCTCTGACCGCAAATAATGGAAATATTTGCTAAATGACTATTGCTCTCCTGGACGTTTACACTGATTTCTGAGACCTTTGTCCCGTTCAGATGTAAGTGAAATTGGTGTCAGGGTTCATAGCAGTCGCTCTGACAGTACAGGGGAGGAGCATTCGGCTTTCCCCTCGGCTATCGCAAAGGCTGAGCAGTGCCAACGCCCGGCCCCGCTACAGACCCGACGCTGCCCTTCCCTGCTCGGCTGGAGCGCAGGGGGGAAGCCGGGACGTGGCCCAGCCGCCACGGCTGCAGCACTGCACAGCACATCAGCGCACAGCACTGCACTGCACAGCACAGCACATCAGCACACAGCACTGCACTGCACATCAGCGCACAGCACTGCACTGCGCAGCACAGCACATCAGCACACAGCACTGCACTGCACAGCAGCGCACAGCACCGCACAGCACAGCACATCAGCGCACAGCCCTGCACTGCACAGCACAGCACATCAGCGCACAGCACCGCACTGCACTGCACTGCACATCAGTGTACAGCACCGCACAGCACTGCACACCAGTGCACATCATTGCACTGCACTGCATGGCCCAGCACAGCTCTGCACAGCACATCACCGCACTGCACCGTGCAGTGTACATTCTCACACGGTGCTCACACTGTATGAATATTTATAAAGAATATTTAACAGAGAGGATGGGAAGATTAGGGGTGCTGATCTGCAGGTGTGGTATTAAGTACACCAGTCACGGGAGGAATCATTCCTTCTCTTGTGCTGGTATTGCAGTCTCCTACAATTCTATTTGTCTTCAGCATTTTAGAGCTCAGGAGCTCCGATAAGCAGACTTACAATTTATCAGTGGGCAAGACTCCAATTGCTTCACCTCAGCAGGCAGCCAGAGGCTAGCAGTGCATTTCAGTTTTTTGTATGTTACTTATGATGCTGGTGAATGAGACAGGAACTTTGATGAGTGCTCACCAGAGAGATGAAATTGCTAGGGCACAGTTTACAGCAGGAAAAGGGAAGAGAGGCCCATCTGTAGAGAGCCAGCAGTGAGGTGGGAGACCAGAAAATGCATTTGCAAAGTGAACAGCAAGAGAACATGGAAAGAGACATGCAGTTGGGTGTATGCTTCCAGGAAACAGCAGGTGGGTCAAGACACATGACTACTGTGTATTGCAGTAAATCTGTGCCTGTAGATGAATGTGCACATCCAAATAGTTCAGATTGCTGCACAGCTTAACTATCAAAAAGCATCACAACCTGCCCTTTGCTTTAAATGTTGAACTACACCTGTAACTGGTAGGAGCCAATTAACTTCATCAAGAGCTGTGCTGATCTGTATAGTCTCACCTCTCACATTTAAAGTGATTGTCCACATTGCTTTTGTAGCTTCAGCTACTTTAGCTATTCCTGAATGTCCAGGAGACTTCTCTATATTTACACCTTATAATTGATAGGTATTTTTAGCCACAGGTTTTTAATATACATAGCCAAGTGTTCCTAAGTTCAAGCAAACCCAAAACTTGCTCCTAAAGTTCTGAAAGCTGCTATGGATATGTTATAACTGTGTTGGGTATACAACCCTTAGTTTGATTTGGATAACACAGATCCATTTCTATAAAGTGAAAACAAGACTGGACTTATAGGGAGGCCCACCCCTTCAAACCCCCTCCCCCCACCCCCAAAAAAAAACACCCAGCAAAATCACCTGCAAATAAAAGGGGCAATTTTTGCTGTTTAGAAATTTAATAAATTTCCATACTCAATGGTTTTTACCTGTTTCTGGAAGAAAAAAATGTTGAAGCAGTGGGTTTTCATTGAACCTCAACAAGAAAAGAAGTTACCTGAGAAGCCAGATCTTTCTGTGGCAAGGAAGGGGCAGCTAGAGTGTTGCAACTACACTTTCATCTTTTCTGCATTCCTTGGCAGGGAGCTTAGAATCTCCATAACTTTAAGTCTTCCTTATTTGCACCCATTTGAGATTTTTTTTCCCTTGGTACAAGGACAAAGGAAAGAGCAACATCTCTTTGAGCCAAAAAAATGGAGTAAGTGTAGCTTTTTCTTCACTTTGATTGACTGCAGTAGTTGTCACTCTTCTCTCCTCAATGCTCCTTCCTCAGACCACCTGTTTTGCTCAATCTCTTTACAGTAATGAGAAATACCAAGTGATAAAATTGGACAAAAGGCCTTTTGTAATGCAATGCTCATGCATTATACTTTTCCCATTAATTTTATTTTTATTTTATACCAGTCTTTTTAGAATGCAGCATAACAAATGCCTTTTTAGAAAATGGGCTAACTTGTTTCTTGTAACAGACATGAGTGTTACCAGGCTGAGATAGAGCAGAAGTCCTCAACACTTGCTATTTAAAAAAACCCAAACAAAACCTCACAAAAGGTATTTGTTATCCAACACTCCTGTTTCAACTGAAGTATATGCAGGCAGAGATTCTGAGTGGTCCCTAGTGGGAGGAAAGATGTGTGCTAATGTCTTTACAAACAATTCCATGGATGAGGGTATGGGTGTTAAAATCTTTGAAATAAGTCTTAATGTCTTTGCTAACGTCAAGCAGCAAGTTTGTTGCGGAACCCACACAGCGTTGCTCCTGAAACAGGCAAGGGTCTACACGAGCCTGAACTTCTTAACTTTGGGGTAAAATGACAGGCTCAGGGGGGATATGTGGTAGGTGGTTTGGGAAGGCGGTACCTTCCTAGCACCTCGGCTAACGGGAAAGGAAAAAGGCCACGTGTGGCCAGGAGTTCAGGATAAAAGGAGGCTGCACCCTCTGAAACAGAGAGAAAACCCCACGGGCATGTGCCCCAGGGGACTCTCCCTCCCTTTATTCGAATAAAGTTGCAGGAGTTCTCTGTCTTCTTTTTGGACATAAACCTCTGGAGTTTGTGGATTAATTTTCCTGATACTAGGATCTGATCCTGCAAGGCACTGAGCAGTTCAGCCTCCCTGTCATCATGGTAGAAGAACAGTCAGCCTGTTGTACCATTTGGCCCTTTCAACAATCAAGAGTAGCGTGAGGCAGTAGAAAATTTGATCTTGTATGGGAAGGGTTGGTTATCTTTTCAGTGACAAAGGTATTGACTTAATTTTGGTATCCTTAAAAGCAAAGGTAAAGCAGAGCAATGCTCAGTAGCTTAACACACACAAATTTTAAATGAGGAAAGATTCACCACCTTGGGTTTACCTACTGGCTGTGTATGACTGAAGAGTTGTGTTTCATTCTGACCCCAATATACAAGGAATATATCTATGTAAGGGACAGCCACTATTGCATCTCTCTGTAGCACTGATTTAGGACAGAGGGTTTACCTTGGTTTTAGGTAAAATTTAAGTGCTCCCCCTCTAACTGGATTACATGCTTTTCTGTAAACAGTACTCATGCTAGAGGAACTTCACATTAAAACTGTAAGATTAGAAAATCATATGGACATTTAAAAATATTTGAAAGCAGTAATAAAAATGTCATTTCCTTCTAAAATAAACACAACATTTGAAGCAGAATAATATTTTAATAAAATTAAATCTAAGTATTCACAAAGCATTATGCACATACAGTACATACTGTATTTAAAGCCTACAGACCTTAGATCATTTTATTCTAATGTAGTCAGCTTTGGACACAAGCTAAGCTTACTTATTTTGTAATAAGAAAGTTTACAATTGTTCCTGAAAGTGATTTTACATATATACATATATATATATATAGCTCTATATCTATACTCCTACATGTAAGTGTAGGTATATACACACACTTGTGTGTATGTGTGTATATAAATATATATACACATACACATACATACACACCTATTTACATCTATAAAATACACACATGCACACGACCACAGCGTGTGTGAGGTGTGCGTGTGTGTGTGCGAGAGCATTGTAAAGGGGCCAGTCAGTACAAAGAGGTAACTGCAAACAGCCACCCTAATAATTATAAACCAAAAATGTGTAAAGTATTTTAAAATTAAAACATTGTTAATAATTTGTATTGAACAAAAGGAACACAGTCTTCTGCATTACATAGAAATTAGGTTTATTGCATTTGATTATGTTTGTGTGACAGATGAAGAGTACCTGTCTGCTCATCACAGCTGAATTCTATGATGCAATTAAAAAAATAACAATACAAAAACCAAAACCCAATATGTGATGGAAACAAATGCTTCAATTTAATGCGGTTTTGTGGATGTGACCTATGGTGAGACTTTCCACCATATGGCAGTTTTCCTCTCTGTTAAAATACTATCCTACTTCAACTAGTTTGGAAGGAGGCTGTGTTCTCTGTCCTAATTGTTTCAAGCCCAGAAACTTGGCTACCTTATTATTTCTGTAGATTCAGACTCATTGTGACGTATTAGAGAAAGCTCACTACAAGAAAGATAAATCAAGTTTCAAAAGTGAGCTAGAAGAGCATTTTTCTTAAATTTTAGCTTGGTCAGGTAGGAGTTTTTCTATGTGAATTATTGTTATTGGTCTCCTATTTGCTCTGAAGACATATCCACAATAAAATACTATTTCCATGACAGCAGTAAATGGTAATCTCCATGCAACGTAAACTGTAATTTCAGAACATGCATGTTATTTAAAAAAAATAAAAATATAAGGTGCCTTGAGAATGCTGGCAGTTTTACATTTGGAACATACAGTTAATGTGTGTATATATATATTTACATCAGAACTGCTCAACTTTACCATACAAGCTTCAGATTTAGGAAAATATACAGTACTTTTGCATATAATGGTATATTCCTTGTAGCCCCTGAGTCAAGTATAGAGGATTTAAATACAAAAAAAAAAAAAAAAAAAAAAAAGAAGGGAGAAACAGCCATTAAAAGCACTTACATTTTTATGTGAAGTAATAGTATAAAAGTACTATTTCCCAGGAAGACCAGGATCAGAAACATGCCTATGAAGACTCAAGATTCCTACAGTGCTTAGTGAAGATTCTGGCAAGGAAGGGTGCCTAATTGGCGGGAGACAAGTTTTACAAGGCTGTGGGGGATGCTCTACAGACTGGTCACGTTCTTGGTCTAAAAAAGAAGCCAGGTTGTCTTCTGAGGCTGTGTTCAGGTGCACTCCACTTGAGAAGGATTCTTTGGATTTCAGTTTTGATTTTTCAACATCTGAAATTTCAGGACACTGTAAGGGAAGAGAAAAAACATGATGGTAATAATTACATTGGTCTCTTCCAGGCCCTTGTTCTGTTCAAAATTAGCACATTCAGATGGTCAACGGAAAATCATTTTTGAAAATTAAACAGAGTAGAAATATTTTTTACATGCTACTGCATTTGATTTAATGTAATTGAATGCAATTCTGCTGATTAATTGTAGAAGTCTGCATATCTTTTCCTCCCCTCAGACTTGCTAATATGACAACAAGACACACATATTAGCAGCCCTTTCTGAAGGACTGATTACTTTCAAGACCCAGTCTAAGAGTATGGATATCAACATTCTGGAATATGAAGTTCTGTTTTAGAGCATAACTCCAGAACTGCATAATTCTGAACATTCTAACCACTTAGATTCCTTTTCTGCTAACTTTTATGAAAAAAATGACAATGAAGTAAATCTGTCTGATTATAATATCATTGTATGAGTCTCTACAACTCTCATAGAAAATGTGGCCTCTGAAACTGTGGTGTTTAAGCTCACTGTGGAGGTGCTAGGTCAAAATAATAATTTCATAGTCCTTAAACTAGTGAACCAGCACCAGACTGGTGCATTTCTTCCTCATAAGATAAAATACTAGGAAAACTCTTTTGGTCTTATGGACATGTACTTACCTGAGATGAAGGACTGAAACTTCTGTCTGTTTTAATTGATGCTGCAGGCTGAAGCTTTTGTATGACCCGGACTGCTGGCTCTTGATACTCTGCACTTGCTGTCACCATGCTATAGGCAGGTGGAATCAGTGCTGACTGCCTTTGCAGAAGCTGCAGGATGGTTTGGATATCAGCAGTCATTTGGGATTCAAGCCTAGAGAGGGAATATGAAATCAGTTAGCTAATGGCCAGGAAAAGGTGTATTTTACACACTGATTACAGAGGTGTTCAAGAGGGGTCTGCAGTTTACCAGTGAAACCATCGCTTGATGTGGCTTGAACATGTCTTAAATAGAAGAGAACAGTAGAGGGAGTACGGAGCCCTTCCAAAGCTTCTGGCTCTCCCTTTCCTTTGCAGAACAGGCCTGCGAGCTTTTCTCTGGTTTTTGCTACACTAAGAATGCTACACTGTGCCTTAGGTTTGCAACAAGAAGCAACGCGGGGGACTGGGTATCTGGTTGAAAATAACTGGAATGTATTCTCTTCATTGTAACTAAATTGATTTGTGCCGGCTGGACATGGGACATTATTTTGATGCATCTGACAATGAATTCTGACAGGCTGATACAATGCACTGAACTAAGCAGAAAACTACATTTGTGTTTTTCCACAGTTAGAAAAAGAAAGATGTTTCCAAAACCATCAAAAATCCAACTGCCCAAATCTCATTACTGTGAAAATTTATTCAAACTTATGCAGGCCTCAGAATTAATGTCAGCATTTCTAATGTTCAAATTTTGTATGCTTAAAAATGTTTTTCACCTTTTTATAAATTTGTATATGACTTCTGAAACACTTGAGTTGGTTATGTTGTTCATACTTACAATTCCACAGCACTGAAATGATTTTTAAATGGTCTTGCCAAAAATCTGTGACAAACTCAGGAAAAGGTAATGCCTTTTGTACCTTCCCAGCTGCTGGAAGGCTACAGCACATGCTGACAGATGGTAATGCAGATAATACAGCCTTCTGTACAGCAACTGAGCTTCTGACAGAGTAAACAAATCTTTGTCAGCAGCCTTTAATGTTACTTGGGCTCCCTACAGTAGCAGAATTGATCTCGTGCTGTCAGATTTTTGCTTTTACCATGTGCTGCACTGATGTTATTTTTTATCCTCTTGGAGTTGTCCATTGCCTGTATCATTTATTTATAAAAGCATCTGTGAAATGAATCCAAAAGGTATGACCAAAGTGTATTTGGGATGCTGTTTCTTCCTTCATTGGGGAAAGATGGTTTTGTGGCATCAGCTCCCAGAGAAAATGGCCCAAACCCAGACTTTTGTTAGAGTCAGACGTGCCCTACTTGCCCTCTTGGTCAGCACCCTTGGGTTCTTTGCTACTTGCCAGTGTGCTGTTCTCATACAAGCATGTTGTTGATGCCACAGGGTGAAACGCTGCAGGAGCAGCAGCATGCCACTATCCAGAGAACTTTCATCTGCTATACCTGGGCCTTAACCCCTCAGTGAATAAAAGCACTGGAGGATATACATTCGAGATTATTTTTGGCTTTGAATTAACTCTAAAATTGCTCCCCTCTTACTTTGTTAGTACTTGAATATTTCCTTGTACTTCAAATGAAAGAGTGTCTCTGGTAGTGTTTATTCATCATCATTGCATATAAAAGTTCACTTTCCAGTCTCCAAAATATAAAAAAAATCCATGCTACCCAAACAAATAGGAGAACCTTAAATGCTTGGCCCATAGTGTCCATGAAATTCCAATTGCTTAAAGAAGAGAAACAGAGATAATTCTAGGGACATATTCCTTTCTAGCCCTCTATGCCCATTTAATAATTGAGTGTTTTGCCAAGCCTCTAACTTGGAAACATGACCATGCTTTTAAAGCTAGCAAGTCAGAAGTGACAAAGGCAGGAAAGGATATTGTCTGTTATACTTGCAGAAAACCCAGCAAGACCCAAAATACCAAAAGCATGAAAAACTTTAAAAACATGAGAATAGTTTAAAGAATAAAGTGATATAATAAAATACATAAAATTTAATTCTTAGTTCATCAGCAACAATTGTATTTGCTGACAGAAGAAAATACTAACAACTTGCATGATAAAACTATGGTAACTTTGAGGTACAACTTCAGTTTCAAGAGCTTAAGGTTTCAGGAAATGAAATGTTACCAAAAGACTACATACCATTGATGGGGATCCTGCAGGCATTTAGTTATGTGACATTTACAGTTACTTAGATTACTTGACTTTAATTAGAAATTACAGCAGTTTAGGGTTAAGTGTTAAAAATGCCTTTTTAATGCATTATGCCATATTCAGGAATGAAAATACTCTTGTTTGATTGGCTTCTGGTTCTGAAGGAATCAATATGTAGTTAACTTGGCTTTAAACTGATTGCTAAAATATACAGCCCAGAATGCCACTGAATAGCTACTAAAGGATGATTAGGACTGAGTATGTGTCATAGTATTTGTCATGGAAATATATTAAAAGTAATGTAATTACAGAGTGAAAATAATGAAAAAAACCAATGGTCCTGACCATAGGGCAATTTAAAATTATGTGAAGTTACATGGTAAATTACAGTGCAGGATGGATCAAAATTGTGTAACCATATTTTTAAGATGCTGTAAGCTGTGCTGCTTAGCTGCCAGTAAAGAGCAATATATTAAGCAAAGGTGATTTTGGTCTCTGATAAAGAAAGCATAATTTTTCTTTTGTAACAGGTATAAGTATTGTGCTTTTGCACACTCCTATGTCTTATTATAGAGTTGCAAAAAGAGTTAATGCATCAAAAAGGGAATTAATCTGCAATACATTTTAAAAAGCAGGCGGTTGGTGTACTTTGAGTCTCCAGGAAAGAAAAAGTACTTCAGATCCTGAAGATACTGAAAATTGCTGTTTTGTGTCCCTGCCCATGGCAGGGGGTCGGAACTAGGTGATCTTTAATGTGCCTTCTAATCCAAATTGTTTGATGGTTCTGTGATCTAGGAACAGCACTCTTGATGAGGTGAGATTTAAATTTAACAATTTAAGGTGTCTCAGTACAACTTCTTACTTAAAAAGATGGTGTAAAACAGTCAGCTGAGGAACAGGGCTCTACTGCAAAGCCATTCCGAGTAGCTAATGTGCGTACCTAGAGGCAAAAGACATGAACATTCTGGCAACGTTTAAAAATTGTGTACCCAGATTCCCCATAATTGTTTTTTCCAAGATTCTGGAAAGCCTAACTTAGGTGATATGCAGCCTCCTCAGAATACAGACACACAAAAAAGTGATATTAGCATCATGCATATTTTTGTACTTTTGAGCTTCTGAAGATCTGAATGCTTTTGGAAACTTCCTGCACAAACTCATTCCTCCTGTAGCATCTTCAATATCAGTTGTATTATGTACTCTTTCACACATAGGCTCTTTTCTCTTTATTTTTACCTGTTAAGTTGTTCTTGAAGTAAATCTAATCGATTCTCCACTTCCCCATATATAAAATCACTTTCAGTTTCACAGATTCCCCATGTAACATGGGATAATGCTGGTTGAACTGGGGAGTCCTGGTACTCCTGGATGTTCTCCTGTTCCCAGTTTCTTTTGTTGATGTCTGATGAAAAAAAAAAACCAACAAAACCAACAACATATAAAAATATAGATTTTTATACATAGATTTAGAGAGACGTTGACACTTCTCAAGCATCCCACTTACTGAATTTCTCAAAACATTGAAAGTTAAATTGGTACATTGGCCAGAGAGACCGAACATCTCTCTTTGTTCCTTAACACTCCTTAAGGAAAGATAAAAGAGGTCACATACATGCTAACATTTTGAAACTGCAAATAAACAAGCAGCTTTTTCTAGTCAGCATCATCAGAGTTCTGCCACTGAAAGGCTTCTCTTTAGTTTTGTTTCTATAATTTTACAAATGGATCCCAAATTTTCCCAGTGTTTTTTTAGCAATTCACTGAAAATAGAAATTTTTGTTCTAACCTAAAAGCATTAAATGATGTATTTGAATGTCTTTGATAGTGTGCTTCAGAGGCCTAAGATTCCTTCTCTTGCCCTTGAATGTGATATTGGAGTGTATTCTGCTTAGCTCTTTGGTGTGAAAGAAGGATTTGCTGCATTGAATTTGCAGCACTGGGCATGTGGTACAGTGCATTGGAATGTCCCCACTAGAGAAAGGTGTCAGGTCTCAGGGAGCTGCCATTCTTACCCATAACTGTAACACTAAGGTTGGTGAAGTGTAATGTGTTTTCTCTGAGACAAGGGCCATTTAAGGCAGCTCATGCTGCTTGCAAAGGGGTACTGCTTATTATTCTCATAAAGGAAATTGATTTTCATTGACGCTGCTTTTAGCATCACTACTCTCTCACCCAATCCATTCAGTTCTGTGTAAGGCACGTCTCTGAAAGTCCTACAGTACTGTGGGGTGAAAGGTGCCTGTTCATATTGTTTAAGGATTTCAGACTCCTAAAAGAATGAAATATTCAGCATTTCTGGGTCAGCCAGAGATCACTTTGATATTAAATGAAGCTTCATGGTAAACATGATGTATCTAAAAATACTCCTTATATGAGTAATTTATATTTGTTTCTTTACTTCCAGCCTCTCATAAAAAAAAAAAAAAAAAGATCATTATTACAGGTCTCACCCTATAACTGCTGCACCCAAATTTCATCCCTCTTGACCCTCCCAGTTCTTAGATCTCTGTGACCAAGCACTACACATGACTAACAAACAGAGCTCAGGGACACACTTTACTTTTGCTTGGACTTCTGGTTTGTGCTATTTCTCTTTCCTCTCTCAGTTTACTTAATTTACACAACTGTGGATTTATTAATTAGTTACATTCTTGGCTCTATGCCATTTCTCCTGTTCACCAAGTTGTTGAAAGGTTACACATTGATTATCATGGGGATGTACTTCTTGCACTTAACAAGTATAGAATGAAGATCTTGCTGTGACCTCTGCAGAGCCTACAGGTGACTTACTTAGGTTGAAGAGTGCTTTTTCTACAGCTCACCCTGCTCCCTATAGCCTTTGTTTACTCTGAGTTAATCAGTCATGCAAACAGTCAAAACTGGTCAGAATGACTCATTCTTCTTTGATGTGATAAAAAAAAGCTGTTTAAATTTTAACATCTGCTCAATACTATTACCATTAGAGTTGTATTTGTAATTATTTAACTACAGGAAGTTATACAACAAATTAAACTTCTTGTTGCACCCAGGCTGCTGCTTCAGCATACAGCTGGGCAAAATCCTTGACTGCTTATAAGGCATCTGCAGTTGGATTTGAATCCCACATCAGTCTCTGAATGATTTGCTCAGAACTTCTCCTTACACTTCTCTTGGCACTGCACGCTGTTAACTCAGCATAGGTTACATTCATTTCACACTTGTGAAATTTTTCTAAGTAACCATAGCAGCTAGAGCCATGTTTCAAAGAGAAGAGAAAAAAACCCCACAGTGTGGGTGACATGTAAGAGCTTTGTCCAAATGCTAATAGCTAATCCTTTTCAAACATGTCATTGAGCAGTGTTTCTCTAAGAAAGAAAGAAAGAAAAAAAAAGAAGTTCCCACTCAGATTTAGTATTTCAAGTATATTTAGCCAGGAAGGGGAGCTCTCACTACATGATTCCAAGTGTAAGAGACTTTCTTCTCTCTCTATCTTTCTTTTTGTTTTTATCAGACAAAGATTGTTATTGTATTATCTGATCTTTTGTTAGCAGGTGGTAGAAGGTTTCCTGGAGCTGTAGAGTGTTTGAATTTCATGTGACCACCAGTAACTGATTTTATGCATTGGACAGAAGGAAGAGGAAATAGATTTCATCTTGGCTACAAAAAAACCTGTTCTGCTTCCCAGGAACTTAAGCCGATGGAAAGAAAGAGATAAAAGGTGTCACAGAAGCATTTGGTAATTTGGTTTTGGGAGGCACACATAGTACAATTTGCAGTGTCCAAGGAAAAGCGGAAAATCTCTCAGCAAACTGAATGGAGCATACTATGAAAAATTGAGGGGTAAAGTCTCAAGCTATGAGTTTAGGTGCAATGTGTTTTGTAAATCCAGTAGATGTGTAAGCAGTGGATTTCAAGAGCATTTCACTGCTTTTTAATGTCCTGTAAAAACATGGATGTTGTAAAAGATGTTGGTTATTTTGCACAATAAGTCATTCATTAAAATCACAGATTTTCAGTGCCATGCATTATCCTGGGGAAATCACAGCTGGTTTTGCCCCAGAAATTTTTGTCCCAGAAATATTTGGAGACTATTGTAATAGATGCTTAATTTGTGACAAAGCAAATGATTTGGCACTGAAACAACAAAATATGTTCACACACACTATAAGCAAGTTAATACTCTATAAAACATGGTGTTACTCATCTAAGTGTCTTTTCAGGTATTCCATATTCATTAGTTACCTCAGAAAAGCCCATCAGCAGCTACAGCTGTATAACCAACTCTGGTCTTCCAGGGCTTGAAGAATCTTAGACTGGGAACTAAGTCAATAAATGTATAACTAGGTTCACCAGAAGAATTGAATAATCAGTCTTTTAGCCCAAATAATGACCAAGTGAAAATAGCATTTTTCTTTTATCTAGAGCTAGCAGCTACAGAAAAATTCTCAGATCTTCACAAAAGAGCCATATGTTCAAAATTTAAAAGTTGCATTCTAAGATTATGAGAGAGATGTTTATACTGCTTCTGCCATACTATACAATGCATTATTTTCTTTCCATTCATTCAAGTAATGACCAAATCTTAAAAGAAAACAAAAATAATTAAATATGTATCAGTCACAGTGGTAGCGAATTGGACTAGCTTTATACAAGTGCATTTGTATCCAAGATTTATAAAGTACCATAATATAATAGGATACATAAAAGCAGAGTTTTTTTCACAAGTTCATTATGTTTGTAACTACTCTTAGGGTAAGTCATAATCAATCTCTAATAGACGAAGTAAGAATTTAGCTTAAAACATGTATCAGGAAAAGCTAATCTTATTCACCTTGATGGCTTTACAAATGTTGCAAGAAAGCTCATTACCTTGCATAACATTACTAGAAGTGCTAAATTACAAAGTGGGAAAAAGACTGTAATCTTAATCAAAATATGTAACCTTTAGATATGCTAAATTTAGCTCAAATAAAATCTGCAATAGGTTGCCTTGGAAAATGTTGCTATAGCTGCAAGGACACATTTCTGGCTATTGGTAGGGGAAAGGAAAGGTTTCCAATTGCAGTATGTATGCAACAAGTTCATGTGGTGTGGATTTATAGGGCCTTAACTTGAAGAGACCAGACTTGATATATTCATAACTCTGAGATGTTAAAAGCATTGTTCGGTCTGATTAATCATTAGGCATATTTAAAATGATAGCTTAGAAGCCTAAAGTTTATTGAATGATGGTTAAATGGTTAAATTATCTCAATGGAAACTGCTGAGGAAAACAGCATTAAACAATAAATATGTAATTCTTCTCTTCAGACTGAAAGAATTACAAATGAACTTGCAGGGATATTTAAATTGTATATTAATACAGGGTTTTTCATTAATTTCCTTTCACATCACTGAGAAAATTAATATTTTAGTATATTAGATGTAATTTTAATTATGTGACTTAACTCTATGTAAAAGTATCTGAGATTGTTAAATAGTTCCTGATCATTTGTCTATATGGAAGCTCAAATCTTTATTCTTGTGCGTTACTTTTGGAAGTCATGATTTTCTTCTGTATGGTGTAACGGTACTCCTTTAACCAACAGGTGCAGCAAGACAGGATAGCATTCTTTCAAGATATTATGACTTTTTTTCACTTAATTTTTGTTGTGCCTTGTCACTGCAGAGACTAAAATTAGCTATCTGAAAACCTATTTTTGGTGCATGTGCATCTATCACTAGGTTTAGTTACCTATACTTTTTTACTATCATCAACCCTGGCACATCAAATACCCTTTGGGAGATACTGTACTGCTTTAAGTGCAGCTGTCATCAATGGGCACTCAGGGAAGTCCAGTACCAGCGGATAATTTTGTAGTTTGTTTAAATTACTTATGTAGTTCAGTTACAAGATGATTTGTAGCAAAACCTATAATGACCTTTTGGATGTTGTACAAGCCAGTCCCACAGAATTGTAATCCAGTTCCCACTGAAAGAAACTATATTAATTCTCTTGAGAAATAATGATTTTTGATCTAAGATATTTTTCTTAAGCTCTTTTGAGTAAATGTTATGTAAAGAATCAAGATAACCATTCAGAAAATTATTTTTGTTAATCAGACTAAAAAGATGTCTGCTCAAACTTTACTAAATAGAAACAGCTGGAGTACCTTTGCAAGAGCTGCTTCTTTTGTCAATAAGAATTTCTTCTGTGTCATGATCCATTTCTTCAAAATCCATCTCTGTGGTTTTCTCTGTTACAGGTGGGTAATCAGCTATCCCAGAGAACAGGGGCTTTTGCTCATCTTCAATGGAGGACACAAAAGATGATGACCCACTTTTTTTCTCCTCAAAATGTTTCTTAATAGATTGATAGTATCTGGTGCTGTCTCCTGAGGGTTCAGGATCACTCTGATCATTCTCTTTGAAATAATCTGTGAAAGAGAAATAATTGTATACAAAAATAAGCAATTCTTGAAAGTTTATTCTAGTTTATTATGGCCTGAGGATGAAGAAAAAAATATTTTAAAGCCTTTTTTTGATTCTTCTGTCAGAGGAGTTTTATATTTCTTTTGAAGTCCTGGAAGACATTTGTATGTACATAGTAAGGATTCTTAGTCCATAAACCATAACTTGTTTTACAAAACTTGTTTGTATCAAAACAACAAAGACTTTATCCAACATAACCCTCCTGTGTACTCTTTTTTTTTTTCTTCAGTGAGGATGAAATTTGAGGATTTCAAAGTTTACAAAATACGAAATATTTCATCCTCTCTTCCATTTTCTCTCATTACTGGGTATTTATTACAGTCTTGACAGCCTAACAGCAATGTATGTCAGACTTGGTATCAGAAATACTCTTTTAAGTTATTCTCATGAGAGAATATATGTTGATTATTCTTTTCCCATAAAAGGCATTAATCAATTACCTCTAATTAATACTAGAGGTATTAATCAACCACTCATCCCCAAAATTTCTGGGCCCACCTAACCAGACAGCATATTTCTTCATATTTATTACTGGATTGATATGATAGGAAGAAATAAAAGGAGGGAGTTCCTAGTCTGACTTATGGGATCACCTCAGAACAACTTTGCAAAGTAGCCCAAATTCCTTAGCCTTTAGAGCTAGAATTCTCCGAACATCCAATCTTTTGAATAAAAAAAAGGAAACAACATTCTGTGATATATATATATGGTTGCAGTATACCAGTCAAGTTGGGAATGAGTCTTTCATTAATCATATTCAAGGTCTGTAGTGAGCAGGAGCAGATTTAGTCCTCTTAAGAAATGGCAAGAAAGCTTAGATTTAAAGCAGATCTCTTTAAAGATCTTTAAAGGCATATTGTAAAAATTAAACAGGATTTAAACCCTAGAATAATTATTTATTAATATAAAGAAGTCTTGATCTCTTTTCAGCATAAACTTGAAGTTAATTTCCAATTTAATATTTGGTTTTACCTATTTTTAACTGAAATGTCAAGATAATTTCAGTTTTGCTATTTATTTAAAACACATTTTAGCAGGGTAGTCTCAACATCATATAAATACTGTAACTAGTTTTCATTAAGTTCCTGGGGAGACAGCATGATTTCCCATCTGCTTTGTGCTAATTACTAATCAACATAGTTCTAGAATATCTGGAGTCTTTATAGCCTACAGCAGTGGCTAATCCAACATTCTGTATATTCCTTTGTTTTATTCTCTGTTTTCTGGTCACTATAAGGAAATGAAACCGTGACTTCATCTAATTGTCTTTGTCTGCACATAAAGAGAATGCAGTATTTGTAAAAGAGCACCCTTCAAGGGTCCAGAAATCTGTGAGCAGTGAGGGCAGGTAATGGTAAAAAAAATAAACCCAATAACAAAGCAAAATAAACCCAACAGCAAAAGCAGGCCTTCTATACCTGTACCCTCTAGGTCTCTAAGGGCAATTAACACAACCCCAAACAGCGGTGACTTTACTGGGCTTTTGTTAAGCAGGACTGCTGGCTCTAAGTGATATTGGTGATGCTCAGTTGCTGCAAAATTGTCAAAACAACTTCAAATGGACTGGCAGTGTAAAAGCTCTTGGGGAATGCTCAGACTCAAGTGCCATGTTCTCAGCAATTCCATCTCCAAAACAGTACAAAAGCAAAAGAAAGCTTCACGAGAAAATTTTATTATAGATGTCTCTCATGGCATTTCTTGTGGGAATATATTGATAACACAGTCACGCTACAGTAAATTGCCTTAATTACTTAATGTTTGACTGACTTCACCTTGTGAAAAAGACCTTCTAATGAAAGCTTGAAATTACCAATTTTTAGGGTAATTTTATATGTTCATGGGATTTTGTGCACTAATGGCAGCTGTAATGAGCACTCTGTGGAATACAAATCAAGCAGTGGACTAATTTTAAGACGGGGTCATTGAGACTCTAGTTAAAAAAATCGTTTAGCAGCTGAAATATAGCAGAATGCCTTCTCTCTTATATTCATAAAATACTAAAATATTTAGAAACATGAAGCCAGATTCTGCTAATAATTACTCCGCTGTAAAACCTGTGTAATTCAGTTGACATCCCTCCATCTATATCAGAACAACAGAACACATTATTTTCCAAATGCTGTCCAAGTATTATGAACTCACTGGCATGAGAAGGAAGGCAGAGATCTATTGAATGTAGGCTCCTGCCTATTGAAATCAGGGAAGATTTGTTCATCAGCTGATCTGATCTTTGGCTTTACTGCTGTTGCTTTATCTTCTGGGCATCTGGCTGTACTCAGAGACTCAAAAGTTGTTTTCCCTTTTAAAGGCTTCTATTTAATGCTAAAAATGATTCTCTCTGGAGGATAATCTTGTGACACTTTGCACCTAGGGTATGAATTAAAATAGAAACGACTCTATGTTATTGACTCTTCAGGACATGATAATGGTGCAAGTTCTGTACCTCTGCTCTACACCGTAGCAGTGCCTCTGTAGCTCAGTGGAAAGTAAGTTACAAGTAGTAGATAGGTATGGATTTTTTCAGAATGTGAATTTCTCCAATTTCTCCTTCCTTTTGTAATGAAATTTAGTTGTTGGTTTGGAATAGATTTTTCAGAAGAGAAACTTATCTCTGTGTATGTTTAGATTTTTCAGAAGAGAAGACTTATCTCTGTATGTATGGATATGTTCACTTTCTGCCACACAGAAAAGTGTTTTAAAAGTTTTATTTTTCCCTTTCTGTTCTTCTTCCAAATGTTATCATTAAACCCCATCTTCCTCTCCTCCCCCTGCACCAGTTCTAGTGTTTTCTCTTTCCTTTTCCAGTAAGAAAAATTTCACTTTCTGATTCTGAATCAGCTAGAAACTGCTTTACTCAAGATGATTATTTTCGTAACTTCCTGCTTTACCAAAATGTATAAACATAATTGACACTCTTTATGGGACTGTTTTGGCGTGTTGTGTGTTTTGGGTGCTTGACAAGTTTACAGGCAGTGTCCTCTGATCTTAGCTGTCTGGAAATTCCAAAATCTTCAAAGTAGTTATCAGAAGACTTGTGTCCTGCTATTTGCACATACACGGGCAAAGGAAGGGAAGAAGTGGGGTTGTCACAAGTCTGGGTCAGAGAGCTAAGACAGTGACCCACAGGAATACTGGCATTAAAATCCTACTTCATGGGATGGTTACTAGACGTCAGACAGGTTTCTTTTGTGTGATAAGGTCTGCAGTATGGAAATTTTGCTTTACTCAAGAAGGGTCAGTCTGCATGATCTAGAGGTATCTAGTATTCTCTTAATATATCAGTCTGCTGCAAGCAGTATTGGTGAAAGTGTCAACAATATATTACCTATGGAGCAGCATTGTTTAATACTGCTGTGATTTCATTAACTGGAGCTTGTCATCATTAATCAAGCTAGCTATGTAGCTTAGTGTTTCAGAAGGTAGCAAATTTTTATTCCCTTTTCAGCCATCCAATAAAAGAATCCCATAATATGCTGAGATCAATTCAATTTTGTGCAGGAAATGGGGTGAATGACTTCCTCTCTCCTGCAAGCAGGAACTTATATTCCAAACCATAATACAGACAATCCTCATCATTAACATTATCTGCACAACTATAAATTTGTTCAGCAGAAATGACATTTTCCCTTTCCTTTGAAAAAACCCACCATATTGTTTTATACTACACCAAGTGCATGCTTTGGTGAGGAGAAATGAACATTGTGACTTGGATGAAAGGATGGTTAGTGGCTCAGAAGGTCTGGAGATCTTCAGATTCTCAGCAAGCATTTTGTTCAACTGTTAAAACTTTTTCTTGTGTGATATTCACAAGTATTGCTGGGGTGATCATCTGTGTTTCTGTGTAAGAACAAAGCATTTGCTAGCCATCATGACTAATTTTTAACTGTTCTTTAATTTAAAAATGTCTGTTACCTTGTCAGTGAGCAGAAAAGTGCCTTATGTGACCACCATTGGAAGCAAATATTTTGAATGAAAGGCCAGCAACCAAGCATTTCAGACAGTATGTTAAATACAATACCACAAACAGGGTTGAAAGAGTACAAAATTTCAAAATGTCAAAAAATCAAAAGCTGTTGATGAATAATTTGAACACTGGTGTTCAAACCATACCTATGTTTTCCATCATATAGATGGGGAGCAGCATACAACCAGTCAGGGAAAATAGTAATCCTAAGTCCTGAAATCCCTGCTTTTCATTTGGTGATGCAAGAACATTATAAGCAATACATAATATTTATCTAATATTAAAAGGTACTGGTACTGTGGAGCAGGACCAATATATGACTCCAGAGAAGTCTACTTAAGCTGTACACAGACTAAACTACTCTACAGAATGCCAATCAGTGAGTTTAGGATCATTAAACTACTAATTAAAATGCTCCCCAGTTTTTTTTTCTTGCTATTTGATTCATACTTGGTTGAATGTGACTGGTCTGGAGTACATTGCTAGATATAGCTGAGTGCCTTTGGATAGACTGGCTAAAGGAAGAGTCAAAAAGGAGGAAGGTGACTGCTTGTACCCAGGAAAATGAACAGCAACACAGTGTCTGGTCATTAAGTGGATACGTATTGCTATGGTGAACTTTTTTTGCCATATCATTCCTTTATCTAAAACTAAAATAACAAAATTAAATCATTTTTATTCTTTTGTAAAATGTCTTATAGTAAACAGTATAAGGAACTTTCATGGATTTCTTTTCCATGGAGAGAAGGACATGATCCCCATAATCTTTATAAATGTATAAATATAATGTGATAGGTAAAATTCAGCACTTAATTCTATATGCAGCATTTGAAATGAGAGCTACACCACCTTTGCTACCAGAAAGCTTGTCTGAAAACTGATTTTGTCCTTGTCTGTAGAAGTATTCAACCCTGATGTTTCTGATGTTTCAAATAGTGTTATAACTTACCCTGAATCCACTTAAACCTAGGAATGAACCTTGAATTTTAGCGCTTGAGCTCTTGTCTCAGAATCAATTTGGCCTTAGAGTTCTGACATGTCGTGACATCTGGATATTTGTCAAAGCCAGTTGTAACTCCTGTTCTGACAAGGAGCATGTTCCAGGACAGATCATCTGAAAGTCCGTTCCAGAAGACTAAAAACTTGAACAAAGCATTCTACCACTTTTTAGTTGAACAGACAAATTTCTGTTCAACAGTTTGTTCTGATCATCTCAAGTCTGGTGACTGGTGACCAGGTAAACTGAGAAGTGCTGCCTTCATAAACATTTTTGAGTGCCTGCTGAAAGTATATTTTGCTCCAACATCTACATATGACCAATGCCTCCCTGAGGACAAAATAGTAGGGGAAAAAAAACAAGGAAAGTAAAACCAGAAAGTCCTTATTGCTGATAACTTTATGTGATAAGAAAGCATAAACTGGTATCTCTAGAGGTCTTTCTTCCTCCTTGGTGAAACATCATTGGTGATTATTGCACTGTTCAAGTTTATAAAATGTATAATTACCTACTTTTGAATGGGTCTTAATGCATGAAAACTGTATGGAAAAATCACAGATAGAGTGCACAAGAAGAAAGAGAAATAGTTTGAAAGCTTTGTACAAAGTCTATTGGATAACCTGAGTAACTCAGATCTAAATATTTTCCAAATTATCTTATCTGTAAAGATAGATGCTGGTATGGTCAGGAGAAGTCATTGGTCCTAAAGCTCTGAAAACAGACTGAACTGTTAAAATCTACAGTGCACTTTGCATAGTAAGGGTCTCAGGAAAACCATTTGTATATCACATTATCAACAATAATACTGAGTACAATAAGACAATTAACATAAAAGCTATCTTTTACACACACTTTGTTTTCTTTTGGTAATCTAAATAATCACATATTATTCTGATGGATAGTTGCACTGCAATTCACTTTTAGAAGTAGAAAGGTATGTTTGCAGCTTTTTAGTTATAATCAGAGCTAGAGATAAAGCACACAGTGCCTATTCAGTGGTACAGACATTTCTTCAAATTTGAGGACCATAGGATTACACAGTTTAGAGATTTAAGAAAGCAAAGTAATGAATCCTGAAGCCATCACATATTTATTAAAAATTTACTTTGTTAAGAGCACAAGATTTTTGCAATAAGATTAGAATTGGCTACACGAATACAATTTCTCCTTCGGTGAACATTATATTATAGTTATGCCATTGTACAGCATAATATTAAGCAGAACTAAAGTGAAACAAAAACTAACTGAGAATAGGTAGTTTCTATCAGAGTTGGTTTTTTTTTTTTCCTTAAAAAGAATCTTTTGAAACACATGCAGTTGTATCAAAACATGGCAGAGACAACAGGTCTTAAAGGTGCACATGCATTTCCTGAGGCATTTCATAAACCCGTAGAAAGAATTTGCCTGAAGTTCCACCAGGCACTTGAATTTGTGTATCTGGATGTCCTGCTTCAGCACCTTCAATTACATGCCTGTTGACCTGTCAGACCTCAAAATTTGAAACAAGATTACAGTGGCTTCTGAAACCTGAGCTGTGAAAGTTCTTGCATTCCTCAGCACATACATATTTTCCTCCTTCTTTCTCACTTCTACTCATTATGGTTCTCTTCAAATATCCCACCTATCTTTAGGACCCCTTACTTAGAAATGTACTGTCAGATACGTGTGTGATATTTGACTAACACCAAGGAAAAATGTTGTCTGTCTAGTAACTATGCAGGAAGATCCCTAATCCTAAGAAAAGTAGGTTGCTGGAAGTATTTTGGGAAAGATAAAACATTTTATCTTTCAATTGTAAAAAGTTTTTTTTTTTTTTTTTTTTTTTTTTTTTTTTTTTTTTTTTTTTTTGTCTGTGATTGTTTTTAATGATGGAGGAGTTGTTTAATTCGATACTTCATTCATTATTTGGGAGATCCTAAATCTACTATGGGTAGGTATAATAGATTAAGTTAGATATAAATATAGATGTAAACTAGTGAGATTCCATTGTTGTAGAACTTCTGGCAACTTTCCTGAAATTTTGAAGTAGCTTCAGTAGTGATGAGGAAATGAACTGTACTGCAGAGAGTTTGAATTATTGTCTTTATCAGTACTGCTTGGGAGTATTTGGAAAATTAATCTGTCCTTTGCCATGTTTCGACTCTGACCTATGAAAGTTTGGGTGATTTTGGAAATAGAGAACAGCAGAAGGTACTGAAACCTCCCCATCATGATGGACTGACTTTTCCATAAGAATCCATGTCCCTATTTTTATAAGAGCTTAGAAAAGAGCTAGGTTTTGAATAACCAAATTTGAGACACATTTAAAAACCCAAGACCTTCAAAGGTCAAGGGAATATGAAGTTTTTAATTTATTCTTTTGTGCCACTTTCAGCACAATGAGATGTTAGGGATGCAGTGACAGCCCTCCATCTCCATTTTCTTTGTTTTGTTTGTTTTTGTGTCAATGGTAATCAGATAATGATGGAAGGACAATTATTGGTTTACATTTCAGGAAATAATGCTATGGGGAAAAACAGTCAGAAACAAAGAATAATAGCAATGCACCTCAGAATGTATTCAAGGCATAGATCAAAACAATTCCCTTATCAAATTTAGAATTCTCTTCTCTTTTACAAGGGATTCTGCTGTCACCATAGTACCATTATTACTATATTTTTTTCAAAGGATAGCTATGGATATGATTTGGATCAGATTTGGCCTTTGGAAACAGCCTCTTTGAGAATAACTCCTGGAAACAAGACTCTTCCATGGAAGCTCCCTGAAGTGGAACCTAGGCACTGTGATAACAGTTGCAACACTAATAGGAGCAGATGGAACACTGCACTGGTGGGCTCTCTGATGACCAGGTACTTTTTTGCTGGGGGTTTCATGATTAAATAAGATTTTGGGGACATGAAGTCTTGTTTCCAGCCAAATGATGCATGCCAACACATTAGCTGTTTCCTGGCTGTTTAATGACCTAACACTCCAGTGGAATATTAGAAACTCTTTGCTAATTAAGCCCAAGACAACTTCATCAGCAAAATACTAACAGTTTAACACAGTTAAGTAAGAGCTTCACTTTTTCTACACATTCTCACCTGACTTTCCTTCTGGGAACATGGCACAGTGTTTGTCTGAGCATCTATTAATAAAGTAAGCATTTAGATAAGTAAGCTGAGAGAGGGGACAAGAATGGGAAAGAACAGGGCAGGGGGTGTTTCCCCATTCTCTTAGTACTCCATAGATTCAGGTAGGAGAATCACTTCCTGAAACATTTCCTTGTCTTCTATATCTAAATCAAGAGCCATGGCCTCTAGATACTTTGTGCAATAAAGCTGTGTTAATATGGCTTGGCTTCTTAGCCTGAAAGACACCTACAAGCAATGAACACTTAGGGTAGTTACATTAATCAAGACTCAGAAGATTTTTAGAATTCTGGCTTTTGTGCTTACTTTGAGAATTGATCAGTAGACACTTTTTGAAAAGTCTGATCAGGAAACATAACTCTTCAAATTAAGCAATATATGAGTTTATTAGTTAATAATGTTTTAAGAATGAAACAAAATGTATTTTCTATCCCACTTGATTGTCACAGTCTGTGTCAATGTGGGCAAGTGCAAGCCCCAGGGTAACAAGAATCTGTGAGAACTTTGCTTGGTGACCACTTAAAATCACATCCATGGAACGAAAATTTTCTTGTTATAAGTTTCCTGCGTCAGCTGTGACTAGAACAGTTCCAAGAAGGTTAAGATTTTAGAGCCAACATTAACAAAAAGTTAAAAAAGTTGCTAGCAAAAATGATAATGCTTGACCTTCAGAAGAGTCTTTTCAAAGCCCCAAGTTTTCAGGCTTTCAGTGAGTCTCCTTACATTGTGCATTTTCCATTCATATATTGTATTGGATTTATATATTTATATTGGTGTAAACAGCTCTAGAAATGCCCTATTCAGCATGGGATAATAGAACTGCACTCAGAACTAGCAGAGCAAAAGAAAGTTCTTGCCCTGAATGTATTTCCCTTGAAATTAGCTAACTCACACAGAACTGCTAGAAGTAAATGAGAAATGGGCAAGAAAAAATTGTATTCTGCACTGCTAAAAATGACAACTGAATATAGATGGAGCAGCTCATTGTCACAAAGTTTTCAGCAGGAGGCTAACTTGCCAACCCAGCCGAGAGCTTTGTTTGGAACTGCCAGGCAGGAATGCTGCTAATTTTAAGCAGTCTCAGAGAGTTTCTTGGCTGACTGTCTAGGATCTATGGCAGCTGGCTACGTCTGCACCTGCACCTGTGCAAGAAGTACCATCCATTATTCTGAAAGACATGCATGTGAATTTCTTTAGGGTGGGAGCAAGCGTAAGCTGCTATGTAGTGTGTGCATTCATTTTTGAAGGGGTCCTCTTCTGATACTGCAACTGATTCTAGAAGCCAGAGAACAAACTGGTCCCTCAAATAGTCTCGTAACCTCTAAAATCACACTATGACAGAGCCCTTATAAGCCTTACCAGTTAACATCAGTTTTTGTTGACACGGGATAGAAATGGTGGAATTTTGTATACGTGGAGTGAGGCCTTGTGTGAAATTGGAGAACCAAGGGTACCAACTGCAGATGCATAAAAGAGAGCTGTGTTGATTTTGTTTAACCCCTGATAAAACTTGTGCAGGAAGAGTTACCATGGAAACAAGGTCCAAATCAGGCTAGCATGAACTAAAGGCTGAGATAACACAATCCCATTTTTAGCACTCAAAAACAGAGAAAACATCATGATCACACTAAAGATGGAAAAAAATTACAATTTCAGGCCACATAATATGCTAGTAGGTCAACAGCTGAAAGTAAAGAATCCGAGAACAAAGAGCATTTACTAAGCGTGCCTCTAATAATTGCGAAATAAAATACCAAAATATAACAGTAAGAATTCTGGGAGTCTTTATCCTGATCAAACTATAGTTCTGAAATCAAATTATGATTTTCATACAACACGTATTTTTTTACCTTTTGGCACACTGTGGCCAGAAATGCATTTTTCCAGCTGTTTGTTCAGAAACTGTGTCTTTTCTCCTCCAGTTCTGAAAAACTCTGCAGGATCATCTCCAAATATTTATCATTATAGACTGACTATGCTGGATCAAAATAAGATGCCACTCCCTCCTACATATAAAGGGTTGAAATCAATAGAAAAATACTTTAAAAACCAGCAGTACCTCTAGTAGAACCTACTTTACAACCTCAAAGAGGATGTGGGAAGGGCCACAGAAAAGTAACACTGAAGATCTATGACTATGAGGTGTCTGCTGTGGCCATGGGAACACGTAGAGAATCTGAAAAGAGACCAGAGAGGGGCAGTAAGCCACTGGACCAAAAGTGTACGCAGCACTTGGCAAAGGACTCCTACTTGTTTTATCTTCTCCTCAGAGGGACTTCCAATGTACCTCACTTCTGCCTAACCCACATATTACCAGGTGCTGTACAATCATTGCCAGGGCTAAGGTGCTTGCCTCTTCTTCCCCAATGGTGCAAGTATTTTTTCAAAGACAAAACTGTGGGAAAGTATGTTCTTTCAAAAGTAATGTAAATAAATATTTCAAAGAGGATGTTCAGTGTAATTGACTGGGCAAGAACCATAAAAGCCTAGGGGTCTTGGAACCTCACTGACATCTGAGTAGCCTATTTATAATTCTACAGCAGGCACAACATAAAAGATCACTTCCATCATGTCTAGGTAGCAGCATATGTTTTCTCATAAGAAATGTGAGGGTTAGTCAGGCAAAGTATCTCTGTCAACAGATTCTTTGTGAAGAGCAGATTGAATATTTCATGGGGACATTTTCCTGACAGATTTGTTGTCAGTCTTGGCTTCCTGCCCTAAAGATGCTTCTTTGATCGAACAGGAATGTCATTGTTCTGAATAGCCACACTCTGGATTAGGGTCTCTTCATTGTGCATTATACCTGCTATGGATATTTAAACTGTTCCTATTTATTATCAGCTACTCTGTTACTCTATAAATTTGTGTTATGCTGCATTTAGGACTGAGGTTTAACTGTGGAGTGTGAAAGACAGGCATAACAGAAACAGTAATTTGTCAGACAAACCATTCAACCATAAAAGTGCAATGATATTCAAGGAATTGTGTTTTTCCTACATAGAAATGAAAATCCATGTGTATCAACTTAGCTGTCTTCATTACTGTTGATGTCTCACCAGATCTACTGTCTACAGTTTCTGGTATTTAGCAGTACTGAATAGTGGTGAAAAAGTTTAATGTTTCACTGCATTTTCCTTCATTAGGTTTACTCTCAAAAGCTGCTAATGTAAATGTAAGCAATAAAGTAATACCTAAACTTTTGCCAGGACAACCTTTTACACATTACCATATGGATCAAAATCAGACTATGGTGAATCTACAGTGTCCTGAAATATTTTAAATTTTAAATTTTTAAAATATTTCAATTCCAGGGAGAAACATCACCTAGCATCAAGTTCAACAAAGCACTTTGCTGAGGAGATAAAATAATCCACAGACTAAGTTGCCCACACAGTTTAAAACATGGTGTCTCAGAAAATAGATATTAAGAGATAATATACATATATATATGCATGCCTCAAAGGTAATAAGGTAGCTTAATGTTGGAACAGCTCTTCACAGACAGATGTGAAGTCATGGAAGGGTAAACCATATATTTTCTAGTGCTACATAAGCATATAGGGGTTAATGCAGAGAAGTTTTGCTGTCCATTTGGATTCTCAGGGGCTGCTTCAGTAACAGCCAACATGGACCCTAATGCACCCAGCATACCAAGTGAAATACCAATGAATAATGAGGCAGTGCTGTCTCATGTAAGAAATGAAGTTAATTACCTTTCTCTATTTCACTTTGGAAGGACAATTTCCGTCTTCGTATTTTGCAGTTATCTCCATCTGTATCATTGGTAGTTTGTGATCTTATTACGAGGTCAGACTTGATGAATGAAATATGAAACAAAATGACAGATTAGTCCCATCTAAAGAGGGCAGATTTGCAATAGGTGATTGACTGTTAATCATGTTCAAGCTTTAAAAAAGGCAATATTAAAGTCAGTCTGCATCAGCCTCTCCATCACCAGCTAATGAATGGAATTGCCCAAGGCTAACATTAAAAAAGTTTATGCAAATTGAGCAAAACCAACACTGTCATCACCTAATTGTGAAATAAAATTATACTGATAATAAGTTTACATGGAAATACATGTGTTCATGTGTTATCAACTTCTCTGAACTTGCACAGATCTGGTTTACATAACCTTAGACAAATTAATGAAAAAAATTAACCTCTAACAGAGAATGTATACTATTTCAAGAAGTAAAGTGGTAATTGATTGCAATTATATTTATATTTGACTGATGGTAATGATTATAAAGGTTACAGTTCGCAATGATTATAAGAGTTATATTTTACAATAAATATAGGCCTGACAAGCATCAGGCACTTTACCTCATTATTTTATCTTTCTAGACCCTCCCTTCCTCTTTATCAGATTTAGATCATTCAGATACTTATTTCTGTACCAGAACACAATGTTGTTTTTTTCTATCCCTCTTAAGAAGATTGCAGTGTTTTTGGTTTTTTTTCCCCAGTAGGTAAAAGATGCATTTAACTCTTGTTTTTTCTACTTTAAGAAATTTACAAATTAGCAAATATAACACCAGTTTTGCTCTTTGTGTACATACCCATGGCACTGGCTTTAACCTACTTCCATTCCCTGTGCTAGTGAGGTTTCCTGTACCACTCAAGTAAGCAGAGTTGCATGCAGGAGAAGGGCAGAGGGGAGCTGGGAAGCGTTTACATCTTTCTCTATCCCTTCACTTTAAACCTGGTGAGTAATGTGCTTCAGTGGTGGCCCACTGGTGGAATAACTGCCGGAAGAAAAAGGTACTTTCATACAAACAAGAGGGCAGGGGCAGAAGTAGAAGCAGAAGCATCTATTATTTTGATAACAAATTTAGATCTGAGTGATGTTTTGAAAATGAGAATGAGCTCAATGCTTTTGGGGGATGAGTTTCTGGATTGCAATAGACAGTGGAAAGAAAGTGGAATTGCTGGAGGAAAACTGTGATTTTGCAAGCTCAGAAGCATGGCTGAGCCTGTCCTGCCTTCCTTGTCTCTGATCTAAGGAAAAAAATCATGATTAAACACTGATGACAATGTAATTGGAAGAAATAATTGCTCAGAGTTAAATCATTAATGTGAAATTATCCTCAAGAAATTTTTCAAATATATGGACATTCAGTTTTAACTTAAATGTATCACTAGGCTATACATTCATTGTGTTGTATTTTACATGTAATTAATATTTATTACCTTTTCAATACACACAAAGGCATGACCAAAAAAAAAGAATATAATTGGTCTTTTATTTTCAGAACGATATTAAAAAATGGCCATAATAGAAAAAGTGACATTTCTTGTTAGAAGTTGTATTTGTTATATTTTTTTTAAAAATAAGGATTTCCACCTGATTATCAAAGATGTCCCTATGATTTGCAGCCCAAAACTTAGTGTTCTTTTTCTCCGTTTTTCTTAGAAGGCCTTTGAGGCCAAATTATGTTAGTTCCTTCTCACTGAACCTCTGTTTTTCTTTAAGGAAGACACAAAATGACATTATCTCAGAAATAATGAAATGTAAACCTGTGATTCTGTGGGCAGTGTAGTCCCTGCCTCGTGGCCAGGGCTGGGGTACCTACAATCTTCTGGGGAAGCCTTTAGCCTCGGCAGCACAAGCTGGGCAAGAGAATTTCCCCACTCCCCCTTTGGCCAAGCGTCCCCTTTCTTTCCCAAGTCAGAGTAATCCTGTCAGTCTGAAATTAGGAAACACTGGTAATATTTTGACTTTCCTGAATATGTAATTTGTGCAAAAGGGGACATTTAGGACAGTCACTGTGGGAAAAAGAGACCAAGAAATGCCTGCAAATCTGAAGACAGTGAAAGTTGAAAGGTTACTTGTAAGTTTCTAGTCCCCTAGGAGGTAGAGTGCCTGCCAAGATAAGGGAATTAACAGTTCTTATTTGAAAGGCAATTAAATATTTTCTATTGCTAGACATAGAAGGAATCTAGATAATCTGATTTATCCTTATTTTATGGATGTACAATTACATTTAGTGTCAAAAGTACCCCTTGTGGTGACCTAGGCTATAGTCATCTAATAAAACCATATTTTCCATGGCTTTAACAAAATCCCCCTGGGTGAAACCTTAATACTATTTAAATATAGAACCAAATCCTGTTAGATTAACATCATCTGAATAATTTCATTGACTTCTGCTGAGTTTAACTGACTTCAGTAGAAGCAATCAGGAGAGCATATTTTTTAAATATAGGATTTTAGCTTTTCATTTTGTTAACCTTAGTTTTTCAAATGCTATTTTCAAGTTTTGTTACTGTGGGACAGATTTGGCACAATATTAAGAGAGAAAAATCACTTATTATATGTACCTTTGCAGTTTCATCTCTCAGATTAAAAGTTAGTTCCAGATTGGTGAGAAAGAGATCAGAAAATTCAGGGTACATATCCAAAACTTCCAGTAGATCTTCTCTCTGGATCTTATGTAAGTCACAGTAAGTTAAAGCTCTCACATCTGCGTTTGACTTTCCTGGTTTTGCATAAAGATGTACCATCTCTCCAAAAATATCATTTTTCCCTGCAGAAAGAAAATTAAACAGAGATTATTATCTTAAACATGAATAAGCCATTACATTGAATAATGTATTTCTTTATGACAGAGGCATAGAATACTTGGTTTTACATGAAGTGATACAGATTCCCATTGCACTAAGTAGTTTCTATGTCCATTTCTGTGTGTAGGATTTTCAGAAAGAGGCTAATTAATATTTGGCTAATTATTGATAAACTGTTAGATTTCTGAGTCATTTCTATGCAGAGTAATTTTCCTTTATACCATCTATCCTTTTTTTGCAGATTCTTCACAATACTAGGGTCTCATTCACTGGAGCCAGCTATAGGCAGATTCCTACCTCATGGATCACACGACAGATGTGGGCTTAGTTTATTTTGGATACAGCTGTGCACATCTGTCTGACCTACCATTCCCTGCGAGAGTGAGGATCCAGACTGCAGTCCCTGTTGTGGGCAGCTATAGGTGGGAAGAGATATAGTCGCATGGCCCTGCAAATACCTGGTTTTCTGCCACAGTGTAAGAGCACAGGGATATGATGTGCATGATATGAAAAACTTGTCTAGTCTGCATCTTGGGCCCAGGAAGAAATTGATGAATCCATAAAATTGTCAGTTTGTCTTGATTGCAAGTGCAATAGAAATAGTAGAGAAATGTACATGTTTTTGGCGTGAGAGATGAATTCCTTGATGAACCACACTGCTCATAATCAGGGCAAGACTCTTACACAGTTAAGTAAAAACCTCACAGTGTTATACTTGCATGCTCTCTACTTTGTTTGTGCCTAAAGCAGGCCCAGCTGATGAGCTGCAACAGCATGAGATGATAAATTATCTTGATAACACTATCTAAACCTAGGGAAGGATTGCTTTAGGCACACCTTTGTTCTGCTCACATATCTACCCTGCAAAGTATAAACAGAATAATCAAAGTATTGAAACATACTGCCCCCAGTCCACATCTTGCTTCATCTGCTTTTCTGAGTGTAAGCTCCTAAAGTGGCCAATTAACAGAAAGACAACATATGAATGATATTACAGCTGGTATATGCTTCTGTACATTCTTTGCATTCTTATTATCTAATATAAAATTGGAGAAATCTGTAGTCATGTTATGTAAGGTTTTAGTTATTGTACTTTTCATATTGCTGTAGCTAAGCAGCTGCAGGTGAGCTCCCAGCTGGACTGAGCATTGTCCTGAGCCAACTTTGTTAGGAAAGAGAACAAGTAACGCATCATGCTATACAAACAAGAATGTGTTAAGAAGACATATAGGGGAAACACTGGTGTCATTACTTCTAGATAAAATTAATCTCTTATTCTCTTCTTTTCCTTTAGGCCTAGTGGGCAGAAACAGATATTTCTGAAAATCTCTAGAAGACATTTTGAATGCCCAGAGTAGATTGCTCCAGTTAGCAAACAGAGGAGTCTGTGTGTCTCAATACCTTCATCGCTGTTTAAGAACAAGGTGGCCTTGACTTTTGATCTTGCAGCACAATCAGAACTGGAATAATTGAATGTCTCCTTGCCTCAACTTGCAGCTTATCTTTCACCTAGGGATTAATGTGACTAAAGATAAATCTTTAGAAATCCAAAGATGTGGGTTCTTTGGTACACATGAATGATTGCAGTAAAGTAGATTTTTCTTCTTAAATTATTTCTTTGCTTGATTTAAAAAAACAGTAAAAATTTACAAATTTCCCGTCCCAGGAGAAACAATAATTTTTTTTTTGAAAATCTGACTCTTTTAATATGCCTTGTAATAGTGTACTTACCAAGAATGGCTACAACAATGTCACTCTTAAGGATTTCAATGGAGCCTCTTGACACAAAATAAAGAGCAGTGAGAACATCTCCACAGTGCACTAAAGTGTCTCCAGGAGGTGCATGTGTTGTCTTAAATTTCATAGCCAAAGCTCGAAGACAGCCTTTACTGGCTCCCCGGAAAGCTTTGCAATTCTGAAGCAAATTTTGGTTGAGGTGCAGACAAATGTCAGCTTGTAAGCATTCTGGAAATCCCTTCAGGACCTGGAAAGACAAGCATAGAGATTTCATACAAATGCTATGGAAGTTCTTGATATAATTATTGTTTTCTTCCTGGACAAAAAGAAAGAAGTGACATACAAATAGACATGGCTCTAAAAGGTGTAGGAGTATTAAAATTCAACAAATTCATAGTGTAATCTATATTGCAAAGATTTTACAATGTGAGTACTCCTATAAACACTAACCTGTATAGTGGTTACAAAATATGCTATTAAGATTTCTTTCATTGCAAGAAATGGTATCAGGGTACATGAATGACTATACTGCAGGAAAATAACAAATAAGACAGTGAAAGGGGAAGTCTTGACCAAATTTTACTTATTTGGACTCATATATCTATTTCCTTTTTATCAATTGTCAAAGTACTGCATTTATTATAAGAGAGGTTTTTGCTGAAATAACCATGATATTTGTAAAACGAGAGCTGTCTGAAGAAGATCAGATATTTTTCAGAGTGAGGGCATTTTATCAGGATTTTTGTGTTTAATACAATCTGCTTGCAAGTGTAGAACTTCGATTTTTATCCGAAAGAAAGCAACATGATCTATTGAAACAAGAATGTTGTGCAGATTTTCATAGACAGATGATTTGTTCAGCAAACAACAGGGCTACTTGCTGTGGTCCTTGCTCATCTTTTACTCAGAACAATAGGAGCTTGCCTGAAGTAGAATCATGGGATTCCTCTTAGGTACCATGGCAACATGTTAATTTTGTTTAGAAGGACAGGAGTATTTACAATGTGGTCATTATGTGTGAACTTAGTTCTAAGTTCTCTAGGATAACACACCTCTGATTCTTTTAGAATCTATAAACACTTCTGCTACTGACTTCAAGGGAATACTGTGAGTGACTCTGCGTGCTGACACTGTGACACACCCCCTTTCTCTGTTATATCCTGTTATCTGCTGTCAGTGATGTGATTGGGTCGTATGCTTTCCCTAGGGGCAGCTACAGCGGCTGCATATTACTAAAGGCAAAGTATGTACTGATGCTACAAGTCTTATGAATATGTGAACAGGATGTGTCTCTTTGTTATTAGATCAGTCTATTATTATTTCATGCTTGTTTATCTTCTGCACTTTTTAAATATATTTGTAAACATTTCTGCAAAGATATATCCAAAATTCATTCTTGTTGCTATATTAATTTCTACTTCAGCACAAAAAATTCCTCTACACTCACTCTCATTGCAGAAATTATTCATAACTCATATCCCTTGCTGGTGAAAATGAACATATTTCTGATATGAGGCTTCTATCTGCACAAGCCAAGCTATGTTTTAAAAATGAGATATTAGAACCTTTCTCAGAATTGAAATGTTTTTATGATTGCTAATGGAAATCAATGCTGTGAATAACAAACAGTGTTTTAACACACAGATATAGAAAATTTTTTGAGACTTATGGCATTACCACATGAAATTTATACATCATCAGAAAAAGCCAGCATTCAACAACACTAAGCAAAAGAAAATATGATAAATGAAAAGCTTGTGTGTCATCACTCTGTTTTCAGTATCTATCAAATCACTAGAAATATCAGTATCCAATTATGCTTTTTAATATAATGTAATTATTTTGAAATAAAAAGGCTGTAGGTTGTAGGAACTTATTTGCTCAATGATATTGAAAAACTGAGAAACAAATACATTCACCAAATGAAACAGGAGAAGAAGAATTGTGTTTATTTTGAAATTGTTCTTTAATCATGTGAGTGCAAAAGACCTATTTTGAATTAATTTGTTTTTTAGGTATGTATCTGAATACAATTTAGAGGAGCTCCATTTTTTATAGGATGTGAAAAAGGAAATGTATTTTGAATTCAGAAGTACTTACAAGAAAAGTGTATTTGAATTGTTAGGAAGTCATGAGCAGTTAGCTTACACTTAGAATAAATAGTTTTAGTTTTTCACATCAGCTGTTTATTTGATTTTCAAGGGATTGTATTTTACCATTAAGCAAAACCCATGCAGACAATGTGTGTTGGTTTATATTTCTGAAGATACTTTGGATATTCCCTTATAGAAACAATTATTTTTACAATTAATTTATATTTGTCATGAAACTGTTCGAAAATCATTGCATATCAGTTGATAGTTATTTAAATGTCAATGACATCTGAAATATACCAGCCTCTTTTCAAGCATCTGTGACTAAAAAGTCCCTGCTCCATGGAGCTTACACTCTAAAGTAGTTTTATACATCAGAGAGGAAAGACATCTACTCATAAATATCACAGTTTTAAAATGCCGAAAAGGAAGACTAATAACATTGGTTTCCAATGGAGATGATTCCATTAATACAAGCTTAGAAATTCAAGAAAAAGCTGATTGGAAGATAAATTTGTTAAAACAATGGCAAAACCTACATTACCAAAAAGAGCTTACCATATTGCACACATTGTGTGTAGTGAGGTGTTTAATCTAAGTCCAGCAGGTGACATAATACAGAATTTGACATTTCCAGACTAAGTTTTATGCTGTGCAGTACAGACATTTTGCCAACCCAAACTCTCAAATATTTGTTACATTCATTCTTGTATTCTGAATTCATTACTGAAATTTTATTGAAAACTATATTATACTTTGAGAATCAACATCAAATTTGTACACACTCTGCCTGTACTAAATATTAGAAAATCATCCATGCAGTCTTCAGAATACAAAAATTAAAAATTATAAAATTAGAACTGCTGTTTAATAATATTATTATTAATGAAAAACCCAAAACTAATAAATCACTTAAATACTGATTTGAGTTTCAATTGTTTCATTCTTTCCTAATATATTTCTATTGTTATACACAATATCTCCTCGGTTGTGATTCCACAGGGTCCTGGTGAGAAAAATCTTGATTCTCATTGTTAGAATCATGTTTGGAATCAGAACTCATGCGTAATTCAAGAAATACACACAGATATTTTTAAAAGATGTGTAATAAGATATAAAATCAGCTTTAGCCCTCCCCCCTTGAGAAAGAAAAAGTAAAGGAAAATCAGTTAAGATGCTGTGACCACAGGCTTCAGTTGTCTGCCATTGATAGTTATCAAATCCAAGTTCAGTTATCTCTTCCCGTTTGGAATAAAACTTACTCCACGTCAAATAACGTTGATTTGTCTAGGTGGCATGCTTACAGAGGAGGATAACACCATCTAGAGAGATGTAAAACATTTTACATACAATAAGTGATTGTTTCATGAGGATAGTAAGGACATGATTCATACTGCCTTGAAGAATGTGATCTTTTTATGAGGAGAGGGAGTCCAGCTTCATTAGTTTCTTTTCAGGATGACAGCAAGGTATCACACATTTATCAGGCACATTTGTGACAACAGGTTTGGACACATCTTTGTGCTTTAATCTCAGGCAACAAGCAACTCTTTGGGGCAAAGATAACCTTGGGTTTTTTGCATTAATTATAAAATTCATTACAATTTTTAGATTTTTAATCCTCAGTTCTGGAACAGGTATTGACATATGACTCACAGAAAATATTTAGAAAGTATTTAACCTGAAGCAAACCAGGATATTAGCTACAATAATTTTCATTAAACATAGAAATACCTCATTCCATACCAACAAAATCACAGAATGATTGAGGTTGGAAATGATCCTGTTGGAAAGATCATCTGGTCCATCCTCCCTGCTGAAGGAGGTCTACCTAGAGCTGGTAGCCAGGGTGATGCCAGGATGACTTTCAAATACCTCCAAGGACAGAGATGCCTTCATCTCTCTGGGCAACTTCTACCAGTGCTTAGTTATCCTCAGAGTAAAAATGTGTTTACTGGTCTTTGTCAAAGCCTCCAGTTTCAGTGTGTGACCATTACCTCCGGTCCTGTCACTGGGCACCACTGAAATTAAACTTGTACCACATTTTTTACACCCTCCCTTCAGGTATTTGTTCACATTGATGTGATCCACTGTGAGCCTTTATTCCTCCAATGTGGCTGAGCAGTCCCAGTTCTAGCATGGAACTAGAACTATTCCCTTTCCTAGTATGAGACATTCTCCAGTGCTTGTAGCTTTACAATCAAAGATACTCCTTTATTTCTGTATATAGTCTTCTGTTGCACATTTTCTATGCTGAAATATAGGTGGGATCATTAAATACCAAACAGCAATTGAAGAGAGCACAAGAGGGCTCTTGTGTGTTGGGCTGTGTTTGGGATATGTTGAAACTAGTGACTAAGGCTTTCTTGTCCTAGAACCAGTCAGACTTGTTTATGAGTGGCAGGTGCCCAGCATATAGAGGGAAAGATAAAGGAATATTCCCAAGTCATCTGAGAATTTCAGATGGCATAAACTGAAAGAGTATTCTGGTCCTTCTCCACTTTGTCTGATTATTCCTGCCTTGTCATGACCTTTCCTTGTGAAATGGTTTGAGAAACTGATCCATACCAAAAAACTGATCCACACCAAAAATTAACACAGCAAAAAATTTGAGCAGCTGAAGGTACAAAGAGGCAGGAGAAAATTCACTTTATGTCATGACCACATGTACTTAATATCTATTTGATTCTCACCTTCCTAAGTAAGATCTCAGGCTATGTTGACATTGGCTATACAAAATGCTGAATAAAGTTCCCAAAATATTTGAATAATACAATCTGAACTTTATATTAAAACCTGTTATTTTCATTAACCTTTTGTCTTAGTTTGTTCAGAAAGAATTAGTGAAATTAATTAATATTAATTCATATATTTGATGAAATAACCTGTGTATTTAATTTTCATCTTTTTGCCAGCCACCTAATTTTAAGGCTGACCTGATATTCTCCAGCTGCACAAATTGCACTGTTTAGATTTTGAATTAGGATCTCTGTCCCCCAGTAGTTGTTTCCTCTGATGGAGAATAGTGTGGGATTTAGTTCCATCACAAACATTTGACTATTGTATTTGAATAACATTATCTAGGCTAAACATTTCTGTAATTCAGCAATTTTATTTCTAGAAAGAATTTAGAATTTACTATTCAATATTCCTGTGATAATTAATTACAGAAATTAATTATTTCTGTAAGTAGAAGGTTGAAACATTTCCAAGCATTTTCAGCATTTAGAAAAGAAAGAACAGGGTCACAGCTGGCAATAATACTGCTCCAGAAGCTCTTGGGCACCACATAGAAAAAATAATATTTCTGAAAAATCCTCTTCTTTGTATGGAATGGGTTTTTTTTTTAATGTTCAGTATGTTTCCTTTCAACAGTTGAGAGAGAGAAGCAGTATGTGATAATGAGCTAATTCACCTTTCAATGAGATTGAAGCCTGACAACCTTACCAAGAATAGGACCTTTTGTTTTCAGTCATAGCCACAACACAGATGTGTGACATCTTTATGCTGAAATTAGTGAAGCTGCAGTGGACCATTCTTCTAGAGTCCTATTACAGTTTCTGAGTACATCTGAAAAGTGAGCTCTGTGATATGATACATTGCTGAACAAGGCAGATGGAAAATTTTTTCAGTTTCTTCAACTGTTGACTCCCTTACTGACAGAAAAGTTTTAAGTCTGTAGAAGTTGAAAATTGACCAGATTTGTCAATCAAAAAATACGATGATTGAAAAATTAATTGCTCTTTTTTTTGAGATTTTATACCACAAAATACAATGCACTGAGAAACTGATAAAGGATCATTTAGAAATAGATGGACATCCTTGAAAGTATTTTTTATGAGGTCTTATTTTCTATAGCTCAATTCAATAGAGGCAATCACATTTTTAAAGTTGCCTTTTTTAGAAAATAAAAAACAAGGTTATGGCTAATCATAAGGTACTTTGCGGCTGGTTTGTATGTTGATTTCTGTTCTAACATACAGGCAAATAGCACTACCAAGTTCCAACATGATTACATATTCTCTCGGTTAAAGAATTTACTGCTAGGTTTTGTTTCAAACACATCTAATTTGCGTTGGTCTTTTGATGTACAAAGAATTTCTCCTTGCTGTTTTAGAAATCCTAATTTACTTCTCTAATCCTCTGCTTCAAATATATTAGTGGCACTGGTTCTATTGCTAAAACTGGTTTTGTTGTAAGAAGTGATCACAGTGGGAGGAAAAGCAAGAATGAAAAATGTAGTGATGTCAACCAGGTGTCAGTGGCCAATTTCTTACAAAAGAAGCCTGTTCAAGGCAATGGTGAACCTGGCTTTATTTGCCACTATAGAATTGCTGGTTCAAGGTAGGTGTGTGTTCTACTCTACTGGTATGATCACAGTGGCCAAGACAGTTATCAAAATGGTAAAATGAACCATTTGCTTGGATGCTTGCAGGAGAAATCATACATTCATTCATAAAAATTCTGACTTGTTCTCCCCTTTCATGCTATAGGACAAAACCCAATCCAAAAAGACATCTGTCCCACACCCAAAATTTTAATAAATGTTTACACTGGGCTAAACGCTTTTCAGCTTTTCCCACTTAGTTACTTCTTCAAACTCTTTTCAAATGTAAAATAAACCAATAAAGCTATTCAGATGCACAGAAGATCCATGGAAAGGGTGGGACAGGATTTTAAAAAATACATGCATAACTTAAAAAAAAATCTCAAACACTAAATAACTAATCTTTTTAGGGTAAGCATCATAGGCATGCTATTATCAGCACTGGACTGATAACATAGGAATGAAAGAGGAAAAGGAAGACAAAAACAATTTAGGAAAACTAGAACAGGATAATTAAAAATATTACAAGAATTGGAATCTTTGGGACTGGTGACATCTTTCATGAAACAATATGCAATGTAAATATTTTTTTTGTAATTTGACTTTGCCAGTGTATAACATAGGGACATGATTTAAATTATGCTTATTCTATAGACTCAAGATTTTTTATCCAGATTAAAATAAATCCCAAATCCTGTTTATCCAGTCCATGCATAATTATGTGGAACTGTTTTTAACCAAAATACATTATGTAATGAAATATAATCAAAAATATGTAGAAATGGAGCAGAAGGGAGCAAATGAACAAATAAACAAGGTCGCAGCATATTTCACTTGCAGGTCTTTAAAGCTAATTTTAAGTTTAACAATTTCAAATAAGCATACAGTATTATCTTCTGGTTTGTAATCTAAGGTGTAGAATTTTGTTTAGAAAATCAAGTTTAGTCTTAGTGCACAATTACTCCTGATATTAAAAGGGTTTCTGTTTAATGTCTTTTTTTATATTTTATTTTCCACTTTACCTGGATTCTTAAATATATTACTGAGGATAATTTAAAGCATCTTTTGAAATATAGTCTCCATGTTATTTTATATATATATATATATATATATATATATATATATATGAGTATGTGTGTGTATATGTTGCATGTACATATATATATGTATATATAAAATGTAAATGATTATGCACTTCATATTTCAAAGGAGAAAGAGGACTACATTTTTTATTTTTTTCAGCTTTCAGTCATGAAATGAAGAAAAAAGATATTGGATGAAATTCTGCCTTCAGAATTCACAAAAATCTCCAAGTAGACATGAGCAGGAGTCAAACACATTTGTTTGAGGACAATGTCAGTCCTTTGTTCTGTAAATGCAAATATTTCATGCAAAATTAAGAAAAAAACCACATGCAAGTCCAACTCATATGCACATGGCTAATAGCCAAGAAAACTTCATTGGTGCGTGTGTTAACATGCATATATGGTGTAAACCAAGAGCATTCACACAAAGAAAAATGCAGAATGATCAGCAGCATGACAACTTCGTCAGTGACATTCCTACAGAGCAACTATCTAATGCAAACCAATATGCACATGACTTTTTTTGGGCAGAGAAGCATGACTTGAGTTGTGGGGTAAAACAGTGATTAATAAACATGGTTAGATTAACATTTTTTAATGTCTAATTTTTAGTAACCATTTTGCCCCACATCTGATTCTGCCTGGATTATTTCCCTTTGCTATCTACCCCTTCATCATGCAAAAAGTTACAATTAAAATTAGAAAGCATTGAACAAGCTCTAAACCCAACAGATAACATGGATATTCTTCACACTTTATACTGGAATTAAATTTGATATAAATACCTCCTGCTCTTACCAGTGGGTGGTGTTATTCCATGTATTTAGGTGTGAAGCAGACAGGAAAGAGATAAATCTTTCATAAGTACAATGTAAATCACACAATTCTTATATTATCCTTGTACTAAGTGTAATATATTCAAACTCTTAAAGAAAATAAGGTGATTGACAAAAACTTGAGGGACAGAACTGTGAACAGAATAAGGAATAAAATACAATGAAACAAGATACTAAACTTGAGGGTTTTTCCACACTTTATTAAAAACAAATCCTCCATACTGCCTCACAATCATATTGCAGAATATGGGCTATTTAATGCACTTAATTGTTATTTCACATTCATGACAAATCCAGGACTAATTTCTGTACACCAGTTTCCAAATTATGCAACTTTTCACGTGACAACATCCAGTTATAGTTACTATTTCATGTGAACCAGGAGGTTTTAGTATATCCATTAGTGGTAATGAATTAGTTAAGGCATATATGACTTTGTAATATCTTCAGAAATAATTCAGTGAGCTGCTTTAGGCTTAGGTTGAATGCACCTGCAGCTTAAGGGCCTGATCCTGCAAAGTGCTGAGTACCCCACCGTTCCATTGCCATCAGAAGGAATTAGGGCTATTCAGGACCTCACAGGATGAAGCTACTGATGCTGCCTTCCACTGCAGTAATCCCCAGCAGAGGTTTATACAATTGTCCTTGTCCTGCCCTGGACATATTTCCCTCTGGAGGGGACACATGGAAGTGGCAGGTGAAGCCAAATATATTAATTTTCTATTGTATTTTTAAGATCTGCTTTACTTAATGGTAACCATAAAGTCCAACTGTCAGTGATTCACCTTTATAAAAGATATTAATCAAGACCATTTTTTGTTTGCTGCATAAAAATGTTGTACTCTGACAGTCATTCAGAAATGTATGTGTAGATATCACATGAAAGCTGTTTGAATGCATGTCAAAATTTTGGAAGTTGATTTCTAGTTAAATTGTTGCAAAAGTGTATAGATTTTCTTGTTCTTGACAGTTTTCTGGAGAGTTCTGCAGTTTCTAGTCTGCAGCTCTGAATACCTCTGGAAAGCATCCCTACAGATTCACAGGTCCTTAACATGTACAATGCTCTCAGCGTCTTCAAACTGATGTTGACTTTTCAGAAAAAATGCTTCTATCTCCAGAAAATAAGACAGACATATAGATGCTTACTTTTGCTCACTAGCAGATTGTTATTCCTTTTTAGCTAGCCATGTATTTATAGAAGGAGAGATTACAGGAGTTTTTTTATCAAAACCAGAAAAAATGAGTGTTATTCCTTGTCAGTCCCTAGAAATGAGTTTCTGTGGATGGCTAAATGGCTAGTGTTGATTTTCAGTGCAGAATTACATGTTGGGAATGCAAATGAATTACTTTTCAGACTGTCATGTGATTCAAATATTTCTCTTTGAAAAGAGCAGCTAAACCTGCCTGCTCCTCTCTTCAATCCATTCCCAATATACCTGTTCTAGATTACATGGAAGGATTTGGAAAAAGAATTGATCTCCACAGTTTTTATAGAACAGTAGCTCTGTAGATATCAACACAGGTTCTCTTGTTTGATACTGGAAATGGAAAATCAGGGCGAAGAACAAACAAATTTCCAGAACACCTATATCTGAAATAAGAAACCTACATTTTTTTTTTCTCTGTTTAAGCTTACAGAAGTCACCTATAGTTCTCAAGCTTTCCTATACACAGTGAGAATTCAGATTACTGATATACTTGTGAATAACCTAGGCAGTGAAATGTTTGTATGCCAAACATGTAGTGCTTGATTGTAAACAACTGAGGTATATATCCACCTTGTTAAGCTTGTACTTTTAGAGTTTATAAATACTAAAGACTTAAAGTCTCTTTCTAATTTCTCATGCATTTATCTATTGCTCAGCATCTCTGCCTGAAAAACAGAAGAACATACCATGTTCATGTCAATGCCATTGGTGTATGTCCACGCATGCTGGAAGTATTCCTCCAGTCGCTGCCGCAGAGGGTTCGGGATCTGATGAAAGCGTATGAACTCCTTCACCCGCAGCATCTGCATGTGGTACCGTGCAGTTCCCGAGTAGAGCCTTTGGATTATTGCAGATACGTTTCCAAAAATGCTAGCGTACATTAATGCTGGATTAAAGAGAAACAAAACTTAAGACATATCATTGGGCTTTGCAGATGAGTACGGCTAAGGAAAAGTTAAGAACACAGGGAAGAGTTAAAAAGGTATGCATACATTTATAGGTTCAGTTTTAAATAGAAAAATAAAATATAATTATGATTATACTAATATGATGGGATATAATTTCCTAAATCCTCTCCAAACTACCTTCTTACCTTATACAGGATTTTCTTACAGACACTGCTATACAACACAGATATTCTAACAGTTTGGATAACAGATTTTGAGTAGTCAAGCAACTTGATTACTTCCTGACACTGAATGAGTCACAACATATTTTTGCATATAACATTCCTTTCCCTAGGAATTTGCCCTTCCGGCTGCATGCTTATAATCTTATTAGTTTAGAATGTTAAGCCATCAAACACAGAGAGAAAAAAAAAAAAGATTAAAATCCACAATAAAGTTACTTACAGCCAATCAACATGACACAGATGGAAAAGATTTTCTCTGAGTTGGTGTTTGGAGACACATTTCCAAATCCTACACTTGTCAGACTGCTGAAGGTAAAATAAAGTGCTGTAACATATTTGTCCTTGATAGATGGTCCAGAACTTGCATCACTCTTATTGTAATGCTTTCCTAGTTGTTCTCCTAAAGAATCCAACCAACCAATCTTGTGAGCCAAGTAAGGTCTTTCTACATTTCCAATGGCATACCAAATGCAAGCAAGCCAGTGTGCAATTAGTGCAAATATGCACATGAGGAGCATCAGAACAGCAGCACCATATTCGGAGTATCTGTCCAGTTTCCGTGCTACCCTCACCAAACGCAGCAGTCTAGCTGTCTTCAGAAGGCCTATTAATGTAGTTGTCTGTAAAAATAAGATAGGAATTAATTTTCTCTGTTAGCAAATGTATTCTCATGAATAGTAAGCTTGAATAAACCACTACAAATTCCATTTTTTTGGGGGGAATCAAAGAGTAGAAGAACCTATTTCAATGTAAATTTAATTGTATTTTCTTTCAGCTATCAATTTTATTATAAAACCAGGGGAAAAAAATAAGAAATGTACATTTAAAATCAAGATATATTGAAGTTGTCATTATGTGCTAAATACCCTTTCACGTTGAATATTTCACTTGATCTGGACTCTGGAGCTAACCATAATGGATTTAATGATCCAATAGATTAATGGTTTTTTAACATGATAAAGTGTGTAAGTTATTGGAACTATTCATAACTATATGACTGTCCACATAGATAATAAGTATTTTTGAAGAAAGCTGTGTGACTGTATTTGATCCTAACTTAGAAACTCCTTGCAATGCCCTGACACACATATTTCACAAAGAGAAATAACAGAGCAGAAGTGTCCCGAAGAGTATATCTACAAGATTCCTCCTGTTTGTAGTGATAAAAAAATTCATACAGGTGAAAGAAGATAAAGTACTGTGAACAGAACATCATGGAAAAGTTGCTCCTGATGAATCTTTTTGCGTCTTGTAGGTGTAGTGGCAAGAGACAGTGATAAAAGCACTACACATTAAGAAAAATAAATTGGCGAAGTGTAAAGCAGGAATGTATTTCAAGATTTTTAGTGCAGACATGTGCTATTATCCATTGCAGCCTCTTTGAGGCATTAACCTTTTTAAAGGAATTTAGAGGTTATTAATATAAGTTTTCAAATTTCAGTTAGTAAATAATCTTCATATTTGCTAATTCCTTGTAGAAGGAATAGACAGCATTGTTAAGAGGAACAACTGGATTAAAAAAAAAACCTCAGCTACCTTTTTTCCTTGCATTAAGTTTGAACATATATTAAAGTATTCAGTAAATGCCAAGAGTGCATACATTTTTAATGTTTTGTTTGTTTGTTTATTTGTTGGTTAGGTTTTTTTTTTTTTTAACATGCATGTATATTACATGACAGAACAGAAAAAGTTTTCCAAGCCTCACAAACCACTCTGACAGTAGTATGCATCACATTAAAGCTTTTTTTTTGCAACAAGTACTAGACTAGTTTTTATGTTTTATTAAATCCTTGCATTTACCACGTTTCTGAGGAAAACCCCAAAACTCTTGGAACAAAACAAATCTTTCTTGGCTGCATTTCTCAGTGGACAACTCAATAAATTGTTCATATTTTCTGAGTAAATGAGCAAGAGAATAATGTATGGTAACACTCCTTAGTTCAGTTTAATACCCCAAATAATAACTTCAGGGTGAATTTCTCATTGCCACATAAAGAAGGTTAGTGACCTCAATAGTCTGAAAGACCACAACCTTCAAAATGTTATGCCCAGGCTGAGATTCAGAAACATGTAAATATTGTGATCAGGTTATTTTTTCTTTGTAGGTAGATCAGGGTTATATATTTTTGAACTCTTAAGAAAAGCTAAGATTTGTTTTTAGTGGGGTGTTTGAAACATTCTATTACAGATGTAGCCATATGTCTGCATCATGCAAGAGACCACATATTCTTGCACTGCCCCTTAAATAGTTCAGATGGTAGATTGTTAATCTACAATATGTCATCACTGTTCCACCGCATTCTTAAGATAAAACTTGCTAATATTATTCATACTCAGTGTCAATCCTATACTTAGATACATCAGTTTGAGCTCTGGAGTATGTTCAAGGTATATAATGCAAGAAAATTTCATCTCTTAAGGATAAAATCAGCATGAATGAGACTAGATATGCTTAAAGCATCAAAAGAGGCTTTAACACTAAAACAGAGCTGGCAGCAGAGGTGAAAACATGGTCCACAAATTTTGATGTGCCTTACATGCTGTCCACTTCTCAGCACAGATGTAGCCTTCACATAGTAACAGTACACCTCCCATGAGTCGCTTGGCCAGGGACAGAAGTTCTTGGTTTCAGAACTATGTCTCATGTAACGTAATTTTGTTGGTGTCCTGGAATACTTTGATCAGCACAACGCCCAAGAGGGCAGGGGTCCTACTCTGTCAGTTACCTTACCCCATCTGGTGCCAGCCATTAATATCTGCAAATAGCAACCTGATAGATGCTGCTCTCTTTTCTGGATTGCTTGCTTCTCTGTTTCCATCATACCTATCTGCTGGACTACAAGTTCAAGAGTAGTTGGATAATCACATCAGATTTTTTTTTTCTTTTCTCTTCTTTCCTCTCCATCTACTCATGATTTTTATCTTCCCAAATATCAGGGAAGCCACCTAACTTTCACAACACACACACAAAAAAGAGAGAATTATTTACAACCAATCATAATTGTGAGTCTCATTAAGCAGAAAAAAATTTTAAAATTACATTATTTCCCTATTTTAGAAACTGGAAAGTTAACGGTCTAACTCTTGCTTTCTTATGGATGAAAAAGTATGGCTCAAATAGAAGCATTTGGATAGTGCTGTATGTGGTATTTGGATTATTATCTCCTGCCCTTTCAAGACTCCATTTGATATCAAGGTGTTTTAAAGCTGCGTGAGCACAGGTGGAGCTCTCTTTAGAGCTTATGTTGTTTAATAAAAAGACTATTCAATACAGTTTTTCACTGGGGATCTTATTTGAAGAATCTGTAGATAACAAAAAAGAGCTATTTCACAAAAAAGATAGCTTTCATGACTGAAAAAATTCTATTAAATGAAAAATGCTCCATTCTGTCAGTTTTACATTTCCCTCTTCTTGCTAAACCATGAAAAAGGGATCATTGGTGAAATATTATAGTTAGCAATGTAGGAAGAAAATCTGCAGTAAGTAGCAGCTTAGAAAAGTGATTGACATATTCAATACCATGAATGAGAGAGAGAAGCTATGATGGCACGGTGAATGGAACATAACCTATATAGCATCATTGCTGCTTAGATAAACAAACCCATTTTTTTTCCAGGTAGAGAAACTGGTAAATTACTATATTTTGAGGGAATAAAGAATCAATTTACTTTATCTGCAATAGTGAAAAAGTCATTACATGGTCCAATGATTTCTGTTTCAACTTCCACATTTTTTTATCTGTCTACTCATCTGCAAGAATGCACTTGTTTGTTACCGTAATCTGTAATGTTATCTTATGTTAAAGTTATTCCTTTAGCATGACTTTAGCATCTGGCACTTTACTTTTAAGAACACCTGTAACAGTGGAGGTGTGGAAGCATGATGCTCAGGGACATTCCTTCAATGAACTTTGGAATTGATCCCTGTTGTAATACTTTATGTTCCACACTTCTAATCGTTGAAAATAATTTTTGGCAATGACAAGTGATCAATGATCAGAAAGGGATGTAGACCATGCCTGGAGGGCAATGTTGTAGTCTGAGTTAGAAGTAATGCCATTATGAAAATGTTGGTCTTTCATGTATCTGTGCTCAGAAAACCACAGAAAAAGTTATTTGCTGAAAGATGGACAAATGCCACAGATAATTAATGCAAAAAGTGATCAGATTTTCTCTTAAATCTCTGGGCTTTTTAGTCACCTTCTGAATAAAAAAGTTCTCTTCTGGTAAAAGAACTATTAATATGTTCCCTCTGTGCTTTATATTGCTCTCTCTCTTCTTACTGCTTTCCTTAGTAACATTTATTTTTAGTGCACAGCTTTATGTTATGTTTCTCTAGACTCCTCATTTATGTTTTGCTTGGTTTGCTGCTTTTTTTTTTTAAAAAATCTGCATTCTGTGCATCACAGAATTCTCTACTTTTCAGAAAAAAATATTATGATTTTATCCCTTCTTAAATTTAATAAAATTGTTTGGAAGAACTGGGTCAGGAATCCAAAATATAGCATATATTTTATATACCTTTAGGCCAGTTTTGGATGCATATATTAAACAGTTTTTTACTCTGTTGTGTAGATAGATCATGCTTGTCAAGGTAATATTTTTTTTCCTTCTTTTGATAGTCCATATTCTTGATAAAATTGACAACAGCCAAATCTCTTTGATAACTAGTATAGTTTATGCTACAACTACTCTGTTTTCTGCTAAGTAAACATCTGACCTAAACATTTTGAGCAGAGAAAAATTATTTTAATGATGCAATGCCTACAAAGCACTTGCATCATGGGCAGTTTTTAAAAAGTGAAAAATCAAAGCAGCAATTCTTATATAAAACCATTGGACCAAGTCCTTCATACACAATATATCTATTATTTCTAAAGACAGTATCAAATATGGTATAAGTGAAAAATACTAGATGAATCATTCAATGTTTTCTCTTGTCAATGAAAGCTAATATTGTACCTTATTCTACAAAGGAAGATTCAATTTTTGTTTAACATTAAAAGATGGCATGGAAGTACTAAGCAGCTATTAAATGACAAGCAAAAAATACTTTAGGATACACAGAATATCATCGTGAAGTAATAGATTAAGATTTAAGATTTCTTATTCATGTAAGCTTACCTCTTCAGAGCCAGAGCCAAAAATCAGCAGGTCAAAAGGTATTGCAGCAACCATGTCAATTAGGAACCAGCCTTTGAAGTAGTGAATTGCTATTTTTGCTGGATCACTTACCACTTCTTCATTCTGGTTTACATATGTTGTTCTGAAGTTTATTAGAATGTCAATGATAAACATAATATCCACAATTAAATCTACAACATTCAGTGGGCTGCAGGAATATCCACACTCTCTTCTCTTTCGATCCTCACTGTCATTCAGAAGGAAGGCAGCCGAGTAAGGGGTGAATATGGCAGTGTATATGACCAGCAACAAGATGAGCCAGTCCCAGACAGCTTTGAAAGGACTGTAGTGCAATATAGTAAACTTGTTGATGCGAGGTGTCTGGAGTTTATATTCTGGTAGAACATCAGCCCCTAAGGATAGAACCTAGAATAAGAAATGTACCACATCAAAAATTAGCCAGTGTATCTACTCCAACTTCCAGTAAACATAGCAAAAACAGGACAAAAAGTACTTCATTGTAGTTTTGAGAACTAAGCTTCAATTATTTAGTGTTTTGGCAAACTAGATTTCTGTGAAATTCGTGGTGTCTGCCAGGTCAAATAAATTCATTGACAATTTTGCACAGTAGGTTGATTCTTGTCCCCTGTAGCAAACATTAAGAAGCATATCTTATATCCATAAAATCTGCATTATTAAGCATGTAATGAAATTCATTTATCCACCACATGATAACCTTGCCAGCCTTCTCACGGCCAGTGAATGACTTTTCTTGCAGTGATGTAGTGTTTTTCTCCCAAAGCAAACCTATTATCATTGGCTTATATTCCCAACCAAAGAGTTTACTCTCATTAGAAAGTGTACACAACCAAAAATTATAAAAAGTCAGAGAAAGATCTGTTAGCGTCCTTGACATCTATCTATACTTTAAATTTTGTGGTGTTAGAAACCTTCATGCACAGACAAATTACACTGAGGCTGTAGTTCTAGTTCAGCTGAAGGTGTGACAAAGGATACCACAGGAGTATTGCCTTTTGCTCCACTTCTACATTTGTCAATGCCTAAAGCTTATTATTCCTTTAAAAGTATGGATTTGTTATCTGCTGGTGTTATCTAAGTTGGATTTCAATTTTATTTGGAAGGATTATGTTTGTAAGCACTGCTTAATTTGCTGGCTATGGAAGCTGAAATGTTTGCTTTGTTGCAAAGAGCAAGCATTGTGTGAGCACCAGATAAAACAAATTTCCTTTGGCTGCTCTTTCAGTCTGACTGAATTCTGACATGAAGGAACAAGACCTTTAAGGATAAAAAGGTAAATTATATTTTGTCTCTATTCAGTGTTTGGGATTGTCAGCAATAATGCTAATTATTGCCTTCTGTGCTGCAAATGATCTCCAAATCCTATGGGACTCAGAACACCATTTCATTTTACGCAGAACGGTGAACAAACATCAGATGGTGACAACCTTCAGTTATTACTCAGTTGGGCAACATTCATGTTCATGAAATCTTAAACCCTTTTCCCACTTATGCTTATTTCTTATTCTCCTGCTATTTAAAAACAATTCTATTTAAAAAAGAGGTTACTTCAAAAGCTATTAAAATGAATAATTCTACTCAAATGAAATGATGATTGGAAGGGGATATACCTTTTTAGTGATATTGTCTGCTTTTATTTCCTTTCTTTTTACAGTTAGTATTTTGGGACTAGAGATTTCAGCTTGTTCAAGACTGAGGGAATCCATGCTCCTCAAACATAATCTTAGACAATTCTAAGGGTCAGCACACTCTTTTCTGTTTAAATTTCCAACAGAAATAGTTGTATAAATCTTAGATCCTATCCTTAGTAATATAAGTGACACAAATCTTATTCAGTCAAATTCTACTCTGAAAGTGTTGTGAGAACATGAACGTTAATAACCACTCTTCTTTGAACTTGAAGAAAGAAGTGATTAAATCATCCAAAAGAATATGTGCTAGCTTCAAGCAGCCACCAAGCACTAGGCTGAGCACTCTGCTGAGGTAGACACTGTTCATCAATTTTTTGTATTGTAACTAAGACTTGCACTTAACTAATGGTGCTGGCTATTTTTTAAAATGCATTAAACATATTAGCTGACAGCAAGTTGAAGCATTGCTTAGTCTCTTAGTCAGTCGTAATATTTTTAGTCCCCCACCTGATGAGTTGACAAGAATGTTTTCTTAGTATTTGAGAACAGTGAGTATATGTGCCAAGTGAACTGCTATTTATAAAATTTATATCACTGTTCTGCTGGATTTTCAGACAATGAAGAAAATGGATTAGGCAACAAGGACAATAAAGCTTACTTCACATGTTTCTTTTTGTTCCTTGAAAATTCCAGACACTCTGCTTCATTTCAGAGCAATGCATAATGTAAATTGGACTAATTCCCCTGAAATTTGACTCCAAATCTAATTTTAGTTACATTTATTCGTAAATTGGTTTAAACTGAGTTAGGCAAAATTGGAGTTTAAAAATCAAAACAATTGGACAAAATAAGGGAATAGCACTATAAAAGTGACCATAATGCATCCAACTTTTTTTGGCAATAGTTTCTCAGACACACAATACAGGAGAGGCTGAACTAACAGTTGTGAGTTTCATATTCATAATGTTATATAGAACTTTACATTTCTGTATTGCTTACTCCCATGCAATGAGAAGTGAAAACAAACACTCATATAACTATATTGCTTTTTGTATCTTGAGAAAGATGTTAGTTCATTTCTCAAATGAAAAATCACAGTTGCACACACACAAAAAACACATAACACATTATTTAGTTTTATTTTGGCAGTTTCAATAAAGACTCATTGAATATAAGATGGATTTCTCCTTTTTCTTATTGTGTAACATTCTTGCAAAGTTTGGGTACTGATGTTGGCCAATTTTGGCCATCTTGGCTAGATGGAAGACTTCAGTCTACTTAGAAATTCACTCAGAAGACCTTTAATATGTCCATTTCCTTAAAATAGAAGTCATCAAATTCACTGCTAGTAAAAAGAAAATGTATTATCTTATCTTTTCTGGACAGTAAAACTCATACTTTGGATTGTAAAAGAGGTAGCTTAGAGAATAAAACATTTTTAAGAGTAAGAAATGTGATTAGGACAAGACTGAAGTACTACAGTGTTAAAACATCTTTGAACCTTGGAACTAGACAGGATGAAAAAGCCAAGCTTCCTTGCATCTTACTAAAGAGAAGATTATAGTGCTAAGCAGAAAAAGACATACCAGCTGCAATTGGTTTCTCTTAAGAAAAATTAGGAGTATTCAAAATTGATTAAACACCACCTCACTCTGGCTTTCCTGGGGAAAGCAGGAATGTATTTATAAAAGGCATGTTTTACAAGCAGTATTAGATGATAAGATAAGGTGATAATCTATTTAAAATGAGAACATTTCAAGGTTAAATAAACTTTGCTATATTTCGCCTTTGAGGACAGAACTCTGATATAAAATTAAACTTTTCTGTGTTCATGTGTATCTCATTCACTGTTGAAGCAGCACTGCTGCAAGTTAGAAGACTTCATTCAAACTAATTTTTGATTCTGTGAATCTTGCTTGAGGTGTTTCACAAAGACAGGGCTGGTGAGCACCTTCTACACTTTTTAGGTTCATGCACTCACTTCCTAAAATCACAAGTTCAGGGTGGCTTTTGTTATAGAAGGGCTGCAATGAGATACCCAGGAAAATATGGAGTGAGATCAAAGTAACCGTCATAAAATAGCACAGTTTTAGATTTTTCTTTCTGAACTGTTTGGTATTTTTCAGTTCCTCAAAGATGCCAGTAGTTCACTGAAATGGAAAGAAAATATATTTAAGGATAATGAAAATTTATTATTGGATGCTGTTCTGTTAAGCAAGAGGAGAAAGGAAGTGTAGGTACCAGAGGTGTACCAGAGGGACAGTTAATAAAAATAAAAGTTTCAGTAAGCCTTACACTGTTCATGGTGTAGTCTGTTTTGAGGCAGTTCTATCATCTTTTCTCTCCAGGAAACCTGCCTGGTACCAGGTATAATTTCTGGCCTGTGTTGTGTTTTAAAGATCTTGTTTTGCATAGTGCTTTTTGATGAAGTTTCAAAGAGCCAAATTGGGCTCTTTGGCCATATGCTTCACTGAGTAACTGGATTGTGTAGGGGACTCTTGCTGTAAGCTCTGCAGCATCACATGCAGAAACAGTATTTGACCCTTCTTCCCTGTACAGGTTAATTTATAAAATATAATATGTAGGCAAAATGTTATACAAGATGTTGGATGACCTGGGAATTTTACTCTGGTGTCTTACTGAGTTTCTCAGTAATCTTAGGCAAGCTGTTGTTTAGTATCTCTAATTTCTGTCAAGTAAAGAAAATAATATTTACATCTGGAAGTGTCCTAAAGGATAATGAGCAGAAGACTTCCATAAAAGCTGCTTTGCTACAGCCATGAGCTCCCATAATTCTTCTCTAAATTTAGTTGATTATCCTTATTTTTTTAAATTAATTCGCAAAAATATTTGTCCTCTTCTGCTGCACCAAAAGAATTGTGACTAGCAGGTCAAGAGAGGTGATTTTCCCCCTCTACTCCACTCTCATGAGACCCCACCTGGAGTGCTGCATCCAGTTGTGGGGCGCACTGCATGAGATGGGCACGGTCCTGTTGGACCAAGCCCAGAGGAGGCCACAAAGATGAGGAGGGGGCTGGAGCACCTCTCTTATGAAGACAGTCTGAGTTCAGCCTGGAGAAGAGAAGGTTGTAAGAGAGCTTATAGAGCCTTCCCATATCTAAAGAGGGCCTACAAGGAAGTCAGAAAGAATCTTTTTGTGAGAGGACAAGGAGGCATGGTTTTAAAGTGACAGAAGACAGGTTCATGTCTAGATTATTATTAATTCCTAGATTACATGCTAGGAAGTATTTACTGTGAGGGTGGTGAGTCACTGGAACAGAGTGCTCAGAGAAGTTGTGGTTGTCTCATCCCTGTGAGTATTCAAGGCCCAGGCTGGATGGGGCCTGAGCAACCTGGAGCAGTGGAAGGTAGCCCTGCCCATGGCAGGGAGACTGGAATGAGATAACCTTTAAGGTCTCTTCTAACCCACACCATTCTATCACTCTATGATTCTACTATTCAAACTGTAGTTTCAAGACACTCTGAGAGACCCATACTGCTATGACATGTATGTATATTCATAATGTTTGTTCTGAGGCATTTTCATTCTAAATTTATTAAAGAATGCAAATGCACACAGTAAAAACCAAGGACCTAGAAATAAAGAAGCATAATAGCATATGAATAAATCACAGCAGAAATAATAAATTAATAATGCCACCATGAATTTTTAAACAAATATTTCTGTCAAAACATTTCATGGATTAACAGTATGGTTTCCTGGTATTCTACCACTTGATGAGAGCAAGTCTAGGACAGGGTTGCCGCATGCTGCACTCAGGCTCTTTAAGTGACTATAGAGCTAAGTAAAGCACATGAAGATGAAAAGAACCAGGAACCATTCCCAATGCATTCAAGAAGCACTGAACTCATCCCATGGACATATTGCAATTGCATGGACCAAATGCAAAATGCAAGTTATTCACAAAATATTGGACTTTTTCACCTCTGCTAAGAAGTCATAATATTTTTTGTGCTGTCTATTTCCAAACAAACAGAAGATAGGTAAATAATATACACACACAGAAAGAATATGTAACATATTCACAGTCTAGGTAACACTTTTCATCTCAGACAGAAGTACTGCACATCCAGAAAATTTGAACAAAGAACAATGTTTACAGGTAATAAAATATAAAAAAAGGTATAAGGGCTTGAGTGAAATGGAACAATTTTAAGGTAGATGGATACAGATATCTGTGTGAAAAATAGATGTAGAAGTTTGATAGTTGCAAACATTAATAAATTAGATGGTACTTTGCTATGTCTCATGACCAAGTGTGCCTCATATGAAGTGTATGTATATTTAAATGGTGTAGTGATATTCAGTACTAAATACAGTTGTGTCACTGCTGCTTTTGCAACAGATGAATTAAAGTAAATCTTGTACTAACAAGGTTAGCTACCGCACAGCACCTTTCATGTTAAGAGAATTTCATAAACATTTAATAAAGTTCAAACTATAAATATAGTCCCAAATTACTTTGGGAACTTTAAAATAAACATTTATCTCATCCATAAAACATCTTGTGTAAAACTATGAAAGATGGTACCTGTTCAAATACAATGTTGGAATATTTATTTCTGGGAAAAACTATATGACATGAAAAAATATTATTTTGCCAATGTGTTGCTGCACTCACTCCAGCAGTAGTCCAGTGCTAGGTACACAGCCCTGAGAACTGAGTGGATGATCACTCCTGCATACTTAAGCCAGGAAGGATGTAGAAAATCTAGAAGCACATCAGCTCCTCATCTGCTGAGAGACTTGAATATCTACTATGAATAGTGATTTAAGGAACTCATTGTATAAATCATAATGAACATCATAATATGGAATGACATGAAAATGTAAAGAAGAAACTGAACCAGGATAATTGTATTGTAAACATTATTGTAGCTAGTGGAAAAAAAAAGGAAAGAATTTGTCTCTCTAGATCTAATCCAAATACACAATACAATGTCTTCCTTTTTAAAGGTAGTTTTGAACTACTTTTCAGATCTTTATCAACAAGGTTAATAACAGTATTGCACAGGAAAAACTGGGAAAGGAAAAGTAATGAGAAACATGAATCAGACTTGTAAGCAAAGGCCATATTCTTGTAATTGACTGTTTTTGCCCTGACCTTAAATCTGAATGATAGTGCATTCAAAATGAGGCAGTATTACTTCAGCTATAAAATTATTTTAACAGATTCTATGGCAATTTCTTCTCTTGAAGTAACCTCTCCTGTCTCTCTTTTCTTCTGTGTATGAGTTCTATTGAAGCTATAACTAGCTATAACTAGCTATAACTATGTTCCACATATCTTTACTTTTCCTCCCTATTCATACAATTACCATGAGACATCAACAGACTGGACCTCCTAAGGAGATTTCTGAATGTAAAACCAACTAAAAATAAATATTACACGAGTATTAATGAACAAATGGAATTTAAATTAACATTGACTTTCTGATAGTAGGCATTACCTAATTCCCCAAAAGACTTTAATGGATTTTCACATTTCAGTCATCTTGATGATTGTCTTCCTTATGCAGACATGAACAGTTAAGAAGATTACAGCAGTACTGAAAGAAAGCTGAAGTGGTCTTGATTTGATGCAAACACAGCATTACTTATGGCTTTCATATATCAGCTTTACAAGGTACTTTTACATGTAAAAGATATTTTTACATGTCTTTCAAAGGACAGCTACAAAAGAACATCTGAAATAGGAATGGTGGGGAATGCTAATAATAGTTGCCTTCTTGTCTTACTCCCTTTGTTTTAATTAAAGGTTTTAAAATTGTGTAATATGACTATTTGTATATAATGCTCAATGCTGAAACAGTCTCTGTGAGACTGTTTGTAGTAAAGTAATGAAGTCTTATACAGAAGGTTTTTATTTTTTTTTTCCCTTCATCTTCATATTCACCGAGTGTAATATTGAAACAGAACTTCTGCTAGCAGTGGTAGAACCTGAAAATTCAGATTATCTAAGTGCATTTTAATTTTTTTTTTTGTTCCAGATATCAATCTGTGACTACAGAAGCTTGTTTGAGAGAAATGGGACTTCCTTGGAATGCTAAGTGCCTTGCTGAGGCCATGAAGGGCTGAACTTTCATGAAGTTATCAAATAATTATATATCTTATTCACCTAAACATATTTACATACACAGCAACCCAAAATCTTCAAATGGTTAAAGAAAGTTATGTGTGTCCTGTGATGAAAACAGTAGAACAGACTTTTTCTTCTGTTTGTTAAGTAAAATTGTTTGGGTTTCAGGGAAATTATATTTATCGTCTATTACCATCAAAAAGACTCTTTCACCAAAATTGAATACATGTAATATCTCTAACCTATAATTTATTTTTAAGCTAGATATTAAAAGATAGGAGGTATTTTATAGTTCATTTTCCATGAAAATATTAAGAAATGGTATATAATCTTAAACCTCAGGAGCCTCTTCCTGCCAGTCAGTATATAATTACTTCGACACTGGTGGGTAATGCATTGTCAGAGCAATACTTAGAAGCACATAGATTTACTAAGAGCCCTTTACTGATCTTTAAAACTTAAATTAGGGATATACAGATTACTAAAGAAGATACTTACAAAGAAGATATTGACTGCTTTTAGCAAAAGCTAATGACAGAATATGTATTAAAAGCTGTGTAACCCTCTTATTTAAAATTCACTATGAGATATTATTTCAGAAGACAGCAAATGCTATAGTTCAACATTCTAGTGAGTTTGTGAGTTATTCATTGCTCTTCTGGCAACATTCAGCTGCTGACAAGCACTTATATGTCTGAAAACAAGGGTCAAATTTCTTATAAGGGCTTAAATAATTGTGTGGTTTTTAGTAATCAAGAGTATATTTTCTATCATCTGTTCATAGAGTGACAATAAAAGAAGCAGGTTTTGTGCTTGTTGATGTTATCTCATTCTTCTTACATTTTTTATTATTATACATTTTGACTGGTTTGCTGGCTGTCAAATACTTTAATCAGAAAGAAAAGCATAAAAGCTATAAGAATTTCTGAAGTGCATGGAGAGATAATGAAGTAGCTACATTCACAGTTTGGTTCTATGATTACAGTACTTACTGACATAACTGTCAGGAGTACAGGAGCAAGGAAGAAAAGATCCTTATGCATATCATCATATTTAACTTTCAGTTTTGTGGTAAATATTTTTTCCAGAATTTTTTTGCAAAAAAAGCAAACTTTCTAGAAAGTCTGCATTTTGTAATTAGACCCCATAGTGTTTAAAAATGTATGAACTGCAATTGAAACTGCTCTGGTAGGGAGAAAAGCTTATTTTAAAAATTACCATCTTCCCTGTGGCTTTCCTTGTTTGTGCTAATGAGTACATCCCAGCCTTGTTCACTTAAAGGAGATATTTAGTCTTAGCATTCTGCCCAGGTTGCCCAAGTACTGCTCTCAACACCACTTTTAGGAAAGTTAAGTGTGTTACCCAAACTTCTATAAAATTTGGCCATTAATATTTTAACCAAAAAGCCATTTGACAAGGGTAGATGAAACAGATTGCATACATAGATACAGACAATCAGATGATACAAATTACATTTCATTAGTAAAACCAACCCATAAAAGCATGATCCAGAATTCTAGTGCCACCCATTCAATAAATGTTAGTTAGGCATGGAAAAAGGGTGGATTTGTGACCATGCAGAAGTGAGCAGACAACTTTGCCTTTGCTCACACAGTAGCTGGATCTTACATTAGACACTTTTATTGTTTTACAATGCAAAAACTTATTTTAGTTTTGGGGAATTGTGGCAAGACATGGTATGATCTTCGTGGTGATTCTTCACTAATACTCTGGTATTTCAACACAAACAACAACAAAACAAAAATAGCACAGAATCAGTGAGACAAAAGTAAGTCCTTGAGAAGCTCTACCTTGCCCGTGCTATGCTAAATGAAGCTTATGTTTTGGAGAAAACAAGAGGTTTTGTTTATGGTTTTAATGAGTATCCTGATTTTGACTATGAGAGAGTTAATTTTTGTTCTTAGTAGCTGACACACTGCTCTGTTTTGGATTTAATACGGGAATAATGTTGACAACACACTGATGCCTTAGTTGCTAAGTGATGTTTACCGTAAGTCATGGATTTTTCAGTTTCCCAGGCTCTCTCAGTGAGCAGGTGCACAAAAAGCTGGGAGGAAGCATGGCCAGGACAGCTGACCTGATCAGGCCAAATGCATAGTCTGCAGCATAGAATGTCATGGCCAGACTACAAACTGAGGAGCACTACCAGGAACACAGACTTATCATGGCCTGGGAATGGGTTTGGCATCAAACCATTGGCTGGGAGCAATTGTATTGTACCACCTGTTTTTCTTGGGTCTTCTTCCCCTGTGTCTCTGTCTCTCCCTTTTTCTCTTCCTCCCTCCTTTTGTTTACAATTGCTATTAGTACTATATCACTCCCGACTTTCCCCATCATCCCACTGAGGGTTCAGGAAGGACCTGGGCAGTTGCTGTATGATACTTTGTTGCCAGCTGGGTTAAACTGTGACAACCAGGGAAATATGGAAATCTTTTTGGGGCTACTGCAAGCACTGAAAGCTCAATCCAGTGGAAAAAATGCCTGGAATAGAAGCCTTTAAGCCTTAATCTTCATTGTTTTCTAGATATATTGACTAATTTATCACACTGTGCAAACTACAGTTTCCTTTCCTTACTGGATATTGTGGGTGTGAAGAAGTGAGAAAACAGACAGCACAATATATCTGCAAATAACTATTCTAGACAAAACTCATTTTTCAAGCTTTTTTTAAAAACCTGTAAGAAGGCTAGCGTCTGCATCCTATCCTAACAAAATTTGTCAAAATAAATTAGCTGGCCTCTAACAAGTTCTGCAGAATGGCCATGAGCCACAGGTTCTGATTTTTTTCTCAATTCCAAACCCAGTAACTAACAGCATCAGAGACTAAGACGCAGCAAAATGTGTTATTCTCCTTTGGTTATAGTCTTCCATTTGTAACTCACCTACAAACCCAGTGAAACTAAATTTCCTTGAACAGAACAAAGTGGTACAAATATGAACCCATATAATTCAGAAGTTATTTTGCTTTGAAAGAAAGGTTTCTTCATAATTAATAGAATTAATTTAGAAGGTAGAACATTTTCAAAGATGGATACTTAGAATAGAAAAAAAATGCAAAGCTGTGAAATGAAGAACTTTCCTTCCCATTTAATAAATGTTTCTCATTTATTAGTAGTAGTATACTCAATAGTCTGTCTGAAGCTGAATATACCATTTCATGGAAGCTTCCAAGATATTGAGTAGTTACTGGAATTTCCATATATATAAAGATGCTGCCTTAATGTAAAACTGGCAATTCTTTGAGTAAAAAAAGAAATTTTTGTGCTTATAAATAAAGCTAAAGTATCTTAAGGACAATTTCACCATGTGCTACAATGCAAGATTTATACAATTGTCAAAGAAAAACAGACTTACCTAAGGTAAATCAAATATCAGAAGAAAAAACATTGAGTTTTCTACATACTATGAATATTAGGAAAATATTCATGCAATTGCAGTACTTTATTTCAGATAGATTTTTATTTTATAGTATATTTTTGCTATTTAGATGGTGTTGGAGATTGAATGTTATAATTTGTGGCTTAAACATCTTCATAAAGGACTTAGGCCTATTATAGCAAAACTGTACTAGAAAAGCTGCAGAGAAGATCACCACACCCTAAACAGGCCTTCTTCTGACCGAAGCCCAGAACTCCTTGGTGAAGACAGTTCTCAGGTCTGGTCTCAGGGGGAAGAATACATCCACAGCTTGATGAAGCTTAACATCTTCAGGGTGGAGACCACAACCTCAGGGCTATCAGCTGCCAGGCTCACACAGACCCTTGAGCCTAAAGGGTGGGGGGAGAGAGGTGTTGGGTGTGAGGTGAAAAAGCCTCTGGTCAGAGGCAGTGAACACCCATCCTCCACTGTGCAGAGCTCAGATGTGGGGCCACTTCACCCTGGGAAAAGCTGCATCCCCATGAAGGACAGCAGCAGCGTGTCATGGCCTATCAAAGGCCTCCCCCAAAGGGGTCCTCAAACCCTGCACCAGAACACTGCAACATGATGCAACATATCCAAAGTGTTGCAAGGGACAATGTCAAACTGGCCCCCTTAGGGAAGGCATCTTGGACGTTCCCACCTGGCCCAAACATACATCAATCCACTGCATTCTGTACTTTTTGGTGCAGTGGCAGGGGGCAAGGGGAGGGGGAACTCTCACCACCAAGAAGACCAGATGGAGGGGGACGAGACATGGTTGGGACCCCAGGAAGAGCAATATGTTTCCACCTAATCCCTGTCACTCTCTCCCTGTCTCCCCACTCCCCACACACAACTCTGTCTTTCTGTCTTTCTGTCTTTCTTCTCTCTTTCTCTCTCTCTCTCTCTCTCTCTCTCTCTCTCTTTCTCTCTCTCTCTCTTGCTCTCTCTCCCCCTTTGCTTCTTTTACTATTACATGCAATATACAATTTTTTTTTTTGGTACCAACATCTAACCTCATCTGGTTTTAACAATGTTTTTGGGTATATTTCAAACCTCTCTGGGTCTGATCCCAGTTATTCACAGATGCTTCACTTCCCTCATTCTTCCGCGTTTAAACTGGTTTGTAACAGATGGCGTGAACTAGCCACTTTTAATAAATACTTCCTAGAGATTTTTGTTGTGCTACACTTATTGATTTTATGTTCAGTAACACCAACACCATCCATAAATATAATTTAAGGAGTGTTCCTCCCTTTTACTCCCTTCCTTTTTTTGTAACTTACTTTTTTTTGAAAAACATTAACTCTGAATTATTCTGGGTTTGCCCTTCTTTATTGATCCTATTACCAGTTACCAGCTGAAAGCATTATCCAAGTTCTAACACATGACAGGGAATAGATGAGAAAAATATCCTTCTTATTTGGCTTATTAATTTTGAGGGCATTCAGAATTCATCAAACATCACACTATGCTGACTGGGGTTAATGGTCTTTGCTTTTCCTTACTATTTGTACTAGTTTGAAAAAAAATGCTAAACCTTATCAGACCCTAACTAGAAAATATTTTCCTCAGTTGCCACTACATCAAAAACAACTAATCCACATGCTTTTTTCCTCCCCCCACCCAAGACAAAAGAATAACAACCTCATTGCTATTTCTTGTTAATGTACTTAATGACCTCATTTATAATTAGTGTTGGAACATAACTGCTTTATAATCACTATCGAACTACCTGCAAATTGCAGGAACATTATTTTTAAAATTTAGTTTATTTATCAATTTCTTTCATTAGTGATGTGTGGGAGAGTACAAATTTCCTTGAAAAAACTAATCATCAGATTACCCACAAAATTTTCAGTTTGTATACTAGCTAGTATTACATTAAAAGAGAAAAGAATTTAAATTGTTAGCTGACCACACTTGCCTTTTTTTTTCCCCCAAGAAAATTACTCTTAAGAGGTGTGACTATATAATTTCAGGTAAATGCTAAACATTGCCTGTCCAGGTTATGGCATTTTGTGACTAGATCAAACACTGGTCCTACAGTATGTACATGTGAGGTGCCTGGCATTACAGTAGAGTTCAGAGTCCAGACCATTTGAGGGTAAGGGCACTTAGAGAGGGAGGGAGTCCTGAGTCTGAGTCCATGGTGCCCAGGGTTATTTTTGTGGCTTTTTAAACAGATGGTCATTTATGTAAGATAAGTAACAGTCAAATTACTCTGGAACTATAATCCAGGACTGCCTCTTTCTAAGAGGTTGTCCTGAATGCTAGCTACACCAGCAGTGTTCTTGAAAAATAGCAGCTTCTTGTGACTGATGAGATCCACAGCATTCTGCCCTCTTCCCTTCTTCTTTCCCCATGTCAGCTGCTATTGCTGTCTGTATCTGGGAAAATATATACTTATACTCTCCTAAAGATAGAAACTGTCCTGAGTTAACATGGTAACTACTGGACCCTGATCTAACTTTGCAGTTGTGCTGTTTTGCAAAGGAGGCTGGGTTAGATGGCCTCTAGAGGTCTCTTCCACACTACACTTTTGTACGGTTCTAAGGTTACATGAAAGAGGGACTATGACTTCTTTCACAGCTGTTTTAAGGCAATTCCAACTGCGTATGTGAAAGCTATTATTCCAGACTGTGCATGCCAAATGCATCAGAGGATCTCACAGCTCTTCGGATCTTAGCTGGGCTTGACTTGCAGTTCATGGTGATACTGTTCTGCTGAGCATCAAAACTGTTGGTTTCAGCAGAGTAACCTACCAAGTTTAGAAACTTCCAAGGTCAATTCACCATGAAGTGGGAGTTTGGGTGTTTATAGCTCTAGACCAGAGAAATGAGGCTTGCCTAAATGTGCCAGCACCTTTGTTTCAATAAGCTTTGCTTGCTTGGTAGAGTATTAGTTCTTACACCCAACTCCTTATTATCAGAGCAAATTACAATGTCATCTGAAATCTGTTTTCTCACATTTCTTAGCACTAGAAGAGGAATGTTGCTTTGGCAAATGAGCTAATATTAACAAAGGTCATATGCTTTATTCCATGTTAGCATCAAGGCAGTAAATACAAAGAGATCACACAAAGTATTGATTACTCAAAACTGTAATTCATAGAAGACAGTGGATACTTTTTCCCACCTCAGCAAAATCAGATAATCCCCTTTTCAGAAGAGCAGATCTTGGGGGAAGGACATGGTCTAATTAAGGATTCATCCAGGTTACATGCTGCAAAGCAGCTGGGCTTTCTGACTGCTCCATTTCTACCATATGTTGTGAAATCTTCTAAAAACACTGCAGCAGTTCAGATGCTTGAACTATTCAGCTGTCACAAAAAGAAGAGGCTCTACTGTAAGGAAGGAATATTTTACCTTTCACAATTGTTGTGAATCTTATTTTTATTACTTGGTGCAATAGCAAATAATTATAATGAACATACTATGTTTTCTTCTGAAATTGATCAAAACAGTGGGCTTTATTTTCTGCTCCCACACACTTGGAATAGCTGTTTGCTCTGGTGAAAAAGATACTATTTTCCAGTTGTGGTGACACCTTAGCACAGGTTTAAATGGCCACAGTGGGACTGAGGTATTTTTACTGGTTTTAACCATGGCCTTTTTGCTTTTCTTGGTTTCACAGAGTGTGCCACACCTTCTAAATGACAATGAAATTACACACATTTATACTATTTCTATAATTATATCTATAGTAATTATGAGGCCTAATTATGTAATGACAATAAAAGATGAAATTTTATTGCATGAGGGTGCTAACTATTATTGTAAAGAAAGGGAAGGACTCCTGTATAAGATGTGTCAATTCACAAATAACAGGAAAAAGAAGCTTCTCATTTCAGAGTAAATTTAAACTTTCCATACATTAACTGGGAAATGTTGGCCCTGCTTACCCCCTAATTTCACTATTATATGTATCTCTTGCTGTGTAATTGGAAGGCATCAAAATTGTTTCCCCTTTATTCAGAATTTTCTGCGTTATGCAGAATGCAAAATGAACACCCTTGAAATGTCGTGTGTATGTGAGTTATTGCAGGATGTAAACAGCACAGTGTGTCAGCTGGATCAGACTGCTGAAAATGTATAGATCAATAATTTGGTTTATTTTTAGGTCTTATATTGCCCCTCTCTGTCCTAGATGCTGGTAGTCTTCTTCTAGCCTGAAAACCTGAAGGTCAGTTTGAAGTCATAATCATATAATAGTTCTTTTTATATCAACAGCTTTATTGGCCTTGGGAGGATATTGTTACTTATTTCTTAATCTTTTGGGGAATGAAATAGAGTCTGGCCAGATTACAAAAACATGCAGTGAAACTACAAGGTCTATCACTTCATACATGGTCCCCAGCCTCCCCCCCCACCCCACCCCCCTCACCAGCAGCTCTATTTTCAGAAGATTTGTGGGTGTTCAGCATGTCTGCAAATCAGATCACAATATTCTGTGTAGCCTGTCAAGGTATATATTTATCATTTCATCAGCCATATGACCAGTTTGGGTATATATATATGATTTATAGAGGTGGGTGGATAATGAAACTCTTCTGAAAATTATTATTACAAGAAGTTAAAAGATTACAGAGTTTTACTTTCCTGTAAGTCATTTATTGAGACAAATAATGAATATTATGAAATGATGAACACTACGAAATAATGAATATTGGCCCTTTCAAACCACTTTCTGTATTTCTTCAGACTGATAAATTTCAAGGGGATAAATGATCTCTGAACACTAGTGATCAAAAGCAACAAAACAGTTTTTCTTAAACAACACAACAGACACCAGTAATTTACATTTTATTAACTGGGACAGTTATTTGTAGACAGTATTAAGTTATGGGCATTCAGGAATTCTCTCTTTTCTTTAAAAATTAAGCACAGATACTGACTATTCTAGTCTTCATGAGTCTGTTTACAATGGAGTTCACAATTTTGCAGTTGTACATCAGTGGAAACTGATGTCTAAGAAGTTTTAAAATAAATCAGTATATAAACAAAGGATAAAATCAATTCCTGTTGTGTCTTTGCACATTGCAATTTTAAGGCCAGAAGTCCCCTTTATGAATTCATAAAAAATGCTAAGGGACAGATGTCAGACTTTTGCCCTACTGCTTTCTTTAATAAAAGTCTACTTTTGTGCCTCGAGGAAGACTTGTCTCTTTCTAACCATCAGTGTCAGGACCCCAACTGAACCTGTCAGTACAAAAGAGTGCAGAAATTGCACTGTCCTCCTGAACACACTGTAAAAAAAGAAATAATGGAAAAAAATAAGTTGAGATTCATCTAGAAGACAGTGACATTAACACCTCTGGAAATTATAAGGAAAAACTTTTTAAAAACAATTTTTTCTTAAGTGGAATGGAAATGTGAATATAATTTCCATTTAGAACTGGAATATAACGCTGGAATATAACAATGCCAATTTATCAATCAGGGCTATCTGGCAGCTATACCTGGACTAATTCTTTGAGTAAAAGTCAATGTTATGAAGAAGCAAGCATCCAGAAGATGTTATGCTTTTTGGCATTACACGAGGAGTTATGATCAGTGAAGCCCCAGGTGAAAATTCAGGCAAAGCAATCAGGGAATCTACTTATTCAGGACCATCACATGTGCAGCACTTCACCGCAAGCTATATCTTAAGGCATTTTTCATCTCTACTTAATGTTCTGAACTTTCCTGTTAAGTAGAAAAATATTGGAAGGTTTCTTGCAGTAGAATGTATAACCTAGATTTTTCTCTTAATGTATAAACCACTGTCCCACAGCATCTCCTCTTTCTTCTAAAATGATTTTCTAAACTTTATTCTATTTTCTATTTCTCATTTATTCCACTAAAATCTTTCTACTAAAGTATCTTACTCCTCTTTAAATGTTTTCTCGAAGCGCATCACTTCCTCTAAACACAGTGGCCAATGACTCTTTTATTTACTTTATTCATTATTCTTCCTCTTTCTTCTGAAGGTGGCTATGTGCCATCCTTTCCTTTTTCACTATCTTCAAGACCCGAATTACATCTCCAGCTTGTGGATATTAAAGAAGTTATACAGCTGTTGTCTTTGGAAAGAACTTGTTGCATTCTGTGATGCTGATACTTGATATATTACTGATACATTAGAGAGAATCCAGACTGCATGATCCAACAGGAAAGCTCACTGATATATTTTGCATTGCACCATGAGGAGCCGTAGTAGTGGAATTGTTAGATTTTAACACCCGGACCAAATTTCTCAGCAAAACTGAGGAAAGGGAGAAAGATAGAAAATAAGGACTACAAAAGGAGAAATGGATGGATGTATACTTGAATGGTACAGTATGTGGCCTTTCATGTCATCAAGTCCTGCAATCCAGAAAATACAGTATGTTATGTACTCCTTCACTACATTCTCAGTGTCTTTCTAGCAACACTTAGAATTCCTGCCCTAACTTCTTTCATTAGAAGACGGTTTCAGAATGTCACAACTCTGATTAAGGGTGACCTTTAAACTTACCATGGCTGTTTTATACTCATTTGCTCTTTTACTGATATTGCCCCATAGATTAAATAGGTCATATTGCCCTCTGTGTATTTTTGATGCTGTTTGACAGATTTCCTTATCAGAGACTGTGCTAGCATGAGCATTTTTAACTACCTCATTTAACATTTCCACCATATTATATTCTCAACACTGTGCTCAAATCTTCCAAGCCCACTTTTGCACTGTTTTGCAGAGAGACTGCTAATGGATCTATGGCCTAAGAAATGATTTACAAATAAATTTATAGTCAGGCATGAAGCAGAAGCTTCAAAGAGCTGACTCTTACAAAATATATTAAAATCACTTGGAATAGAAACACAAAATAGGACTAAAACTAGCCACTTAAATCTTCTAAATGTCTATTTCGAATCTAATTAATGAATCTCTAGTTAACTAGATTCTTGGCCATTGTAATACTATAGACCTACATTTATTTATACCTCCTAGGAATTTTTACCTGTATCTAATTCCAGCATTTAGGATGCAGCAGCAACTAAAAATATTGATAAGTGAATGTAATAACAGAACAAGCAGCAGCTGCAGGGAACTATTTCCAATTATAATGAATGATATGACATCAAAGTTTGCTATGCAAATTGTGCTCTGCACAGTGGTTAAGATTGTTCTAGAAAAGGACATAAACCAATGTCAAATTAAATTGGAAGGCTTCTGTGAAGTGTAAAGATTTTATAGAGCATTTCAAATTTAATTTTGAATTTAGTAGGTATCAATTTTCATGGAAAGATTAGCTGATCCATGTCATTTCCATTGAACTTTTCATAAAATCTAAATTATTTGGAGAATAAACATAGATTAAAAAAAAAAAACTTTTGCCCTCCTTTCTTCCCTCAACATCATCACCAGTACATAGAAGCTCAGCATCCTGGCACTGATTAACCAGTGAGAATTAAAAAAAAACCAAAAACCAAAAACCACAAAAATCACAAAAATAAAGAAAAACTCCCAAAAAAACCCTACCTTGCCTCATGCTTATATAACTTATAAAAATTAGTCATTTTTATGTAACTTGACTTTTTGCCATATTATCTATGAAAAGATTTCTATATATAACTACTATGAATAATTTCAAACATATCAAAATGGATCCAGAAGAGATTATATCTTTCAAAACTGACCACAGAAGAAAGGACAATGGTTGCAGATTCAAGCTAGCACTTTAAGACAAAGTATATGAAAGATAAAAATCCAATTACTTTTCAGGCACTAACTGATCTCAAAATAGAAATGATAGAACTTTTATCACTATTTCTTTAGGAGGGCGTACAATACATCTCTTTTTATATCTGTCAAAGGGAGTAGGAACATGGACCCTGTCTGGCAAAGCACCAATGTAAAGAAGCTGCAGTCTAGTCAGCACGTGGGGACATGATTTAGTTGTGGACTTGTCCATGCTGGGTTAATGGTTGGACTTGCTGGTCTTAAATTCTATCATTCTATGATTCTAAACCCAAATATACTCTTGGCAAGATCTTCCTTATAGAATATCTATCTGCATTCTACTACAAAGCACTTCTTACCTCTTTCAGTCTGTCTGGGCATTTAAGGGCCAACCTTCTGCTTAGTAACCCTATAAAAGTTATTTGGGATACTGTCATTTCTTGGGGTTTTTTTTTCAGTATGTTCCACATTCCTAGCCTGTCCCAGTCACTCTCCATATAAGATTGTAACACAAATGTAATAATATTGAAATTAACTGAAAAGTTCCTTTGACTTCAGAGGGTACTGCATCTGTCTTAGAGTGAAGAAACAGCAATTTTAAATTATTTTCAGTTTTGTTTCAATTATATGCTTTGTTCACAAGATATAGCATACATCCAGTCCAAAGGTATCTGCTTTTCATTTTGACAGCCTTATGGATGCACAGATGTGGAAAAAGATACCCATAAGAAAGAGCATTATGAAAAGACAAAGAACTTGATCAGAAATTGTGAGATGTAATTATGATACAGTGGCACAATCACCTACCATTTGTTATCATGTTGTGCCTTTCACTAATCAGCAATTCATAATGCTGAGACAAAATTATGAAGAATGAAACTAACATTTATGAATGACAGGAATCACTGAAATTAGTGGTCTTATTTGGGACACATGGTGCATACAAGATTTCTTTTCCATTAAAAAAGAGGGAGCAGAAAAGTTTAGTTTGTTAGCAGTATCATCTAATGTTGTAGACTACCTCATAAGAAACTGAATTGAAGGTAAATTACATAATGTTTTAAAGCCTTCAAAGTATCCTGGAGATAGCCAAGCCACTTATTAAAAGAATCTATTGAATACACTGAAAAAAAAAAAAAAAAGAAAATGAACTGAAATAACGTGTATTACCTTACCTGTGTAACCTTCTCTGTTACATTGTGCGTTCGGTCTTTCACCTTAGGTGCAATAATTGCTTTCTCTGAAGAAGGAGGAGATGAAGATTTTTTTTCACTTTTGATATCTGAAAAGTTCAGTGTGAGTTGAGGAATTTTGTTGATTGTACTGTATTTGTTGAGATTCGAATCTGATGTGGATCCCAACAGACTTGACTTGATATGATTAAAAGGCCCTGAAAAATCAGAACACATATTTAGTATCTGGGAAATTAAGGGAAATAAATTATCATTAATGTTGAGGTGGGATATGTCAAAAGAGTGATTAAAAACTATTTTTTCTGTATACTAGTTGTTAATAATAAGAACTATATTTTAAAAATAACTCTTTTGCTAAAAAAGGTTGAAATCTAATATTGGCTATGAATATGACATTTCCTTTACATATAACCCTCAATATGTTTTATGAAGTCGATGGATTCCACATTGCATAATGCATCTATCCTCACTTGTTTTCATGTTACTGGGAATGCTGGTGTGCTCTTATTATAGTTCTGGCTGAATATAAAGACTATATGCTCATTTGTTTATAAGAGCGGAAGTAGGACACATGATTATGTAAGAGTGCCTGCAATTAGCAAAGGCTCTATTATCACATCCCTACCTTGCTCATGCTCACATGATAGTTCAAAGAGACTGGAAAATTGAGTAGACTCTCAAATTATATTTCTTCAACTGTCGTTACTAACAAAATATTGAAAACTATAGGGATACTATATATACCTATATAACCTATATAACTATAGGTAGAATATCAAGAGAGTATATATAACCTTCATACACTATTTTAGTGTATTATTAAAAATATATAAAACTTACATACTAGATGATGTACATATTCTTTATAATTATTCTTTACATTACACACAGAGTTGCTTGAACAAGAAAGCAATATAAATGATCAGAATACTAGTTTTGTACTGTCATCATAAGGTTCATTGGGAAGACAAAAGTATTCATTGCAAGTAAAAGTTATTTTTGAGAACAATATTGGAAAAAGAACTATAAAGATGTTTAGACAGTGAGAACTAAATTCACTTAGGGATTTAAGAAAAAATCCAGGTCTTGCAGTCAATAGTAACGTACATAAAGTGTGAGATTGAAGGGTATTAGATCCACATGAGAACCTTATTTAATGTTGCCTTAATTCTATTAAGGGCAACAATGTGATGCTTTTCTCTTTTTCTTCTTTTTGAGGTTTTCTTTCGTCTTCCTGAGAGGAAAACAAGAATGTGTATGTCGATTCAGGAACAGTCAATGGGATAGGATTAGGCCTATGGGGTAAATTGCAAAGTCAACAGTGGAACAGTTGATTTTATTTGCAAGGTGAGAATGAATGAAATTCAAAGCAACCAGCTGCTTGGGGATGGCTGCGGGGAAATGCTTTATGCTGTGTTGAATTGGTTTTTTTTTTTTTTTTCCGGCAAAATTCTTTAAGTGAGGGCTGGTTTTCTACCACACCTGGCTTCAAATGTTTGTTGAAGAAGCAGACATTTCATTTTCTTTTGAAGCTTATAAGGATCTATACATGTTTTCTATCTCCTAGACTCATGATAATTGCATGTTAATCTGGGTCACAGATTACTATTACTATTACACAGATTACTATTACTATCTCTATTACTCCATTTCAAATTTTGTTACTGTGCAGAAAGGAATTTAAGATGACAAGGGAGGGCATGATGCTCTAGACTAAAATTTTGGGTACAAAAAAGAATTTGTGCCTGAATTCTCTAACCATTAAACTGCAAAACAGTCCTTCTTTTTCTCCCAGTATATATTTTTTGTGGAACAGCTTTATTGGAAAAGGGAAGAAAGAACAACCTTTCATCTGCAAGGAATGGTAAAAAAGCCTGCTACTGAGGGCACCACCAAGGGATTGTGATACTATATTTAAATGCCTTTTTGTCCAGGTGGGACCTGAATCTATCTTTCACATCACTTATATGAATCTACTAAATATTAGTGCTCAAAATATATCAGGGCTCACAATCACCGCACAAATGAGCAAAGTGACTAATCTGGCTGGTGTGTGCTAATGGACACGTGGTCAGTTTTCCAGCCCTGCTTCCCTGTTATTTTGAGCAATAGTTTCTGAGTATTGAATCAGTTTAGACATAAACAGGATTTCAAGTTGAAACCATTTGTCAGATTAACTAGATTCTTCATACCTTAGGAATTCTAAGGTAAGAGAAACTAAGATAGCTTAGGTAAATCTGTGATTAGATAGTAGGCAAGATTTTGTTTTATTAATAAGTTTGTAGATACTTAAATTGCATTGGACTTCTGGTTTCTGGGATTTACATCTTTTATCGCTTCCATTCCAAAGAGGATTACTCTCTCTTTTGCTACCTAATACTCATGCCCTAGAGCATGATATTAGGCTTAAGCTTATTGCACATGAGAACAGAACCTTGCTTCTTTTCCCCCACCTTCTTTCGCTTTAGAAAGTGGTGAAAGGTATAATGCACCTCATTGGCAATGGTAATTGATTGAAAGGCAGTATTAGCTCAAGTATTAGCTAAAGTATTAGCTCAGGATGGCAGAAATTGAGCTGATACTTTACAGCTAGTTGACCACTGCTATACTGTCATAGAAGGAAGAGGGAAAAGGGGCCATAACAAATCACAATCACAATTTATACTAATTGGCACCCTTGTTGACAGTTTTAGCAGAGAGGCAGAGAACTGAATAAGCAGGGAGAATGACTTGCTTCTGCCTAGCCTAAAAAGGAGAATCAGGTTAAGTTTGAACTCCCCATTTTGATGGTAGGATTTCATTGTCCTTGCTTACACAATGCATTACTAGGAGAAAGTATTTTACTCTCCTGAGCTGCCAATTCATTATCTTTCACCAGCAGTAAATACATTTATAAAATCTATTGTACAGCACAGAACCTGCATGTTTTTCCCCCAAGATTCTGCCAACATACACATGAAGCAAATGCAATGATTTTGTAGTCCACAAATTGTTTTACAGAACATATGTCATGCACTGCATGCAGTTTGGAGAGATTTTACCAGGTACACACACTTTTTGCATCATGCATGAAGTCACAAACCAGTTTTCCCACAGATACAAATATGGCAATTAAACTGAACACTTTAGTAAGTGATCTTCAGAAATGGAGGAAGTAATTTACGGATTATGTTCAAATTGCTTCTAAAACATGTAGCTCAGTGCTGGTGAAAAGACACAGTTTTGTAACTGCACTAAATATTATTTAAACATGAAATTGGCAATGAAGTTCATGCATGCACATTTTGATGCTACAGGAAGCTTGAAACCATACCCCCTGCCATCCAGGAACGTGAAACTAGTTTTAAAGAGACAAAAGAGGAACAAGTGAAGATACTTCCACAAGGGTCCTGATTATCAGTTATTTATTTTTGAGAGAGTTAACTGAAAACTAAGTACCTTGTAACAATGGATCATTTGCTAATGTCCTCATACAATCACACATCCTTTTTCAGGTAAAACTCCTGTAGCTTCAACAGAAGTTTTGACTGCTTAAGGACAACAGCACTGAGTTAAGTAAATATGACATGTTGTTCTACCTCCCTCCCTTCCTTCTTTAAAATTAGCAGATAATTAAATCAAAAGGATGTTTCACTATGCCTTCACTTTTTCCAGTGATTCGTAGTTAGTGCTTTGAGACAAGAGTTACATGAATAACTATGTGTTTAACAAATATAATTTATGTAATTATGACCCTTGAGAGGTCAACATGAGAATGTTGCATTTGAACATTTCATACAGCAGGCAAAGTAACGTGCCAAAAAGTGTGGCTGATTGAAACACTGGAAGGTATAATCTAGATGTATACTTTACCTTTGACATTGCGACCATTGTCTGGTTTTCAGCATAATAAAAGTGGAGAAAAAGACAAAAAAAAAAAAAAAAGACAACTAAAATCTACATCAGAAAAAGCAGAAAATATGGCTTCAAAGTGTGCATGGTTTGAATTGAAATATTATTGCACCTCCTTGACTGTATTATGAAGACTTTAAGTGAAGGTGAAGTCACTCTGACAATTGAGATAAAGTGTAAAAGTGTCTGGACTAGATCAGCAGGCAGTAGGACTGGCTTTATCTAACTTGCCTTAATAGAAACGTGATAAAATTCTTTCTCCACAAGTCTGGCAGTGGGTTGCAGGAAAAAAATATTTCTTCTTAGCAAAAGTGCCAAGAAGAAATAATTAGTCCCACATAATTGAGAGAAGCTGAGGCAGAAGTGCAGGGTGGCTGCACAGGAGGCCCGGCGCAGACCCCCAGGCCTCGCCATGCCTGCCTACAGTCACGTGAGGAAGTACTTTTAACATGGCAGCAACCTAAGCAATGCCCTTCTGGGCAAGTGCTGCAGAAACATACACCTTAAACCTTTTTCAGCTCTTAGGTGCCTTTCCACAAGGAAATATTGGCAAAGCTTTCTGTCCTCACAGGCTCACCTGGCCCTGAATCCTCTTATGAGATCGAACCTTTTCAGGGAGAATATTATTACTCCTGCTGTTATCACCATTTTAAAGAAGCCACACAGGTGCAGAGGTAGACGCTGCCACGCTGGTTCATGTGATAACAATGTGATCCACAAGGCGCCATCCCCTTGTGTCATGTCCTGCGGCTCTGAGGGTGTGAGGCGGGTCTGGCAGGGAATGGGGCCTTCCTCCTGGTGCGGATACCTGCTGTGCCCGGGTTACCAGCTCTCAGATGTGCTTTGGGCTCACACAGACTTTCACCTTCTTTGGCTGGGCTGACAGGCCACCTCTGAGGCTGAGGCGTTTGTGACCTGGCTGTGCCACGGCAGCCCTGAGCCTGTGGAGGGTGGTCAGCCCTGCTCTGGACAGAGGCCATGGCCTGCAGGGGGGCATCGGACATGGCGCTGGGCCTCGCCACACCTGCTGCCTCGCTGCCTTCTCCTCAGCTTCCTGAGCACCGGGGAGCACAGCGCATCAGCCTGGGCCCTCCGGACCCGGGCTGTGGAAGGATGTCTAGTTCCTCCCAGCCCAGTACCTTCCTGGGCCAGACATCTGCAGCAGTACTGGAAATTCGGCTGAGTTGGGCTCAAAAGCTTGCTGCTGTTTCAGAAGGCTGCAGTGATCTTGCTGAGTTCACTTTCTGAAGACAATAATATTTCTGAACTTGTACCTGACTGCAGAATCTGGATTGCTGATGTTTCAGATGAGGCTGGCTTGGCTGCATTTTGGATGGTGAGTGTAGGAAAAGTTCCTGCCCTGTTGCTTTTGCTGTCATATAGGTAAATTTATAATGGAATTTGATCCAGTATACTCAAATAAATTTAAAATGTTAGGCTGTCATTTTTACTGTAATATCTTTTGGCATATAATGGGCACAGTGAAGATAATTTTAAAGTGATAGGCAACAAGGCTACATAAATTAATTTCACACATGAAATAATTTCTATTCTCAGTTGCATAATTTTAAAATTTGACTGCAGGTAAATTACTGTAGTTAGTATTAATTGAAGTAATGTTATTCTTCTTTCAGAATTCTGCTTTACTGATTCAATTAATATTTTTTGAACTGGAAAGGGTAGGAAAAATTGAATCCTGACTTGCATTTTCAGATAGAGTAGTAGTTTTTAGATGATTTGGGAAAACTCAAAATAAAAATGAAATGGGAAAATATGTTAACCGCATGTTTCCTTTGGTAAGAGTTGAGCCCTTTGGGACTGTAGTTTACTTTCCTTGTTGTACTTAGAGTATTGCATTCTCCCTGTTCAGAAAATGCAAGCCTGGAGCAGATGATTTAAGCTGAGTCTTGGTTGCCTAACTTGCATGGATAATTTTATAGCAATAATAGGGTTTTATGGCTCACTGTTGGGTTAGGCAATTAGGACTTGCTGGATAAATTTAAACATCTTTTCAGCATAAGGTGTCCAATTCTAATATGACTGTAAGCAGATGGCATCAAGGATGGTTACTAATTCTAATGCCTTTCTGACAGCCATCCTCTCTTCTGCAGAGTTTCTCTGGAATGACTGTGTATGATATAAATTAGGGTCTGGTTCCCTGCTATTTTGTAGTTTATGCAAAGTGAAAACAGAGTGAGGGTGTTTGTCTATTTTACTGTAAATGATCACATCACAGGAGAGGCCTTAGGAGTTCAATTGGATTATTGGCTCCTCATAGTAGAAATTATTTTCCCTAGTACTTAACATTTGAAAAAAGTTTTTCCATAAAATGGAGATGGAAATTTTTGCCCCTCCATTCAGCAAATATTAAAATTATGTGGTAATTTATGCATTAGCTTTCTACCACTGTAATCAAAGACAGCTAATATTCAAACTGATTTTTACACATTTTCATAAATATATAACTGGATGAAGAATGACCATTTGAGATCTACTACAATGAAAAATGAATATACTAGCACAAGGAGAGAAAATCACACTTAAGTTTACACTAAGCATTTCACCATTTCACTAAGTATTTCACTGTTCACTACACAAAGCATGTCGATGGAGTTGCTGAGGATATTTTCTTCAGCATGAGAGAAAAAGCATATCTCAGTGTTGGATCAGTGAACGTAAAATCTGCACATTACAGATTGAAGAGAAATAAACTTATTAGTCTCTGAAGAAGGATTTCATACAATCAAAGACAATCTAATATATGTAATTAGAGGAGAGAAAAGTACATGCTATTATAATTTGATCACCTGACTTCCTTCCCCCCCCCCAAACCAATATTAGCTTTAGGAATCCTGGCCCCAATATTTGCTATATCCCTGTAGAGAAGATTAACACCATGATTCCATTTGTCTCCTTGAAAATGAAAAATAATATTTAGTGTACATAAGCCTGGCATATTTGTGTCCTTAATATTTGCAATTCACCATTGAGTTATTAGTTATTATATTTAGCTTTGTTTACAAAGTGATTATTATTATTACGAAATATTGAAAAGAATTCTTTTTTAGTACATCAGAGAATAGTGATTGACTTTCTACCATACCTTCACTTGCGTGACGGTCCCTAAAAATGTTCTTGGGATGGACGTTAAAGCCTTCTATGTCATGTACCGAAGAGGCTCTCCGTATACTACAAATACTTTCCTTTGATCTGGAATGGGTTAGTGGATTGCTTGTCTGTATCATGTCAGGGTAAAGTCTGTCCCACTGCTGCTTAGGTGATGAGTGGTCAAGAGGTCCAGATATATTAACCAAAGGTGAACATTTACTGTGTTGAATCAGTGCTTTTGTATCATCCACTTCTGAAGGACTGCAGCTTTCTTTCGTAGGCGATTTAAAGTGCTTCATTGCCACTGAGTCATCGCTGTGCTTAGACGAATCGATTATGACTGCGTCGGGGTCCTCCTGGGGTAAGGACTGCTTTCTGTACGTCAGAAGTCTCAGTCCAGGTAGCCGGAACCCAAAAAGTCTGCCTACATGTAAATACACAGAAACAGAAGAAAATATTACACATTAGTGTCTGGTCATTCAAATCAGCTTCTTTACATAAAATGAATGATAGTAGCTATTCCTAGTAAATTAAAATGCTTTGCAATGGAATGTGTGAATATACAAATATAATAAAACTTCAAGTTTATTATAGTTGGGGTGTTAAAAATTATTATAATTCAGTCAGACCTAAGTTTTTGAACTTAGACTGGGAATAGCAGCATTAATTCTACAGTCTATTTTAAAAGCCATGAGGTTCAGATGAGCCTTTCTAAATTAAAAATCTATGTATCTAGAAAAGACTGCCAGAATATGTCTAACACTTTGCTTGGTAGTTGTTATCCTGAAATAGGTATTTGTGGATTCTAACACTAGTGGAACTCTGTGTGCTTATAAATGTACTGCTGATATATGCATTTATTGGCTACAGGTTAAACAAGGAGATATCAGTGCTAATTTCTTGGGATAGAGAAATAAGCCGTATATCAGTTTTGCTACAATCCTCTCCAATACTTACATCTGATGATTACATGAAACAATTTTAACAAGTTTAAAATGAAAAGGAGCAAAAAGAGAAAAAAGAGTGACACCGCTCTCAAGCCTTAGTTTCACCTATACAATGCAATTATTCTTTACATTTGCATGGGATGGGCTGAGTTAGGCTTGGTGTCTTGAATGGCAGGGGAGACTAACCTGAGTGTGAGGAAAACTAACACTGTGTAATGGTAAGAAATGGTAAGAAATATCAGTAACTGAGAGGAAGAGTATAATGTGGTTCATAGGAAGAAACTCTAGAGGAAGAATTGCAAAATTTACAGAATATCCTTCTAAAAAAACAAACCTAAATAACAAATATTGTAAGGTTTTGTGTAATACAACCCACAGATGCAGGCATGGGGACTTCAGATGTACAGAAAACATATTAAAGAGTTTAGAAAAAGCAATGCTAAAGAAAGTTTAAGAAAATAAAGTAATTAAAATTTTGAAATGGTTAGGTGTGATTGTATAAATAGTTTGACTTATTTAATTACTTTTTGTATCTCATCACTTTGCTACATAAGTGTTTTCAACAGTGAATCAATAGTGAAATGATTTCTTGGAGAATATTTCAGAGTATATTCTTATTCTCTCTTTCTGGGATAAGAAGTTCTGTTTGGGGTTTTAAAAAAGATTTTTTTTTTAAAGTCAGTTTAAATTGCCAGCATTTGTAGCTACCTAACATTTATTAATATTTACCACTGTAATCTATCATTTAATACTGATATGTTTTGAAATAGTCTTTCTTTTATGCCTATGGCAGACAGTAATTGGAGAACAATAGATGACCCAGCTTAATCATTCAATGTTTTAAAATGGATGTTCTATATATTTAGTATTGAATATGGAACAGTATTTTGAATTATAAATGAATGAAGGTGAGAGTACCCTGCTCAGGAAAACCTGTCTAAGAGCTAAAGCTGCTGTACTAGATGACACCAAAGGTCCATCTAGCACATTGTTGGACCTTGATACTTTCCAGTGGTGGATACATGAAGAAAGAAATTTAGTCACTACATTGTGTTATTTCTCTTGATAAATGTACTCAGTTTCTAGCTACGCGAATGTCAGAAATTTCCCAAGCTAGAGATTGTTTGTTCAAACCACAAACTGAATATTGGGTATACCTTTCTTCTATGAATTTGTCTCAGTGTTTTTAAAAGACGGTGGTAGTTTGATCTGCAAAGAATTCTATACAATAGAACTCCATAATTTGACCATATGTTTGTGAAAAATACTTCCCCTTACTTGCTATACACTTATTGCCTTCAGGAGGTTCTAGTTCCTATAAGAAATAGCTAATTACTTCCTTTTTATAGTGTCAATATAGTCTTAATATGTTTACAGTTTTTCATACATCTGCTGAATTGCTCACAGTATATCTGTTCTGCAAGCTGAAGAATGCTTGTGTAACTGTATTGTGCACCTCTGAACATCCTTTTCACTCTTCTCAGTTACTTTTTATTTCTTATGTAATCCTTTTTGACAATGGCCTGAGCTACTCCCAGACTCAGGGATCAATGCAGTGATATAATGGCTTTTTATTTTGACTTTAGCTCACTTCCTTACAATTACCAATATTTAATTGCATTTTTAAAATATTTTACTAACTGTGCAAATTTAAGATATTTTTGCAACAGCTGAGAAACTTTGTTGTTGTTTGGTAATAGATAACTTAGTCTCTAATATTGTGTCTGCAAAAAATTGCTTTCACTGTTTTATCACTTGGCCACTCAGCATCCTTGCCTAAGTCTAATCTCATGTAATAGTCTGAATAATTTTTTTTACATTCTCACCTCGTTGGAACTTTTTTTATCCAAGTAATTGAAAATTTTCTATAAAATAAAAAACCTGTGAGACTATTGATAACATCCAAGTGCTTAGAAATCTGGTGATTTATTTCCACCTTTTTCCCTACTTTACAATATAAATACATGTATTGATATTACTTTTTCGTCCTTGATGATTTTTGAAAAAGTTTGTTGAATTCCAAATATTTAGCATTGTATTTATCACTCCAAGCATATACACACAACAGTAAAATAGACAGAAATCTCTCTCAGGTAAACCAGAGTCATGAGTGTTTAAAACAGCAGTTAAAAGTGCCAATTTTCATTCTACAGAGTGATATGCACCAGAGTGAATCTTGGGAGTGTGTGGATTTCTTCTAACTTACTAAGTAAGCTTGAACACTACAACTGCTCACAGTTGAAATCAGTGAGGATCGTAAAAAAAAAAAAAAAAAAAAAATTTAAATGCACATAAAATTGAGCTGTAAAGCAGCTTATAAATCAATTTTGAAAGCTTATTGCATCCAAAGTGAAACTGATACTATAATTCTCTTTTTTTATCAATTACGCTGAAATTCTTAAAAAACACCATTCATAACGATTTCTGGCATTAGACACTATTCGAGGCTTTTTGTTGGCACTCTATTTCAGTCATATTCATGGTGCTGCAGATGGTCTTTTCTGCCTCACCACGTTAATATGACCACGTTATACTGCATTACTGATTTAGCTGTCTAACTGCAATTCAGCTGGAAAGAATACTCAGTGAGAATTTTGCTTCTTGTTAAGACTTTTGGGCATAAAATATAAAACTTAAATGAGCAGCTTTTTGCTTTCCTTTTATACACTGTAATAAATAGTCTCAAACCCTATTTCCTGCTTTTTAATTTGAATATTCCTAAGAGAAGGAGTCTTGCTATTCTTCAGTGACCAGGTAATGAGCTACATGGTGTGTTGAACATTCATCTCTCTCCTGTAGCTAAAGTTATCAGGGGGCCCATTCAGAATTTGTGTAGTTTACTGATCTGAGCTGAGCAAGGAAGTGTAGTAACACAATTTGTCATGAAGCAAAATTCATTCAGGCCTCAGGCCTGCTGTCCCAGTATAGAATAAAAGTGCCAGTGGGAGCTTTCCTGGCCTCATGTGTATGGAGTGAAATCTTTTGTTTGGTAATGGACAACCCTTGCTTTGTGTAAGTATGGTGTCAGAGCAGACAGATCTTGGCTTACAATTCTCAAACATGTTTCAGATGCAACTGGCTATTTACTATGAATTCAGAGATAATATTACATTAAAATCCTTATATTTATTAAAGACTAGATTGCCAAATTCTTCTTAATGCTGAGTCAGAGATTTGTATGATTGTGTCTTCCTAAGAGCAATTGAGGAAAGCAGTTGCGTCTGAGTCACAATTCCAGGCGTACATTCCACCTCCTCCTTTCAAACCTCACTTTACTGAATAAGTAATTTGCAAATGAGTTAATCTGTTGGTTGCACTTATTCTCTGTGCCATCTCAGCTGTTAAAGTTTCTAAATAGTAGAACTCAGTCCAAAAATATCACTGTAGATGATATAGGACACTTCTAAACTGTTTACAGATAGAATTGTCTCCAAAGTCTCAAACTCAAATTGACTTTTCTCGTGTTCGGGGACCCTTTTTTAATTGTGTCGCATATTTTGGGAGATCAAAGGAGAAGACTTATAATTTATGGAAAGAAAAAGTTTAGATTAATAATTTTGTGGGGAAAATGCAGGGAAAATCCTATCTTGATAAGCAAAATGAATATCCTTGTTTTTCCATATATATTGCAGTAAGAAGTGCTAACGTTATTAGAAGATTGCTATTCTTAGACACGGAAAACAACCACATGGAATTTTGTGTCAGGAAAAAAAAAAAAGGAAGAATGAAAATTAGTTCCCAAAACACCTTATCAACAGCTATGATCATGATTGGAAATTTTCTGTCCCATCAATAGAAAACAGGGTATTCCAGCAAAAATATCTGAACAAGGACTTCTTTCGTAACCCAATACACTTGCATGGCTAGTGATTCTTGTGTCAGTTCTGTGCAAACATTTCGTAAAAAGGAAGGGAAATTATATTTGGCCTGGCTGTTGTCTTGATACAGTGAAGGTATTCCCCAAATTTCTAGTGATGAAAATGTATATTTACATACAAGACACAGTGGTTAAGTCAGAGAAGTTCCTGCAACTGAGAAAGTTTTACCTTCTCTGCAATTTCTTTAGTGGTCTCTGGGTAATGGTAGATGTTGTGTTATCTGCCAAAGTTTGTTTAGCCCATGTCAATGGGATTCCTGCAATACTATCCCAAGCACTGCAGAAGGATAATCCTAAGAGATGGCAGCTGAAAAGTTGTGATGGCTCCTCAAAGAATTGCTCAGCCAGCTTTTGTAGCACCACTAGTAGTATTGTTATTTTCATACTGATGCAAAACAGTTATCCAAACCCCAGAATGTGAAAGCAAAAGGAAAAATATTAGCTGGTCTCAGGCTCCCTAGCTGGCAGCCAGATTTAGTCTATTTGTCTCAACATTCTCTAGATTTAGACTTTCCAAAATCAAATCAAAGGAGCTCAAATGTACAAACAATTTGCAGAAGATTGCCTATATGAGGTGTAGAAGCTGTCAGAACTGTTTCCTGGTGTGATGTGCCACTTCTCCTAGGCTGAGAGCTGAACCAAAGTGAGCTGCTCATGTTTCTGAACAACCTATTGTCTGTGGTAGGGTGTTGAAGAAAATCACGTCTTGGATAGTTTTACAATGGTGAATGACTGATCTGGCTATAACATGAAACATATGTTACTTTTTCAATATATAAGATTAAAAAATATAACATAGATATCCACAATGACCAACCTATTATAAACAGATTTCCTTGACAAGGGCAGGTAAGACAGGTCAATTATGACAGACTGTCCTCCAGAGCATGAGCTAATTCCATAATACCTTTGTTCTGAAGCCTTCCCCAAAGAATAAGCAAAATTACTTTCACAGTAGTAGCACAAGTCAGACCTTTGCTGCAATATTTTCTCATAATTGAATGTCACAGAATTCCAGGATTTAGATTATCAGACATACGTCACAGATAGTTATTGAATTGCTGCTCAAAGGCTTGGAAATACCATCTAGCAACTCATGCAACGGACTAAAGGAAATGATTGCTTTTGAGAATTGGAATCCCTAAACACTGACAGTCTAAAATAGCAGCAAATACTTGAATTTACTCTATGCAAACTCTGCGGCATATGATGATGCCTTATTTTCTGTCTGGGCACAGCAGGCCTTGGGACAAAGAATTACAGAAAGAGACAATTTTGGTTTTTTCAGTTCTTTTTCCCAAAATGTATTGAAGCATACTTAAGTCGATAATTTTCTTGCACTGCTCATTAAATAATTTATTTTCAGGAGGAAAAAAGTAAGGCATATGCAATTATTAACATTAGAAACTAGAACTCATAATTCTCAGACACTGAATACTCTTATCCTTTGGTGTGGTCTCCTTTAATTTTGGCTCTTTTAGTTTTCTGTAAAATTTAAGGTTGTGTGTGTCTTCTACCAGTAGAAGAAACCAGCGATCTTCTTTGTGTTCTCTTGTAAGTGAGAAAGATTAAACTTTGATATCTGCACAAAGGACTCTGTCAGGATATGAAAGGAAGGGAATGAAGTCTCTGACCGCTTGTGGGGCTCTGCTGTGTGTGGTTGATAAGTGAATTTAGTCAGAACAATGTAAACAAGGTCTCCCTCAAAAGACAGAATCTTGAATGTTAATATGAATTGGTACATTTACATGTTTTTCTTCCACTTGGTGATAGAAATGTCATTTTACTATCTTATTCATTACACTTACAGGAGTTGAAGTGCTTTTCTAAAAAAGCTGTATGAAAAAGGAATTTTTTGTCCTCTCAGAAAGAGATTTTACTTCTTGCATTTTTATTTCTTAAATATGATTAGAAGCATGAAAGAAAATAAAAGAAGTAAATAACTGCAATGAAATAAAATAGCAAGCATCACAGAAAATATTATATCTAAATTATTTGTTACCTAGCGCAATATTTAGCTGTCTTGGCATGACTATGGGGGGGTTTTTGGCAGCTGGGAAAAAGAATTTATTCTATTCATTAAATCAAGCTCTCAAGAAATTCTCAGCCCTTCATCACCCTGGCTGCCAGGCTTCATAGGAAAAAAAAATATTGCTTTTCTCTGAGACAGGAAGCCTGAAGATGTTTTCTATGTTTTAAGACTGAATTCATACACCACTCTCCATTTCTGCAATGTGTTTTGTCTCATATATTGATTGAAGTTTTTATGCTCTGCATACTGCAACTTTCAGTAATAATAAGATGAGAAGTATCATTAAATTTGGATTTTATATGTCACATAATTATACTAAATTTAATAGTTTACCTGTTATATCTGTATTTTTGCAGAAATAAATATTCAGACAGTGAGAGCAAGAGCCATATTATGACTTGCACTCTTCTAGAAATATATAAAATGTAATGAGATCTTAAAATAATATAGCCAGAATAAAGCAATAAAAGGACTTTTGTAGATAGATTTTTAGAAGATAGATTTACCTGAAGAAGAGCCACTTGAAAGGTTGTTACCATCTGAAATACAATTAAACTAAATTTACAAAAAGCTTTTGCTTGAAACAGATTCAAAAAATAAACAGACTATTAAGAAAAGAAGGCAGAATATCAAATTTACACACATTTTAGAAGCAAATTCAGGTAGCTTAAATTCAAATACAATATATGTAATAAACAGAAGAATTGTTCTGAAAGTCCATTGGCTTTTCATTTGGAAAATTTAAGAAGTATTAAATTAAGAAATATTTCCAATTACCAAATTTTAAAGCTGGCTAAGGTTCCAGACAAAAAACTAAAGTAGGTGTACACAGACTAACATGCTATTTCTTGTGAAATGAAACTTCTAGTTAATGATAAATTTTTTGCTAGACGATGACAATTTTATTTGGATGAAACTTACTGAAAAGTTGAAAAATTCATAATTTTCACCAGAAGAATAGACTTTATTCACTGACAGTTGTTCAGAATATGAGCTTAGTTTCATGTTGCTGATAGGCCTCACTTATTTAATCTCTTCACGGCAAGAGCTCTTCAGACTATGTGTCCTTGCCAGTTGCTCTCAGGTTTTTGATATATCCAACTTGCATGGATGCTTAAAACAATCAAGTAATAATGATAGGATTCTATGCTTGAAAAGTAAGACATGGTGGAGGTAAACTCCCTCATTTTTATCTATAGATCTCTTTTGTTTGCTTATCTTAAACCAAGCCTTTTCATGTTGAAAGCTATAAATAAAAAACCCCATATTTCTTGTAAACATCCATCTAAAAGCTTCTCAAATCCATTGGAAATATTTCCTGCTTTCTACTAGAGTAATTTTTGTCTAAGCTTCAGATACCCTGGTAGTTCTGATTTTTTTCCTCTTCAAGGTCAAAATCTATAATTCAATTTGGCAAGTGCCCAGATGTGTTAAGTTCTCTGTGCTAATTCTTATTATGAATAATAGAGATGTGTCTCTTTCTTCCATCAGAGAATGAAGTAAAACTCACTACCTTTATACTTTCCTGAGGGTATGTATTATAATGTGGGATGACTTCAGAAAATGATTATCTTAGCCTTCAAGTTACCTCACAAAACCTCCCCTGTTTTAAATGTCCTGAAAAGAACAGATAGAAAGGAGACCTGTTAAAAATTAATAAAAATATATCACTGGAAGACCTGTGTGGTATGCATAAGTTGCCTCCACTGAAAGCTACTGAAAGCTGTGTCACTCCCTCTTTTTCATTTTCAATCTCTTTAAGCAGAGATTGCTTTTTTTTTACTGAATGTTTGTACAAGACATAGCAAAATAGCTCTGCGATCGTAGCTGGGTGAGGCTGTAATTTAAACAGATAATTACAGTTCATGGAATCCAGGGAGGCTTCCTTTCTGAACTGAGCCCCAACAGCAGCCATTATGAGGAAACAGAAGTAGAGCTACTCCAATCATATTTCTCTGTAGAAGAAGACTAAGAAAAATGGTTTATCTCAGTGGCTTTTCTATGAATTTAGGCAGTTAGGTGTTTGTGGAGCACTGAAGGTGGTAATAGCAGAGGTTCTTCTGTCTTTTACTGGTGATTGGTGTTTGGACAGATTCCTTTGCTAAGAGTTCAACTCTGTTTCAGTTTGCCTAATATTTACTGTAATTTACCTTGGAGACAAATACAAATAATTGACACTGGGTTTTTCAGAACTATGCTGCTGGTTGGCTAGATAGAAACCTTTGTCCTCCTGAACACAATTTTTTCTTGACTAGCCCTCACTGAAGATGAATTTGTTTCCAGTGGTGCAGCTAAAAATAAGATCCTGGACAAATTTCTCATTACATTTTGGGCAAATGTATACTTACACGTGTTACTTATACATGCCATATTCTATGAGGCAAATTTGCATGCACCAATCAGTAACAGTATTTCACGACAACATTGCAGTCCTAATATTTCTAGGACTAAAAATGTAGGCTTGCCTTTCACTAAACTGCTATACTTATATAGCAAAGTGATTTGCACAGAGGAAAGCAAATACTGTGTTTTTAAGATAGCTCTTTGACTGGAAGGAAAATTTAAATTGTAGTTGTGCTTGTTTACAACATCAGTGTGTGGAGCGTTCTCTGCTTCTCAGATGTAACTCCATGGCTAGGGCCAGGAAAGAGGAAAACTTGCTGAAGAGTAAGCACCTTGAAGAAGTTGATTCAAAGGTTTTCTTTTTATAGTTTTGGCTGGTTTAAGAATATTATATCATTTTATTTGAACCTTATCCAAAAAAGGTTATTTTCCATTTATTGGATGCATAATAGATCCTCTAATTTCCTTCACAGAAAGAAATCCAAGAAATTATTCTAGAGTGTCTTTATTAGGCTTATAGATTTTGAAATGATAAAATGATAATCCTGAAATATCCCTCTTTGGCAGAATGCAATTACATGCTTAATCAAATAACTTTTTGTGTTTTCTCCCATGAGATAAATAAACACTGTGTTTGGGAACCAATATTTAGCTTACAGGTTAGTACTTCAAGCTAGTCAAACTGTTTTGAAATTAAAATAATAAAACTTGTGATAAAGGTATCTCATCTGACCAGCTATTTTAGCCTACTGATTAATAGAAGTTGTGATCTAGACAGGGTTGGATTAAATATCAGAAAAATCATTATAGGTCAGTAAAAAGGTAGAATGCTCTAGGTGGAGCAGAAAACGAAGACAACTGAGAATTAATTTCTGAAAGGTTTTTCTCATTGCAATCTACAAATGGTCTCTTTTGAATAGAAAATTGTAGCCACGTTCTTCATATTGAATTCAGAATCCTCAAACTATAGGTTTCTTCAGTTTGAACTGGCTGTTGATTTTATGAGTTCAGTCTATGTCATGGTTGATATTGATATCTTGCAGTCATTAGTTTTACTGACAAGAAGAATTTTACAGCTTTGAGGAATAGAATCAGGTGCTGTGAGCAAACAGAAATTTATGCCACTACTTCTGTAAATTGCTGTAAAAACTCCTCATAAAATAACGGAATGGATGAACACGCCACAGTGCAATGTTTGAGAGATTTGGGAATAAAACTGGATACTAAGGATCCCTTTCCTCAATCATTCATATAAAAGACATATTTATACCCAGAAGTTATAGCTTAACACTTTATAATAAGGATTTTAATGAAGTTTGTGCAACACACTGAATGGGAATTCATATGTTATTTTTGTTAACAGCTGTTACTAGTAGATAAATTTAAATTATAATTTGCAAGTGTTCAAAGAAGTTTTTTGCTAAAGTGGTATAAAATCACATCTCTCCTTAATTTAGTTCATTGCAGAAAATCTACTCAAAGCTCTGTGTTCTTTTTTACAGTGAGTCTAACAGGAAGGAATTCTCTTTTAACATGAGTATCTTGCTAAATATACATTATTTATGCATTATTTCAGTTGGAGTTCAAAATTTTATACAGCTTTGCAAATAGATTCATGAAAATTTATGAACTACATTTTTGGGAATAATTTTTTATAATTATAGTGACAATCAAGCAACTGTTAGTGTCTTAGAAGGTGTAAGAGAGAACAGTCCAGAAGAAATGTTAGAGATGAGTAAAATCCATTTTTAGGGCTTATGTAGCTCAAAACTATCAGTCTTAACACCTCAATGCACTACACTAATATTGCTTCATTTACAAAGCAGGAATTTATGTTTTCAAATGTTTCACATGTAAAATGAGGTGGGGTAAAGTTATTAAGTGTTTTTATCTTTGGGTATAGATGTTAATTTCTGGAATTCTAAAATGTTTACATGATTTAAGAAAAGGCAACACAAAAGACAAGCAAACTTATTAGAAAATAATTGAAGTAAGAATGAGCAGAATTCTCATATATGGAAATGAGACAAAGCTTAGAAAGATGGAATGATAAATGGGCATCTCTAGCAGAAATCAGTTTCTCTAAGTCTCTTTTTAAGTGCACATTGCACAAATATATTCTTCCTGGAGAAGAGAATGTTACCCAGTTGTGGGATAAGTACGTACAGTGGAAATTTCTGCATGTCTCTGAATACAAAGATGCAACAGGGGTAGTATTAAATTAAGTTTGATTAGAAGTTTAAATGAAAAGATATGGCAAAAGTTTTGGGCTATACCCTTTTTTCCTCAAAAAAAGGGAAGAGTTATATATGAACAAAGACTTCCTTAGTTTTACTAGGGAACTGCCATACATTGGAAAATAGAATTGCTGCAAAATACAAAAACAACAAAACAGAAAAGAGTGAAAAATCAGTTGGCTGTGATTTATTTACAGGGTTAGTGGATGCTATAATATTCTAAAATTCCACTATTTGGTTTTACAAAACCTGCTCCAGCTGCCAGTAAGAACTGGTGATAAATTCTTGCCAGAAAAAATTAGGGGAAGAAAAGGATCAGCTGAAAGAACTTTTGGGCTGCTATTGTGAAGCCACTATCTTCACTTTCCACATTCTTGCCTATTCAGACATTTGCTGCATATAAGATAGGAACTCTTGATCACCAGACTAGAAAGAATTCTATTTATACTCAAATGTGCTCATCAAAATCCTGAAACATACTTTTTTCTTTTTAATAATCTATTATTATCATCATCTGCCAAGCCCAGTGCTGAATCAGAACCTAACTGTGTTAGCCATCAGCCTGGCACATAACAAAAGACAGGATCCTTGTACTAGAGAGCTTACAAACACTGTTGGAAACATCCATCAGCTTTCAGCTGATAAATTTTTAATTTTTTATCTATCCAGAGCTAAATGCAGTCACTTAGCTAAACCTAAAAAATGCTACTTGTCTTACACAGGGCTTAATTTGTTCAGAGGGTGCTCAGCCCTTTAACAGATTGACATCCCTCTTTTCTTCACAGCATGAAATGCTTTTATTACGTTATATTAGATTTTACAGAATCACAGAAAATTCTGAAATGGAAGGATTGCTGAGTCTAACTTAAGTGAATGACCCATACAGGGATCAACAACAATCCACAGCCTCGATGTTATTAGCACTCTGCTGTAATCTGTCATGAGGAGCCCTATAGTAAGTGGTAGTGTTCAAAACTGTTGGCTGCAGCTTGCAGAATAAATACTTTTAGAAAAAAGGAAAGGCTTTTCAAAGTTACACTTGATAAATTTGATCAAATCTTGATAAATCCATTAAAGGAAGGATGAGACTATGAAAAGTTATCTTCTTTTCTAGGGACAGGAAAATAACTGCAATCTATTTGCTTCCTAATAACTTTTACTTCTCTCCTGCAACCTGACTCAGTCTTCCTTTTTTTTTTCTTTTTTTTTTTTTTTTTTTTTTTTTTCTTTCTTTCTTTCCCCCCTGAACCAGTAGCATTCTAATATGAGAAAATTCAATCTAAGGAGCTCTGGAAAGAAATCTCTCATGATCTGTGTGCTTCTGGGTAGTAGATGTTAATGTAATCTGAAATCTTTTGTCTTTTGTCATTAGCTGTTGCTTTTCCTGGTTGTTTGTCAGAGATGTATTGCACTTGTTATGTGTCTGGTTCCCTCTCTATTTTTATTCTCTAAATTGGTTGCTGCATTCGAAGGGATTTTGTTGCTTTTTTCCCCCTGAACCAGTACCTATTACTGCCCATTTTTTGTGTGAGCCAGTGAAATGAGATCACCTGGTTTACCTGTTCTAAATAGGGTATGATGATGAAGAACTATCTCCTGGAGAATCTGCTGTGTACCTTTCTTATGCTGGGAACATGACATTAAAAATATGTTTTCACTGGTAAGCAATCCACCTTTTTGGACTTTATTTTTTTTCTAGCTTATTGGTCTCTCTCTGCCTTTTCTGTATTTCAAGGCTTTTTTCTGTTTTAGTTTAAAACCACGATTGAACTACACACTATCTTACAGTTATTTCTGGATGTTTTGCATAGCTTGGCCTATTTCTTGCCAAGAGGAATTTTTGGCTATGTAGCATATTTTGTATCACCATCCATCCCATCTGGCCCACATAACAGTCTGCTCTGAAACCATAAAGCAACTAGGTAGAAGACGGAGCAGCCATGTGCCTGCTCTAGTTTCTACCAGTTTCTGGCATCTGGCTGTACCCACTAGCAGGAAAATGGTTCAAGTCACCTTTCCTTGCCTCCTTTTGCATCTTCATCTCTCTCTGAGAGAGATCAGATATGTACTGAGCTTGGAGATCCACTTATTAGTTTTTCAAGAACTCTTAGCAAGGAAATCCCCTGTGTATGTCAGGTGTAAATACCACAAAAGAAGAGAAGGATGTATTGACAAAGTGGGGGTATTTTTGCAGATTTTCTCTTTAGTGGCTTTACACTTTAAAATGTGGCAAGTCATAACATTTGAAAGTATACAGTGATGTGTCACAGATATGAGAACAAAATGTTCTTTTTCAAGACATGAAGCTCTGTTTTTTCTACCCGACTCGTATTTTACCTTCTATTTTGTCCATAAAACCACAGTAAGCATGGACAAGCTGAACAATTTAATCTATGTTATAAAATTGCTTTTTAAATGAAGGAAGGAAGGTGTTTCAAACTCACAAAACCATGGTATACTAAAATAAAACCAGAATATGGACAGGATTTACCTGATGTACTTACTATAAATTTTTTCTGATGCAATTTTTAAATTTTTCTGATACCCCTTAATAGGATTTTAACTATATAATTAGCAGAAAAAAGTGTTCTCTTGCTATCTCAAAAAAATCCCTACAAAAGCTGCTGTATTGGTTATCAAAAAAACCCAAACCCAGTGCAAAACAGAATAAGCAAAGGAAGCATAAAAGCACAAGATTTTAAATATGTACTGTAAGGGCCATTTACAAAGGATTTTTAAAAATCGTGATATTTGGTGAAAAATAATTATTTGCAGACTGAAAGTATCCAGTAATGGAAATTTCCTTTGCCACATTCTTATACACCCTGTCATTGTAGGGTTCTATGGATGTTTCAGGTACTGTGTAGTGTTTGCATCAAGAAAGTTCTGTCCTTGCTTCTCACCAGTGAATTTTACTGGTGAGAATTGTACTAGTCTTTATTTCTTAACTAGAGAAACCTGAAGTGTTGATTTAACAATTGGAATACTTATGTTCCTTTATTGCACTAATGTTAAAGATTATCTCACTGTGAAAAGGTATTTTCCAAGTGTTAATGCTCACTGTTAGAGCATGCTGTGCTTGACTAAGAGCTTGTACATGCTCTGTGTACAGATGTGGTCTGGGAAATGTGTTCTGGGAAATCTTGTAGTAAGAGTAGATTACGTGAGTGGCGATGTAAAGCAGAAGGATTGTGTGCTGTTGCTGCACACAGTGAAGGTCAGCAGAAGAGCATATGTTCTGCAGAGAGTGGGACAGAAAGCTACACAGTGCAGTTGTATAAGTAGACATTTCTGTTGCGTATTCTAATTTTGACAACATTTATACTCCAGAGTGGAATGAAAGCAAAAGCATTTCCTATGCATCCACCCATCCACCCCCATCCTTCAAGTCAATCTAAATACTTCAATTTGATAAAATCAAGATATTTAATTAAGTTATAACTGATTGTTGTATTTTCTAGTCTAATTTAATCACATTTCACCAACTATTAATCAAATGACACCAATATTTTTTTTATAAAATAGAAATACTCAATTTTGAATAGGCTAAGATGAAATATTTGGGCTATATCACAATGTTTTTTTTAAGTTTTCCATTTGTAATGGATTTTTGTCAAGGATAATGCCCCCTTCTGTGAAAGATTTTAGTATTTATGAATTTATATGTCCTTGTACTATTCACAAGATCTAGGCTGTGAGTACTACCAAAGATCTGATAGATTATTTTACTACATCTTGCAGTAGGTTTGCTACATTTAGCTTCTTATGATTTCGGATTATTGAGTCAGTCAATGAGATTGTATCCTTTGCTAATCTTATTGCCCATGTTGATTACTTTGCCAGATAAAAGTAGAGGTAAGCAAAAAAAATTCATTGCATAACTTACGATTCACAAGTTTAGACGGTAATATTGGCTTGCACTTCTCAGGAGATGCCACATTCTCTTCATCTGTTACATACTCAAAATTAATAATAAACATCATTGCTACTCCCTCTTGATTTTTCACTGGAATTATGTGGGTGTTGCAAATGAAGGTAGATCCTGCAGATGGATTAAAAAAGAAAGAAAGAAATATAAAAATGGAAAGAAATATATATTTTTTTTCAGTTTAGTAAGTCTAGTTACACAAGCAGACAGTGAAGAGTATTTATTTGAATTCAATAACTGAGCATCAAACATATTATTCTTTAATTTTAACAGTAATGTTTTCATATAAAAAAATACCACTGTTCATAATTTCTTGGAAACTTACCTTTACCAAAAAGTGTCCTTGAAATGTCAATTTTACTTTTTGGTTTCTTTTTTCACTGGAAGTGCCTGTATAGACGGACTTGTAATACGGAGACATTTAACACCAAAAGTAGAAATGTGAACACTGTTCCAACCACAGTCCTTGCAAAGAAAGCAGAACCTGATTCTTCTAAATGTTGAACATTCTTCAAGCATTTGGTTCTATTACACAGGATGAGTCATGCATTAAGTATTTATGGATGTAAATATACCACTATTCTTATTTTAGCTCTCAGTCTTTTGGAGACTTTGGGAAATGTTTAGGTTTGTGTTAAAAATTTTATTTGTAAGTTGTTTTATACTTCATCACAAAAATCTTCTGTGTTAATAATTTTCAATACTTTTCAGATGGGCTTGACTTAAGTGTTATATACAATCTGAACTATGAACTTAAAAATACCCTAACTTTCATATGTATGGAGCCTACTCTGCCTATACTAAAAGTAATAGAGAGTGTAAACTTTCAATACCTTTGGTGCCCAGAATGTTCTTGTTTAAAAATCTAATTACAGATTTAAGGAGTTATTTGTATTAATTCTTCCACTATGGCTTTAGAAGTTTCAGTTGACAAGGTCATTAGTTTTGATTTAATTCTTTCTATTAATGTTACAGAACATAGTGATTCCAAAAATAATGTGATTGCTGTAAGCAATACAATAATGTGCTAAAAACTTCATGCAGACACAACTGTGAGATGGGGTCTTTCCATGATAACTAGGGACTGGTTTAATGTACATCATCTGCAATTTAGGCACTCAAATGCAGTAATCACTGAAACTTGACAGCCTGTGCAGTTTGACAAAAACAGATCTTGATCTAGATTGTACAAGAGTATTTTTTTTTGTTTGCTTGTTTCCATTGAGGAGAGATAGTACAATTTATATCATTACAACCAAGACCAGATTCTGGCCTCTAATATTTAATGTAGTACTTGCTATAATGTGGTATATCTGGCAATTTGAGTTATGTATAAAATTGACATGCTGGCCTTTCAAGTTTTGCAGCTGTAACTTCCATCCATTTAATAAAACAGTTAAGCTGTGGCACTTGCCACAGTTTCCATGGTTACAAGCTCAATGTCTTTAGTAAACAGAAAATAAGCAATTTAAGACTGTTCCATTAGAGCTAAAAATAGAAGTGCTGCAGGCCAACCATTGCAACATAGACTGGTTAAACAGAGAGGCGCGAGAGAATTTAGAATAATCTTTTGCTTTTAGCTAACAAATAAAATACATACTGAGTACAAAAAGTCCAAATTATATTAATTGATTTGCTTGGAAGGCAATGATAATGGATGGTTTTGACATGAAGATTTATAGGCTGAGCAGGTATCCCCCAGTAAGTGGGAACCTGGAAGTGGGGCTCAGCTAAGGCATGCATGGCTTTGAATAACACTGCAGTGGATCAAAGGTTTGTCAGTATTTGCAAAGGAGGATGATGAGAACACTCTTTAACACGGGGCTCAGCTAAGGCATGCAGGGCTTTGAATAACACTGCAGTGGATTGTCAGTATTTGCAAAGGAGGATGATGAGAACACTCTTTAACAACTTTCCTGCTTTTGAAGGCCAAAGGTGTTTCAGCTTTTGAAATGCTTCCCACAGTGCTAAGTAATGACACTATTTCCCATTTGTGTAGAACATTCCTCCCTCAAGAATTTACAGACCTCATTTGTACTGGAGCTAGGGATTTGCATCTCTGCGGAGATGCAGGAGTTGTTTAACAGTCCACAGCTTTAGAACATGGCAAAAAGAGCAGATGATTGAAAATTTAAGCTGTATGTAGAAATATTTCAGGAACAAAAAATAGGAAAAGTTCATGTGTGGTATAATTTAGAATGGTTCCTTTGAAGACCAAATACCCCATAAACTAGTCAAGTCCACTGCAGTTCATTAGTCTGAATTTTTCAAAGAAAACCAGGCTTTTTATAAGGAAAGGAATATTTAGTTTTTTTGCAGTACTGGAAGTGGAATGCTGCAAGTTAACCAAAATATAATGACAGTCGCAGTCACTGTTCGTGACATTGTTAGTGTTTTTCTTTAGTACAGACACTACTATCTGCCTCACACATCTCAGTATCTAGCTCTACTGAACGGACAATAAGGAAATACAAAATTCAAAATAGCAAGGAATACTCTAGTATGATTTAAAAAGAAGAGGTGGGTACAAATAACATTGGTAAATTCAAAAGATAAGCTTTGAGTTGTTAGAGTTGATAGCAATAAAGAAATAATAATAAGAAGCTTGTTTACAAACAATCTTATTCAGTATTTGCGCTCTGGCATCCCACTGCTCTTCATTGCACTCAGCATGTTTTTCCTGTTTTGTCTCTATGCTGAATATTTCAAAAGTAAGACATGCTTCTGATGAACAATAAAAATGGTAATGTAGTTTTTGGAATTTGCATTTCTTATCTAACAGCACCAGGCAGGTGGATGATTTAATGAGAACAACTAAGAAAATAATACCTTTATAATTCATAATTTCAATATCCAGTAATATATCTGAATTTTCTCAAGATTACTACTGAGGAGTAATCATGAAATATACCTGGTTTGCTCTCTTATCATCATTGGAGATGATAGAGGACAAGTTGGATATTTTCTTGTCAGCTTGAATTCCATGGTTATAGGGACTTGTTTTCTTTTATTCTTATTTATATTCTTATTTCTTTACATTGTAAAACCCACTCTTTCATCTAGTTAAATTAGTGGAAAAATATCCATATGGGAAGAACAGATTTCAGTCCCCTAATTGCTGTGTAGATGTGATGTACAATTCCAGGGTTATGTATTCAATAGTATGATTTCACAAGACCACACAGACTTGTGTCAAACAAATAACTGTAAAAATACATACACAAGAGAAATAGAAGTTGTTGGAAATAACAATTTAGGGTATAGAAGGGTTATATAAGGATCTATTGCACTATTTGAGCAATTCTAATGAAGGAAAACCTATTTATCTATCTGTCTGCGTAGTGTTTAAAGCTGACTTGCTTGAAAAGATCAGTACGAGGCAGGAACATCAAACCAATTAATCTGGTTCATAAATGTTATTTATCTTTCCAGTGATTTTGTATGGAAGATTTTTGGGCAGATTTTTATAATACTGCATCTTCTAGATACAACTGTATTCATTTATTAGAATTGTGGTAGTTCCACTTATCAGCAATTTGGAGAGGACAATGCATCTAGTACAACAGTGAAGACACTCAAAATTCTCATATGAAAAACTCTGACAATTAACCTTTGAAAAATGACAAATCCCAAACAACTAATTTGATTCAGCCTTCCTGGGAATACAATCTTCATATGCTATTTTATATGCCAAGCTCAAAGGATCCCTGAAAAATGAGGCATTTAGGTAATTGTCTTAATTCTGCAGAATTGCCACGGTTCACACAAGAGCCTTTCAAAATTCATCATGGTTCTTCAGGATGGCTCTGGAACCCTCTTGCCCTGAATGGGTTTTACAGTTGCTATCTATGTTTCCCCATTTAAAAATTCAGACTCCTGCACTCAGTACAAATTTGAGGACAGCCTTTAGAAGGTGGAGACTGGTTTCAATATATTTTGGAACCAATCTTGGCTCCCTGTGCCAAAGAATTTATGACTTCTCAGATATTTTTTGTTACTAGAGCTGCTGTAGACAACTGACTACGGCTATAGAAAGAAAAATATTGAACATGTCCTCTGCACACATGGAGAAATTTCTGGGCAGAGTGACCTCATACCTAAGTTTCTCAGGATTGTGATAATTTTTTACTTCTGTGGCTTACAAGTAGTCCTGTGTAGGTATCTCTACAATCCATAGCCACGTCTGCTCATTTGAAACTGAAGATAACAAAGAATAAATCAAAACATAACAAAGAAAGAGCCAATGACAGCTTGCCTACTAGAACAAGACCAAAGACAGTAAAAAAATACAGGCAGAGATACTCTGCATTTCCAGATCTTGACTGTCCTGTTTGCTGTTTGCCAGACAGCTCTGAATGAAACATGCCTGCAGTACCACAATTTTATGGTAATACAGGGACAAGAGAAAGATGCTGGATATTCTTTGCACTTTTATAAAATAATCACTATTTTTATTTTGGAAATAAATACCCTCCAGTTCCCTTAATAGGATTCTCACTTTGCCATCAAAACAAATGCTCAAAATGCCTTCTCTCAGAGGCATAAACGCAAAACTACCAATTATAGTAGAAATGCTATTAAATATATTTAATATTCAATTGTGTATTAAGCTTCGTCTTCATTCTATCACCATTTTACTGACACGGGTACAGAAAAGTCCACATAGTTCCCACTTTGTTAGTAATTAAGTGAAATGCTGTTTTCATAGATTCTTTTTTGACTAGTTACTGTGAAATTATTAGAGTGTGATTGCTATTATAATACATAGAAACTTAATATTGCTTTTTTAAGCAAGAGTTGACTTCTGTAAATGCAAAGAATGATATGCATTCCAAAACATAACCAATCTTATTTTGTTATCCTATGTCCATGTTTATAGCCTTATTTGTCCTTTCATCATAGCATGGTTTATGGGGATTGCCCAGTGTTAATAAGAACTTCTCTGGGGAAAGAAAAGAGCTAATCTGAGAGAGAATTAATGTGGAAGATCAGAAAAACCCTTCTATCTTTGCCGGTTCATCACGTAATCTTCATCTTTGGGATGTGGAGCCAAAGCAAGGCTTTCTACTGGCTTCTAAACTTCACAAACTCAATATCCTCTTCCTTCCTAATGGCCAAAAATCCCATCACATTCTACTTCTTTCAGCTTGGGAATGGTCTTGGAAAGGTGTAATATTTTTCCAGGCAGAAGATAAAGGGAACTTAAAGAAATTAAATTTATGTGCTAGTCTTGGAAAAGGAGATACTGTCCTGCTTTGTGCAGACATTCAGGAAGGCTGAGACGGGGAGCTTCATCTACCATGCTCAGCATACAAGTAGTAACAAGCCCCTTAGGACCATGTGAAATGCAGTTAATGAAAGTCTTGTTCTCTGGCCTAAACTGCTGTTTATAATCCATTTTATCACTAAATGCTGGCAGATAAAGGACATAGACATGCTTTTAATACGGAACGAGGAAGAGTCACAGGAATTGTGGGTAGAGGAATTACTTAGAAGGCAAGGTGGGAAGGGGGACACAATATCTTGTGAAATAAAGCTGTTGCTTGCACACAGCTGCTAAGACTTTCACATTCCTGAAATACTCTAAGAATTGGGAGAATATTCATATTTTATACATCTTTGTGTGAGATGTAATTCTGGCTTAATTCCCTCTTGCTCCATAGCTACTTTCAGCCAAACTTTAAAAAAAGGAATGGTAGTAAGCCAAAACCTCTGTTTTTCCTATGTGTTGTCAAGGTTCTAGTAACAAAATTTTAAAAACTTTTTGTAGAAAGCAAATACTTTCAATGGTGCAGAAGAATGACACCTGAAATTGACTGGTTGTAATTTATTAATGAGACCAGTATAGCAAAGTATTTTGTATTCTTGAAAGGTTACAGACAAAGAAAAAGAAATTAAAAAAAAAACAACCCATGCCCAGGAAATATTTGCTCTGCTTTGTGTGATTTTTTGTGACTTATCTGTGAAGAAAGTCCTTTCTTTTATGCTTAAAATTCAGAAGCCTATTTATCCCCACTTTGAAGTCCACTCTAAGCAAACACTGTGTTAGGTGATGTTTAGTTGGCATTTAGGGACAATTGCACTGGGGATGTGTATTGAATATTCAAGCAAAGCCAGTTTGTCAAATAATGAGGCATGATGTGTATTGTGATGTGGGGACTCAACATCACTAATCAAGGACTGAAAATCCAATTCTTTCTGTTTCTATTCAAGCATAAGCCAGGAACAATGCAGTATGTCATAAGGAATATTGTTTTAAACAATGCAAAGTTTTACACTCTTTCTGAAATCAAGCTAAGTCTATTCCTGTAATGCTGTGTTGAAAAGAGCCATGCATAATTTCACATGGTTTATGCTAAAGGACTCCTTTAGCAGCAAATACCTTCGCAAACCTATTTTTCTGTTAACTAAAACTAAGATTTATTAACAGATTTTCACAACTTAGTTTTCTTGTTTATACAATACAAATGAGTGAAAGAAGGACTGAATCGGCCCTGAAAATATTTCTCAGCACTTTGTGATGTAGAACCATGCCTCTGGAGACAGATACCACATAATTACTTGCTCAATTCAGTTACAACCCCATGAGAAAAAATTGGACAAATGCTTCTGCCTGTTTGTACCTGCAGCTTTTTGCATCTTTGCAATTGATGTAATTTATTCAGACCTTTGGAGACATCTGATTTGTAAATACCTTATTTAAATTTCATCACAACTTTAGCTTATAGCAAAGAATTACCTTTGGATGTTCCTTTCTTTCCTGCCCTGCATTTGTAATGCAGCTGCACACATAAGGAATAAGAGAAAACTTGATGCTAAGACTAAAGATGATTATATTGGTAGCTACAAAAAGCATCTATTCTGGGTATCGCAGTTTGCATTGCAATTGTTGCCTGTTGCTGCCCTTCAGTTGGTAGTACTGGTATAATGATGGTACTGGTATATATATTTATATGTATATATATTTACATTACTGGTATATATATATTTTATATGTATGAATATATATATATATTTATATATATACTGGTAATTGGTGGTACTGGTATAATTTTACTTTCTTCTAAAGGTGTGAAGACTAAAGAGCTGAAAAGGATTTTAATCAAACCAACATTAAAAATGAATGAAGAAATTAAGGATAACTCAAAGAAACTCTTGATCCCATTTTCACAATTGAATAAGTAGTAGATAACAGCCCCACTCTTAAACTGTGTCTCATAAATTTCCATATAGAACTTTGGGCAATGGGTTATACAACTCTCTTTAGCTTTTACCTCTATCTTCTGAGCTGTATAGCACGATTTTCCAATTCCATCTGACTGAAAATGAGCCACCATGAGTGGCAAGGATGGGAAATTCACATGCTTCCTATATCTGTGTGATTGTCTATTCTGAAAGACTCAATGCAGAGAGAAATTAAAAATAGATGTTAGATTGAAATGTATTATATCCCTTTTCAATTGAATAGCTGTGTTTAAAGGGGATGGGTAGAGACACGAAGAACGTATTTGGCTGACATTTATTGGGGACCTTACAGTGATTAAGTGAGACCTACTTCCTTTGGCATTTTACTCCACCCTCCTCAGCAAATATTCATTCTGTCACTGAAATTGTTGCTGATACTCAGATTTGATTTATAGGACCATTTAGGTTTTGTAAGGTATTAACTTACAATGTTTAAAGGTGAGAGAAGAATTTTTAAAGCAATAAACTAAGAAAAACATTGCCCTCTGGAAACTGTGGACAGGTTCATTACTGGACTGGCAAATATGAATATCTCATTTGCTCTCCTTTTAATCCCATTTGTAATATAATTTAATTGACAGATAAATACTGTTCAAATGCTCATTCCAGCATTTCTTAGGCTACCGTGTTGCTAAAATTATTGCTAACATCCTAATTATAATATCTACACCTACACTAATAAGCTATGGTGATTAATTGAAATGTTGAAAACATTTAGTATGGGAGGAAATTTTCCTGCTTTGTTGTTTAAGCATCTATAAATATGTACAGAAGATACAGAGCAGTTAAATATTTGGCAAGGAAAGAAATATGAAATTAGGAGAAAGATACACAAGCAGTGACATATTCATAAAGAAAAGACCAATTAGAAAATACATAGAGTGAAAAATGTTGAAAACTATACATGGAGGGTAAAGATTTGTTTAGGTTCCAGGCTGCCTGTAGAATAATTCTATTGAAATCACAGGGCCAGAAATTGCAAGATAGGCTTTCTTCTTTCTGAGTCTGCTCACATTTGAGTTTTGTCAGAGGGGTTTTGTCAAGAGCACAGACTGAAGTCAGGAGGCCTGGTTCTGACAGTCAGTCTTGAACACTCAAGCTGATCTTTCTCAGAGGTACACTCTTTGTACATACATAGTGGGGGGAAAGCTGGATCTGAAATATTTTTCTGGATGAGTTTTCATTACTGGAAGTTTGGAAAGATGGTATGCAAAAACATGAGTGTTACTTGGAATAATTCAGGCCCTAAACTTAGTCTAAAATCTCTTACATGTTTTTTTCCAGAAGTATGTAGCAAATAGTGTTACTTCTGAAAAGCAATGTCTCTGACTTGTTAATGGGGATATTTCTGTCTGCATATGCAATTGAACATTTTGGGCCCAAATCCTTGCACCTATGTAAGGTTTCTGAGTGCATTGCACACTGTATTTATTACCTGATGCTAAGAAGTCAGACATCGAAAGTCAGGGCAGATTGCACAAAGGGGTACATCTATAAAAAGAACTTAATTATTAAGCCTGTAAACCCTTTGCAAATCAATTGTCAAATAACTGAGGAAAATTTTTCATTATTTTGTGTTGTGTATGTTGCAGGCTATGTGAAAGAAGTGAATCCAATGCTTCTTGTCTTATTTGCTTAGTATAAATGCTTCTTTTGCAGACACTTGCAGTATATTGTGAATGCGACATATACTACACTTGATGAATTTCACAACTGAAGATTTTAACAGGAAAACATTGCAAACAGTGCTATTTAAGAAAGAAAGAAACCGAAATATTTCACTGAGAAATTTTCAAAATTAATTATTTATTCTTTTTAAAGGACAATATTAAAAAGTGATTTTTTTCTACATTGCACATGATTCCTGTGAGAGAAAATATTTTAAATGTGCATTTTACTTAAAATATATTAAGAAGTAATTTTCAGCATTAACAGTGAATAGTAAATCCTGTTTGCTCAACTGTACACATCACTTGAACTGAGGTAATTTTAAATGAAGAAATTTTTTTTAGATACTACAATGTGGATATAAAGTTGACTAGTTTTCTGTCTATTACTCAGAATGTAGTATCTTAAAACATAAATCATCCCAATGTGGGACAAGAATAAAAAAATTACCGAAGTCCAATGTCATTGGACTTTGGTCAGAACCACCTGAGAAGGGTCAGTGATGAAAGATCAGATTCTTCTCTAAAATTGAAGAGGTGGATTGAAAAAACAAAATAACTTGGCTCAAAAAATAATAATGCAGCACTATGTTTTTAGTGGTACCAAGAGGCATTTGTGTTAGTTTAAGCAATTTTCAGTAATGTTTCAGTCTTTGTCAAGACAGAGAATTTTATTTTGGGAAGGTGGTAGTAGGAATTGCATTAATTCAGCAGAATTATGTGCAAATTGAATAGTTTTGAAAAAAACTGGGTTTCATAATGAAAATGCTTTGATTTTTTTTTTCATTTACATTTTCAGTAAGCTCATTTAAAGCATTGCACCAAACAAATACCAAAGGTATAGTTCAAGGTGAAAAACATTGGTAGGACACATTTTCTCTCACATTTTTCAACAGAAAAATAAAGAATTACAGAATCCCAATGTCTGTTTAAATAAATTTTGTGAAAATTTCAAATTTAAATATACCTTAAACATAAATCTTTGCAAAAACAATGAGGTGAGAAATAATGGCTCTAATACCTTATTTTTAGTTAGTTGGACAAGAGTTAGCAAATATTTAATTACATGTACTAAAATTAAAGTTGTCTTTTTTCTTTACTTTTCCCCTTCAATTTTTCTCTATTTTCACCTCTCTAGTTCTTTTTTCCTCCTAGCTATTCTTTTCTAAACCCTCATTAAAAGCTATGCACCTCTGGGAATTCAACTGAGAAATGTCTTATTATGTCCATGAGAAAAAAGATCTCAGGTTTGTTGAATATTGCCCATCTTGCAGAAAATGTGCAGACTAAGACTTTTTTTGTTAAAGTAACCTCATTTATTTTCCCAAATTAAACTACAAAAAACTATTTTAAGAACTAACTGAATAACCTTGTAAAACAGAATGGAACAGAAAAAAACCCCGAAAACCAACACCGAACCACAAAATGAAACCCACAACTTCCCTCCAGAACTCCATTTTTGTAATTTGTTTCATTTATTGAAGGTATTGGTCCAGAATACAATGTGAAGTAAAAGCATGATCCACATTCTGTCTTCACTGACACTCTACCATTTCAGGGAGAGTATGGCGTTTTTTTGTGATACAGTTATTAATATATATCAAAAAGAAGTCATTAAATGGCCATACAGTATGAAGGGTGATACAGAAAACCAGATAAACAGCAGGTCCCCTGAGGCAAAAAGGAAATGCTGTCATTTCTGCAAATTTTCACAAGAGCAATGTAGATTCAGTTCCATTGCCCAAGTGGATGGAGTACCTAAATATGGGTGATTTTTTAATTGAAATCATACCCCTGGAAAATCATACTCATGGAAACATATCTTTCCTGATATTTTCTAAGTGAATTGATCATGAGTAGCTTGAAATACATAACCCCAAGCTTGTAGAAAAAGAATAAATTATGCCATCATATACAGGGCTAGATTTAAAGTCATTGTGTGCCTTACATTGGTTTACTGTAATCCAGAAAAAAATGTATCTAAATGGGAAGAATGGTCAGACACAAAATGAAGGATTCTTGTTACATGCAGTAGCTATTATAAGGTCTTGATAACAGGGACAATGATGTAGAAACCCTCTTCAGTGGGAAAGTCAACCCTGAAAGCTGGTGGAAGTAGTCAAACTACTTGGATCATAAAACAAATGCATGTAAACTCCCAGAACAAAAAAAAGTAGTGGTATTTGGGAATTCTTTTCAACACAAAATCATGGGATTTTGAATGCATATTAATAAATGTGGTGGGAGGTCTATGTACAGAAAGTTTGTCAAACACACCAGCAAAATACTAGACTTCTTCTAAAAAGAACCTTTTTCCTAGTGCAAAATTTCTAAGCCAAACATAATGTATTTTTAATTCAAGTTCTCATTAGAACTGGTAAGTATGAATAACTTACTGGACTAGAAATTCACGGCTGCCCTAGGGGTGGTTTTTGTGACCTGATTGCAATCAGTTTAGACAAACAAAGAACAATCCCAAGCAGCAAAATAGTGGTTTTTCTAAATGGGTAATTTTCTATGGTTGAGAAAAATGTAAGCAGAAATAATTGGGAGGAGAAATCAGACAAATACATGAATGAAAAATTGCAATTCTTAATGAGAATGTTAAATAACTAAAGAGTAGCAATTCAAAGGTGCTGAAGATCTTAGCAAGTCCATCTGCACTGAGTGCAAAAGTAAGGGTAACAAATAGGGATTAAAAGCTATCTGGTGAATGGCGAATAGAGGAAGTAAATACACATCTGTGGAAACTGAGAGGTATGGAATACCTCAAGTGAACAGAGAAATGTGATGACTAAGGAGACTAATGAGAGAAAGTGAATACTCTCACTAGTGAATACAAGAAGCAAAAAAATAGGTCCATTAATAGGAAGAAATTCTTTACTCTGAGTGTACTGAGGTTTTTATCAGGTTGCCCAGAGAAGCCATAGATGCCTCATCCCTGGTGTGTTCAAGGCCAGGTTGGATGGGGCTCTGAGTAACCTGTTCTAGTGGAAGGTGCCCCTGCCCATGTCAGGGGGATTGGAAGGAGAGGCTCTTTAAGGTCCTTTCCAACCCAAGCCTTTCTATGGATCTATGATTGTGCCAACATCATAAAAGGGATACAGTGGCAATGAAATGACTGCATGGTAGTGAGACTGACATCAGTTGTAAGCAAAATAAGGAAATCCGTAATGTTAGATTGATTTAAGAAAGAATACCTGACAGGAATGTAATTAATGTCACTCAGTGTGGTAATGCAGACATTATTAATGGACAATAAATCTCATTTTATATTTATATTCTTTGTAAGAAAACCACAACCAAGTGGTCATTTACAGACATATGCATTTGTAAGGTAGTTTACTGATTTTTATGCAATATTCTAATAAAGTAATAGAACTATAATTGTAAAAAAGCTCATTACATGGTTTACAAATTGTCTGAGAGCTTCTGAAAAGTCATTAAAGGAGAATGACAATTTAGTGCCAGTTTCTAGTGAAAGTCCACAGAAATGACCACAGTACCATTAATTTGCTTTGAAAAGATCTGAAGAAAATATAAAATCCTTCTATGAAATGCATGGATGCTTCATAAACCATTTGTGAAGTGGCTAATGATGTGCTAATGAGTCAAAATAGAAGCATTTAAATTATTCTGTAAGTGGGACATAAAATGCAAAAAATGCAATGTGAAATGGTGGATTTAGTCAGACAGTTAAAGAACTGTCTGACTGGGCATGTAGGCTGAAATGAAAAAAGATAGCTATAGCCTGGAATGAAATAATAGGATAATATGTAAGAATGGTGAACAGAGCCTGAATAAAGAAACAGAATAAGAAGTCAACCTTTCCTTATATATATGGCACTTAGGGGACTAAAACTGGATTGTTGCATACATTTTCTGGCATCTGAATTCTTAAAGTCCATTGCAAAAAGGAAGGAGGCATAAAAATGACCAGAGGAATAGCATTCTTCAGAATGGTGTGATTGACATCTTTCAGATGTCAATCTTCATTGTTTAGTGAAAAGTGGTTTGAGAAGTGACTTGCATTACAATCAGTAACTTCATGGAAGGAGTGCTGAATACTAAAGAGCTGTTGAGTCTAGCAGAAGGAACCTGAATGTCTAGAAGTTAAAGCAGATAATTCAAGCTGTATCCTCTGGATACAAAGGATCAGAGGAAGCAGTGGTTATCCCTCTTTTTGTGTTTTTAAATCAAGATTGGAAGAAACAGACAGGTCCTTTTATTCAACAAAACCACCTATGTAATATTCATCTTCATAAAGTTCTAATATTTCTTCTTAATATCTCATTTCAATCAAGGAGGAATTCAGAGCTTCATGTCTCAATTTTGCTCTGAATACACAGTGCTCCACAAACCAAGATGCTGCCTCTGTCCTTCCTGTATTTGGAATTAAAATTTCATATGCTCTCCTTAGTCAATTGGTAAAATTACAAAAGCTGTTCATGATTTTGTCAGATTTCAATGTTCTGATCTTAGTAAGATGTGGAATCCCAGTGGAAGCAAAGCCAAGTCACATGGGAAGAATACAAAGAGGCTACTTGCCACTGTAGGGAGACATTTTGTGTGGTCAGACCTCAGTTGGAGTTGACAATCCTGATGGGTCCCTTTCTACACAGCATATTCTATGATTCAATGATTTCATGGGATCCCATTTGAACATGTTTTGGCACATCCATTTGTAATTGTGGTGTAGCAGCGGATTAAATTCACAAAGCATGATTCCTAATCTCTTCCTCTCTCCTGCTGATGGACATAGCAGCAGATGGCTGTGGATGCACATGCCTGTTTTTCACTCAGATGCATCAGCAGTGCTAATGCACTCTCCAGGGCAATGTGTATGGAGGTGCTGTGCCTCTGTTTTTCTCATTCTCTCCTCATCAGCAAAGGGCAGCGGCTCCCAACACTGATCCTCCCAATAATGGTTGCAGGAGAACGTGTTTGACTGTCTGGGCTGCATTCATTGCTCAAATAGCAGCTTCCTGTCTCCTTTAGGAAAAAGGCACAGGACAGATGGTGATGCAGGGTGAAAGCACTGCCAGTGCAAATTCATTATCATTAACTACATGTCCCCACAAATAATACATATCTATCTGTCAAAATGAAATCTCCCTTGTGAAATGTCAGAACTTTCCTTTGCAATAATTATTTTAGAATAAAAGCTCTTTTTATCTACTAATAACACCACCTGATTAACCATGAGCGTAACTGTTCCTGGACATGGCAGTGGAATTTATTCTTTATTTTTGAAAGTAAATCCAGCTTAACATCCCCTAACCTTCACAGAAAGCTCATGTTCTTAGGTTGGAATCGTGCCCTTAGTATCCATACTTGATGGCTTCACATGATGTCCTGACTACCCATATGTATGTCCATCTGTTAGGCTGGCATGGTGCCCTCCCACAAGTTGCTGGACTTTGGCCCTAGGACACGGCTGAGGACTCAATGCTTACTTAAATACTTATGTGACTTCCTGTCTGTGTGGGTGTGTGCGTGCGTGTGCTGTAACCCTCCTGCTTCTAATGGACAGGATGGAAGGTATTTGCCTAATTTGCTTTGGGCAAAACAGTCTAAATGTAACCCAGAAGAACTTTAGATAGGGGTGTTTTTGATAGAAAAATGGTAAGCAATTCCATGGAGTGAGTTGGATTTTCCAAGCTGGGTATATAAATCTAAACAGTTTACTAGCAAAGCCTTATTTTTTCTTAGGAAGAAATGCAAATCCTACAGAGGGAGAAAAAAAGACTGTGGTAAATGGTAATTTTGAGACAGACCATTAATAGACACAAGAAGGAAGTTTTCATGTGCTAAAGACTAAATGGAAATGGGTTTAGAAATGTATCCTTCCTGAAACGGCCAGACTTTTGAAAGTCTTCATATAGTATTTCCTCTTGCTTATCATGATTTTATTTTGCCAGCTTTGTTTTACAAGTCGAAAAACTGTGCTTTTCTTATCAACTGCTTCTGGGTGGCATCTAGTTCACAGCACGCATCCAGGCTCAATCCACATAAGGAAAATGTGCAATTCCAAAGTCCTGTCTCTGCAAACCCTACAGCTATTGACTCAGGCTCTCCTCCAGGAGGTGTTCTGCCTGCTGTATTTCCTTTCTATCACATATGCATGCCTCCTAAGAGATCCTATTAGGCTGCAGATCCCTTAGCGTCTCTTGTCAAATTTACCACACAGCACATACAGTTTTGACTTCTGATTTACTACTGGGACAAGAGAGGAAAGGAAAAATATAGATGCAGTAGAGGATTTTCTGGGGCAAAATCACTTAAAACCCAAATGAATATTTTTTCAAATGAATACAGTTTTTCCTGAAATATATTTTCTAATGTTTCCTTGAAGATAAAACTTTGGTTACTGCTGACAGAAAGACTGTGCTCTACCTCATATACTCTTGTGGGAGGCTATGGCACATTCACTCCACTCACAGACCTTTTTGTAGGAAAATGAATGAATAAGTCTCAGAGGTTAAGGTCTTTTGTTTGTCATCTTGACTTTCAGTTTCCTGCAACAGTCCATCAGCCTTTCCTGGACATCTGTTTCAAATGCTTTACAGTAACTTCCTTAAGACATAACATGCTTCAGGTACAGTGCAAAATGGAATTCATAATACTAAATGATGCAGTGTTCACAGCCACAGCCCACTCTTGTCAAACTGCATGCTCTGTGTGCTGGTTCTTAAGACAACTTTATAGTTTGTTTCGGTATCTGTATGAGGAATGAATTCTGCTTATAATTTTGTTCTTTTTTTAATGGGCTAAATTGTAATGAAATCCTGGCTAATGAAGAATTAAAAAAGGTTTATGCTAAGTCATCATGTATCCAGTCTTGAAAATATCCTTTTAGCAGAAACCTGTCAAATGTAAGTCAAAGCATATTTATCTCATAATAATCTATTTGCTGAATTTAAACCTTGTTGATTCGGAAGTTTAATAACTCTAGACATTGGTTATCTTTCAGCTTGTTAAAATGACAACTCTTAGCAACTGAGCAATGCTTACTAGTGTTTTCCAAGCATCTCCACTTTAGATTTTCTGCATCTATTGAACTTCATAAAAAGTAGGGATGTGTGACTTACATGTAACTACTTATCTCTTGTAAATTGGTGCCAGGCAATTTTAAGGACTTCAGTGTTTTACCTGTACAGTGCCCTTGAACTTACACATATTGAAAATATGCACAGCACACACACTATACACAAAGCACTGTAATTGAAGGTCAAGATTATCTGATGCCTTTTTTTGTGTAACTGTCCTGTTTTCAGCTGCATTGCTCAGCTCAAATTTTTAGATTTACTTTTTTGCTTCCAAAGCTCTACCTTTGTGGGAGTGTTGCATAGAATCAGTAAGTTATTAACCATAATAAGATAAGAGGGCATTTATGATGAGGAACTGGAAACAAAACTTCAGGTATTCTGAATTATCTTCTACAGGTTATGGATATATCTCAGGAAAACTGGTCTTAATAGGCAATTCTTAAATACCCTAGATGAATTATTGAATAATTTATTCATGATATGCAAGACTGAGCAGTCACAAAGAAAACGGTAAAATAATAATAAGAAACACGAGTGCAGAAAATAACAGTCAAAACCTCACATTGTAGCTTCATCATAACATTAAAGTTTGGTCAATGAACTCCAGATTTATTTTCTTAAATGCTTGAAATTTCATTATTTTTCTAAGATGTAATGAGTTGTACAGATTTTATATCCTGATTGAGTCACCTTTACCACAAGAAATTAAAATGTGTAAATTACATTCTAGTCATGTAATTTCTGACAATTTTTAAATGGTCTATTTATTTTAAGGTAATAATTTTTTAATATACACAATATGCATTTTTCTGTGAGATGAAACCATTACAGTCTATTGTAAGCTCATCCTTTTCAAATTGCAGTAGATAAATCTGTGGTAATCTCCTTTGCAAGTATGCCATAGAACATGTTATAAATACCACAAGAAGGGCAAAATTTACTGTGCAGTAAAGGTCAAAGTGATAAAACCAATAAAGGGTATAATGAAGCCCATTGGCTGTGATTCAGCTGGACACTTAAGCAGATGACAATTTTTTAGCTTGTGAGAAGTCCCATTGACTTAAGTGTCCTGCTGAATATGTCAGCAATTTGGACTTTGTGCAGTACTTTGTTTATCTTTATATTATTTAGATATTACAATTAAAATCTTAGCTTTGTGCAAACATCTGAAATGACAGTGGCAGAACTGAAGTATTTACTAAGCCCCTTATGAATATGAGAAATTAATGAAGATTTCAAAAAAATATTTATGAAAACAATCCATCCCTAAACATGTAATTTGAAGTCAAATTTGTATTCCTGCTCTGGCTTTTTTCTACTGTTGAAACACTTGTAGTTAGGAGTTTGCTCCTCGTATTTAATTTTTACTTTCATCTGGCATTGACTTCAGGAAAGGTAGAAAAAGGTGGGTGAAGCCCTCCCCGTTTCCAGTGCAGCACCACAGCCCAGTGAGGCTCTGTCCCTGAGGCAGGACCGTGGCCATACCCTCCTCGAATGCCGTTGTGCCATCTTGATCAGCAGAGTATCTGCACTTCAGCAAACAACTCTCTGTGCTTACTCCAATCTCTTTGCTTTACAACTCATTCCATATGTCCATATAAATGTGGATATAAGGAAACTGTAGTGATCCCTTAACTCAGAAGACAGTCATGCTTTTTGCCCCAGGGCAAAGTGATATCAAATCAAGTGTACGGGTGTCCACACAGCAGAAAATTTAATTCAGTTCAAGTTTTTTTGAAATCAGTTTCAGTATTCAGATGATGAGCTTGATTTTCATGTTGTTATAACAGATCTTGAATGAGTTGCCCTTGGTCTGTGCAAATGTGAGAGAGGATTTCATACCCACGCTGTGCATTCTCAAAACCAATGTCACAATCGCTTTGTATCTCTCTCAAGATTCCAAACTAGGCTAAAGACTTGCTGAAAGTTATTACAGAAATATTTTCATTTGAGAGAAATGAAATTTCATTCATCTTAATTTTTGATTAATGTAGAAATTTCATTACATGATCTAAGGAGAATTTCTTAGTTTTTCTTGGAAATAGAACCAAATAAAAGTAACAAATAAAAATTTTTTTCAGGAGGGGGGCTCTTTTAACTGGGACTACTAAACTGCTACAGGGCCAGGTATAAGTTGTAGTTTATTTATCCCCTCCTTGTATTTACTGGATTCTTTGATTGTGCTTCATCTCCCATAATACCTTATAATGTAGTAATTCAGTGAATTGGCAAAGTACTGTACAAATATTTAAAAGAACCCTAAACCACCCAAACTTACAATGGCTGAGGAAACAAAATAATTCTTCATGCATTGTTTTGATACAGGTCTAAATATTTGTTTCCATTTCTTCTGTATGGGAAAGTATAAATTTGGACTCTCTTTATTAAACATTAAAATTTTTCCATTGATTTTCTCCTTTCCAAGAAGTTTTATATTAGCTTCTTTTAGACAGACTATGTTTGTATATATAGTATAGATGTATTTGTGTATGTTTGGGCTTCCTTCAGTTTTATTATGTTTGTGTACCTGAGACTTACAGCAAAATACTGATTTTAGTAGATTGTACCTGTACTATACAGTTGTAAGTAACATGTCCAAATTTGCATCCCTCAACTAGGGCAACAGTTCTGGTTGGGGTGAAAATTCTCTCACTGTAAAACTCAGGCTGTTTGCTTTTCTTGAGCAATTCTGAAGTCAGAAGGCTCAAGTGCAGGATGACTCTAAAATAAATATACTAACTCTTTGGAAGAAACACATTATTTAACACCAGAAAATGCAAGTCTATGTACTTTTGGAGTAGTACACCATTACTCTTCCTATGTTCAGGTTTACTGTGTGGTCTGGCTAATCTTGTGCTGCTACTGCAATGGACTTTTAAAACTCCCTTTCAACCCTGCTCTGCCATTTGACACCTAAGAAGAGCAGAGAGAATAATTTCACTAAATCATAACTAGTAAGGGAACCAAAGACGTGGATGAAAGTAGAAATCAATCTTACATGAGAAAAAAGAACAGGAACACTGTAGGAACACTGTTCTGCAAGCCAGCAGTTTTCAGGCTCAAAGGGAAGTCTAGCAAGCATTACAGATTGAGTTGTCTGGAAAAGTCAATGGAAAAGAAAAGAAAATCCTCTCTCTTCCTTGCCAAATCCTATTGCCTAAACCAAGGTAAGCATTAATCAAAATTAAAGTGTGTCTGCAAAGTAAAAAGTCAGCTCAGATCCAACTCAAATTATATTCTGCTAATCCATCCATTACTCATGTTAGCTCGCTAGCATGCCCAACTCAATTTTTATGCTTTGCTGGAATTTGCTATTACAGATTGATATTAATTTAACAAAACACTTTGTAAGTTATTATTTTACCTTGTTTAAACTCCCATTAAACATATATTTGAGGGGTGGTGCAACAGACCATAGAAATACATTCATGGTAATTCCTCCCCAAAGAATCTGAAAATGATATTATTTGCCCATGAGGCTTCCTTTAAGCAGTAGTAAAATGTATGTAGCAAAAACCTTATTTAGGCACTTGCTAGCATTCCCTTGTTGCTAAATTTTATTTTAAAATAATAATTGTCATTGCAAGGTTTTAATCATCAGTATTTTAGACTATGTTACATACATTTTAGTTTTAAAAAGTTCTGTCATTGGATGACAGATAGTATAGAAAGTGATAGTATAGAAAGCTCAGTTCATGAGTTTTGTTGCAATGTAAAATATGTGTCTGGTTTTCAATTTGTTACCACCACAAATCACTCCATAGAATGACACCATTCTATGTCAAGTTTTGACAAAGACTGAAGTTCTGCTCCTTTCAGTGATACTACAGATGTGGAATTACAATTGAATTTTGCCTGTAATGCTTTCTTAAAACAGGAGGCTTTAAGTAGCAGAACTATGCAACTCCTTGAGCAGCATAAGCCCACAAACAGATACTGGCATGCAAGAAAGTTTCATTCTTTTCACCTTCTATCTGACTTTTTGGTAATGTGAATTTATGTCTTTTAATGACAGTGGTATATAACATTTGAAGTCAAAGTACATCAGAAGACCAAAAGTGGTAAATGCTGCCCAAAGTGTAGACTAAAGTTACGCTAACAAGGGAGGTGATGTGGATGGGTGGAGTGGATCTTTATTTCTATTTGTTGTCTGTCTGAACGATGCTTTTGGCATACATTTGCAGTTGAAAGGGTGTTATAAAATTTTTAAGTTGGTATAGAAGTTGGCAAAAGCCAAAGACTAGCACTAGAAACCTATACATTAGAAAATGAGGAGCTGTGTTACTTGAACAGTCTAAATTAACATATGTAGTCTAAAGTAACATATGTGCATATATTGTTGGAAATTTTGAAGATATATTAAAATTTAAATAAGAGGAATATTTATAAATACCTTATGAAATACAATAGAGATAACTTTATCGAATAGTTTACTACATCAGAAATGCAAAGACTAGTATGTAACACTTGAGGACTAATTTTTTACTAGACTGATCTTCAGACCTGTTCCTACAGAAATGTCATATGGGTTATATCTTTATGCAATATTCAGAAGGCAGGGAAATGAAGGTAGGAATATGATACTTTGCTGAAAGGTGTTTGTATTCTTTCTATTTCGTTAATCCTATCCTTTTGCCTGAAACAGAATTAGTAATTTTTTTTTCTGTTTTGTTGTTGCCTATATTTCCCACCAACATGAAGAGTAAACATCACTGTTTTATCAGCTGTAAATAAAGTGTTACTGTCAGAGCTCCAGTCCAGTCCAGTGGATGGGTTGTGTTCCAGTTTGCAGCTAGGATGCTCTGGACTAGTATGGTCCAATATGTATTTATTTTCACATGGCAGAGCCAGAATTCTTCCTAGTTTCTTAGAATGCTGTGGGTGTAAAGTCAAAATGTGCCCTTAAGCCTTTAGGCTTAATTTTATAAGCTGACATGGTATCTAATGAAGAGAAGGACAAATTTATATTTTTATAGTAAACATTCAATTATGTATTATTCCTTCTAGTACTGAACTCCTCATACTTTTGTGCCTGCATTGGAGCACAATATTGAACACCTGCAATTGTCATGCACTAAGGTACAAAATGTGAACAACTGTCTACATTATTTTTCTGACTCACACAGGGTTGTTTTAAGCTGTCCAGCACTATTTAATACATCATTATTTATAATTTTCCCTTTGCAGCTTCATCTGCCAGAAATATTCAGCTTTATTCACACCCTCAGGAAACACAAGCAGAATCTTCTACACAGTCAAGATATATTGAAATTTTGTCTCTACCACAGACAGAATATTCCCTAAGGGGGCAGCATAACATCTGTGCTATCTGCCAGTGTGAGAAAACTGGTCATGCCACTGAAAAGCAATGGTGGTGGCACATGCGAAGTACCTTGTCCTCCAATCTTTTTCCCTCCACTGAAAAAAAAAAAAAGAAAATTATCCTGCAAATCAGCTTACACTAATAAAGTTTCTCATCTGTTTGATGAGATGGAATAAGAAATAATTTCCTTGATAATTTTCTAGGTGCCAGGCTAAGTGCCTAACTGATATCTAAATACAACTCCTAAACTTTAGCTGAAAGAAGAATCTTAGAAAAAAGGTATATATTGGTTATTCTTCTAGAAAAGTTGGAGACATGTTAGGAAATACAATATTCATATTAATAACAATACTATCCTCTCAAAACCCAATATATGCTGGTACAAAATATAAGGTACTAACTAAAACTTTAAAATCACTTCCCTGTTACCTGTATAGATAGTTTTAAAAGTTAATAATTAGCTCCTCGGAGGAAAGGACTCAGAGTACAGTGCCTAAAACTCAGACATTGTTTTGAAGTGGTATTTTCATGAATGATGCAGATAGCTAAGAGTCTGCCTGAACATCTCATTACAATTAAATAATGAAAATTCAGTAAATGGCAGTTAACTGGTAAATTAATCCATCTGCTCTTATATACTTCTGTTGTCTCAGATTTCTAAATTTACTGTGGGTTATTTTTTCTTTATCTGCTATACAACTTGGTCCTCTTCTAACTGGTTGATCTTGAACAGTCATTATCCTGCCTCCAAGAACTTCCGCTATGATGCAATATCATATTTACTAACTTCCACATATGAACAGCAGATGGTTGGAGCTGCATACACATAAACATGTGTGACTGTATGTTTCCAGCCTTTAGCTCTGTTTAACCCTTCAGCAGCTCTTTGCCTTTGCCATTTAACAGTCCTCTTTTGAAATGGGAAGGAATTCAGACTGTGAAAACATTAATATTTTTCCTGCTTACACTAGTGGTTGAGGGGTTTTTCTTTATTATTGTGATACCTAAGAACACTTTTTTTGAACTGTTCAGTAGATATGAAAGTCTGTTTTAATTCCAGCTGCTTACTTCGTGACTGCGTTTGACATCACACAGATGGGAAAACATGGTTTGGTAAAAGTCACAACACATAGTTTGTGAGACAGTGTTTTAAAAAATCCATTTTAGTAGTGTTAGTAAGCTAAAAGGCATAAGAATCCTTTTAGGCTATCCATATATCTACTCAGAAACCTTCGGATCTGCATGATGGAAGAAAATCTCATTTTGCATCTACCTGTCACTGTCAACCTTTCCACCTAAACTGTTATCTAAATACAACTCCAAAGGCATATTGAAGGAGGAATTAAATTTCTAAAATGAAAACTAGGTGTCTGAACCTCAATTATTTTGCTACAGAATCTGAAAAAATTAGACACCAAATTACTATAAATTTATAAATTTTCCTGCTGATTAGTATACTCCTTCAGTAAAAACACATACTCAATCATACTAACAAATTAAATGCCACATTTGCACTAGTCTTCTTTTAATATCTACTAGTGTTAGTGAGCTATTGTAATATGGCATTATTAACCAAAAGATTACTTAATTCAGACTATTCATTATAACATCTTCAAATAAAAGTAAAAATATTTTCAGCAGAAGGCAATTAGAGAGATGCTTGGGGAAAGGAGGTTTACAAAATCCAGCACAATACTGAACAAAAGAATTAAATTCTTGCCACAAGAAAATAAATGTAAATGGACTTTATTTCATTTCAGTGTTTTACAAAAACATGGTAAGAGCAATTATTTTCTCATCAAATGAAATATAAAAAAATAACGACCCAATTAAAATATATTAATTTTTATTTCAAAATAAACACAGCTGATATTGTGCAAGAAAGAATAAAGTTATTGAAAGTAGCTGTAACATTGTTGTTATTCCAATATGAAGTAAAGTAATATTCCATCTGGAATGGTAATGAATGATTTTTCTGCCCAAACCTAAAAACAAGCCAAATCACGTACCTGGGAGAACGATATTTCTTTAACATTTTTTTCTAACTGTTTAACCTTTGCTCTAATGCTGGAGCATCTCCATCAATGAGATGCTACAGAAGAGCAGCAGCCTGCATCTTATCACTGTGATTTATCTCAGAGCTCAGAACTACTCTATATAGAAAACTGAGAAACCCCATGGCTACAATTGCAACACCACCTAATGCTGACAAAGTGCTAGGTTGGTGGGAATTTTCAGGGAAAAAATTATAATTGAGGGAGCCACTGATGAAGCTGATGCTGCAGGGCTAAGGGGAGAGAGGTGTCTGTAAGACTGATGTGCAGACATACACAAAAGGAGACTGTAAGCATTTTATTTAATCAAGATTTTGTTTCCTAGTTAGCACTTTTATTTCATGCTGTTGCCTCCACACCTTAGCCTAGATTTGCATTTTTTACAATCCAGTGTAATTTGTGCTTTCTTTAAAATATGTTTTCATCTCAGTTTTGTACTACAAGATGCCAGGGCCACTCAGATATTCTGTTTTTCTCTACTACATTTGAAAGCGGAGGAAGGATTCTAAATACAGATGAATGAAACCAGTACCCAGTGTGAGCCAGTACAAATTGCAGTCATTCAAGAGTAGGCAGACTGGTGACAGTGAAAGAAGGATGAGAGAAGCTTCAGGTTGCTTGTATCCACAAGCTATTACTCTTATATAGTGACAAAGCATAGGAATACCCAGTGGTCAAATTTTCTCACAAATGTATCCAATCATTATACATGAGTATATGTTTAGAAATTGCTGGTAGGTAATCATCTTTATAAGTATCTTTTTTATTAATGGATTTTCTGTAAATATTTCTTGACATACCTTTACAGTGTTAACAATTTCAAGGATTAGTCACTATCTACGTGAATAGATGTTTTGGGCAGTGCAGCTGAAGGCTAAATTTTGCAGAAGTTTTATATCAATGTAAGCCAGTGTTTCTGCAAACAGAAGCAGCCCTGGCCAGTCTCGGGTTGCTCATTTCCACTTCATTCAGCTCCTTTCTTCATGCAAGTACAGATGATTGTATGACTGTGAAACCATAGTGAACTAAAATTAAACTGGTTTTTGGCTGGCTAATATTTACCCAATTCTCCTCCCTATTCCAGATCACTAGAGAGACACACATCCCACTGTGTAAGCAGGAAACCTGGGGTCAAGAATAAGCACTTGAAGCAGACTGAGTACAGGGCTCTTTGTCTTTGTATGACTGACAAGCTGTTTATGGTTAAAGATACATTTTCAGAATTAAATAGATTATACAGGGTCAATTTCTTTTGCCAGCACTGAGCATTTATTTGGCAATATCAGAAACTCCAGCCTAAGTATTGCCTCAGCTTTGTATCCGTTGCTCCTATAATGTGATTACCTTTTGTTTGAGAAGACAGCGTAGATGATTCCTTAAATGATAATATTAACATGTGTCATAACTCAACTGCTTTCCAGGCATATGCAAAACTTCCATTCTGTAACACAGTTGTTGACATTAGTCATATTCCACTAATAGCAGAAAATTGTAAATTTTGAATTAGTCTTTGATTGCTTTTATTGATACCCACAAGGTTTATGCAGGTTGTAAAACAATGCTGCCTACTGTTATACAACATAATTTTTAAACAGAAAACTTATTTTAGACTTAAAAGCAGCTTACACTGTGACACTATTTCAAGATGATTGACTGCAATAGTTACAGATTAGTTGAAATGCATTACAGGACATGCATTATATATCAAGACATTATAAGTTATGAGAAACTACTGTCAAGGAAGCAATTATGGTAGCTCATCTTCCAATGCTAATTACAAAATGTCTGGAAAATATGTTATCTACATTTATGAAGCTCCCTGCATTGATCAATGAAGTAGATATGACAGTGTAAAAAGGAGTACTATGATTACTAAAACTTCAGTCAAGTAGGTATCTAAATGACAAGAACTGGAGAACTATTTACAAATGCATACTGGGGCAATACTAGTCTATGGAATAAGTGGTGTTTGGAAATGATTTTGTAACCTTGGAACAACTTCTAGGTCCATAACGTTTTGCTCAAAGTTGTCCAGTATGTGTAATATCTTCCAACATACCTAAAGATGGTGATATGCAAACCTAGCAGCTAACTAGTATAATAGACATATGAGTTCCTAAAATGTGTTTCACTTACAAGGCACTCTTGACACTTACTATGAAATGCTAAATACCATTCTGGACATTCTAGTTCAGGAAAATGAAACAGAAATCGGCATACATGCAGAGAAAGGTAAGCAAGAGAATGAGAGGCTTATCTTGCTAAGAAAAGGTGTTATGTAGCCTTAGCCTTAGATTAAGAAGGCAGACAAGTCTTATACGGAAGCACAATGGTCATGAGATAAGAAATATTTGAGCCAAAGTCAACATCAACAGCAAAAGGAACGGTTATTAACAGCTCAGGTACACACCTCATCTGGAAATTAAATAAATGTACATAATCATAGCAACAATCAAATTCTGAAACAACCTTTCAAGCAGTTGATCCAAAACTCCTAATTTTGTTTAAACTGAAATTATGAAAGTTTAGTAAACAGCTTATTTGGTGTGATTCTCTGCAATAGAAGCAGGTTGGACTTCAAACGATCATAGAATCACAGAATAAGGAAGGGAGTTGAAAGGGAGCCAATCAGGATCACTGAGTTCAACTCCTGGCCCTGTGCAGGACACACCAAGTCTCACACCATGTGCCCAAGAGCATTGTCCAAAGGCTTCTTGAACCCTGTCAGGCTTGGTGCTGTGACCACTTCCCTGGGAAGCCTGTTCCAGTTCCCAGCCCCTCTCTGGGTGAGAAATCTTTTCCTAACCCCCAACCTAAACCTCCCCTGACTCAGCTTCCTCCATTCCTTGAGTCCTGTCCCTGGTGGTATCAAAGTTCTTTCAGCCTTAACATTCCTGTAGCAACTGAAATACCTTCTAAAACCTGCTCTTCAGTTAGCCCTCTCATCTCTTCAAACACTTTATAAAGTAACAGGATTATTTTTATCCTGTGCAATAGTATTAATACCAAGTCAATGGTTATTTCCATCTACCTCCTCATCAATATCTCAATGATAATTAATATATCTGCATTACATTATATCTGTCATTACTGCTCAGACTGGAGTATTCTTTCCTGCTGCAACAATTTGACTAAAAAATGAAAGTAATTGAAAAATTGAGAAGCAAGTTCTTTCCATGTCTACCATCTTTGGGAGTATGATGGAAAATCTGCTGTTATTGAGAAACTTCAGGTTATATTTAATTAGAAGAGCAGCCTCTCCAAGGTCACAAATTCCCTTTATACAAATAAAGACATGAGTAGCTAAAACCATGGCATAATTTAGAAGGGAATAAAGAGATGTGAGCTGATCCTGTCTTCACCTGTGGAACTGTAAGATAATATGGTATGAAGGTCCTGATTAGTGGGATCACAGAAGTGGATATGATTAGAAATTTTGAAATGTGTAAAATTATTTAATGGCTTTAGATCTATGCCTCAGAATAGAAAATATTGAATTACCAGTCACATCTTCACAAATTTGAAGTGCCATTTTTAGTTAAAAATGGTTTCTTGTCACATAATCATACCTGTGGAATATGGAGATAATTGTATAAAATAATTTTTGAACAAGTGGATGATTGAGTAGTTGAGAACTTCTGCAGTCAAGATTATTAACAAATCATTCACAAATTGTACTGCCAAATTTAAAACAATATGATGTTTCTGTAGAATTTTGCATTATACATTAAGTATATTTGCTAGCAGAAGTTGCTAATGGGCAAGGGATAGAGGCTCATTAACCATTAGCCATGTCCTCTACTGAAAATTTGTCAAGAACTGTAACAGTACCTATGTGTCATTGGAGTAATTCTGCCATATCCTAAATTACCAGTAATGTTAAGTGAAGCTAGGAAGGTCATTCAGAGAAATAGATTCATGCACCTGTATGTGTGTTATCTTGACGCTAGTTTGAATGTATCTGATCGACACTTTTAGGTAAGCATTTGAACATAACTATTTTCCAGTAAATACACATTTCGTTCTCTAATGTTGGGATACTAAATTAAGATTTATTGATTTGAAGGAAAAATCACAGGTTCACAAGACATAAATGAGTATCATGATTGAAAATCTATTCTGTCACTTGGGGTTGGTTGTATTTTTAGCTTTGGGAGGAAAGCCAGAAGGTAGTTCAAAGCCTGACCTTTACTCCTCAATAATCAGTCCTATATATAGGGTTTTACTGGAAGCCCTCATAAAACAGCTTCAGGTCCTTGGTCTCCCTGTTCTGCTCATTAAACAAAAAGGTTGCCGCTATGGAAAAGGTTACTCTGTTACAAGTAGATGTGGTAAATGTCTTTCCAAAAGGAATCCACTCCTCATCTCATATTCCATACATTTCTTGGATTTAGGAAGAAGGTATTTTCATATGAGTGCCTATTTTGCTGTTTGTCCCCAAATGGTATTTGCCTGCTTGGGTGTATAATTTTTTGTATATTCTCTACAGTAAGTGAGTATCACTCTCCTTCAGCTATGCAGCATTGTTCTAATTGAGAAAGGCAAGAAGCATTAATCATCAAAAAGACTGCAAACATATTTGCTTTCATAGATGTAGTGCATTATAAGCAGCAACATATACTTGCCTCTAGGGCTGACTTGACCTATGTGCCAAGCTTGCTTGCTGTAAATGTGTCATATTTCCATAACTGTTTAAAACTTTAGAAGGAAGAGAAACAAAGATCTATGGTAAGAGTTGAATACAAATTCACTTTCCTATCAGTAGCTTCATCACATGGTTATAATTTTGTGACAATCTTTAAAACTTCTAACAGAGAGTCAGTACAGAATATATTTGCTTTAAAATTATTGCAAAATTTTCTGGGTAAAATCACCTATCTTAAATTATAGCTCTTTCATCCAGCATTTTGACTGTAATTTGATAGAAAATAAGTTGAAGATAGTCCCAAGCCAGATTCTGGATCCAGAGTTATAAATTTAGAAGAAATAAATTATAAGATTATTTAATTAATTACAAATTAGGAATAAACTCTTGTTGTCTTACAAAGGCTCAAAACCAGACTAAAAATCTGAATTTTGTTGTGATTGGATATTTTATAAGAATAAAACCATTTTTGCAATACACAGAGTGGTTGCAGTGGCTCACATATATTTACCTGTGAAAAATATAAGGAAGTGGAAAATGAAAGTGAAGACTTGACTACCAAAAAGATTTGCTCTGTCTTCTGAAAATGCTTCTCTTGTCAAAGCAAAATATCTTTCATTGGAAAAGATGTTACTTGAATATAAGATAGGCAGACACTACACTTTCCTGACCCCATACATAAAAGAATTTTGTATTTCCATTAAAAATATATTACTCCTAGGACTCAGCTGACAAGCATGGACATCTTCAAAGCCTGAGGATTTGCCTCTATGGCCAACCTGGTTTGTGTGTTCTTTGGCAGCTCCTTCCTTTGTTAATAATTTACAGTAGTTCTCAAATAGTTTCAGTGAGCCTCAGTACAGAGTTCCAATTATACCTTAAGGAGAATCATGTAACAATTATGGATTCTAGCACAGTTTGAAATTCAAACACTTAGAGGTGATTAAACATTTTAATGATCTAGCCACATGCAGATTTTTGCAAAGAAATTTCTGTCCAATTTTCTTAAAATTTCCATGGCAAATTAATATTAATATATATTAAAGCACTATTTAAACAATTGAACTAACATAAAGCATGCTTTGTGGCAGGATCCAGACCCCAGCATCTCCAAGAGATAATGACATCTTAATCAAAAATGCCTGTTTCCTGAAGATCAATAGAGATGTCTGACTATTTTCTAATTGATAATAAAAATAATCAGTTACACACTTCCCTGAAGAATCTTATTTTTAAAATGAGATTTGCATGTAAGTTTTCCCAAGATTCCTGAAAGATACATCAAGGACTTGACAGGATACTTCTTTGTTTTAGTTACAGATTCTCCAGCAAACCTTGAGCAAATAATTCTGCCCAAATTTTTCATAATTCTGACTATATGCAAAATCAATACAAATTGCGAAGGAAATAGTTATCTCAGAAAGGTTGAGTAGGTCTTGTTCATTAAGGAATCAGGTGTATAAGTTTTCTGGATATACAACTATCTATTGTATTCCCATTTATACCTTGAAAATTAATAGAGAACCAGTTATGCTTTATATGTATTTGACCAACAAGGTAAAAATAGAGTACACAGGATGGAAAACACAAAATTATGGTTTCATTTGGGTAAGGAGAAGTTTTGATGCTTCTGTCAGTGGAACCAGACTTCTCTTTGCATAACTGCTAGGCTTTTTTAAATATTTGATTTTTTTTTTTTAAAATCATATTGGTTTCTCATGTCATTCTCTCCTTTTTGGCTAAAGTGGCAGAATTAAAAAAGACTCAGAACTAAATGCCTTCTAGCAGTCTTTGAAAAATCGATGTGTGTGTAAGAAACAAATATCTGGTGGTTTAGTAAAGTAAAATATAATGAAATGTGAGCAAAATTAAATGAAAAGTAGAATGAAATGAAATTTTGAATTAAGGTTTCCTTCAATGAAAATTTTCACACTAACAGTTATTAGGAAGTGTCTGAGTTCAAAAGAAAGTCTTGTGTCTATTATCTGTGAAACCTGGCTTCAGTGAAGTGAGGCAAAATGAACTACAAGTCAGAAATTCAGAATTACTACAGAAATTCAGTGCAGTGTATATGCACCAACAACATCCCAGCACAAAAAATATATTCAGAACTAAATTTCTTTAACCTTCAAAACAGAGTTTATCATCTGTATTCTGTGGGAAACAATCTCAATGTTTGAAGTCAAATGGGCAATCAGTAATATTTGCTCTTGGAATGGTCTATTCATGTGTTTTATTTTGAATTCATGTAGTTTGAGTACTCACCTGGCTTTTATAATACTCAAAAATTTCTGGTACAAGAGGAGAGCTATAGCTTCCCTGCTAATCTGATTTATTTCCTTCCATCTACAAGAGCTTAAAAATTCGTTTTGTGGCTGAAGACTGCCCTCAAGAACTCATGATGTAATACTACACCAGGATGGATAAAAGAGAAACGCAGAAATAGAGAACATGAGGAAAATATTCTGAAATAGTCATGAAACAGCAGTCCACAGTGCAGTCTATCCTGATTTATGCATATCAAGAGTCATAGTCTTCATGAATATAGTAGTTTATATCATGTTTTTATCATACTGGGGCAAAGCAAACAGACCCCTTTGGTTCTGGAGACTGACACTAAGATATCAGAGGTACAATTTCTCCTGGAGAGTCTCTCTTTTAGAATGTAACCTCAGTATGTTCTTGGCTGAAGATTATTTTTATGTCTCTTTATAAATATATTCCTACTCTGATCATCAGTCTTCATATGCAAATCAGTCTTGAGTTAAATTTCCTTTTTATACTTTTTCCATTGGAAAAAAAAAATATATTCTCAAGGCTTTGATCCCCTATAGACTTTTAATTTTTTTTTCAAATATTATATAAAACAAAAAACTTTTTCCTGCTATGTAATGTATTAATATTCTTGGTTCACTGTTTGTATGTAGTAAACAGTCTAAATTCTTCATTACAGAAAGACCTTTGTAATTGGATGCACTTTTAATGTACCAGAAAAAAAAGAAAAAAAAAAAAAAAAAAAAGAAGCTGTGTGTCTTCCAACTGCATTTTATCTAGATGGTAAAAAAAGACACCATTACACATTAGTGACCTTTCTGACCACAAAAGAGAATAAAAAGGATTAGTCAAAAATGACAAATGCACATTCTAGAAATGGTTATAGGATACTATTCATAATTGTGTCTCAAGACTAGGTCTAAAAGGCAAGGCATTCAGACACTGGTACTGTATCTTGTCACCTTAAAAAGACAACACTAAGAGCAGGGAAATGTTAAATTACAAAGCTGATGCCCTCAGTTTCCAAGTTAACTCTGCAAACTAAAACTTTAATTCACTTTAGTATTCTTAAATGGGGAAATTTGTGACTGAAGATACTTTTAAATCCCAGTGAGGATACTTTTAAATCCCAGTGTTCTGATTTTATTTTTGAAGATATATTTGTAATTGCTATTTACCTTATATTTGATTGTGACAGTCTTGCAGAGAATCAGCTCAATACTAAGATCTATTTAGATATGTAAGCAGCATTTTAGCACATTAAACACGGCTCATGTTTTTTAACTTTGCTTGTCATAGTTCAATGCCTTTTTGACATGCATTAAAGACATCAGCACAGATTTCAAAACATTTTGACAAATCTTGTCTCTATATGCACTTTATGGTAACTTGAATGCAAAGCCATTTTAGCACTGTGTTCCAATTGCATATAGTGCAAATTCTTCAAAATTTTATTCTGGAATATGAAAAAACCTACTCCACCAAAGGCAATTGCAGTAATAAATATCAGATTTTATTAGTTAATTTCTATTCAGCTCTACTGCCCCAAATCTGGCAATCTGCTTTGTCCTTCAGGAAGACAAACCCATTATGCCATTTTACTACGCATGATAAATTAGATAATATTAAAAAGCTGCTCAAAATTAATGCTCAAAATGAATTTATCAGTATTTTTTGTGTTAATAGTCAGCATTGGATGTATTTTTAAATCATAGCTCATTTGAGTAGCTTAATGTGATGGGATATGATTAACCAATATTCAGGCTGACAAATCTGGTGTTTTCTGTGTCTTCATCTAGGATTACCTTTAGCTTTTGTGTAGTTTTCTGCAATATTTTCTCTTTTTTGCAACATATTCTTGGATTAATAATGACATTTAAATTATCTCTGGCCTCTGCATCAGTACTTGCTCAAGTAATTTGGAGTAGTTTACTCTCTCGGCTATTACTTTATACTTCTGTGGATTTAGGAAGACATTGTCACATAATTTACAGTCAGAGGGTCAACCATTCTTTTCATTCTACTCAACTGTATAAATCTCTGTTCTTCAAAACTTAGGATTAACAATAAGAAAAAGTTTTCAAAATTTTCTCATAGAAAAATTAGCTTCAAAGGGCTCATATAAAACTAAGTAATTTTTCTAATTATTAAATCCCATGAATGCTGTGTAAATGAGGAATCCATTCAACTCGGGTTGTATCAGGTAGCTTGTCAGAGGTCAGCTTAAGGTGGGTTTGTGTTGAAAGTTAGGCAAAAGCAACTGATAATCATATGTGAGGGCATGTGCTGGCTTTGAAGGCTAACAGAGACCTTCTGTCATTAGTTCTGTTTTACCTAAATCATAATGATAATCCATAGCACCTATCCTGTCTGGAGCTGGAGATGATTAAAGACAAATGTCAGAATAGATTAATCCATAGGCATAAAAAAAATCCAATGTGATAATATTCTGCAATAGGCACATATAACTTACCAGGCCTCTGTTGACTCTGTATCACAGGCACCAGCTCTTTATATGTGAAGGGTGGATATACCACATTCAAAGACAATAAAAGAAGCTTCCATTTTCTTTAACCAATGTGCAAATTAGAGCAAGAATATAAAATGTTTAATGTTTATATGTGTACACACTAATATTGACAACTACATATTATTAACTATTTTGAATGAAATAAAGATTTTTTATGCAATTAAGATATTTAAGATAAACGCATTTAAGACCGATTTGGAAGGGCCTCTTGCATCATCATTGCTACTTTCTTGCTCTGAAGGAAGTAATGTACTACGATTCTTTGTATTGCTTATGTTCACCTTTGCAAATGGGATTCCAGACCTGTTTAATAAAAATGGGTTGCAGTTTTATTTCTGCAACAACAACAAAAAAAAAAAAAATAGACCAGCATTATTCTTTATGACTGGTCCCTCTTAAATTAGGAAAAAAAGAATAAAAAACCCATAAATTAATTAGCCCAATTAACTGTATTCTTGGTCAAAGTTTTCTATATACTGTTCCCTTGTGTCCATTATTTGAAAGATTTAATTCACTGCTGATTGCAGGAATGTGCAGTGTATTCAGGTATTTAATCACAATGAAAGTTTGGATGATCATGAGAAATTCAGGAAAATAATTCAATTCAGTAATGTTTCAGAACTTGCACTGCTTCAGAGCCAAGTCTGAGATGCTAAACATTTTTATTGACAGGAATATCACTGTGAATTACAAGTGCTGATCATTAAGGAGAAAACATTATGTGAGGAATTGTATTTATATTCCCTTGATACACATTTAAAATTTGAATAAAATGTTTTCCTAAGATTACTGTTTTTTTTTGAAAATTCAGCTTCAGGTCGCCTTTCACCCACACATTAATTCATCAAATCCTCTAGATAAAGATAAGCTTACGTAAATGTGTCGGCACTGGTTGATCAGTGTTAGTTGCCTGAATCACTGAGATTACTGGTCTGCTAAAATTCTTGGCTAAACCCCAGGATATTTTATTTCAAGCTTAACAAGTTGTATTTTAACAAAGGCCTAGTTCAGCCTTGCAGTCCATGTGCAGGTAAAATATTGATAATGAGAAAGGAGTAATTTTAGGAAACAATTTCTTTAGGCATACACACTGCAGAGTCACAGAATTATGGACCAGTGAATCACAGGGGCAGGACCTGTTGCATACTTAGAACAGAATCAGTTACATCTTCTAAAAGATTTTGTGCATGAAAAAATCTTTTTTTTTTTTTTTTTTTCCAGCTATAGTAGTTGTTCTAATACTAATTCTAATGGAATTTCCTTTCTTTTCAAACCATGATTTTTTTGTATCTTTTGGTGAAGTTTCTGTGACAGAAATTGTATTAGTCATTCCTGAAATGTGTTTTTGGCCAACCTCTTTGCAAAAATTCCTAGCACTTTACTTTCTACTCTAGTCATTCAGGGAGTCACCTGAATCAACATCAATTTCTTGCATGTAGAAAATAATTTTGAAATCTCTCAACTAGACTAAATGGGAGAAGTTTATGCACTAGTTGTTTGAATTTCCTTCAGACTAAGGGTCATTCCACTGAGTGAAGGGGCTTTGTAAGCCATTCCTAAGGTTAACTTGACTTCCTGTAAGTAGTGGTGCGCCTCCCTGAAATATTCTTTTACTCCAGCCATATGTTCAGGATTAGTAACTGAAAGGTTGTTGTCGTGGGAATCACAAGAAGACTTTTGGTTGTCCAGAGTTGTCCTAAATAAAAGAAAATAACATGGATAAACTCTGAAATGTAGTTCTCATTAGAAGTCAGGAAGACCCTTGCTCCAGTGGGAAAATACATGAAAGAGATGTGCTGCAGTGTAAAACTCTCTCCAGTCGTATTGAAATGTTGAAGAAAAGAGTTTTTGCTAAGGATCTAGAGCTCACAAAAAACCCCTTATTAAAGTTCAACAATGAGACATTGTGTTTGCATAGCAGAAGCTTAAGAGCTGATGAATATGGTGTCTGGGCAAGTGGCCTGCGGAGCCAGTTGAATGTTTTGCTTTCACTACCACTGCAGGCTTCCGATTTGTTTGTCAAAGTTACAGCACTTTTGCTGGTGGAAATTGCTTTTTGCTTTCGGCTAAATAAACTGACCCAAACAGATGGAGCATGACAAAAGCAAAGCAATGTCATTTATCTCTGCTTATGGAACTCTTATGCACAGTCAGTCATGTCTCCACATGTTTGAAATTGGGAGTCTCTTTGCTACTAATTGATAGGCAAAAGATCTGTGGAGGCCAGTCAGCACTGGCTGAGTAACTCGTGAATAACAGGGAAGGTAAGGTAAAAATGTTTAGTAAGAGTGGAGGGAGTAGCAGGGCAGAGAAGTTCTGAGTAGACAATTTATTTTTTATGTTTGTTTCTTCTGGCTTCCAATTTGGTTTGCTGAAAAGGACTTGGTATAGACAAATGTATGCATAAACTATAAAAGGATTGTTGAATGGATAAAGCATTAAAAAATATAACTATTTTAAACACTTAAATGCTAGTTTTTGATCAATATCTGAAAATGAAGCCATCAAATTAAAAAAACCTTTTTTTTTCTGACTTTTTTTTTTTAAACTCATGTGGAATGTTTAATCAAAACAAATTCAAAAAGTTATTGAACTTCCTACATTTATTTCTGCCTCAAAAATTTACTTTTTTAAAAACACTTCCTCTTCTTCTACTGTCTAGATTTTGGAATTAGAATAGAAACCTCTATCTCAGCTTGTCATCTCAGTTGATATCACAGCAGATCTAGGAAGAAGAATCAATTCCCCTTTTTTTTAGTGCATGAGCTTCTGATATTACTTTTATTTCAGTTTTATTTTTTGGAAAATGTATGTTTAACTGTTTATTATTGACAGGTAAATGATCTCTAAATTAATAGATGATGAATGTTTAACTGTTTATTATTGACAGGTAAATGATCTCTAAATTAATAGATGATGAACTTCTTGTTTAACCTATTGAATAATTCTTATTTCTCACGAATGAATGATGTTGTATAGTATTACTTTCTTCCCTTCCTGCTTAAATGAAAGTTATTATTAGCTTTAGAGAATAATGAATTTCAAACAGCAAGTAAAGATTAATGAACAATGAATAATATTGTGTTCTTATCTCAGACCAAATATCAGTACTGGCTTATATTAGTGCAATTATTTGTAGAAAACAAATTTTCCAGATATTAGTTGGGAATAAAGCAAGTTTGCTTATTATTAGGAAATAAAAAGCCTGCTCTTATGAGTCCTTGTATATTTGAATGGTACTTCTGCTTAATCACCCTCTTTGAAGAATGATTATGATCATCCTTAAAGGATTATAATAAATAAATAATAAACACAGCAGTGTTTCAGGTGCTTAGCTACTCAGCCAGATATTACTTCTGTACAAATAGCAATCTTTTCTGAACCACATAGTATGATAAATATATTCCCTCTGCCATACTATTTAAATGGATAAGGGGAATAAACTGACAAATTACTTTAAAAAATAACTTTCAAATTGCAAAAAATGTCAGTTTCGGTTTTATTCTGTCATAGTTTACATTCTGTGAACTTTAAATATACCATTCAAATTCCTTTCAAATACAAGACTGGAATTTTGCATTTTATATTTAAATATTTTAAAACCCTTTTTATTTAACTTCCATATAAAAGATATTATTTTGACACGTCAGAGAACTTGGTTAGGGAAATAATGAAAAATATTTCTCACACAGTTGTTTTCAGTGAGGAATTTGTAATTTCCGTCATGTTTTCTGATTTCTTCTCCATACCTTCTTGAATTTTAGGGGCTAAACTAACAAAATACTTTTGAGTGCAAACCTGTATTAAGAGTGTCATTGCTAACAAATCAGATGTTGAAAACAGTGTTTATGAAGGGCTACCCATATTTTTTCTAGTACAGTTCTCTGTAAGAAGTGCTAGGAAGCTATTGGTCTTGGTGGTGAAATTAGTGTTTATTCACTTAATCCGAGAAATTATCCTTGCTCAGGATATAAACAGAGCATTAGGATTAGGAATGTATGATTGATCTGAGTGCTATATAGTAAAAATTATTGCATATAATTTAAACTATTAGTAGTTTTTTATCTATGTAAATTTTTTATAATTTTTGGCTAAATATAAAGAAATGCAGTTTTGAAAATTTGATTTAAATAATGCTGTAGTAAGATTGTATATCCATTGCTATACCTTCTAAAAGAATCATATAAAACAGTAGATTGTTTATTATTTCTTTTAAGTTTTGTACAAGTATAAACTGCTTAATCTTCCTGCTGTTTTAACTAACATTCTTAGCTGAAATTTCTTCCCTGGATAACTTCAATCTCTGTAGATTGTATTGCCATTTTTAGACTTTCATTTAACCTCAAACACTTAGTTTGGCAACTGTTAACTCCAATTTCTACCAGTCCATTCAAGCACCTGAATGTGATTCACACTTTCTTGGATACTAAGATACATCTATATTGATCTGATACTTTATTTTTAGCATCACCTTTCTTGATCTAGTGAAATGCAACCAAATAGCTCCAGAACAGGTTCCTGGCTCTGCCTTTTTCTTTGTCATGATACCATCAGTGGGAACTGTGAGTTAAGCCTAGGTTTGTTCTGTTTATTTTTATTTGAGAAAAATGTATCTACTTTGTTTTCCTTCCTTTTGGGGAGGGAATTGTTTCCTATTCATCCTCTCTGGCCTTTTAGCTGCTACTATATATTGACAAAATATAGTAGCTTGCCTATACATTTGGCCAAAGGTTGCTGGTTTTATCAGCTTATGAACATTTGGTCCATTCCAGTTGTATTGCAGGTTCTGCCTTGTTTCTGAGGCCGCAGGTCCTGTCCTGTGCCTAAGTATTTCAGAAGTGTACAGACTTCTGTGACTTTACTAACAAATTGAAAGTATTTGCAATGGTTCCCTTATGCTCAGTAACACTCAGAGCTTGGCTGTCATGCTATAAGACAAAATCCAGCTACACAGAGGCAGTCATTGCCAAGTGGAGAGCCCTGGCTGGCAAAATCCACGAGTGTGCCTTACAGACTGTTCAGAAACTTAACCCTATTTCCATAAAAGCATGTCACAGTGTTCACCACTCTGTATGTATTCTTGACAGATAGCTGGCTTGTCACCTGATTTGGTTAGGATTTGAAAAGAGAAATAAATATAGTCCTAAAAATGGATATGCAGCAACCAGAGGTATGTAACTACTACTTCTGTGTTCTTCACTGTTTAATTCCTCACTCCTGTTACACTGCACAGAGAATCTCAGAGCATCTGCAGACATACAGATACTTTCACATGTGGGATCTGGAAGTCCTGGAACCACTCAGTCATGCTTATTTCCAAGGAAACAGATTATTTTTCTAGTATTTTCAGATATTCAAAGCATCAGTCTCTTGATGAGTAAATCATTATAATGCCATTATTATCAGTGGAGGTAATCTGGTTTATACTGGCAGAACTCCTGATTAAATAAAGATTTCCATTTACTAGTGACGATAAGGGACAGAATTTAGTCTGTGCCTGAAGTCCTCTTATCTCTTACTTAGTGAAGATTCAGTGACTCCAAAATGTATTTGCCTAGTGTCAAAATAAAATGTTCATGCTGCACATTCTGAACTTCGTTTGCCATTGACTACAGAATAATTCTAAAATATTCACTGAAAATAAGTTTGTTAACGCTTCTATTTGTGCTAAAGTTTCCTGTATTTTAGCTCCCTTCTGATTTTCTTCTGTTTTGCTGAGAGCATTGCCTGAATTAAATGCTCCATTGAAGTGTGGAAAATTTCACCTGGCTCATATTGTCAGCTCGTAGGATATCTGTTGCATCTGCTGCTAGGTGTCTGTCACTTGCAAATCCACTTGTATATTGAAGGCTGCTGTCTCCTCTGTCAATCAAACACTCTGTTTGCTCAACCTTCAGTTAATTTTCCTGATCTTCATGACATCATGCTTTGCTGAGCCTTGCATTCCACCTTTATAATGTCTAACTCATCCATGTTTGCTTTGTGCGCATCTTTACCTTTCAATATCGTATCTAAATTATATATCTTTCAAAGACTATTAAAGTGTATCAGAGCTGTTGCATATATGACAAAAGTTTGTAATAATCTTGATATCTAGGATACTACAAGGTTGAAGAGAAGTAGACAAAAATTTCTATAGGGCAAATTTTCTCTTCACTTTAGGAAAAAAGCATAATACTATTAGCTGAGTGCTCATTTTTTCATGTCCTTTCCCACTTTTACTCTGTGCAATCAATGCTAATGGATTTCACAATTTTATTCCTTCTAGATCAGAGTTATTGTTCTTATCACATTTTATTTTAAATTATTCAAAATGGAATAATTTGGGACAAGGAAAAAATGAGGTATTTATGTCTTCAGTCTGTAAAATTTTTTAATAATTAAAGCTTTCCTTAAAGGCTTTAAAAGGAAGACAACCAGATCAACAACTATTTTTTTTTTAAATATAAGAAGGTTATTAAAGTCTTTTTGTTTGGCTGTAGTTTTATTTCTTGAATGCATTACTAACGTTTTTACTTTTCTTTTGTGTTCATAATACTCAAATTTTCAGTTTGCCCACTTTGCTTCTGACCTTAAGGTGCTTGCTATGAATCTGATAAATTGCAGGGTATGCAAAGTGTATTTTTTGCATGGAATGCTCCTCTAGGGTTCCTAATTATAGTTTAAGAATTTTTTATATTCCCCAGGGCCTTCTGAACTTAGGAGGTCTTAAAAGTGCTTCCAAAGCATTATTTAAATAGACTGAATGATTAGAGATTAACAAAAGTATAATTTTATGAGTTTGTACATGCACATGTACATGTGTTGACATACAGGTAATATAAAAGTTACAATAACGAGCTGAAGTATTTAACAGTATAAATATTAGAGTAGACTATTGATTACTGAGTGTAATAGGTGAAGAAGTATTTTAATAGCAACCTTATGTAGTCAGCCATGGAAGAGCTTAGCTGTCATGGAAAAATAAACTAAGCCCTGAAACCTCTATGAATAAGGAGATGTATAAAGCTTGGATTGAACGCCTGCCGGCAGAGAATAAAATATTCACCATAAATTAGGTATTTGTAGTCACAGATGCATGTTATAAGCCTCATAAAATTACTTATTGCATGACAAAGCTGATACAAATTTATCATTAGACAGTCTTTTGAAGGTATTTGATGTGACTGCTTTGTAAGACCTGGTTCTGGAGACACCTGCAGAAGTTTAGTTCTACTGAAATCAAAGAGGAAATCTGTAGAAGTAGTAAGAAGATGACATGTTTGAGGCCTGAAATTATATGAAAAATTCTTTATAAGAAAACAATAGATTTGTTGTTCTACTTTGTACATTTTAACTATTTATAGTAAGATGGAACAGTAATGGAATGCTGAGATAAGAAATAGTTGATTAGAAGAAGGAATAGTGGTAATAATTTCTTTTTATTATTATTTTAGCAAAGTATTGTCTTTTGCGTAATTTTCATCTCTTTTAATTGTGGAAAGAGTGGAAGTCTTAGAATTTTAAAGAAGAAGAAGTGGAAGCCTTAGAATTTTAAACATAATCAAATAGGAAATTTATGACCAGTGTTTCTTGTAAAATATTTTGACTCTTTACAGTCAGAAGCATATATTTTTCATCTTTCTTATGGCATATATACAATATATGCACTTTTATTCACTGGAAGTTATATAAATATTAAAGCTTTATGAAAATATAGCACTTAATACCTACACAGTGCCTGTTGGTGTCTTTAGAAGTCCCAGCAGCTAAAGAATTCGCATCTGATACAAAAAAGACTAAACTATGGGTACTACGGAGAAATTAGTTTGCCATCATATGTTAGGAGTTTCTTTCTCAATATATCCACTTTCCAGCCCACAAATCTTCCATGTGTAAATGATAGGGGCTAAAAGGACTTGAAATCTGGACTGGAAAAAGGACTGGGTTCAGTGTTTTTCTGGAGGGTCCTCTGTTAGCTCCAACCCATAAAGGATATACACAGAAATAGATAAATACACTTTGAAACATTCAGTTTATCTCTATAATGTGGCTTTTCTTGCAGCTTTGTGCTTCTGTGGGGGTGCACAGCCTCTAAAGATACAGCCCTAAGAGTTCACTGATTCCCTTGAGATTTGAAAAGCTTTATCATAGGACAAGTGGGCTGTTTGTATCCAAGCAGGGAATTCAAGGAACCTGCCAAGTCAGCTATTAGCCAACAAATGAATGACAGTATATATGAAGTAGAGTTCATGTTTCTGGATGATGGAAATTTCATTAGAGTCTATTTCCACTATCAATTATTAAATAAATTCACTGGAGTCTTTTCCTTTCTTGTCTTACTGAAGACAAATATACTCTGAGGAAGTGTATGCTAACCCTGGTTATGCATGAGAAGATTTGGAAATAAGTGGTATTATATCCCTTTTGTGCCGAGGGGATTTCCTGGAGTACCTCACTAAAATTCTGTGTCAGATGCTTATGCTTTTCAGGAATGAACTGATATCAAAGGAGTACAAAACTGTATTAAACATATAAAAAAGAGCTTCAAAATGGATAGCAGGGAGTAGCAAATTTTTAGACCCTCAGGCAGACATCTGGAAAAATTGCAACTGAGTAAAGAGTGTAAAATTGGGGGTTTTAAAAATATATCAATCTCTGGTAGTGGGTGTTCCAGCAATTTATCTGCCTAATTGAAAGGAGAATATTACTAGAAACATAAAACTTTCAGTTATTTTCTGTGTAACACTCAGAAGCTATGTCCTTTATTTCTATTTTCCTTTCGCTGGGTCCATACACAAAGACTGAGCCTTGTTCTGACCAAAAAACTATTCTAAACTGAAGCATACAAACCTACACATTTTTAGTTGGAATAACTCACTACTTTAAAGACATCTCACATTGTTCCATGTTATTTTCTCATTGAGGATGGTCATTCTGTTTCTTAATTTTCCCATTTTAGTTCATTTTGTGGGTTTTTGCAGTACACTTGTTTGAATATATATAGAGAGAGATAACTGTATAGCTGATATAACTGTAGAAAAAACAGCTGCAAAAGAAAGAAGGGTTGTGTAGGATTGAACCTATTGCTTACAGAGATGGTAAGAATCTAATCTCAAAGCTGTGATTTGCACATGACCCATGCTGTTCTTTACAACACTGTAAAGCTAAACACTTAGAAAGTTTTCTCATAAATAGTCTACAAAACAGCCTTGATTTCCCCTAACAGAATAATAAGAGAACTTTCAGACAGTACTTGAGGAAGAGTATTCTCTTGGGAAGTGTCAGTGTGGGTCTCTGGAAGGTGATAGAACCATTCAGTTTTAGACCAACCTAGTTTGTAATTACTGAGTAATAGTGTTGAGTAGGATTAAAATCAACTAGGCTGGATAGCTGCAGACTATCCTCCACAGGATGCAGTTCAAAGCAATCCATTTCAATCCTTTAGTAAGCCAATACATTGCACAGAGTTTTAAATAGGAATACAGGGTAATTTCACTATGAGGATAAATCCATGCAAGGATTCCAAACATTTACTGCTGAAAAGATTATTGCATTCTACAGGGAAATGGAATATGCATTAACCTTTACTAAAAAACCCTGAAAAATATAAAGTATGTACCAGGCCCATTGTATACACAAGAAACCCCTAGGAATGTTTCAATAATTATAAGAAAATAAGAGAAGTTGAGGGGGTTCTCATAATTTCTGTGCCCTTATGTTTTAATATGTTAATACTCTCTACAAGCACATAAACCTTTACCCACTTGGTATTTTGAAAACTGAAACTAAAGGCTTTGGGGCCTAGACACACTCTGGAAGACCACCAAGCCACGTACTGTGTGTGACTACCAAGTACTCTGTGTGGCTAACAAACTAATCTTGAGAAAAATCAGCCAATGCCACATCTGCCAAACACGGCTGTCACTCCACTAGAGCTGTCTGAATCGAGAGTACTATCAATGCTTTTTTCACTGCAGCCTGTGCCAGGTCATGTTCTAATTTGTTGTACCAAAAAAACCTCTCAAACTCCCTTGGTGCTAGTGATACTGGCCACTTTGTAGATCTGGGTCAATAAGATGCCAAATTGCTGTATGGAAGCCAGAGGGGAAAAAAATATCGATGTAGTCCCAAAAGACAGAAAGGCTGTTGCCAAAGGTCACTAATACTACTGAGACTGTTGCTATTTGGGAATAGAGTCTTTACAGACAATCTAGAAAAAAAAAAAAAAGCCATAGATGGGAAAAGAAATGTCCAGTTTGCTGTTCCTTCTCTGACATACTGATCATATGCTTATGTCAATAGGTAACTTTCCTTGGTGACCTGTCTTTTCTCTCCCTCTCTCCTTAAAAAAACAACTGACTGAAACTAGTAGAAACCAGTGGAACTGGCTACGTCAACTAGAACTAGGCACAGATTGATTTGGGATGAAGAACTGAATACAGTTCTGTGTAAGTACACAGTTTGTGGTAATTGGGAGTGGGGCTGCGGCTGAGCCTCGTCCCTAATGGGCTACAGCTGTGACCAGTATTGAAGGTAATGAGCCATGGAGCACCCAGGTGCACTGACCAATCAGCAAAGGGAACAGACGGCACATAGGTGCAATGCATGAACATGAGGGTATAAAAATTTGGGCTAAAGAACAAGAAGGACAGGTGCTTGAAGCCTTCTGATGTGGTGTTACTCTCTTTGGGTTGAAACTTTCTGAAATTGTGTGATGACACTCTGTGTAGCACGGCCACCTCAATGGTGGCATATGCTGTGACAGTTCTGCTCATACATTTGCTCTTGTCCTTCAGGATTCTACTTTGTTCTGACTTTCTGGGCTAAAGTGTTAAAAGTTCATATAACAGAGTGGGAGATCCTGTAACTGTAAAAGCTTTTGAGTTATCTGTGCAGTTACTAAAAAATATGAATGGTGGCAGATGGAGAGCTACATTTGCAGAACCTCACCAGTCACATTGAGGATCTTTTCAGCTGGAAGTAACAGGGATGGGGCTTCCATTTTAGGATTGCCCTCTATTGTTACATTAATCAAATACTTCAGTTGGAATTGTCTCAGCTTTTCTCCATAGTAGCTAGTGTAGGGCTATGTTTTGGATTTGTGCTGGAAACTGTGTTAACGATGCAGGGATATTTTTGTTATTACTGAGCAGGGTTTACAGACCATCCAAACCTTTTCTGTGCCGCAGGTGGCCCCATCAGTGAGGAGGCTGGGGGTGCCCAAGGAGCTGGCAGGAGACATGTCTGGTACAGCTGATCGTAGGGGCATTTGAGACCACGTGGCAGCAGGCTCAGCAATAAAGGGGGCAGTTTTTCCAGGAGGCAACTGCTCAGGGACAGGCTGGGCATCAGTTGGATGGTGGTGAGAAATTGTTTTCATTTGCATGACTTGCCTTTTCTGGGTTTTATTTCTCCTTCTTTGTTACTTTCCTTCTCATTTTAACTTATTGTGTTTTACTATTAATTATTTTATTTCAGTTTTTTAACTATTCATATCTTAACCCAACAGTTTTCTCCCTTTTACCCTTCCAGTTCTTTTCCCCCTGTCCTGCTGCTGAGGAGAGAGAGTGAGCAGCTGTGTGGTGCATAGTTGTCAGCTGGGGTTAAACCATACACTTTGTCTTTTTGAAGAACTCCAGTGTAATCCTCAGATAGTTTTCAATTTTATAATGAAAAGACCTGGGAACATGTTGAAGTTTTCTCATATATGAGTGCTATAGTGAATTGATAAGATGATCTTTAAGTTGTGATTAATAAATGTGGCAGAGGTCTCTGGTCTTATATCTTCAACTGCAAAAATCAAATCTCTATTTGCAAAGCAGGTAAAGGCTTTCATTTAGTAATAAAATCCCACCTACCATTCATCAATTTACATCCACTATTCAATTTTCTCAACATTATAAGATTATTTTGGGATGCTAGGAGTTTGTCTTCATCTCACATTTCTTCTATTGCCTGGAAAATGGTAAGCATCATACATTTCATGACCATAGTCACATCTGAAGTCAATGGGAACATTTTAGCTGATTTGGCTGGATGTGAATTATCCTGCTTCTTCTCCCATTTCATCATTGTATGTTACACATTGTTAGTATGTTGATGTGACTTAGCAGAGCAAGATAGTCATTCATCAAATCTGTTCTGTTCTGGATTTAGCCTCCATCCATGCTTCTCTGAGTCTGTCTTAGAAGAAATGTGCATTGGTTCTCTTCTGCAGTTTTACAGAAGGAAATTGAAGAAAATTGTGTTCTCAAGCCACTCTAAGAGAATGATATTATCACTGTCAAGTAAACAGAGCACTCACATTAAGGAAAACATAGTAACTGCTCAAGGAACATGACTTATAATTGAGCTAGCCTGTATACTCTTTGTGGAGATTAGTATTTTTGTGTAAAAAAATAATGGTTATTTTCAGCCTCTTGGCTAACCTTAACTGCTTATGGAAAAGCTGAATTCTGAGCTTAACAGGCTATGTTACCTATTCAAGAAAATAAGGTGATACAAACCAAAACAACGTTAACTGCACTTTTAATGCAATTGGCTTCAGTTTATAAAGAAGGTGACTGCAGGAATGGTCTGCTCTGTTACCAGGTATTTACCAAGGGAAACCAGGAGATTGTCCGCTTAGTGACTTCCTAAAGTAGTTGGTGTTTGCTGTAATCAAGCAACATACTTGGTTTCTACTTTCATTTTTACTTCTCCAAGCACTTATGGATTAGAAAATTGTGAATGACTTATTTTCCCTTTGTAAAATGAGAAGTTTTCAAAAGAACTAGAAAATTAGACTGTAAGATTTCTGTCTCCTTTTAACAGCATGTCAGATGAAAAGTCTGGCAAAATTATGTTTTGACAGGGAGGATTGCTGATTATTTGGGGAAGACGTATTGTTTCTAAATGATTCATTAAGCTGGAATTTAATTCTCATTTATTCTGCAATTCTTTATTGCCATGTCTCTGAATGCATATCACAATTTTAGTTACTGATAACGTAAAGGCAGATTTGACTATCAAAAATTATTCCTTTACAGGAGAATGATCAAAGATCAGTTGCTGCACTTCCACTGTTAAGTGGCAAATTATTGGCCCTGCTTGGAAAATCTTGAAGGCTATTAAAAGACCAGTTTGCAGAATATAAATTTGAAGAAAATGAAAAGAACATTATGATACACATCTGTCAGAGAACCCACTGAACAAAGGAAGACAAGTAGAAACAGAAATATTTTCTGTGTTAAAGAAAATCAAAATAGATAATAGAGACCAGAAAACAATGTCAAATGAATGTTTAAGCAAACAAAAAAGTGAAAAAAGCCCAAGCAATATTCTGTTCTGCAGTTAAACAGGAAATTGTCAATGAAACAATTGACAATTTCCTTATAGCTATGCAAAAATATGTAGGAAGAAAAGACCAGAGAAACTGAAAGACCTAAAAAAAAAAATCTGAGAGTTCTTCAGCTGCTAAAGCCAAGCTAAATTTAAAAAATTCCTCATTTATCCCAATACTTTCCTGTGTTATTTGAGATTTAGAATTCCTGATTCTCTATATTCTTAATGATATTTAATAACCACTGGATAGTGATTTGTATATGCATACAAAAAAAAACTGTGATTTGAGAAGAAAAGAATGAGCATTCATACCCAAACATCTGATTATTACTGGGCAATGTTCTATAATTTATCACTTAACATTTATAGACAAGTAATTATTATAAGCACATGCAATTATGAGTACCTCAGTACAGGATTTTAATGAGATAAGTACTTACTACTGTAGGATTTAATGAACCCATAAGTTTCTAAAATTGGACATTGAAAAAATGGAAGATCTCAAGCTGCTAGTTCCTTTAGAAAACATTCTAAACTGGCAAGTTCTTGGCCTTGTTGAAAGGGTTCTCCTTTCAACACTTCCTACATAAGCCCATAGAGGTTTACTATTTCATGTCATTTTCTTGGTAAACCCCTGATTGAATGGTGAATTCTCTTAAAATGCACTGATTATCTATAAACGCTACTTCTTTTCCAAAGGGAAGATGGAGGTTTTTAGGCTTCAATACTATGTGAAGTTTTGTGAGGTAAATAAAACCAATTTATTTATAATGAAGTTTAGCAAACAATGCTTGAATTGCCCTGTCTGCTCTATTTTTTTTGTCAGTATATATCCAAAAATATCATGTCTGTTGGATGTAACATGGCTAAACATCATACATAAAAAGAAAAAGACACAGAATTTGTAATTAAATCAGAAGGTTACTATAAAGCAAGAAGTAAGGTTTGTAGAAAGAAATAAAAAAACAGCTACAGAATTCTTTTTGTACACAGCTTGATGCTACTTCTCATTCATATATGCTTTTGAAGTTTCCCAATGAAATGCAATATATCAATATTTCCCACTTTAACATCTAGCTTTTATATTTTTAGTGCAATCTTTTTCTTTACAAAACTACCAAAATCCAGTTATCCAAAATTTGCCTCATAATTTAAAGAAAGAAATTCATTAGATACCTCTGTGTTGATCAGATTGAAAATTATCGTTACTTTATTGTGGTTTGTTTTGCTTTATTTTTAAAGAAGACATTGATACCACTCTATTCATGCCATGAAATCAGCTATAGCTTCAGACTGAGTTTAAATTACATATTATTTTGATGGGAATTGTTAATTTATTGTTTTGCATGATGTCTCTATTTTGCTATATTCTATTAAATTATTCAGACTGGAATTATCATCTCACATAGACAGATTCCCGATGAGCATGTCCTTCTTTAAATCACGGATTGGACAGAAAATGCAGTAAATGCTTTCCATGAATGGTGAGAACAATTAAACTCTCTCTTTATGGCTAGAAAGTACATATTAAATTGAAAATCAGCATCAACTGACCACAGAGACAGTCATATTTCACTGACATGGTATATCTTGGGGTTTTTTTGATACAGGGTTCTCTTGCTAAATATATGATGACAACAATTAACATCTTGGGCAAATGAAAATTTATTTTTCAACCCAGAAGAGAGTATTTAGGTTTAGGAAGTATTTAATATGGTCAGCTACGTATATGTATTTAAAATGAAACCAAAAAGGTAGGTTTGCAAACAGCAAACCAAATACCTTTTTAGAACACTTCCCTTTTAGGATTTTATGGATAAATTTTGAGTCTTTTGTAGAAATTTTGTGGAAAAGAGGAATCCAGTCACAACAAATATCGAAGAATCAGAAAGAAAAAAGAAATATGCTGTCTTAATAATGAGACAAATTGCTATTGAATCTAAGAAAATATTTTGGGGTTATTTCATGTGTTGAAGTTAAAACAAAGTGAAATTTGAAATGCAATCCTGTTACAAAGTGGAGGAACCAAATATTTGGCTTCAAAGATGAAACTGAAACTTTCAGATTTGGAGAAACATGGGAGGATGTTTCTCTCCTTTCTCAAATGAAGAGAGTTTCTGCAAATTGATTTGTCAATCCTTCACAGCTGAACTCAAAATATACTGCTGAAAAAATACTTTTTGTGAAAAATTAGCTACCTTCATAAAGCATCTTTTAAGGCTGAAAAGGATCACATCAGGCTATTTATTTCCTGATTTATTAAACTGAAGGCTCAATATCTTGGAAACAAAGGCCTTAATAGAAAATGGAGGACAGAGTAGACGTGTCTGGTTTTTTTTCTTATGTTCTTTTTCTAATTTTGGTGGAAAAAAGGAAAATACTGCTTTTAGGCTTACATGCTATTTTCTGCCTTGGGTGAAATGAGACAAAGGTTTCTATAACCACATTAAAATAGCCTTATAAAAAAAATGTAAGTTCAATGGTAAGCGGAGAGTTTCAAATCAAACACAATAATCATCAAATTGTCATCACTTCAGGACACATCATACCCTTCATCTGCATCCTTTGTAATTGAATAGAGCTGCCCATATACCCTGAGGGCAGAATACAGCTGTGAAATACTGAAAAACTTGCGTATTATTCTCTGGAGATTTATGGGCAATTCAAGAACTGATTGTCCCGTAGTGAAACTAATGGTTATATTATTAGATTAAAAAAAAAAAATTCCTCTGCTCATTTATGTCAATCCTTCTTTGGATCTAACGCCAAACAAGACACCATGACTGAATTTGTTTACTCAGGGAGGTACCTGCTTGCTCCTTGTTTTCACCGGCCATACCAGTGCACATTGAATGTGTTAAGCAGATGATTGCAATATCTTGAAGCTGATATTCTGTCCCTTTACTGCTAGAGAGAAAAAAGGCTACCTGAGGAAACCAAGTGAATAGAGTTGCTTGGAAAAGAGTGGCATCAGCATAATCCTCTGTAAGAAATAAGGAAGGCATAGCCAGCAGTTATATGTATTGACAGTATGATTTCCAGAGGCTGGGCAAAAATTTCTTCAAATAATAATAATGGACACTGAAACTAGGTGAGTGAACAATAGCTCTTACTCTCCATACCAATTTTACCTAAATGAATGAAATCAAGATGGATAGTGGCACTATATGGGGGAATAATTCTTATGGTTAGGCAGGTTGCAAGGAACACTTCTGGTTCATCCACCCTTCTTTTACTGTAGATGTACCAGTTGAAACTGCACAGTTCATCTGTAATTTGGCTGGCCTTAAAGATTAGCTCTGTTCAGCATCCAAGCTGTACCTAGAAACTGTGAACAATGAAGCCAAAAAAATCTCCTTTTTAAACCATCAGGAATATCAGTCTGAGGTCCTATCTGCACAGTACAAATATTAGGCCATGACTACTATCTAAAATGTTTTGAAATTTTAGATTCTAGTTAAGAATTAACACTTAAAGAATACATGTTGTATGATGTATGGTGAAATCAGCAGCTTGACTATTGGGAGTTAAGGAGAACCACAGTGCAGTGATGCAGTATTTCACTTACAGATCTTGAAATTTATCTTGATCCAAAGGGGAGGATATCTCTTCCATTAAATTCAAAAGATTTTCAGCTTATAACTTCTTTCTGATGATAATTTACAAATAAATGATAATGTTTTTGTGATGTAAGCAACTGTTTTTCTAGATTAATTTTGGATCAGATTATTTTCAAGGTTGACTGGAAATAAAACATTTAAATGAAAATCATTCTTAGCAGTAATTAGTGCTGTGGTTTTTTCCTGTGGCAGGTTGACCCCTCTGGCTAAGATTTCTTGTGATATTGATTAGGATTGTTTGCACAGTGGCAAGTCCAGGACAGGAAATAGCTTTAACCGAGGAGAATTGATATTAGGCAGGATTACACTCACTGTCAAGGAGATTTTATTCTGAATTACATCCTTATGGCTAATTGATGTATACTCATGAGATAATACAGGCACTTTAGTAAGAAGAAGTAAGAATGGTAAAGTCTTCATTAACACTAAAAGCCATATAGATTTAGCTAAGGTTTCAATTTGTCAAATTTTTGCAGTTTATGCTTCAGCTGCAAAAATAACAATGTTAGCGTTCCAGACAAGGTTATGCAGGTTATGTTCATCTGACTCATCGCTATGTTCTTATTTAATCAGATTGATTTAAACTAGGTTGTAAACAAGTGCAAATTTGCTAGAGTGGGGGGAAAAAATTATTTAATTTTGAGTGTTGGGCTTTAGTTTTGTGTGTTTTGCCCCACCACTTTACAGATATATGTTCAATTTCTACTTTGTAGAAACTCAGTTTCCCTGCTGGAAAGTCTTCAGTTGTGAGATACAGGCATAGCAGGAGTCCAGAAACTGATCTGCTTTATGATATGCAAATCCATCAAAAATAAACAAACAAACAACAAACCCCCCAAACAAACAAAAAACTACCCCCACAAACAAACAAACAAACCCACCAAAAAAAAAAAAAAAAAAAAAAAAAGGAAAAGTTCATTGTCTTGAAAAGCACCCTAGCAGCAAAAAAACAAGGTTGCTGCCTAAAGAAATTAGAGAAGGGATGGGAGGTGGTGGCTTTGTAGTTTTCTGATTTGTTACAGTTTTCTCAGAAAGAGAATTTCTCTTTGCTCCCTTTTAAATCAGTGCTGTTTTGCTCCTACAGGAGTCTTAAATTAAAAATTGGGGACCTGAGCTGTTTAGACTGGGATAATGTAATTTTTTTTTTTTTTTTCTGGAGATAGGTCAACCAATAGAAAAAGCTTTAATCAGACAATCTTGGTTACAACTAGTTTTGTAGGTGGCACATGATATCTGTGGTCACTCTTGTTGTTTAAATTACAAATCAGAATTTCTTCTTATGTTGATGCAATTGTTTTTTCTCTTCACTTTGAAGATAATCATATCCTAAGTTCCCCATACAACCCCTTTTTTCCCTAGCAAATTTATTTTCACAGTTTGGGTGAGCTAAACTGGAATATTGCTTGATTGTCAAATGGATTGCTGAACTTCACTTTTGTCATTTTCAAATTGGAGCCTTAGAAATAACCAAGCTTCTTACGAGTAAGAACATAACAATGTAATAATTACATTGTACCACCACATGTATATAAATGCTTGTTCTACATTAATACATTTCTCTCACAGAAACTTTGGTAGCACTAAAGATATACTTCAGTTTGGGATTATTGCTACATATCAAACCATGAAGATAACTTTACTCTTCAAATAATACAAGAATAAAATGTGTTTGCATTTTGTCTTCTTGATCCCAGGAAAGTGACATATAACTGATGATGTGGAAGTCTCCAGCAGAACTTAGCCTTTCTCTTAGCAATATAATTGAGATAAAAATCAGGCACATTGTGTACATTGGAGAGGGAACAGGTTGTCCCTTTTTCTCACTTTCTACTACAAGTTGACTTAGTGCTCTAAGATTAATGTAGTTATTTCTGATTATTTCTCATGGTTTGACCAATTTAGCATTTCCCTTTGCTGGAAAACAGCAGTCTTGAAAAATAAAGAATTTGACACAGTAATGGCAGCGAATGAATGAAAGAGGAAACTGCTGTGCCTGCTCTTTTCCTCTTTTCTTTACTCTTTAATCTTTATTTTCTAAACTGAGAAAAGGTTACAAAGTGTATAATGACTGTGCTTTTACCTATGCACTGCCATTGTGTATATTGCAGGGTTGTGGGAGTATAAGCACAATTCTGATGCATGATTTCGTAATAAATCTTTAAAGAGCTTAAAAGTATTTTCTTTAAGTCTATGTTAATAGCATTATACAGCATAATGAAAAAAAGAGGAAAAAAGAAAAGGAGGAGTCATATTGTGACTCACAGTCAGTGCACCAATTTAGTTTCAAATACAGCACAGTCAACACTGTTGTATTTGAAACTAAGTTGATGCACTCGACAAAGGAATTAAAGTATGATTTTCATTCTGACTGAGAATTCTCTTTGCATCATTGGCAAAATGCAATCATATAATTAATTCAACAAAAATAAGATACTTAGGTATATGCACCCTATACCTTGCTTCTGAATTTGTTGCTCAAGCTGACTATAGAAACAAATGTAGAGCTGGAGGGAAAAGTAAACTGCATATGTGATTTGAGGACAACAGATGGTCCAGAATGGGGAAGTCAGTACAAAGATTTTTTTAGATCTTAAAACTATTGATATGTTAACACATACCACACAGGATAACACCAGGAAGCTAGAGAGAACTCACTGGAATAGAGGTCTGCAGTCCTGGCGTTATGTGCAGTCCTGGATTCATTCCAGAAGTAGCTCCATTAAATTGATTTCCTATGACCAAGGTTATCAATTAAAAATGAAACAGATCAATTAATTATATTTCATGTCCTCCCTCCAACACTGCTACCACAGAAAGAATGTTTATGTAATCTATGAAATGTCATGTGCTAAATATATACTATATTCTTATTATTTATATATAGATTTATAGTATGCTCATGTCAAGAAAAAAATATTTTTTTTTTAATTATGGAGAAGTTTCTTTGTCTTTTATATCATGTTATGAAGTTAAAATACACTTAACTATGGTCATTGGAAAGAAAATATTAGTAAAAAATCAAAATAAAGTTCATTATATTGTCTGAAACAATCCTAAGAGAAATCCTGAAATAGACAGGGGGTCATGGACATGTAAGAAAAAAATTACATATTTGGTATGAAAAGGCCACATAATCTCTATAGACACTATTATCAAAATACTGGAATTAGAGGCTGTGAGTCAGGTGAGGCCAATGTGTTTTCCTGCAAGGAGATCTTGCCATAAACACACAATCATAATCAAATGTACATTAACTTGACTTTCAAATGGACCTGTTGTGTGTTCCTGCAGTGGTGCAATTTGAAACCAGTGAAACACAATGTAGAGCCTTCCCAACAGATGGTAAACTTACTGTGTAATTTCACTTGCATCACTGATAAAATTATCCAAGTGTGATTCCCTCTAACCTGTCTGCCATAATGTTCAGAGGGGTAAAAAGGAGCAGGTGTGTTCTATGTCCTTTCTAGAAAAGCCTTAAATTCCATTGTTATCACAGCAGAAAGGATGAGAGTCTGCACTGACTCATTCAAATACCCTTCAACTGAAATTTTCTAGTTTTTAGAGTCCGCTGAGCTTTCGGCTGATCATCATAAGCCACAGCTCATATATAGCATAAATAAACCCACTCCTTGCTCTGACACCCTTTCCTGGTTTGATACATACAATTTGTTATGTCATCATGTATAAAACAGGGAGGGAGATATGGACATCCTTTTTTTTAACTCTATCAGAGGGAAATACAAAGTCTAGCTTTTCTGTTTCATTAAAATGCTCAAATATTGACTTTCTCAAAAGAACTTTCTAGATTGAGACAGTCTCATAAAAAAACACAGAAGCACTTTTAAGACTGCAGTAAATGTCCAAAACCTTTATAAAACACTCATGCATCTACAATACTCTGTTAGATGCTTCATTTAAAAATGTAAATGAAGACAGTGACTTGCTAAATGCTTTAGAGATGTTATGATAACATGGAAATAATTACTAATAACATGACACTTTGCCATTGGCAAATCTATCAGACAGCTGTAGGGAAAACAGTTTGCTTTACTCTGCTAAAGTACTTTCATAAAATATCTGATCACCCTGCCAAGCAAACAAAGCATTTCAGAAGTGTTAAGCAGTAGGAAAATACATGCCCAAATAGACATTTAAAGGAGCTGCAAATAAGAGTAACAGAAAATTCATCTCCTTGACTATAACTTTGGGAGATCAGATTTTTAACTATTCTTCATAGGCTCTGTTACACAAGTCCCCAAAGGATTGCTGTGGGCTAACCAATGATAATAGGCACAAATTCTGTCAAGCATCCTTAAGAAAGCAAGAAAGTTTAAAAAAAGTATCTAATTAAGCATTACAAGTATATTTAAAATGACTTTTTTTTCTCTTTAATTCTAGACACAGTGTAAATTTCTTTTGTTATCTGGTGGCACTGCACTACGGATTCTTAAAATTTTACCTTCTTCCAGCTGACACATATTTATTTTATTTTTTTTAAAGTTTGTACAGGGTGTAATTGTTCTTCAATTCTAAGAGAGGATTAATGTTGTCATCCTCTTTTTTATTATTTCAAGTTACTACTATTCTGGATCAATATATTAATTTCAGCATTTCTATGTAATTAGACATTTTCTATAATTGTAATATGTTCTGGTGAAAGGGCACATTACTTTGAACATTATATACCTCTAGACTACCAGTTCTTTAGATATAATTTTCCACATATGCTCTCATTTTTCTTTTTCTGATTCAATCAGTAATAAGTAGGTCTTAATTTATCAATGAAACTCTGTTCATCTCATTTTTATTGCCAGATTAACTGATCAGACTTCAAATAAATTCAGCTCCCAGACAGGGTGAGCCTTTTTGAAAACCTGAACCAGATTTATGTGCCCAAGAATGAAAACTTTAAACAGACTCTGAAGTTTGAGCAGTTAATTGTTTGATTCTTTATTCTGTAATGAAATATACTAAAACACAGCATGACCGCACAGATCAAAGGGTCATTGAATCTTAGACAGTCAGGGTATATTGAATCATCTCCCTGGCATTATTAAACACATAGAAAGCATGAATATGGCCTGTCCTGTTGCTGAACTTCCAGCAATCTCAGTATTATATCCACTTTGCTTATTCTCACAATACATTTTGTGTAATTTAGGTCATTGCAGTGGCCATCTAAGCTACTTAGGCAAATTTAAGAACCATATGTGTACTTCTGTGTTAGATACATACTTCTGGCTTTTTTCATGATTGTCCCTATGCAAATGTTTTATAAGCACCATTCACTGGGGTCTGTGTAGCACATTTAGATCCTCACACAGGGAATGAGAGCTAAAAATAGCTTTTCAGGCTCTCAGCCCTAGCCTCCTGGTTCAAGTCAGCATTTGGAGAACAGAACAAGATTTATCAAAACATAGATGGAACTTCCATACCTACATACCAGAATTCATTAGGCAACCTCAGTGTTTTTGAGCTCTAGTTATCAGCTTCACAGCAGCTAACCTTTATTTTATTAAGGATTAAATATTTCCAAGTTGTAAATATCCTCAGCCAAAATATTTTTCTTACCCAGAAACTGTTCATCTTTTACTGCTATTTTGGGCTTTGGAGAGCTCACAAATGGAATTGAATGTGATCTATTATGAAACATGCTGTTAAAAATAAAACGTTAGAAATAGCACGTTTCTCTCTAGCAGGGAATGATTGATTATTGCAGAATATAAAACCCAGGATGTTAGCAAAATACAGTAAAGGACCATGTTAGAGTTGCTGCATATAAAACCAGAATATTTTGTTGCTTAAAACAGCATATAATTTTCAAGGCAAGGAGATAGCTGCCTAGAAAATATTTTAAGATGTAAGGAAAGAAATGATGATATTTCTTATGGTATATCGGATTCACTTGTCTTTTCTTAGATATATTTACAGCCATCAGTTTTTAAAATAATTATGCTGAAGAATATCTCTTGCTTATCATCTGCTGTTGTGAAACTGTCATCTTAGAAATGTCTAATGTCAAAATGTTCAGAAAATTATTTTTAAAAAGAAGATTTCTTTCCCTGATGTTATACTAAACCTATCTGTTTTCCTTTTCTGAACACAAAAAAGAGAAATAGTACCAAAAATGAGGCAGAATGTTTTATTTTGGCTGGTTTAGGTAATACCTACCTTGAATTTATGGGGGTAATTTTGCTCTTGATTTCAGCTTATTTGCTCTAACTCTATTCTTGGCATCATGACCACATACCTGGGGCAAAAATATCAAGTTAAAACTGGAGCACACACTTTGTCAATTCTAGTACCACTGAAAGCTGAGTTATCTTGCTGAGGGTATCCTTCTCTGCTGTTTCTTGCAGTGGCATTACAAAGAACTAGAGAAATGTAAACAAGATTCATCATGGAACTGGAAAACACATCACCAGACTTGAAAGTATATTACAGTTTCTGCCATAAGGCCATCCTGTCTTGACAATGGAGCTCTGTTGCCTGGCTAAATACACTGTTGTTGGATATACCTCATAAATATCTGTGAGGTACTGGAAGAACAACATAAAAACTGCAGAAACTACAAACCCTGAGTTTTAGAGTATCAGCGTCTTTTCTATTATGTGGAAGTGCATGAAGTGAGGATTTAGTTTTTTTCCTCCAATATCACAGGTGAATCTGACCTTGCATTCAGTATGTGACATTGCATGGCCAAACAAATAATCATGAAATGTATCTAGACAGCCATGATGAGTTTTTGTTAGACAGCTTTCAGAACTTGCTTTTTTTTAGTGGGAGTTGTTTTATTTGTGTGGTTTTTTTACTCAAATTTTCAAAGCAGCCTAACACAGAAAGTGATACTTATGGGGAAATATTCACGCGTACTATGGAATTAACATGACATCTGATTCTGTGAAGTGAAATTCTTCACATTCCTGCATTTACAGACATATTTTGAAGGTGACATTTCTTTCCAGTCTCTCATAGGCTTTGTGGTATGTCATACCTCTGTTTGAAGCTGAAAAGCAGGCATACAAACCTATATGGTCAGCCTTTTAGTTCAGGGGCTTTATCAAGGAATTTGAGTTCAAAATACTAAAGATTCTGCTGTTGCTATATCTAAACCCAAATCCACACTATGTTGGGAGCCTATAATTTCATGACTGATTTCTGTGAGCAAGCATATGAATTTAAAGGGAAGAGGAAATGAGAACTCTATGAGTTTGATGCTCTCAAGAAATGTAGATGGTCTTCAATAGTGTATTTATCCTTCACAGTAATTATTAATGAGTATAATTTTAAGGGCAGTGTTTTCACCAATTACTTTCTCCTAGTGTGTTTTCTACCATATCTGTAGCTTCTGAATACTTTTTCCAAATTAGATTACTTTTCATTCCAAACTCTCAATGGTTTGTAATTAGCCAAATTGTTTCTACTAATTTCCACTGATTTCCAATTTTCAGATTTTGTGGAGATTTTGGCTTTTAGTCCCAATTAACAGTAGAAAGATTTTTTCTTTTCTTAATTTCAAAAGTGTTCCCAGATTGGGAAAATTATTTCCCACCTGGCTCTAATAATAGCATGTTTGAGTGGGTTGTGCTTTCAAACCTACTATGTCTGAGTGCTTTGCCAACAGTAAAATCAGGGTAACCTACCTTAAGTTCTTAAAATGCCTGGCTCTTGTATAAGTGCACCAGAAAATTATATGAATGAGAATAAACTCCCAGCCAGTGAACCCCACTGGCCAGAGAGGACTGAAGTTTCCTTTGTCCCTTGGATTGAGTTGGGTGCTTTCTAAAATGATTGTTAAAGCAAGCAGACCCCTAGTCTAGCTCCTTTCTGAAGCTTCTAGAATTGCCTTCACACAGTGGCAAGAAAGGTATAGAATCACTGCACTGGTGAATTGAAGAAGTTGCTGTGTATCTTCAGTCAGGGCTGTATGGTTGAGACGCAATGGAGCTCATATTACAGTAGCTGTTCTGGGTTTTGTGGCTGTAGTTGTGGGTACTGAGAAGTTAAAAAGAGCAAGTATGAAATAATTATACTCCTTTACCTTCATCAGGCCAGTCAGATTCAGCATCACTTTTTGCTTCAGAGAGTCCGAGAGTATTTACTTGTGGCAGAATTAAGAAATTTTAAAAAATTGGTTAGGGAATGTAAAACTAACTAAATACAAACTCTGGCTCTTTTAAATGTTGGTTGTCTTTGTGTATCTGAGTGACAGAGTAAGCAAAACTTTCCAGCTTCTCTTTTTAAGCTAGAGAAATCTGTTTCCTGGTTGTATCTGAAATATTTAAGCATAAAAAAAGATAACTGTTGCTTTCAATTTTTTCCTAACATTTGAAAGTCTGCTCCTTTTTTAATTCTGTCAAAGACTTTGGGGAAGAAAATAAAATTAAACTTCTGCTCATCTAAGCATGTTTCAGTTTTTATGGGTTGTATAAATTCAAACAAATCTGTTCCTCTCTTCAGGATGGTGGGTTTCCTTGTCAAAATGCTCAAAGATCTGTTGCTCTCTTTAAGCTCACCGAGAAAACTGCTTAAGAGATTTAGAACTTTGTGTGATCATCTATTAGTACAATTTTTTCTTTGCTACATGAACCCTATCATTTGTGTTCTGAGGCAATATAACTTCTTTCCTCGGACAAAGCCACTGAAAGAAAATCTCATCAAAATATATGCATCCCTGATCATCACTCATGTACATTCAGAGTTTGAACAAAGTTAATTTTTGAAGTACAAATCACTCAGTGCATTTCTGTAATAATAATCCAGTGCAGTAGCTTTAATATAGAATTTGCTTTTAAGTACCATTAAGTTATTTTTAACAGGGTTTGAGGTTTCTGTTTAGTCAGCAGAAATCCCATCTATTTCATAAATATATTAAAGCCATCTATAAAAATACTCAATTTACTAGCATGGTAATATTATTCTGAGGCTCAAAATTCCTCTCTTTGTAAAGAATAAAGTATTCAAATTTACACTTGAATTTATCTAAAAAGCTTGTACTGGAAGAAAAACCTTGAAGATAATTGGCAAATAAAACAAAACCATATATGCCCACATGAAAACCACGCGAAATCCTGGTTAGCAAACTCATATACTTCATGTGACAGCACTTTCTTTTTTCAATATTTGTTTCTAATTTCTATTTTAAAATGTGCTGACTTTCTTTACATGTGTAAGAAACTGCGATATGCCAGGGAAACCTACACTAGATGACTAAAACCTGTTCTTTCAGAATATGCTTGGTCAGGCTTGTCTCACTTAGCTAAGCTGATTATTCAAGAATGAATGTCAAGAATCTTTTTCAAGTCGAGCATCTTTGATTTCCAGGCAGGAAACTGGATGTGTCTCTCTCCCATTTTTCACCGAGACATAGTCAAAGATGGATTCCAGGAGGGGTGCAGTCCACAGTGTACCACCAGCAAGTTCCTTCTCACTGCCTGCCATGCCTGTTAACTGAAACAGTTTTCTCATTATGAGAAACACTGATATTAAATAAAGAGTAGAATCAAGAAGAAGGATTTAGGGAGCAACATTCCAATGCCAGTCATGCTGAAATATTTGAGAGTTTTGACACTGCTATACTCTAGAAGTATACAGGAGACTGGATTTCATTCTTAGTATTGCACTAGTTAGTTGTTAAAATTTTTTAGAAACACTTTAATGAATGGGTCTTCAGTCTTACTTAAAAGCTTTATCTATTATTGAGCACGTCATTATGGCAAAAGCCCATGACAGAGGAACTTCAAATATTTGTAGCTCAGATAAGCACTTAAGGCCCTTCTGTGACACTAAATCTTCAGTATCCTAGATTACTAGCCTACTATGAGAAATACACCTCACTCTTTTAATTTTAAAGTGAACTTTCATATTCTCCCCATTCCTCATCCCCACCCCCTGATGTGTCCCTGTCTGCTAATTACTGAGTAGGAATTTAGCTTACTTTGGAGTTCAGTGTCATTTTTCTAATTAATTCAATTTGGTTTTGGAAGCTGATAATTTCTGATTTGTTCCTCCACTGACATGACAGTGACTTGCTTCAAACCACGAAAGCCCAGATATTTCCCCTGTAATTATTTAAGACACATTTCTGAGAATCATACCCTATGAAATTAAAATCACTTATGCTACCCTTATAAGCAGTGCTAAGATCCTGTTAGGTTTAAGCTTCATGTTGGTAAGGATTAATGCTGGAAATTGAATCACCCTCCCTCCATTGAAATGGACTTAGTCTCTAGTAATCATATTTTTTGAGGTCTGAAGTCCAATTAATTGGCTTCAGATTTTCATAAGGTTCATTGCTCATCCCATATTCTACCAAATTCCAGCTGTTTCTAGTAGGAGAAAAAATATTTTTAAAAACTTGCCTTATATGTATGTGGGCTTATATACTAAACCAGCAGGATTTATGTAAATATTTTCCTTGTTTTCATATGTTATCCAGAAAAATACATTCTAAGGGTATGTAAGAGTTTGTCTAGTCAAGCTCCCTGCTGAGGGCAGAATCACATGCATCAAATAATTCCTGACAATTGTTTGTATACCTTTTTTTGAGATGCAGCAGTGATGAGAGATTTAGTCTCACAAGGAGTTTCTTTCACAGAGCAATCTATCACTAACTGTGTTGTTAGAAGTTTGGATATTTTTTTCTGGTTGGTTGGGGTTTTTGTTGTTGTTGTTGTTTTGTTTGTTTTTGTTTGTTGGTTGTTTGTTGGTTTTGGTTTTCTTTTTTTCTTTTTTTTTTATGCGTGACTTAATTCTTCCTTACTACTGTTGTATCTTCTACTATTATATATTAGACTATTCCTGTATTTCTCTTTGTAGCAGCCTTTTACATATTTGAAGAGTACGATAATAGATTTTGAGTCAGGGAGAAGAATCAGCCCTCCTCTTTCTCACAGAGGGTGTCAATTTGTTATAATTTAATGGTTTAATTTCTGTGTTTGTTTTTCCTGCTGATTTCATTTTTACATTCACTGAAGTTTCACCACTGACATTTGCCCAAGGTCCTGTAGCCTTTCTTGCTGAAAGAGCTTGAGGAAACACCAGGCTCTCCCATCTTTAGGCATTTATCATTGGGCACAGCCTGCTCCTCCCAAGGGTTTTCTGTTCAGTGCAGTTCCACAACAGCAAGCAGGCTTTGCTGCATGCAGATACCACCGAGCAGAACACAGCTGATATCATCACAGATGCTGAAATGTGTCGTCTGACTTTTAAATCAATCCTATTTGCGTTGAGTGTGTTTTCTTAGCATTCTAATTTTATCACATCATGAATGCTCCAGCTGGAAGCAATGTTTGACAGTAGATTTGAGGAAATCTTATTACACTTTAAAACTCAGAACAAAATAATTGTAGACCTGCTCAGCCAAGGGTCTCATAAAAATTTTAAGGCTAACATGCATGGAGAGTTTTGAGGCTTAAATAGTTCTGAATCTTGAGGTTGTATTGTGGTGTTTCCTAGGAGTGCTCTGTTTCCTATGACAGTTACAAACATTTGCTGCGTGGTCCACCTATGTTGTGTGATCTATTCTGCAATTTTAAAATAAAAATCCAGCTGTATTAAAATGCTTTTAAATTATGATTTTTAATTTTTTTCCCCTAGCAGTTGTGCAAATGTCAAATGGGAAAGACAGATTGATACATCTATGTATGGGTCTGTGGTTCTGAGTACAGACAATTGTCATTGGTAAGAAATCTTTAGACCAAAAGAAGATACTGAAGTTTGTCTTAGAATCTCTCAAAACACCAAATAGTGGTTGTGGACAGAGATTGCTGGAATAATGAATTATTTGCATATCGTTTGCCCAGGACTAGTTAAAAGAGATCACTTTGTTCTCTATTTCTCTAGAACTGAGGACAGTGTGTTTCCATTTATTGTGGCTTATAGAGAAAAGATATCTTCATCTATGGTATCTTCTTCAGGCCACTGGGTTGATTCTTGACTTGTAAAAATAAAAAAAAAAAATTAACACTGCTGTAATCAGTTAAAATACCCTGGTGTAGACACTGCAAATAATTCTGATTTTTTGTTTGCCCTCTTAATTTGTTCTTAATCTATATGCCTCTATTTCCAAAATGTTTCTTTAATTGCATTTTTATCTACTTCAGAATGCATGTTATCTGCTTGCATATAAGGATTACTTCTTTAAATCTCTATTAGAAAATGGAATGACTAATGGAAAAATTTCAACAGCTACATAGGGAGGAAAAGAAAACAATGTCCATGTTCTAGTCCAGTTTTTGAAGAAATTATTTTTGTTTTTCTCTAGCACATCTTTATATACAATTAAAATTCCTAAATTTTAAATACTAAGAAGAGATAAAAATCATATTTTCAGTGACACTTCAGTAAAGTAGGCGATTCTAATCTGACTGGACCCATAAATCAAATAACAGTATGTTAGGTAAAGTATTGGTGATGAGTCAAACACTTGCCAAAGCAACAGATGACAACTACTTTTTAAGAGGTCTTCATCCATCAGCTATGGATGAGGTTTAGCCCTCTTATCAAGTCTGGAGTCAAGCTGGAGTTAGGCAGAACAATACAGGGACCAAGCTGCCTCGTGAGAACTCCCCCAAGTTCGCACTGCCTTTTGGATTCTGGTACAAGTAGAAGTATCCAGTGACAGGTACCTCGGAAGAGACCCTCATGTGCTTTACTGAGCCACAGACTTGTTGAAGTTGGAGGGGAACTCATGAGGGCATTTAATCTAAGCCCTCTTCTCAAGCTGGGTCAGCTAAAGCCGGTTTCCAGTGACCATGTCCAGGTACATTTTCAGTATCTCCAGGGATCTGAGTATCTTGGGTAACTTCAGTCTCTGTAAGACACACCCAAGCTTTCTCTCTCGAAGGCTAAGCAGTCAACTTTCTCAGCCTCTCCTTGTACGTTAGTTACTGCAGTCCCTTAATTAGCTCTGACCCATTGCTGGACTGGCTCCAGTAAGCTGCTATCTTTCTTTTACTGAGGAGCCCAGAACTTTAGAGACAGCACTCCAAATGTGTCTCACCAGCACTGAGTGGAGGGAAAGGATCGCCCACCTTGACCTGTCAGCAAATGCTTTTCCTAATGCAGTTGGACTTTCCTGTGAGAATGCATTACTGACTCATGTTCAGTTTGTTCTTCCCCAGAAGAATGCTTTCAAGGGTCATTTTCAAGGTGGTCAGTCCCCAGCATGTACTGGTGCCTGGGATTAGTCATCCCAAAGTTCTTCATAGCATGCTCACTGTTTTGAGTACCAGGGCAGGAATAGATCATATATTCCTAGTAGAACTGGACAGATGTTTTGACCAAAACTTTTCCAACATTTACAGAATATTGACAAAGACAAAATATCTTTCAATATAACCTCCCCACAGATCAGATAAAACATTATCCAAGCATCATGGCTTCTTTGTTGACTTTGGCACATGTTCAAACTTTTAAAAAACTAGATGAAAGGGAAGGAGGGTTACTCTTTTGTCACTCTGTTCTCCCCTTGTAAATTTCGTTAGTTTTTCCCACACTCCAAGTCCAGGTTTCTCCTGAGTGAAGACCAGTGTTGACTTACTACACAACTGCCTTTAGAAATGGAAAATAAGAGATTTTGTGATGACAATGGTATCTACCACTTGTAAGACAGTCATGTCTGGAAAAAATCAAATCCTACTTGCTACTTTGCAAAATATTCCTTAGATATACCATGAGTATGTCAATCCAGCTTTTCTTGGCTGAGACTGCTGAGGACTTTGACAGTTGCCAAATGAGTACAGCTCAGCCAGAAAAAAAGAGGGAAAGGCAAAAGCCAAGGCCTGGGCCCTAAGAAGAAGTCTGTACCTACACACTGGTTGCAGGGTTGATCTCTTTGGCATTGCATGAAACAATGTGAGTATAGAGAGATTAAGGGTTTAGTGGTAGGACTGATAGCAATGCAGCTACATGGATTCAGTCTGCTGTGAAAGAAAAAATATACACAGAGGCAGAGTAATTATTGACTTAGTTTCTTATATTTGAGAACAGGAAGAACATACCGAACAAGCCCAAATCTGTGATGCCCTATTTGTTAGCTAGTGATAGGTAGACAGGTTGGATATGTGATTCACTTCACACCCTGCAAAAGACAGTGTTCAAATGCAAAATAAGGGTATTTTTTTTCCTTTTTTTTGTTCCTCAACCTTTAAGATGTGCTCAGTTCAGATTCTCAGATCTTATAATGAGTTTGGGATTTGCTTATTATTTCTCTCTTTCTAATTAACCCTGCAAATCCCCAGTGTATCTAATACCCCACTGTCTCTTTAGGATATGACTCCTCGTGGGAAATTTTGTAGGATGCTTTTAAGAATTCATGTTATTAAAAGTAGCTGCTGCTAAAGTCCATTTTTGCTGACTTAGCATCTTTGCTTTATTTTGCAGCTGAGAACTCCCCCTTCTTTTTACAAATACACTGACAAAGGAAACACAGACATGTCCCATGAACCTCATCTGACTGAGTCTTGTTCAAGTTATGGAGTGCAGCTCCATGAGTTTAACTTTTCTGGTGATCTTGGCAGCACCAAAATACATACTACAGGAACACAGGCAAATGTCTTCTACATGCCACAGTGAGAGTGATTCAAGGTTTCAAGAGTGATTCAAGGTGGTTTAGCATCCAGGCAGACTCAGAAAGATCACTGCAGAGACCACAGAAAGGTGAAGCAATTAGAGCTGCTTCAGCCTTTTGTTCTCTTTGGTGCAACCTTATAATTGAATAGCACATATTGCCAGAAATAAATCCAGGCTGAAAAAAATAACCGGAGAGAAAGAATGGAAGAGATAAACACTCCCAAGAAACTCTAAATGTAGGAGATCACATTTGAACTCTAGATATGGGAAACCAATGTAAAGAGATTCAGACAGCACTGTCATTCTCTATTTGCAGGCCGAGTGTACCAGAAAAACTGAAGGTAGTCCTAGTTTGTAATAGAGTTTGATGAGTTTCATGTTTTTCAGTTAGCCTTGGCAAGGAAGATGACTGTAAACTTATATTGTTATAAAAGTACAGTCTACATGAAATGATATTACACAAGAGACACCTAACTCATTATCCTAATTTCATGGGCATACAAAGTGAAAATGAGTTTATACAAACACTCTAATGAAAAATCTAAGGATGTCTGGTAAGATTTCAGTCTGGGGCTGGGACTGGAGTGAGAAACTGGCAGATAACGAGAAGACTCTGACTTGAAGCTTTATAATACAACAATTTTGAATTTTCAGTTTGAAATAAAATGCTATTAATATTAAAAAGATACTGAAAATAGTAATAGTTACTGATGTCTTCAGAATCTGAAAGATATTGTCAGAATAAATTTATGCATAAATAGGAAACTAGTGAATATAGTAACTAGTAAAAAAATTGTTGAATTTTGGAAATTAGGGTACAAATTAACTTGTAATTAGGGTAAACATATATCCAGCTTTGATTTTATTAGGGGTATGCTCATTTGCTCATTGAGCAAGGTAAATAAGTGTGGGCAGAGAACCACACTAAAACAGTGACCCTGCTCCTAATTACAGAAGTGCCTCATTCAGTGATAATGTGTGCATCTTTGAATACTACTGAATGACTTGAGTGAACAGGAATACGAAAGATACTTACTAGAGAAAAAGGTGACAGAATTCTCAGGTATTTGTGGAAAATAATAAAATAAGTACGTTATAAAAAATAGTATTTTCTGTTGCTTCAAAACAGAAGTTTTGAAGCCTAAAGGATGGTGTACATTTGAAATGCTTCTCTTTCCCGAAAGTCTATTCTAAAAGTAAAACAAACATTTTGATAGTGACTTGACTGAACAAAGCAATAATGTTACCAGTTTAAAAAAGAGTGCTGTGTTCCCCCTATGTTTTCTATTTTGAAAGCAACAATTATAGCAAGTTCCCAACCTTCATGCCAAAATTTACACTGGTGTTACCTTAAAAAAACCAAATGCACAAAATGGTCCTTAATGTCAAGTTACAGCTTAGGCTGTAAACCTGTATTTAGATACAGTGTCATTAAGATATTTCTGTCTTACACTGCTCCTAATCTTTCTTGATGTAAAATACATTGTTTCATCAATAACTGGTCATGTAACAGCTTAGCCAGAAGCAAGATCTGGTTGAATTGAACCAGTAGCTTGACAAATAGAATTCTTATTGTAAAATTATGTAGATTAGAGCTCTCTCATACCATGAGAGAGCTAGCTATAGCTAGTCCTGCTAACAATAATATTAAGAATGTGCATGATGATGATTAACTTGAAGTTTTTTACTGTACTTCATTCTTTGTAAAGGTAATATTTTATAACATTAAAAATCTATGCTCTGTTTTCCTCCTGGCAAGTTCTCTAGGTGGCGATGAGAATGGCCAGCATTTTATTGTGTAAGTCATATTGACAGCAGAAAGTAGTTTTGTCTCTGGATGGTAAGTTATTATAGAAAATTAGGCAGATTATCTTGTGGTTAAATTTCTGCAATCAGTGATGGGAGCTTCTTATCACTGCAGTGGGTTCTTTTTATGAGATTGGATCAATTGCTTGAAATCAAACCTCCCACAGTGTCTTGAACAGTGTCCAGAGTAAAGCCAGGCTTCTTATAAAACTCTTAGCTCATTTTATCACCTGACAAGAGCTAGATGTTCAGAGCTGTTCAAAAGCCAGAGACATAGGTTTTTATGAAGGAACATAAGAAATACTTGGAATGAAATGCAATGCTAGTCCATTTAAGGTCTTTAACTATGTGCATATTCACCCTTTAGTCTTATTTCCCCACCTTTCATATGGACGCAGTATTGAATCTGTCTGCATAGAGGATGAAAGGAGTGAAGGTGAAGTGATATGACTTTAAAGTAATTCTTAAGTGTTATGCTGGTAAAAAACTATTAAAATCCCATGTGGAGAATAAATTGAAAAACAAACAAACAAACAAACAAAAAAAAAAACCACTGAGGATTTTTTTTTTCCAAATATCTCCTTATTCTTTATTTTACAGGAAATTTTCATTGTAAACTGTCCTTTTCTGTTTGTCTTTTCTGGGAGACTGCAGCAGAAACAGCTTTTGACTGTGTTTTGCCCCCACATTCTCAGATTTTGTACTATGCCAATACCAGGGACGAATCTTACATGGTTTGCTCTTGATTGCACTATATACTGCAATATTGCTATTTTAGTCTTCCCAAGCTTCAAAAATATAAATTAGATGTGTATCTTTCTTGTCCTAATTGCAAACTCCTGGGATCCCTTTGTGTATGAGATATTGTAATCTAGGACTAGTTTCAGAAAGCAAAATGTTATCCAAGGTATGAAACTCACTGTGGATACTGGGAACCTTTTCTTGTTTCCTTATAAAATCTTCAAATGAGGTGAATATGAGTATGCTTTCTTTCTGATTTATATGAAAAACTAAACTCTCCCTAATTAAGAGTATGTAGAATTGCAGTGAAAGTTTTTAAAATAAATCTTTCCTGACAATTATAGCTAAGCGTACACCATAAAGAGACAAGCAAAATTGTCCAGAGGACAGCCATTAACCAAATGTTTGCAGGTTTTATTTTTAAATAGGAAACTGTGGGTTTTTTACTTAATTAGAAAACATTAAGGCAATCTGCTATTTTTAATTATTTGCTTATTGATAACTGAGCTTGCAGATATATCTTTCCTAAATTTGCTTTCAGTGCTTCCCCTCTATACCTGCTGGTGATAAATAATGTTGCCTTATGTGGTCTATTGCAAGGCCATTTATATCATTCTCTGAATTGGTGGATATTTTTAGTCATGTTTAAAATACTAAGAGCTGTTGGCTACTGCCAAGATAAGTAAGCAGAGAATACTGTCACTGTAGGGTTTGCTTTGTCTGTTGCTGCTTAGGAAACAAGTCACAAGTCATGCACTGATTGACAGGGCCTCACTGCTGCTCTTGACAACTATCAGGAAGGTCGTCATGTAGTTTAAATTACTTGCATAAGAATGGAGAAAAAAAAGAATGGAGATTCATTATTCACAGTACTTTCACAGTAATCATAACCCCTGGGCTTTTCAGAAAAACTGATATATAAGCTATGAAATCTTTTCTGTGCTTATCCAAACATATCCAGAGAATAGCAATCTACAGAGCAATGAACAGGTAACTACTCTAGAAAACAGTACTACTGTTCTTAGGAAAGGGGATCAATAATGGTAGTAATAAGAGCATGATCATAGGCACTGGACCAAATAATTGAAAGATTATCCTGCCCAATTTTGTGCTTATCCCAACTTCCAAATTAAAATCATATCTAGCCTAGAGCAATTGAAGTTATTGCTCACTCAAGAATTATGCCTGTATAGAATATTTCCCTTTGTCTTGTAGGGGAGACACTTTTTAGTGTTCAAAAATAAAACCTAACACTCAGCAGCTTTTTTTGGCCATGAGATCTATCCAATCCCACAACTGGCAGCAGAAGATTGCCAGAGGCATGTGCTGCTCATTTTTGGAGGGATATAACAGCATAGCCCATAATGTCTCCAGTGATTCCCCATTGAGCCCATTTCAATCTAACAGTTTCTGTACAAGAAGAAAGTTTCCTAGTCTCCATGGAAGAAAGTAATCTGAAAGGAATGGCGTGCAGGTGATTCCCTTGATTTCAAGGCTGTTAATACAGTTTTTTGTGACAGGAGACAGATGTATACAGCAAACAGAACATAAAGAAATAGACCTGGAGATTAAATTTCAAGCTCATAAACTGCCATGAAATTGTAAGATTTTTCTCTTGTTGTAGTTCATAAAATGAGATTAGAAAGGTGAGCTGCAAACTGGTAATTCTCTGTAATGCACAGAATTGCTGTATTGGAATGATATACTGTGAATGAAACAAAACCCAACAAAGTTGTGCCAATTTTACTTTGGTAGACCAGTAGACCCAAGATAGACCTTAGAAAGAAATAAAAAGTAATTTAATCAAAATTTTGAATCATTTAAACCATACTAACATTTCACTACTCTTGACATGCTGATAAAAGCTTTTCTTATGTGTACTTTAAAGCAGATATGTTCTGACAAGCCTTTATTCCACACTGAGAATCTATGGAAACCATTTGAAAGCAGTTGGCTTCCAGATCATCCTAGATACATAAAAAGTCTGGCTTCAACTAGCTGATTTCAAATCAGTTAGCTAGTTAATTCTCATTCACCAAGCATGATTATATTCTGCAAAGTTAGATCTGAAAGCAAATGCCTTCTGATCTTAATAGCAAAAAATTTGGTTCCAGTACCAAAATAGAACTAAGGACATGGAAAACAGAATATTATTAGGTACTGCCCTTCCGTGTCCCAGGAATCATCTTCTTTTCCATATTTCTTAAAATATCTGAACATCAAACCCTTCAATGCTCTATGTATTTGTAAATTAATTTTCACTTCTATTTTGGCCTATAAGTGTCAGGAAAATGCAAAGCAGTTCTGTCAAGAAACAAAGTCTTTTAATCTCATTTTCTTATTGAAATCAGTAGTATCATCATTGTCTCACCATCTCACACACCTCATCACTCACAATATCCCATTTTATGAGACCTTTAATCCCACTTCAAATACTTAACAGGCATTGGCAGTTGCAGTGAGTTTTAGGTTACTAAGTTAGTTAGGTTACATAATAAATTTAGTATCTAAACCAAGCATCCTTACATTAAAGAACTGATAATATGCACTGCATTTATAGGCTTTACATCTTTCTTTTTGGCAACTCTTTTTATCTGTTGTCTCCCATTTTCATGATGCTAGAAGTAGTGAAAATCAACAGGTTATGAGATCAGTAGGTTAATGCATGATTAAACTATTTGCGTGTCATAAGAAACGACAGCGTTTAGGCCAATGGAAGATATTGCATTTTAATAGTTTTATTTAATTTTTTCTTCTACCTCATGCATCTTAGTCTACCAATGTACTTATTTAAAAGCACTTTTATTAATTTCATAATTATGTCATATATGTCATGGAGTGACCCTTGAAATAGAAGTAGTCCAATGATTACAAAGGCTGCTTTGCAGAGAGTTTGAAGAACTTCTCATTCTCTTAACTCTTTCTCTGGCCATGTATGGTAGTCATTTGTATGCTTTTACAATATCTTTCTTATTTCTGAAAAAACTTGCTGGAATCAAAAGAAAATTATTTCAGTGGACTATGGACCAGTGACTTTTTGTCAGTCAGACTAGGGCATTAGAAGTTTGGTTCAAAACGGATTACCAAAATGCCTTTGGATCCTTAGGAAAACAGATGCTTTTGTTTGAAGCTATATTTGAGTTGCATGTGAGATGCTTATATTTATTACATGTTATCCTATGGACATGAATGTTGTTTTGGTTAGGTACAGTGTTTTTACTTAGATTTCACATAAGTGCATAACTATGACAAGAAAAGAGAAGATGATGGAATAAATGCATGAACATGCTTTTCCAATAGCTCACTGCTTTTCTCATTGCTGCAATCACAGCAGTCCACAAGCTTATCTCACACATGAGAGTCTCTGGAGCTCCAGTAGATGATCCAGTAGCATGACTTGAAATGCCAGCAGAAATACTGCCAGCACTGTGAAGAACTAGATAATGTGTACGTGCTTAGTCACTGTGTGAAAAGTGATTATATTTAGAAGAAAAGCTTGGAAGGGTTATAAACCCTCCACGGCCTCTTGGTGTTTGCTTGTACATGATCAGAGAGCGACAAAGCCACGGAATCACAGAACAGTTAAGGCTGGAAGGGAGCACGTGAGATCATCTAGTCCCACTCCTCTGCTCGAGCAGGGTCACTAAGAGCAGGTGACTCAGGACACTGCCAAACTTCCTCCAAACAGGAAGAAAACTCCACAGCCTCTCTGAGGTGCTGTGCTTGATGGCCTTTACTCCACCTGTCAGGTACACATTGACATTATACACATTAATACACATTAACATATGTTTGATGAAAATAAAATAATTGTCATGATATAATGGCCTAATTAAAAAAAAAAAAGTTATACCATGCACTGTGTATAAACTGACAAGTTGAGATCACTAGGAGATCACTAATTTTTCCTACTTTATTTACTACTTGATTGCTTTTGTAATTCTTTCCCATCTCTCATTTTCAGGGAGCCAATAGTGTTTCTAAATAGCAACTTCAGTAGTAAGATGAACAAATCTCCCCTTAAAACAAGAGAGTACAAGGAACCAAAAGACTTACTAAGCCTTGACAAGTGCACCTGGATCTCTGCCAGTAATTTGGTTATGGGGATGGCCTAGAAAAGACTTAGGCTTTTGTTTAAAGGACCACAGAAAGGTCCTATTTGACTTTTGAGCAGGCAGTAGAAGTTTTGATTTCAGAGGAAGAGTAAGTTTAGTGGGATCTTCCTGGAGAGGACAGCATGTGAGCGAGTGAGCTTTGTTGCTCTTGCAGAGTGTCAGCAAGTTGAAGGTGAAAGTCATATAGGCAAGAGGTTAAAATTCATTGAGTAAATAGAAATTTCTTTGGATGTGTAGCATTGGAAGATCCATTGGCAAGTGCTTTCAGGGAGAGGCCCCCACAGATAATGAGAAATTTCAAGGGAAAAAGAATCTAGAAGAGGGAGAGTGTCTGTATTTAATATTGGGGCTCAACGGTCATTATAATATTTATTTGTTTTTCAGTTTTGGTGGGAAGAAAACTCTGAATGCTGCACAATGCCTACTCATAGGGCAACATTATGTCTACTGCATTTAAATTTCTAGATCTACTTATTGCTAGCCATACTTTACTGCAGTTGTTCATTTTACTGTCTAGAAATCAATTGAAATATGAATTTAATTTCTGTGTTGTGTCTGTAGCCCACTAATGAAGTCTTAGAGTGGCAGTTTTTCATATGCTTTTGTAATTCTCCAGGAAATGTCTTTCTTAATGCTCTTGGCTCATACTTTTCTCATTCAATCAAGATTGAAAGATTAAATGTTAAAAAAAGGGAAAGCTGAAACCATAAATACTGTGAGTGCCTTAGTTCCCTGACTCATCAATTGATTTTCATATGGAAAGTCTGAGATATGAAGTGTGATGCTATTACATATTTGTCCCTGAAGAGTTAAGCAGCTTACAGAAAAGCCTTCACCAAGGTGACCTCCGATTCTCAACTGAACAGAAGCAAAAGCTCTTGCTAAATGTCACTAAACTCTCATTCTTTTCTGTCTTCTCCACAGTGATGACAAACACTATGTAATAAGAACGTATTGTAGGTTCAGTGTGTGAACTATGATTGTGTTGCAATATTAAAAGAGAATTTTGATTATTGTGATGGAGGCAATTCAAGGAAAATGAGCTCAAATTAGTCATAAAAGTAGAAATAAAGAATAATGCAAGTTGCCTTAGCACTGTGATAATAACACTTTATGAATTTTTCATAATCAAACAATGCTTCATTACCTGACCCTGTGAACACCTCACTGCATGATGGTCTCCTACACAACAAACATAATCAAACATCTGTATGCCCTGAATTAACCATACCTGCAGCTGGTCAGCCATCTGCAGTGGTTGTCCTCATGGAACTGTCTTCCTGTTCACTTATTATTTGTTTTTCTGTTAAACTCCAATGGTGGTGGTGTATTTTTCATGTCTACCTCTTAGTCTGTGTTCTATTTAATCTTTTTTTGGTGGTGATATGTATGGGCTTTGTATCAAAGTGGTAATGCTGGGGTTTGATGGTTGGACTTCATGATCTTGAAGGTCTCTTCCAGCCTGGATAATTGTATGATGATATAAATGAAATCCAGAAATGAGGATGGGGAAGAATTATGAACTTAAAGCCTTATCTTCAAGGTGAATTTTGTGATGAACAAATACTATATGCAGCTTATGTTTTGTGCAAGTATTATGACCGGATTTATAGACAGATTTCTAATTGGGAAGTTAATGAAATACTGATGAATATTTGGACGCTGTTATATCACAATTATCTTGAACATTACACTAGTTAATCTTTGTGTATAAATCTAATTTCCTTCTATCCTACCACATTTCTGACAATTACAGAATATTACAGGGCATGTTTCAGTGCTTTCAGCTCTTGAAAGGAGGGGAACAAACATTTTAAATACCGGTAGCCTGCATCATTGGCAATGGAATAAAATCAGATAGGAGCCCCAGAGAGCCATGCTTTGCAAGTCATCAAAATCAATTCCAACACCCATGAACTGAGAGTTAACACTGTCTTTCATTTTACAGTTGGCTTCCATTCTAGTATATAAAACATCGTCTCAAGACAGTAACTGCCTGGGGTTTCTGTTCTCTTGTTTGTGGACAAGAAACTTTGGAGTCAAAGAAAATGATCAGTGTACCTTTAGAACAGGTTAGAAGAAGAATCCCACAGAGAACAGTGGTAGCATTACAGCTACAAACAGCTGCTTTCTCTAATATTTACATGGGGGAAAGTTTCTTGTGCCAATTTTCTCATACTTTGTAGTTAAACTCTTCTTTCGTCAGCAGTGCTCCCTTGTCAGTCACTTATTCTGAATTTCACATATCAATTATCTTTTTTCTTTTGGAAACTCTTCCTTCTACACTTAACATGCATTTGAGTTTTAAGAATTTTCACTCTTTTCCAACTCCCACTATGATTTTAATATTTACACATTATGTTGTAAGCACTGTGAACATAAGTCTTAAGACTTTCTTTTGAATCAACTGTGATTTATTTTTAGATGTGTTCAATATAACTTCAGCACATCTAAGATTTATTCTTAGTCTCAATGACTTTTGTTGGCTCTTTAGATACATTTTTCGCATTTCCTAATTCTGCAGTTCCCTAGGCAAATATATGAATTTTGCATTTTTTCAAATTTCCTAATATATTAATACTGACCTGCATTTTTGTCTTCATTTCTTGACAGATCTACATTTTAAATTTGGGGGCAGGGAGAAAAATGTTTTTGACCACCTTGCCAATTTAAAATCTTACATGTAGGACACAGGAACATTAATCTAAATAACTTGAAATTAATCTGAGACTTGTAGATGCTAATATTACGTTGGCAATGTAGACTTTTCAAACTGTCATTCATAAACTAGCAAAGAGAAGCCAATAAAGCAGCCTTAGCTAACTCAGCATCAAAATCAAGTTCCCAGCCAAGTGACAGTTCTTAGCTTTTTGCTTCTGAGCCTGTGTGAAAGGACTAAGGGTTAAATCTGTACTGCCTGGATTGTTGTGCAATTTCCTCAATAAGTAAATACCTAAAGACTCAACTAGAAATAAGTATCATCTTCCCATTTCTCTTCTGCATGCCAAGACCTGGCAAAGGTGGTGGTGGAGGCAGTGAATGACAGCTTAGGTCTCCTGCATGCTTTCCCCCATTCTGACCACAGCTCAGCAGTCCAAGCTTGTGCTGGTCAGCTTATTAATCTCATGCATGTTTGAAGGAATACACTGTAATCTACCCTCCTAATGATATGCATGACACGTAAATAGCAGGGTTTGGAGTATAATGTTTTTCCTTACAGGCCTTTGTGTACCACTTCTCCTGACTAAGATCCTGGGACTTCCTTTATTGGAATCTTATCTTCCATTTTATAGAAAATTTAAAGCATTGTGCCTCCTGTTCCTGAGAACAGGAACTTGATGTTTTTCTTAGGTCAAACCTGTGCTCGATTTTTTACTATGAGAATTTTAGGGTAGGCTTTTGATTGCATAATTCTGTACTGGCAGAAGACCTTGTATAGCCTACAGGGCTTAAAAGAGTTTTGCTGTGTTAACTTTTGTTTATTTGTGACACTGGCTATAACTACTTTGTGAGAAACAGTCTTTGCCAGCAGAAAGGCTATCTACACTTCAGGATATAAGGCTACAGTTGTAGGTATCTTCTACTGTATAGCAGGATTGTAGAGTGTGGTACCTGGAGTAGAAGAGATATGCTACACAAGCAGGTGTATCAAAAACTTGAATACCTCTGTAAGTGGAGTGAATACATAAAAAATCAGTTTACTTGAGTAAATCCACAGTGACTTGCTGACTAAGAGCTGCAGACTGAGATAATTTGTTTATCACTAGCACTATTGCTGATATGTCAGCCTATATATGGTGATAAGAACCCGAAGGACTTGTAGGTTCTATGTAATTCACGTAGGCAAAATTTGACTTTTACCAATGCTATTACTAACAGCTATAACTTCTTCTGTTTTCCCTGTTTTGAGCAATGTTATAGTTTGATCATATGTTTTCAAATGCTGACACATTTAAGAGTTACGTGGAAATTTGAAAAAAAAATTAGTAAGCTTTCTTTTCTTACAAATGCTGATTGTAAACCCTGTCTTTTTTACATTTTGTGATTTAGTATTAGGAACCAATGGTTCAGACTGACCTTCTGCAACTTCTAATAAAGCCAGTGAAAAGCCTTGTAAGTAAGGAAGCTGTTGAAAAGCCAAGTGATTTATTACAAAAACAGTTGGACCCAGTAAGCCGGAAAGGTCAGTCTGACAAAAATCTAGACTCAGAGATGCTGCTACAATATAAGAAGGCATTATTAGGAGGAAAGCAAAAAACAAATGAGAGTATTCCTGGGAAAAACATAGATCTGTTATCTAAGAAAGCAATATATTTGTCCTGCAATGTTCTCATTTCAAAAAGCTCCCTGTGGAGGCACTTTCTATAGAGTAGGAACTTGAATGCAGTTGATGCTTCTGAAAGAAAAAATGGGGGACAGCTTGAAGCAAGGGAAACCCACTGCAGAAAAACTAATAACAGTAGTCAAGATATTCAGTACCATAGAATACCATATTTAAGATTTTCTTCTAGGCTAAGCATGGCAGAAATTAGGAACCTTCTATACCCAGGTATAAGGTGTGCATTTTTGCTAATGGAGAAAGAGGGAACTGGGAGGGTGGGAAACTTGTAAATTACTCCTGTTAGAGCCTTAAATGATCTAAATGATAAAAAATGGTTCTTGTCAGATGATTATCAAATACTTCAGTGGACATATTGATATTTCTGATGATTTTTTATGTGTTTGTTTATTTTACTTATGTCAATCATCCTGGAATTCATGCTGGAGGAATTGGTGGGATTATGGAAGCCAAAAAGAAAAGGAGTGTCAGAGTATGTTGTAGTTTTATGGAGATTGTGGATAGGGAAAGAAGTCAGGTGGTATGAATAGTTACTAGATCTGTTTTCATTTTAGTAACTTTACAAGCAGAAGATTTGAGAATTTCCAGATAAAAACTCTTCTTTGTGAAAGATTTTTCTGGTTTTAAATGTAATATACATTACTAAAGATAAACTCTTTCTTTTGCATTTCAGTCAAAGTTTACCACAAATTACTTTCAGTTTGGTTAAACAAAGCCATACATCTCCTGATCTTTACAGGAGTTAAAAAGTGAAGATGGGACTTGGAAGTCATCATCCTTAAGTTTTTTACAATAAACAATGGACTGTAGTTTGAGAAATGCATCAAGGCGATTCTCTTAAGAGGAATCTATCCTGGCTTGGGGAACTGAAGTGTTTCATATGACAGACCATGTTTCAGATGATGTTACACATTACTGCAAGAATTATAAAAATATTCCTTTTTATGATGGAAAAGATGATTGTCAAAAATAGATGAAAAAAACTGCATTTCTGTCACTAGTATTTGTACTCGAAGCCCTCAGTGGAAAACTTCAGCCTTCTGCAATATAGTCATCAATAGACTTGCCTTTCACTTTTCTAGGGTTTTTTGTTTGTTTGCTTTTTGGTGTTTTTGTTTGTTTGTTTGTTTGTGGTTTTTTTTTTTGTATTTTCTGCTTGATTTTAAAATTTTGTTATTTCATATTGCTATATGGGCTGTAATTTAAAAACTGTATGTTGAATAGGGTGGGAAATAACTCCATTCTTTAAGCATACAAGGATTCTAGAACATACGGTTCCACTAGAGCAATATCTTTGCCTTATTATCATGTAAGGAAAAGTATTATGTGCTCAACTGCTTAGAGTATGTGCTTAGATCTGAACAAGTTACCCTATTACTTAAGAAAATGCACCAGAAAGTCTGGGGTAATTGTGTAAATCAGGAAAATATATGAGGAGCTAGGCTGTGCATCTTCCTTGGTTATTTAAATACAAAGGCTTGTCCTTGCATTTGCACTAATGCTAATGATCCAGTCAAATATTTGAGTCAAACACACCAAATCTTGCTGAAACAAACTATGCTTTGTGGATTGTCCTCTAACTACATCTGACCTTTCAGGGTGGCTGTGTACTCAATTATGTGAGCATCTGAACAGCATTCTCCTGTTTTAAGCTCTCTTACAGATAGTCACTTTTCTACCTAGGAAACACATTCATGTTATTATTCAGTTTTAACTTAAAAAAATGCTCCAAGTGGATAAATAGTATCATGGGTTTTAACTACAAAACGCTGTGCTTTTATTGAATGAAAACATTCATGCAGGCCTTTACAATGCTGAAGTTAGTTAAGTATGAGTTTGAACATGTGTAATAAACTTGTACATGCAATTGCAGCACATTATTTAGCTAGCAGTAGTTTTCAGTGCCTTCTGTGTCTCACTAACAATATTTTGCTCCTTTCAAGATCAGTGGGAACTGTGCTAAGGATATAATAAACTATCATAGCTCATTCTCTGAAAACCTGAAAATGAAACTATTCACTTTGTTTCAATATATGGATAGAATTTTTATTTTAAAAAGAAGCTAAGTTTGTGTTGATAGATGGAGAAAATATGTGATATACTAGATTTTCACTTTCGTTTCTCTGAGGAAAATAATGATCCTCCACCAATGACTGATGGAGATCTGGTATTAGACCTGTTCAGGGACAGACACAGTCATTCTATGTTAAAAAGATTAAGTGGTGCATCAGTGCCATGTACCTAAGAGTATCAAATCACCTCTTTAATTTTAAGGGCATGGGGAGGTTCATAATCCTCATTGATCTTTTGTCCTTGTTCAGAGATAAGCTACAAATTCTTAATACAGAGAGTAATATATTTTTTTTTCTTGGCAAGTGCAGTCCACTGGATAATTATGTCACATTAACAAGCAGAATAATCCAGACTGTTAGACAAGCACAGCTTTTTCATCACCAGCTACTAAAAGCCATTTGAACTAATGACTGATCTTTAAGCCAACCTTCCTGCTGCCCCATGACACTCTCATAATCCCACTAGAAACTAATTTCTGGTCCATTCCCAAAAGTAGCTAAAATTACACTGCCACAGCTGTCTTCTAGGTTTTTGGTTTTTTTTTCTGTTCTTTGTTTTGTTGGGGGCTTTGTTATATTCCATTCAGAATGTCATGTACCTTGATCTAAATACCTTGGCTTTCTTTTACAAATCCAGTTCTCTTACAGAATCCTGTTAAAATGGATTAAGGATGCCTTTATAGCTCTGTAATAACTAAACACTGTGCAGTGAAAGTACTATTTTGGCATATATTACTACAATAATTAAATATATTATTCCTGAAAATGTACTCCTTAAGCTGAGAAATATATTATCCATGAAAGTGTTTTACTTAAACCAAACCCATGCATTCTTTTTGTGTTCCAATTAACATACTTGCATCTTGCTCTGCTGCCTTTTACAGACACTATATTTTTAGATCTGTTTTCAATGGAATAAACATACCATAAAAATAATGTGCAGGCATAGAGCTGAATTCTTGCTATGTTTGATGAGAAAATGTAGTCATGAAGTCTGTTTTGTATTTAAAACATTATTTCACACATTACTAAAACTTAAAATTTTAAAAAATTGTATCTGTTTGCACTGAATATCAAGAAGTACCCAACCATGGAGACAGCTTTTTTGTTTAGCAAAAGTTTTAAAGAATCCACTTCTCAGATAATCAGCTTCATGATAAGGAATCCCAAACCACTATTTGCTGGCAAATAGCAATTACTTTCTTCTTTGCATTGGATCATCTCTTCTGAATTTGTAAAGAACTGAAATTGTACAACAGAAAGGACGATGACAACTCTTCATTCTTGGAGCCAAGCGAAATCAGAGGAACTCTGAGTTTACTTTTTTCACCCCACTCTGACTGTGTTGCCTGAAGCTTGCTATAAATTCTATATCTAAATACACAGGCAATGTTGCAAAAAATTATATGTTTTGGTATTCATGAATGCCTGGAATTCTCTATTGAATTTCATTTTTAGCAAAGATTTCATAAAATAGGAACAGCTTTCTTGTTTCCCATGCATAAGTTCTCCCTTATGGGATTTTAAAGTTATGCAGACTGTTTGTTTATGGGAATATTTAATTAATTTTCATTCATCCTGGTATGTGTTTCTATTTCTAATATCCAGTATATTTTAACACTTATCTTTTCACTAAAATCTGCTTTTCTGAACTCTCATGCTCTGGGATGTTCTTTTCTCATCACTTTATTACAACAATGGATACATCTAGAAGTGTTTATTGACATTTGATAGATCACAGTGTGACAGTTTTAGGCAACCTGGAATTCCCATTACTTGAGAAACCTAAAACAATTCAAAGCAAACAACCAGTATGCATGCAGCAACACCTGTATCAACAAGGTCTGGACGTGACAACTTCTAACATCTTTTTAAACCCTGACCTCATCTGGCTAATTTTTGAACAACTGACTTACCTCCTGGAACAAACTTTATATATATATACATATATATATATATATAAATTTTTTTTCTTTTAGTTTTTTTCTGGTTATAAAACTAGAAGGTAAGCCTAACTACTTTTCAAAATAGCTTTGAAGTTTTGCTCAGTACACTTCTGTCCTTAGATGTGACTTATTGTCTGTCTGCCAGCAAAGATTAAAATACAAAATATGTTTAGCTCCCCTGTATTGTACAGGGTATGAAATAAAGAAGCTTATCATGAGACAAAAATTACAATTTAATCCCCAGCCAACAATCACTTGTACTGGTACTTATTTAATGTATACCTCAGAGTACTCTGAGAGTGGTGGTTTTGTGGAATTTGTAGTGCTTTTTTTTCTCTTTCCTCTAGTTGGTCTGAGTGACATTTGCAAAAAAGTGGGTCTGTTCCTGTACCTGTAAAACTTAACAAGAGTTTTGTCACTTTCACTAAAGCTAAGGTGTAGGAGAGAAAAAAAAAAAAGTGAAATCCATTATTATACTTGTCTGGAATGTTAGAATATTCATTTTAACCTTATTTCCTATGAGTAATGGGAAGAGTATACTTAGAATTTAGGGCTTCTTGCTGGAACACTACCTTTATGTTTTTTTCATTCTGCCTCCTTATTCCCAATGAGGTATTATTTGCATATCTAGCTAGTAAATGTTCATGGCAATCTTTGAGTTGTTCAAACTTAAAGAACCAGATTTTGACTGTGATTGGAAGAGTGGTATTTGAACTTTCATCAAAAATTCAGGGCTGGCAGTAGTATGCTTCAGACACCTTCTTGATGAATTTTTCTACATTTTTATTTATCTACTTGTTTATTTACCTACATACTTTTAAATACCTACTTGTACACTTACTAAAGCAGCTGCAATACTTTCTAAAACCTGAAGTTTTTTAATATTCATAGCCCAGGTGTTAGGTCTTAGAGCTAGGCAAAGCTGATTGAAGGTTACTACTTGCAAGTATAAATTCAAAATCCAACTAGCTGGATGGCTCAGTCATGATATTTTACCTCTGGATTTGTATATTTTCACTTAGTCACCAAAAGACATTTGTAGCAATACTTCAAAAATAGCTAGCCCTTAGGAATTCCCATATTTGTTTCAAATGCAGCATGTTTATGCAATAATTCAGCAGGTCCTCATTCATCAGCATTCCCTACTAGTTATTCATTACTTGCCTTTTTTCAAAGTTGATGCCATGTGGCTGATCAGACAAATTACTTGTATCAAGACTGAATAACAAATAAAGAAGGAAATTTACTAAAATACACAAATAGTCAGGAAATGTTTACAGAAAATAGTATGCATATAGAAGAATACTTTAAATGTGTCTGATTCTTTAGCTGTCATTAGGAGAATTGTCATTTGATTAATAACACGTTATTGCCATAGAGAGGCAAGTATATACATATATCACATGGGAACTCAAAAGTGAATATGTAAGTGTTTAAATACAGAGGAAAATTACCAAATCTTACAAAATTTGAAACTCAGCTAAGATGTCATTTGAACCTAAACTTATATTGTCATTCAAGGGCTTAAAAGGGGAAAAAAGATCTCATTACGGTAGATGTTTTCCACATGAAGCTTTTTAAACTGCAACAGAATATTAGAATTTGCACAATCTCAAGGTCATCAAAAATGACAAAAATTTTCAAATTAATTACAGAGGAAAATTTTGGTTATATGCATAATGACCTCTTCTCTAGTCAGATGAGATGTTAACATGCCTTATTATTAATAATATATGAATAATCGATCTAACTTAGTTTATTAATGGTTTGAAAAGTCTACTTCAATTTGCAGGCTGGTAAGGGCTGCAGAACATCAGATGTGGATGAACTGAAGATAGTTGAGATGAGACAGGTTAACGATAATTAGAGGTAGAGAAGCATGATTTCTGAAGATATAGCAAACTGAATTTGTTAATCTAGAGCACTAAAAGGAAACCAAATTGCTGACACATGTGACATTCCATGGAACAAAGGAAATAAACCCATCCCTATGTCCAAAAAGACAAGATCTGCAGCCTGGAAGATTTAGCTTGGCTGTGGTAGGAAAAGCTTTTGAAGATGAAGATATTTATATAGTGGAAGAACTGCACAGGGAACACAGTGATTACACACTATTTTTCATTTGAATCACATCCTGCTATATTTGTTCAACTAAAAGGTAAGTGGAGATGATAATGAAAATAAAACATAAATGTAGAAAACTAACATCTATTTAGAATCAAAATATTGGACTACAGAAATGATTCAAAGAAAAGTAAATAAGATCATTCTGAGAAAAGTCAGCCACATCCTTGGAAGAGCAGCTTGAGAGTGCTCTAACTTCTCAGGATTGTCTATACTCTTGCATACAAAACTGAGCCCTAGAATGAAGGCTATTGACTGGAAGGCAGTTCAGAAAGCATCTGCTGGAATTGTTAAGACTTTAATTGAAGTCAGTGATACTTGTGGATTGAGAAACAGAACAAACAGAAACCTGTCAATGGCCAAGGAATGCAATCTTTGAAGGAAATTCTTAGGATGGTTTGACTATGCTTGGGTAATAATAGATAGAACATCATTCCTTCACATGTCTGAGCGTCAGCATAAAGAGAAGATTTTCTGAGAGTTAGTTGGCTACTATTTGACTTGTATACTATGAGGATTTTTGTATTATATAAAATATTCTGTATTAATGATTTAAATCCTCCCCTATTACATTGAGAGTTTGAGTTGGGTATATTTAAGAGTCTCTCGCTAGGCTGAGATATGAGGCAGTCAAACGTTAGGATTCCCTTTAGACAGCATATTAAAAGATGATACTCTTTTTCAATACAATGGGAAAAAAAAAAAGATCAGTCATGTAAAAGAAATTATTTGAGATCAAAACTTGTCTAGATCATGAGTCATAATAAGGAAAGCACCTGATTTTCCTTTTACTTTGAAGTTTTTCTCAAAGTAACAATAACTGCAATATGAGCTGAGTACTCAGATAATAAATACAATTGAAACCAGGAAAAAGACAGTAAAAAAGTGCATTTATCATCCAGCAAAACCACTAGCAATTTAACAAGAGGATAGGTCTTCTTTCTCTTCCCATGTCTTAAAAAAACCAAAAATCCTAAACTGGTGAGTTCACCGAGCGTAAGTAAAAGAGGGACTAACTCTTTAGCTGTGTAGGATCTGCACAATTGCAGAGGAACAGTTTCAGAGAAAAGAATAAAGTCAGTCTCTGCAATCTGGACTGATACATATTTCTGCCATGGGTAGCAAAGACCTCTACAGAATATTTAGGCTAAGAAGCTGGTTCTTTTAGTGCCAGAATGGTTTGTCTTCTGCTCCCGCGGAAAAAAAGAAGAGTAAGAGCATACTATGTTGGACTGAAAACAGCTGATATTGAAGGATATGGTACCTAATTATCTGTTAAAAATGGAGTGTGTTGGTGTGAACGTATAATGAAACAAAGGCCCCTTTCCATAGAGATAGTATTAAGGACTATACTTAGACATAAGTATTTAAGGATTTTTCACTAGCAAATGCTTTCATTTTGTTGTTTATAAAGGCAAAGTAATGTTAGCATTTGAACTGGCCAGAAATATTTTGTTTAGTTAGAGGCAGCTTTATTTTTTTATGATAGATCCTACAAATTAATAACTTGAGATTTTGATAGATGTAGAATTGTGGGGGAGGACAAAAATGCAACCATATAAACCTCTAAGAAGGGGGTATCCACTACCTCAAGTAAGGATGAGCTTATAATGCTCTTTTTAGGAGTTATTCCATAGATAACTAGAGTTTGGCTTTAAGATTTAAATTAGTGTCCTGTAGCACATGAGTATGTCTTCTCCCTGCTCTTCTGTGAATTTTGTTCCAAGACTGCCATGTCATTATATTCTTTCAGGAACATGCTGAAGAATGGTGGCCATTTGGCTAAAGTCTACTCTTTCACATTCCTGTGCAGGCTAGCAGAACTGAAGGGTCGTGTGAGAAATGTATCTTGATGAAACTGGAAAGAACAATTTATTCTCTTTAATACAGCCATATATTTTTCCTGTGGAGTAATGGTGCTTCACACTTTTTCTATATATAAACTGTATGTTAAATGCACTGTCCAGCTTTAAATTAGGGAATACAGCTCCCTCATCTGTCCAACTCAGTGCATAAAAATATGTCAAATATTCAAAAGCCAAATAAGTTTATGCTCGGTAGTGTATCTTCTCTCTTTTAACCAAAGGTTTTGCCTGCTTTTAGACTTGTTTTTAATGTACACAGGTAGAATAATTTAATTTCTGTGATTCTTATTCGATATTCTCAATTTTTCTGCAAGATATTCATAATGATAGGGTTAAAGGTGAGCATCAGAGAAATCAGACTGGAGTGAGAGTTTCTTTGATGTGTTTCACAGTTTAAAAAATGAAGAAATTTGGCACACATGGTGCTTAACTTGTCCTGTTTTCTATATGTCCTCTGATTACATCTTATTTACTTTATTTTCTTTACTTCTACGTACTACCAGCTGAACTGATGAGCTTGGCAGCCTTGACTTTCTGTAGAGGAATTTCAGTGGAAATAACTGAAGTACAAACTTACATGTCAGTGTCATATAGCTTAGTCCTTGTCCTTCAGTATTCATCCACAGTACCCATTTAATTGTTTGGTATATAATTGAAAAGGGTCAACAATTGTCCTAAAAGGTATCTCCTGTGAAGATGTTCTGGTCTGTGAATTGCTGACTTGAATACATACCATCAAAATAATTTCATGGGCCAATAAAAGTAATTTTTGTTGTCATCTATGTTGCTACTGTAATATTTATGACTTTTTATTAGAAATAAAAATTACTTTAATAAGACTCTTTTGTTGGAATATAAATACTGAGAATGTCTGTTGCCAGACATTATTCCTTCTATTTTGTGCATTGTAAAATATGGCATACATATTTTCTATATTATATTTGTTCTTTTTTTATCCTACTGACTCTCAAATTTAACATGATTGTCTCAGCTTTTGTCAGTGCTGCTTCTGGGCAAATAGTCCTGTGAAAAATTTTAGCTATACGCTACTCAACGAAACCAAACCAGTAGGTAGCATCATACTAAAGCATGTAAATTTAATTTACTTACACAGCACTGACATCTAAAGAGAGAAAATTAATCTCATGTTTTATGATGCACTATAGCAATATCACAAGTGACTTCCATTCTGAAAAGCCAGCAAGATGTTTTGGTAGAGAAGTTGAGACTTTCTTAAACAATGAATAGAGGAGCCATGATCCAAACTGTTTGCATTGTTCATGTATCAGTACTATGTATTCTAAAGTTCTCCTCATGTCGAGTTGAAGTAGTACAGGAGAGGTAATGAGATGTATTGATATGCCGAATAATGACTTTTGGATGACCCAGTGTTCTCAAAACTGTTTACTCAGTTATCATCAGTTCTGTGATTTTTGAGTGCTGACAGTCCTTGCCGTCCTTGCCACTGTAAACACTCTTGCAATATAACTATGACTTAAATGTTAAGTGTCAGTTTGGCCCTTTGTGCTTCACCTGTGGGCAAATCAAAAGCAGAAACACCAGATTTTTCTCTTTGTTTAGATCAATAAAAAAATAAATCATCAGCTGCCTATACAGCTAGGGTGTGATGAATGATGACAGAATAATAAAAACAATCTCCCTTCCCTCTATTTCATCGATGAAGAAAAGGCCATTCAAAAGTCCAGGAACAGGGATAGGAAGTTAAGAGCAGGTGCTCTGACCTGAATATGATCTACATGGTTCTCTATAGTTTACAGTGATCAATCTAGTATGTTGATTGATGTTAATGTTTAACAGTTTTTTTCCATTGGGTAAACATAAGACTCACTCTGAGCTGGTAGTGGTTGTGTGGGTCTTTCTGTCTCAGGTCTTCTGGATTCAGTGAACCCTACATGTTATTTTCACTTCTTTCACTGAAGTGAAACTGTGTGGCTGCAACTTTGCAAAAACTTGCTGATGTTGTCCATGGGGTTTGTTTTGTGGAAAACACTTCTTTTCACCTTGTTTTTTCTTCATTCTTCCCTTACCCCAAAATAGTCTCAACAAGATCACAGAACATCTTGAAATGTGGGTATAAACATGCTGTGACCATTGGCCATCTGGGTGCTTTTGATCACAAATGTAGGAAAGCTGGGTTTTGTTTGTTGGTGGTTGGTTGGTTAGTTGTGTGGCTTTTTTTTTGTTTGTTTGTTGTTAGGTTGTTTTGTTTTGCTTTGCTTTTATGCTAGCCATTACCAATAGGTGTGTCTAAAATACGTGGAAAATGACTGATTGATGAAATTCAGAAATTTACAATTTGTATTAAACACTAAGAAGAAATTTAATTTCTTTTCAGGCTGTGGAGTCTAACAGGTCATTGCTGTTTCCAAGAGTGAAGTTCCCAAAAGCCTGTCATGTAATATGAGATAAAACATTAGATTATCTGAGCACATTATGTGACATGTTAGCATTTCACATTTAATTCATATGTACCTTAAGTTCCAACAGCAGAGTCCCCACTGCCCTGTGGGCCATACTAGCTGAATGAATGTGATTGATTATTCTAGTTATATTGAAAAAAGTACAGTTTCATGACATTTAACATAGGTGGAATGTTGGTGTGTGCCACTGAATAGTAAGTTTACATGTAGTTTGCTGAACCAGCATTTGGAGTAGCTTTCAAAAACTGTCATTGACTAGTAAGAATAAAATGTCAATTACTACATTCTTAATGCTTTCATAATGCAGAACTGGGGTGTAAAGAGGCATGCATATTTTATCCTTCTATTCTCTCACTCTGTTCTTTTAAATCCTAGTTACATGATAAATGTTCACGCTCTAGTTTGCATAAAACAAAGCTTGGTTTCAATCTTTTAGCCAATTGCAACATCTGCCCTACAAGGTTTTTCCATTTTGTATACAGGCTTCCCTGAAGATATAAATATGGTCTTCCTAATAAACACATTTCAAATGTCTCCAGAGAGAGAAGTTTCCATAGACGGATTAGGATGTGGCATTACGAGACTCACTAAAAATGTTTGATTTACCTTAGCATGAGAGAAGGAGCTCACCATGACTTTGATATAAGCCTAGCATCAAAAAGGAGTGTAAATAAGAGTAGAATGTGGTTCCTGATCTTTTCATAGTAATAGTGCCTTAAAACTAGAAATGCAAGAGATTCTCCTTAATGCAGTGAGGCATACTTGAGAGCAATGCTTCCATGGACCCAGGGAGTGGGTGCATAGACAAGCCATTCTGTCTCTTGGTATAACAAGGGGACATCCCGTCTTTTCAACTGAACTGATCCTTTATGATACTTACTATGGAAGTAAAATATGTGAAAGTAAACTGTAAAAAGTACTAGATCTCTTGTTTTTTAAAAATAAATGTACCCTTGGTAGTGCAGTCTGCTGTAGTGACAGGGCAAGTGTTAGGAAGCTCCTTAGAAGCTCAGTTAATCCATCTAAGACTCCTTACCACCTTTCGTTTAGAATGATAGAAATGGCTCAGTGCTTTGGATCTGCTTCACGCTTGACTCCTATGAATACTGGGCCACAGTCAAACTTCCTGACCCAGCCAAAGCCCTGTAAAAGCATCTGTGACCTGTTTGGTTTGCCAGTTACAGGGTGTGAATGGGAGGATGACTCTGATCTCCTATACACTGTAAGTTTTGCTGTAGGAAGCTGTTGTGTATTTTGTAAGTTTGGACAAGAAAGTATTAGAATAATAAATAAGAATAAATGACATAATGGTCTTTTATGGGGATAGTACAGTTTTGGGGCCATAAGACACCTAAATTTGGTAAGGTTTACAGGAGGCTTAAGATTTTTCGTTTATGATTATGTTACTTTTCTATATGCACTTTACACTTCTTTATTCATACTCTGTGCGTTTGAAATATGTCATATTTTTAGAGAACTTGCTGATATAGAGTCTAAAGTTAGAAATGTATCTCACTGAAAAGCAAGCTTTGATACCTAGCTAGAGATGCCATCGCTGATGTCATGCTCAAAAGAGGTGACTGGTGGTTGTGTATTCACAGATCCCAAAGCTGAGGCCACACATTGAATCTGGGAAGTGTTTTTGAGGTGTGTCGCCCAGGAGGCTTCATAACGTTAGTGTTCTCTAAAATTACATTTCCATAATTTAGAACAGATTCAGAACTGTTCTAAATTCAAGACAGTGACAGAGAATGTAATAGGGTCATAAAAACCATGGTCTCTCTCTATTTTATTTCTTTCTATACAGGTACATATGTTATTTACATATCAGCCATAGTTTGGTGCAAAGTCAATGTTTACTAGGTGAAACTACTGTTTGATAGTATTTGACCTGAATGCAAATGCTATGTCTAATTCCACTTTGCCATTGAATCCTAATCTAACTGAGATTTAGAAGAGTTATTCAGCCTACAAAGATTTATCTGAAAAGCAACTATTGGAAAGCCTGAACATGAAATTTATTTCATCAGGTCCCTGCAGTGTTATACTTTAATAACGTGGTCACTTAACTCAGGAGAAGAGTACTAATGGAAATTTGGTGCATTCACTACTAGTTCATTGGCTTACATCTCGTCAGTACGGTAATAGCACTTTTTCTGCATAATTTGGTGATTATTTGATAAACTATGTTAAAGATTTCTTTGTTCCTGAAGATCTGTTTCATCCAGGTCTTCAAATGCACTGAATGGATTTGAACTCAGTGTCATTTTCCATAAGAACTGTAAAATGTTTTTAAAGGAAATAGGTCAATGACCCCTTAGATTAAATATACTGATGCATACAAATACTAGTACTAATACTAATCTAATAATAATAATAAATCTTTTATGGTGTCGTATTTTTCTGGGCAGCAAGGCTGTGTGTATCCTAAGAACAAACTCTTCTCTTCGATGTAAGGCATTAGTAGAGCTGAATGCTTTCTGGCGATGCAGAGAGACAGGCTAGGATATTGTTTGTTACACAATTGAGAACATTTTGGCTACAGGAGCTCAAATTGCTGAAACTGATCCTGATGGTAAGGATATTCAATTATCTAAATTTTATCTTACTGTTTGTTGAGAAGAAATGTCAAAGGGTTGATGGAAATTTTGATGAGCAATTCATGTTAAAAATTTAACTGTGGAAGCATTTGCTGTTGAACTGAGTACTATTTAAATAAATTGGAACTAATTACATTTGAGGATGTATTTTATAAGTCCCAGCAAAGGCTGGTACTTAAAAGTCCATCTACTGTTGCCTTTCATTAGAGGTTAGGCATCTAATTTCTAGCTCAAGATATCAGAGACAATGAATGTCTAAAAAAATCCTGACTGAATATATGAGAACTTTTTGAACAATGTTGGTCTCACTAGAGAAGGTCTCACCAATATTCAGTTGAAAATATTCATCTTTATTTTGGGCCTTCCTGGTAAGCAGAGCCAGCTATCAGAGCCAGTCCAAATATGCATAATGAAAATTTGTACATTGTCCAGAGTATCAGTTTTCCTGTATGCCAAGTTTTGATGCAGTATTAGCATTCTTCCTACAAACAGCTCTCTCATGACATGCTGGACAAACTTTCAAAAATCAGTGAAAGTGTTACTACTTTTTATGTTGTGAAAAAATGGAACACTAAAAGCTACTCCTCCTATTATAATGAAGTAACATAGGGTGACAATGGATTCTGACATTTTTACATGAGTTTGTCACAGATAGGAGTCATCAACTGAAAGGAGAGCATGAATTAAAATACTCCTTGTCAGAGACATGAAAAGATTATTTGTTCACAATGAACTAAAAGTATAATGTGAGATTTCCATGCAGCTGTGAGTATCCAATTCAGCACATGAAATCTCTCTCATCATCTTCCTTAAAGCACAGTGTTCCAAGCTCATCAAAATGAGGGACATTTTAGCATTATTCATGCAAACATACATTTTATGTTTGAAATAACTAATGCTAATTATAATAACAATCTAAGTAATGTCATTATAATAAGTGTAGTGATTTTTTTTTTTAATTTGGTCTGTTATTTAGGTCCTATATGTTTATCAAAGAGAAAACTAAAAAAAAAAAAAAAAAAAAGATGTGTTTCTTTATTCTGGATTCTTGCTTCTTGCAAAAGCTGACACAAATATTAGGTATTGTGGATCTAGGAATGCTGTCTTGATAATTGAGGAATGAAACAAGTTTGGTGACAGAATCTAATTTATAAATGCTGAATTTTAGAAAGAAAGCATTAAAATTTACAGCATGCTGTTGTATACAGTCCATTTCTCTTTTCAAAGGCCAAGTATTTTCTAAAATTCAGTTTCACCAAATAGATTGCCATTTACTTTACCAATATACATGCACAATATTCATATTTAAGCACGTCCTATTGGTAGGTATTGCAAGCTGGGCCCGAGACTAGCCCGCAGAGCCGTGCACATTTATCATCTGCCAGAGCTGCAGCGCGTCCGGCGCCGTTCACCTCAGCGGGCTGGATCAGCGCAGATCCCGGAGCGCGTTGTCCAAAAGGGGATGAAGCGTGCGAGGAGCCCCGCGGGCGGCGCGGGGGAGGATGCTGGGCCGTGCCGTGCCGGGGAGCTCGCTCAGGGCTGCCGGGTTGCTACAGCAACCGAGGCTTTGTTTGTACATAGCGGGAGCAGCTGCCTCCCTCCCTCCTTCCCTCCCTCCCTCCCGCCCGGCTCGGCGGCGGCAGGGCAGGGCCGGCCGCTCCCTCCGCCGCGGGGCTGCTGCGGCCGCCGCGCCGCCTTCGCCGCGTCCTTTGCATGGGAGGTTAGACCGTAAGGACGTGAATGGTGCTTGGAGAGATCAAGCCCTACTGAAAGAAAAGGCTGCCATCTGAAACAGTAGCACTCTCTCTGGTGTTTTGCTATCTGAGTATTTGTCTTTTGTGTCAGTCATGTGTTTGGGTCTTTGTGAACCAGAAGGTTTGGGTTAGCGGCCCTCTGATTTCAAGGCAGAAGAATGTAACTAGAACTGATGCTTGAGGATCAGTAGTATTACAGGTTAACAGCAGAATATAATAGGAACTTTCCTCATTCTATAAATATCTTTGAAGATAGTGTCCTTAATTCAGTCCTTTTTGCCCTACCATTCACATAATTTAAGAACAGATAAATAGGAAGCAAAAACCACTAATATTTGTCCATGAAAGATGAATATTCATCACATTTATATTAGTGTAGGCCTTGGAGAGCTGTTCTTCAAAGCTGATTTGCAGATGGTCATCACAAAGCTGAGTGCCCTTTCATAGCACTCAAACCTGTATCAGTGGCCAGAACATTCTTTTCAGAAATGTGACTAGATAAACATAGATTAGAAGGATGAAAGAAACTCACAGCAAATTAGTTCTCAGACAACACTGTCTTTTTCATGTAACAGTTGTTGTATGTCAAACCCAGTAGGGCTAGCTCAGCAGCCCTCAGAGGGCTGACAGTAATTGAATAACCAGATTGAAAATTTGTTGACTATTTGCATGCACAACATTTGCATGTACAGAATTTGCACAATATTTGCATGTACTGAATTTGCACAACAAGAGTTTCCCTAGAGACATAACCTCCATGTGACCTTCACATATTTTTACCTTTTCTTCACTGTATGAAGCACCAAAAAAAGGAGAAATTTTGTTGATTCTTTTCAGTTTCAAGAGCTGGAGACAGCAATGGGAAATTTTGAGGATGTGACACCAAGAGAAATACAGATTATGAATGCTTCCGTAAATAAAAGGCTTTCAAAACAATGGTAATTCAGCAGTAAATGGAAAGCCTAACTGATAACTCTTGGGATTTTTATAATTTTCAAAAAGACTAAACCAGAATGTTCCTGGTTATGATTTCATTACAATTATGTATGGAGACAATAGTGTACTTCTCTACTGAAGTGATACTGTTCCAGATATAAAAATGCTCGAGATCTTACAAATATGAAGATAACAGCACAGCAAAAGATGATAATTTAGCTGACGTTTCACTTGAAAATCCCAACTTTTATGACTAACACATTGACTCAGATGCCTAGTCTACTCACAAATGAGATCATTTGAGCCTTAAATTCTAGCCAGCTAAGACTGGCTGAGAAAGACACTTAAAATGTATTGAGGATCTCATAGTGAACTGTGTCTCAAGAGGAGGAATTGAGACTGTGAAAGTTAAAACTTATAAGTTACCACTCAGATGTATCTGGCTTCTGTCTTGCTCTCAGCTCTTTGATGGTGCTTGCTGCCATTGAGATTACTGGTTTCCCTGAACCTGACTGACCAATCTTTTTGGTTTTTTTTGCATAGAGGATGCCGGACTTCAATAGTGCAAGATTTATATCTATTTACTCTCACAAGAAGTAAAATATTAAATGTTGAAAATGGTCTGATTATACTCACTTCACTTGTTTCATCAACCTGCTCTTACCATATTTGCGATATACCTCCTACAGTGATTTTCTAAAGATATGAGTGAATAGCTGATGACAACATATCTAAAGGTGACACTGTCCCTAACTTTTGGTTCTGTTAAAAGTCCTTTAAGTATAAGGATGATATAGCAGGGGTTTTGTGTCAATAGTGGTGCTTTATCTATGAGACTAGAAACCCTGGTCAACTAATCTGGGCAGAAAGTGGATAGTATCAACAGGCTTGTAATTTTACGTGTACAAGAATTTGCTCCTAAGAGACAATCTTTTCCTATAAACATTTAGAGTGAAATATTAATGATATTTTTAGTAATATAACAGCCGTGCCTAAAGAAAGCAACAGTGAACAGTCAATCAGGAGAAGATTGGTTTGAAGAATAAAGGCTGTCTTTTCCTGCAGATGTTCTACGGGATTGAAATTATTTCCCTGTTATTCTTCTTTTATTTTAATTATTACTATATTTGGCTTCATGTTTTAGAAATTTACATTTAAAATTTGTTGACTGTGTCCTGGATGTTGAAAACCAGATAGGAAAAAAAACCGACTATTTCATTTAAAACCAGAGAAAATGCATTCTTCATTAGAAGTTCAGCCTCAGGACATAAACTACAATGAGGTTTCAGATTAATATTACCTCATTATTTTTAGCAAAGGTATCATAGAACAGCTCCATCTATGATCTGCAATATTCTAAATTATTAAAACCCAACAACAAGTACTATAGTAAATGAACAAAGTTCACATCATCATCCATTATTCTTTAGTTTTAATCACACAGGTGAAACTCATTACCCTGTGAAGGGAAACACAAAACTTGCTTCAGTGGTGTACAACTGAAATGGAACTTAATCTGTACATTAGTGGTGGCTTCTCTGAGCCATCATCCTACATCAAACTGAACTTGAAATAATTTGTTAGTTCATGGTATTCTGTAATTCCTGGGCAGGGTTGGGGGGACAGATTATTTTAGTCAGTTCCAGTGAGAATAACTAAATTCTGCATTAGAAGCTGTAGTTAGGGTTTGCTTTACACTGGAGGAGAAGCTCCTTTAATGAAATATGGATTCTGATGTTCAGCCTTGTTTTTAAACCCCATTCCCTGTATTAATTATTAATTAGCCATACTGAAGTGGACGCAGTTATATTTAGATTGCAGCTGCCAGTAACCAAATTTCAAGTGGTCTTCTGTTTTCATATTTTTGTAGGATAAAATGCTGAACTCGGAGGGGTAAAAAAAAAACGTAAAAAAACCCCACCCCACATAAAGTTAATTATCATACTGAAATATTAAAGCAGAAAACAGGTACAGTGAGTGTCTGAATCCCTCTTCACCTCTGAGAGAGAAGTGATAAGAAAACCAGGAGATCTCAAGATCTCAACTCTCTAATGGGGAAAGGGGAAACAAAGAAAAAAAAAAAAAACAACAAACCACTGCTCTTAGGAAGAGAAAAGAATCGTCATCATGAGTAAGAATAGTAAAGGGATTCCCTCGCTGCTCAGGGAGGGGACAGAAGGGGAAGGGAATTCCCTCTCTCCATTGGGAAAGAACAGAAGGGAAGGGAATTCCCTTTGTTGCATTTATGCTTTGAGCTCTAATTAATCTTGAATGTTTTGTACTCCTGCTAACATCAAAGCATTCTGTACATCAGGCAAAACTTGCTTTCCTTGAGCTGAAGAAAGTCAGTCTTGAAAATCTCATGGAACGTATGGATTTATGTCATTGCTGTAATGTGGCCAGATGCAGTCCATAACTTTTAAATACAATCTGAAAGGGATCTTGGTTGCTTTAGCCTCAGGCTTGGAGAGATTTCGGTTACAGCTTAAGATTTGTTTTTCTATGATTTAATTGTCGCTTCAGTTAAAGGGCAAGCAGCAGAGGTGCCAGCAGAGCAGCAAAAAGCGCCAGGAGCAACATATGGGACTGAAATTCCTTATAAAGTAAGGATCCCATGAACACAGTTGCCTGCAGGGGGAAGGTTGCATAAACAAATATTTAACAAGGAAAAACAGTGAGGTGTTTGCAGTAATCATACAAATACCCAAAAATAGATAACGAAGACATATAATGCCCACAATTTCCCTGGCGTGCATCAGTCCATGTGCACATGCTTGAAATAGTGTTGATAATGCCTCTGTTGTAAAGAGGTTTTGAGCTTTGTAATTCCAGTTTAGGATGAGGAGGGGGCAGTGCTGGCTGCTGTGGCCTTCTAGAAATCCACCTGGCATCCCCACTTCTAAGCAAGGTTAGCTCTGACTAATTTTCTGAATGGTTTGATGACTGGAAAAACTAGCAACCGATCAGATGCCATTGTGATCATGTCGCAAGGGAAAGGTTACAATGTTCAAAGACCGTTTTATACATATTTCATTGGTTAAAAGGTTGAATTTCTTATCCTGAAGGAACATCAGGACTTGGTTATTTCTCTTGCCTTTATCTCCTTACTGTATGTGCAAAGGTAATGCTAATTAATGCCTGGATGGAAAAATCAGATAGTGTATCACCACAGAGAAAAGAAAACTTGCATTGGTAATTTCTCAAATTTCTGCCCAATTTTGATTTAATCAATCACCAATTGATATGGGACTTGTTATGGTGAGCTGAGGATACAAGCAATTTCAGATGTATATAATTTGCTGTACAGTTCCCAGAAGATAGAGGTGTTATCTCCACCCACAATGGGCAATATCTTAAATAACACTTAGCATAGGCAGAAGAGTTTGTTTTACACAGCTGGCTGCAACTAGGCTGTGGTTCTAGCGATCCTTATAGTAGGACAGTAGGAGGTGGAGACTAAGTGCTTTGAAAAAACAAGCTTCTAGTATAGATAGGTACATGTGAACAATATAAATGTTTTGACCTATTTTAATTTGTTTCACTTGTGTTTGAAGAAATGTGGGGAACCCACCTGTCCACATTGCCTTTCCTCAAAGTGAAGACTTGAGATAAATATATCACCCAAGTATATCACCCTTCTATAAGTTATCAAAGTGCTTTTTTTTTTTTTTTCTCTCCTGATTCTGCCTGCAGAGCAACCTCTGTCTGAAAAGCTGTTCCCAGGGTAAATAAGGAAATGCATGAAAAAAATCTGGGGGAGTTACCAAGTCTGATGTTATCTTTATGTGTCGCTATGTTTTAAGGCGCTGAAGTTGTAGAGAAGAAAGCACTTGAAAATTAAATTGTAACATTGTTTTTCTTCTCTTGACATATAACACACATAGTTCTGTTTGGGGATTTTTACATGGCAATTTGCTGGGTGTTTACACCTGATCCTAGTTGTAGAGTGTGACAAGATCACTGAAAGGACTCTTTTTTTTGTAATTTATCAATCATATAAGAGCTTTCAAGAGTTTCATTAAACATTTACAAGTGCTGCAGCAATTGCCTGAATTAAATTTATTTTTACGCAAGGAAGTATATTTCACTGCCGTGTGTGTAAAACAAACTAGTGGCCCGTTGAAAAGATCATATCTTACATATTTTAAACAGTACTCCTCCTACTCTCCTAACTTCCACTTGGCTCAAAACAAATGTAAAAAATTGCGCTAAAACAGGGAAATAGCTGACAGTGTCACAGCAGGTTCAGGGACGAATAGATGGGTGAGGAAAAGGGAAAATAACCTCTGTGACCAAAAGTAACATTTACTAATGCTGAAGTTGGGGATAAGTAAATATTCAAAAATTTTCTAAATGTCACCAAAGTGATCCTTACTAGGTAATTTAACCATTAATATGATCGGTCAAGAACTTAAGTTTTGAAATTAAGGCAAGATAATATTGAGACCATGGGAGGAATACCTATAATCCTGCTAGGGAGAAATGGGTGATAGGGAAAAAAGAAACAGTAATACTGGAGCAAAAAACATATAGAGGAAATTTTAGGAAGAGCAACACAGTTTCAAAGTGCAATGTATGCACCTTTGACAGGAAAGCAATGACAGGCAGAGGAATAGCTCTTCTGCCACTTCATTTATGGAAAGCCACTTCCTGTGAAGTAGTTGGGAAGATCTGAAAGGTGAAGTTTGCTGCACGTAGATACCAAAAAGCTGTTTGCAAGGAAACAGTATGGCACAACAGCCTGGAACCAATCTTCTCACGCCCACCCTAAAGTGCTATTTACAAGCAATTCACCCACTGCAATATGGTTATTTGAATGCAACAGAGGACATGGGAAATGTGTATTTTGCTAGAGAAAAGTGACACTGCCAGGTCCCATTAAAAATCTGTTAATGGTACAGAAGGCAGGTCAGAGCAGACCTCTGAATTTGAGTGAAAATAGTCCAAACTCTGAGAACAATCCAGCTGGCTGGCCCAACATTGTTCCAAGAAGTTGTAGCAACCATTGGTGCTGGCACAGCTCAAATCATTCATTAACACTTGTGGTATCTCAGCTGACCGTATCATAGACCAAGTTCTTGGTAAGCTGGACTGTGACACAAGACAGCTGTTACTCACGATAAAGGTGGTAGGTACATGGGCTGAATTCGTCAGTGTTAAACTATATATTATGGGGAAAGGCAAACTGTCTCATGGAATAATGCACAGATGAGAGGAGAAAACATGGCAAACACAGTTTATGATTCCCAAAATTCATCAGCTGTTACTGAGAAAATGCATTTGCTTAACTTACTGTCCACTAACTTTTGGAAATAAAGTTAGATTTTGCATTCCTGAGTTTCACTGTGTTTAGACAGCCACAAATTGTGGCTCACCTCCCAGGGTCTCTGTCTTGAGCTGATTATTATTGATGCTGGTGCTCAAAAAGAAAATTATCACGCTTGTTCATTAAAATATTCTCAGTGACTCTAGCAAAGACCACAAGCTGTTATGCCAGTTGTTAAATGTAGAATTATTCACCCATTTTCCAATCATTGATTAAAACTCTATAACCAAGAGAAGAGAGAGGAAAAACAGAGAGAGTAAATTTTTGAAAGCACACAGATTTAAGGACTTCACATTGCTAGAAAGAGAAGTTTTATGCGTGCAAAGCTACTGCTGGATAATCAGGGAATATCATTAATACTTGGTTAAGGGAGTTAATACCATTAATACTTTGTTAAGGGAGATACTCTTTGAGAGTAAGAATACTTTGACTATATTTTTCCATCTGGTTACGGGCAGTCAGACAATACAAAAAAGTCAGGGTAATATAAAAAATTAACTGAGATTCTTGGATGGCAGGTATCAAGCAGTTTAATACATGTGCTACAGTTACTACTCTTTATGCTTCTGGATGCTTTTACAGAGTTTGTCCTGAGGCCCTTTCCACATGAGTTCAAACATGCTAAAAGGTGTCAGACTTTTCCTCCAATTTTGTCTGTGCAACTCCACCATCACACAGAGGGCTGAGGAGCTGAACAATGTACTACTGTTACACCTCCCACAATTTTTGCATTTTTCTTTGATTTTAAGAGCCAACCTCCCAAAATATCAGGAAAATAGAAATATGCTTTATTTCTAATTTCTTCTTAGCTAATCCTTGAGCTTGGCTATGCCCAACAATATCCTGAAGCAAAAGCTGAGAAAAGCATTCCTGTACTACAGAAACCATGTTCCTTGACACAGACATAAAAGATTTGTAAGAATCATTTAGATACCTCTTAAATACCCAGGCACAGAAATACTGGCAACATTGCCACATTATGAAACATACAGTTAGGTAGTAATCTGCTTTTCATATGATTTTTTATGTGGCACAGAAACAGTAATCCGCTGGCTGTAACAGAGTATTTGGTGTCTGTTGTGTTTGATGTTGCATAATGTGAAAGGGAAAATATAAATGATCAGAATACGGCCAAGATTAAGGTGTGTGAGAATAATGTTTCAGAGCCTAGACCTCAATAAGAATGAAAATGAACTGGTGTAGTTAAGCTGGCAAATGAGGACAAACATGGTTAAAAGAAAGTTTTATGTATAATTTGACTAAATTAAATACTGCTTGAGAGCTAGAGGAATAATTTTTAAAAAATAAATTACTTAAAGAATATTCTCTTATTCCCTGACTCAAGTGTTTTTGGTCCTTTCCAAATGGATTAATGAAGACTGCCAGGGAGAAATAGAAATTGCCATTAAATTTTAATAGCGAAGGTTCACCCCCTTTATTTAGTCCACTTCAAGTGGGTTCATGGTAAACAATAAAAAAATTATAATAATTAATATAATTGTAGAGGGACAGGTTTTCATAGAAAGTTTGATACTGTAGCACATGGCAAGATTTTAGCCAAAGGTAAATTTCCTAGCTATGGAAATGTCTTTCTAATGTACCTTGGGATTAAAAAAAAAAAAAAATAAAAAAAAAAATTAGGAGCCCCAAAACTAAAAAACTAAAAAAACATTATCCAAAAGCAAGTTATACTTTAAAAAATATAAATAGAATCCACATATATTAATATGATTTTTATTCAAAGACTTTAAAAAGCCCCTTTATTATATTCCCTTCTTTTTAGTGCTGCTGCTGCTGCTGGTGGGACAGATGAGAAGTTATGTGGCAATATCCTTATGATGTGACAGAGAACCATCTGAACACGCCTGTCATGATACATCACTAATTCAGTAACATCAAATTTCTAACTTGCCACTTTTCCAGACATGATGTTTTATTTCAAATCAGTCTGCTTATTTGTTTTGGTTTTTGTTTTGATGTTGGGTTTTGTCGGTTTGCTGTTTTTTGTTTGGTTGGGGTTTTTTCCATTCCAGATACCTGACATTTTAAATAAGTTCTTAAAAAAAAAAAAAAAAAAATCAGTGTCATAAGTAACATCTGGATGGGGATTATCTGGCACTTCAGTCAGCAAGGAGAAGCAAAAAAAGTGACTAAGCAAATACCTGCTCTTTTAATCTTGTGTGCAACCTGCTGTTCAGGGCTGAATATCTCTACCCCATTTCCCCATGTCATTATAATTCACCATCAGCCATCTTTAACTTATCCTGTGCTGCACGCCAGTAATGGCAGCTGATAGCAGGTCTGTCTGGGACTCCAGTTGTGTTCAATTGCTTTGCTGCATTTTGTTTTACTAATGGATTTCTTTCCTGCTAAATTTATCTGTGGCTTTAAATGGGGAAGTTCCACAGAAACTGTGTATTGAAAAGGCTTTTACTGTGGTTTTGCTTGCTGGTCAGTAATCTGTGCATTCCCTGAAACAGATCCTCACCAGTGCCTTCCTCTCTGGCTGTTTTTTTCAGATAGACTCAATTTCATATCTGAGTTTCCTCATTGTATTTATTTTACTTTTGATACTTAAAATTATCTAAAGTTAAACAGAACACAAATTAGGAGAACAGAATCACATTTGAAGTCATAACATTGCAGAAAACTGTATTTTACTTGCACATTCCCATTAAAGTCAAGGACACTACACAAGCAGAAGACAGTTCAGAACAGGCTTTGATCCGTAACTACTGCTATTGTGCAAGGGGATCTACAACTTTTTTTAGCTGCTTGGTATAAGAACACAGACACTTGCTTCAGTGGGAGATATCTGGTTCATTAAACTTAACAATTAGCCTCAAGAAAATCTATACATTGGATTAGTTAAATCATCTTTTCCAGATACAGAAGTGCTCATTAATTAGTAGCAGGAATAATTTGAGCTTTACTGAAATATCAATCAGGATTAAATGTGTTATGTAATTTATTCATTAGGCAACATGATTATGCTGCAGTTTAAAAAAAATAATTCTGTAACCGAGCAACATAAAGGAAAATATACAGCTATGCTTTATACAACAGCAAAAGAAATTATTTCAGATGATACAACTAGGAACCTATGCCATTAAAAGGGAAGGTTTTCCTACAATTTTGTTGAATTGAAGCTGTCTTGAATATTGGAGTATCTGAATGAATATATTTTCTTTCTTTATTTTCTTTCATATTTGCAGGGCTAAAAGATAACTATAGCAATTTATTTTCATTGTCCCACAAATCCCTGACTGGAAAGGAGAATTCTTTTATAAAAAGAGAATATGGGGAAAATATTTCAACAGTGCATTATACTGGAAACTTATACAAGGATACAAGTAATGACTGCTCTAGTTCAGGATCATTCACAACATCAGGAAAGTAAAGCAGCATAGGTACTGTAAGAGGGTCAGGTACATTTTGATCTTCACTAATAAGCAAAAGCAAATAGGGGAATTCCAAAGCAAAGCATCTCCTTCATTTTTCTAATCCTGAAGTTAAAAGCAAGGAAGAAACAAATCAGTTTCGGTTCTGATAAAACCTCTCCTGGCTTGTGTTTTTGATTTTTAAATACCACTCCAAGTTAGCTTAATATATACTTGCATGCAGTTTTTAATCCTAGTTCTAATTTGACTTAAACTGATGCACACATCTGGGACAATTTTAGTGAGGTGCTGCAAAGATACATTCAAATCAGAGAATTGCTGACTGAAAAAGAACAAAATACATACCCCTAGTTTTGGGGTTAGATTGCAGAATAATATTTTAAAATCCTTTCTACTATTTGTAATAAAGAGATCAGGACTTTACAGGCTTTGATTTGAGCTGCTAGAAAGTACTTTTGAGCTCTTGCCTAACAGCTTGAAAGGCATTAAGTTTTAGTCTCAGTTTATCCTGTCACAGTAAAAGGCCTAAGTGACTTCAATCTGTGCTGTAAGCGACTAATCCTTTTCATTAGGTCTCAGCTGCGTGCATGTTTCCACACCTAACAGAGTCTGGTATGAAACAGTTTTTCTAGGAAATTTGAAAGAATAAATGTGAATAGATTTCTTCAAAACAAGTAATTTCAATCACAGTTGTAGTTAATTAGTAAGGAACCAAACTTCTCTATCAGCGTGGGTTTTGCTGTCTGTTATTCCTCTGATCTTCCTGACTTCCTGCTGATATAACATCCTGAACACTTTGCATTTACAATCCTCATATCCAAAGACCTACTTAAAAAGTATCGATATGGATTAGCAAGAAAACAAAGACATTTAAGCCAGGAATTAAACTACGTGTTTTTGAGCCTGTGTACAAATGTGTTATACCCACAGACCTTTGAAGTACAGCTTTAGTCTTATGTCAGAGCTATATCAGAGACTGCTCTGACACTCAGAGCTGCCAGAAACATCCAGCTGTAACAACTCTTTACACCTCCCCTTTTGGCCAGCACTTTTTACATGCATGATACAAGGTGCTTATAGAGAATCTATCCAGTTGTGTTGTCCTAAGGGATCCTGTCAATTATAACAGCACTATAAGTGGCCTTATAGTTTTATTTTTACCAAATACATTGGAGGAGAAGGCTACTGCATTCATCTTTGTAGCAGGAATACTATCAAGCTGTTTGTTTTGGTATTATTTTATATATATATATAAAATTACAAAGAATTATTATATATATCACTTGAGCCAAAAATGTTTCTGAAGTTCAATATAAGAAGCTTTTAGATTAAATTTACATCATTTATTATTTTAAGCAAAAATAAATAGTAAATGCAGACTGAACCCAGAAACTATTTATGACTTTGCATTCATTTGGTGAAATTTTCTGTCAAAGAAAGTGGACGTAAATTTTAAAAGTACATTTTCTTGAGACAGCTTCAGGCTATGAAATTGTAAATTACACCATTGATGAGGCATTTTGTGGCTAGCAAGATTCCTCTTGACAACTTTCCCACCTTATAGCAGTAGTTTTGGATTTTTTTTTCTCGTTGACTTTATCTCTCTTTATCACTCACTATCTCTTTTCCCCAGCCCAACTGTGCTCTTTTGTTTGACTCACAGCTGCCTTCTTTCCTCTCCAGTTTTCAGTTCACCAAATAAAAGAACCACCAAAGTGTGGTTCACATAATTCTCACATTTGTTCATAATATGAGTGGTTCACACTGGTTCATTCCCAACCTGAGTGGTTAGCACTTAACTGGAATGCAGAAGTGCTATGGTATTTCTCTCTAATAATGCTGTATATATCAGCAAGCTTTTGTCTCTGGCTTCTGCTTCTGGGGCAGCTTTCAAAAAGGATGATGATGAGAGTTGCCAGTGGTAGCTTTTGATAGAAACTGCACTAATTTTGGCTGCTCCCTGTATGTTCAAACACTATGGTGAAATAAGCCATTATGGTATCTGTTCCCTCAGTCAAAATTTCATTACTCAGTTGTCTTCTCTTATTTTCATTTGGATGGTGGGATGCAGATCTAAATTGTACCTCTGGATTAAAGCAGCTGTTAGCAGTCATAACAATCTCTGTAGAATTCAAACCAGTCACCTTTAATACAAAGAGAGTACCACAGTTTAGCCACATGCTACAAGTGAAGTCCTAAGATAACATTTTGTGCCATACACATGAATATTTAGCTTTTGAAGGAGGGCTGCTACATTTTAAAAGAAGCATTAAATTAAATATTAGTAATGCAATTTCAATAAGATGATTAGCTTAATGGGTCTAGTCCTATTTCTGCAATAGGCTGGAAGAAATTGCTCAAGTGATGTAACAACTCTGTGCACTGTAATTTAGTATCTATTTATCTTGCTGTAGCAATACAACAAATATTTTTAAGAGAAATAAAAGTACTTAATGCAGTATATGTTAGTCTTTAAACTGTCTTTCTGTAATATTTAGAGCCTTGCTTATTTTTATATTTTATGATTATTTCTATGAAATGTCAATTACTTGTATCGCACTCCAACTATTTGTGCAACAACAGTAAGTATTTTGGTGCATAATTCAAAGTAGGGTGAATGCCTTTATGGTTGAGATCACAGTAGGTTTTTAAGCTTGCCAGAAAACCATTCAAGCCCCACACCAAGATTTGGACAGAAACCCAGAAGTGATACTGCAATGCAGTATTAGAGATAACACTGCATTTGATGTTCAGTCTTTAGGATGAAATGATAAGTTTGTTTTTGCTTCATCAACCTTGAGTAGTGGTTTTGTGGAAATGGTTCAAAATGATGCTTTTAAAAAAGAACATATAATAACCCTATTTCCTGGTCAGCTGTCATTTCTCCTCCTACTCAGTATTCAAAAATTCTCCGACAAGCTGTTAGTGAGCACACAGTGGTTGTTCTTTTACACATCCGATAGGTATGTCCCTATTTTGGGAAGTACTCAGAGATGAGGATAAATGTATCAGGTCACATTCTAGTTTTTCACTTCCAACACTCTCTCTGGGCTGTACAGGTTTTAGGAAAAAAATGTGCACTGAAGTGACTGTTCGAAGAGCTCTGGTGATCTGGGGCATGGCAGTAGAAGTCCTGCCATCTTTGAAATTGGTAAAACATGTAGCACTGTGTTGATAAATAGGAAAGCCTGTAATACCATCCACCAACTCTTGCATAAGGACACAAAGGATAAAGATTCTTGAATTTTCCATCTACTCATTTTACATGAGTGGAAGACTGGAAAATCAATTAACATATATATGGGTACCTAGTTAGATTTTGCCCTTGTCCCTAAAGTATCTGGATACTTCATATAGATCTTGTTCTTAATCTGCTGTCTGCTCAACTTCTACCACCTGCTTATTTGCCTAAGTATGGCATGGAATGCTTTCATTCAATGAAATAATTTAAGGCATAATGTATAGATAATAAAGTAGTTGTAGCTTTTGTAGGTATTTTGTTAGTGAAAAAATGTATTTCCTGAAATTTTCTGAAATTTTGTATTAGGAAGGACATGTACAAATATTGGCTGTTTTATGTTCTCCAAAAAATGACTGTTCTTGTAAAATTCTGATGAAAATCTTCTCTGTAGGAATATGTGCTCAATCTTTGGTTTCTGTATATAACCTTGAAATAAGTACTACTGCTGATCATGACTTAATTGTTGGTCTTGACCTCTTCTGGTTTGGTGCTCATTCATAAAGCTCTGCAATGACCAATTGATGACTTCAGTATTTATTAAAAGGTCAGAGATTTGTCCTGAGATGATGTTTCCCTTGTAGACTGACGTGTATTGTGCCTGGGAGCATAGAGTTCAGGGGCAGTGGCAGAAACACTGCTTTAAGGAATAAAAACTAGTTTTATAATGGGAATTGAATCCAGTTTCCCATGAAACTATGAAATATCCATTTACCCTGTGCTAGCCTGTATGTCTCTAAAATTAGGAAAATCTTGGTTTTTTCTGGCTGGATTAAAATGAAATGCAACTAAACAAATTACAAGAATAAGTGACAGGTTGGAGAGCAGAGCATTAAGCAGAGAGAGGGAACCAGAAAAGGTAGTAGGAAATTGGTCTGCTGTTTGCAGCAGGAAAAATACCTTTAGAAATATTAGGTATCAGTACCTTCATTTAGATAAACAGAAATTTAAAGTATGGCCTAGACATTGAGGAATTATAAAAACAGCATGGTGTTTCTGGTGAAATAAAGCAGACATTTCAGCTTTCTAAAATTTTCAAAAAGTAGTTATAATTTTTTAGAATTATTTAAAAACATAGTGATGGGTATGTAAATAATAATTTTTTGTTTGCCCCATTTATAAATATATTAAATGAAAGTACCATACATTTTTTTCTATATATATATATATATGTATTTATATTATTATTCTATATTATTCTATATTATTGTTTGAAGATATTACTGGATGCAGTATCTTATTGCTAAATTTTACAATTGCAGAAGATAGATCCTCTATGATAAGAAAAGCATCAGTAAGCTATTGAACAGATCAGAGTTATCACTTACCTAAATTTGTAGCTCAGACTATATTTTCACAAAAGTTCTTATATAGGGAAGAATGCAGGCCATTTTTTTAATACCAATTTGATTTCTATGCAATACAAAGGATAGTACAGGATCTTACAATAAGTATATTATAGACCTACTTCATAAGTATTTTTAATATTCCCCATAAGATATATTAAAATCATATGAAGATATTATATTATGAGTAAAAACTAAAGACAAAAAAAATGCAAATTTTATCTCTAATTATATATCAGCTTATAATTTACTAAATTTCAGAGAATCTGAGGCTAAACATTTTAGGTCAAAAGCTTTTTTACCAGTTTTCATCTCACAGAAAAGCTTCAATTGCTTTAGAGTGAAGATTTTAAGAATATAATGTAGATTGTAAGGAGAACTCACTTTCAACAACATTTCCAATTTCAAAAGTATTATAAATTTTAGACTTGAGACTTTTTAAGAATGTTTTGTTAAAGAAACTCTATGCCCCTGTTTTTTTGAGTACAGGATGTTTGGATCAGTGTTTGAGTTATTTATACTCCTCTTTGCACATTTCATAAAGATTTATTAATTGTTGATATTAATGAGACATACAATGGGACTAGTCACATTTTTTCTTTAATAGTTAATGAAATTAAAGTGATATTTTAATTATATATACGTCTGTCTTTTTTTCTCTATTGTTTGTTTGATTGTTTTTTTCCTGCCCAGAAGATCAAAGTTGAAGTAAAAGCTTTCATCCTAAATTTTTAAAATATTAGTCATATTCAATTCTTGTTTTGGCAGATTGAAGCCAAGTTTTTGGGCTTAGTAGATATTGCAACCTTCTCTGTGTGGTGCAATAATACTCACTTAAGCTCCCAAGCTTCCACAGAAAAATTGAACATTTGCAAAAATGACTGAGTTGAATCATGACCTGAGAAGTTATTAGGGTGGATCTTGAAAAAAATTATTTCTATTGTGTTTATTCCCCAGTTTGGCCAAGAACCAAGTTATTTCATGCACTCTTGTACAGTCATTTATGCAGGAGTATTCTTATTGTGCTTATATATTTCTTAGAGAACCTAATAAGCTTTCTTTCATTTTGGAGTGGCCTGTAATAAACATTTTCTCCAGAGGATCCTCACTCCTGAAGTCTGACCAGGGGTCCAATTCAAGGGGTACATCAAGCTTTCTGTTTGAGTTTTTCATTTTAATACAGAGACAAGCCAATTTGATGTAATATTGACTATATCTTTGATAGGTTGCTTTGATAGGCAACCAATTATATAATTATGAGTGATTACAACACCATAGTAAATATATCTGAAGCTATTTACTGTACTTCCCATAAACTGTATTCAAGTTAAAAATCAACATTGCTACCAAAACCAATGAATATTCCGTGCTAGATTTTGCTAGCTGCTTTGAAGAAAACAGTTGTGGAGTTTGTAATTTGTCTCTTCTGTGTTTCACCATTCTCTGATATTTATTTTAGAGGTAACATGAACCATAAGTGCAAATAAGCATAAGTGGAAACAATGAAAAAGATATCAATAGTACTTTTATATTATATATATATATATATATATATACATTTATATTATTATTCTATATTATTCTATATTATTGTTTGAAGATATTACTGGATGCAGTATCTTATTGCTAAATTTTACAATTGCAGAAGATAGATCTCTATGATAAGAAAAGCATCAGTAAGCTATTGAACAGATCAGAGTTATCACTTACCTAAATTTGTAGCTCAGACTATATTTTCACAAAAGTTCTTATATAGGGAAGAATGCAGGCCATTTTTTTAATACCAATAATAATAAAAATCATCACAAAGAGCTAAATCAGTAAAATTTACTTGAAAATCTGAAGGCAAGGATATCTAATAAATTGAAAATATTTACAGGGTTAAAACTGTGGGCACTCTTGTAAAGAAAGACAGTGTGATCCTTGGTAACTGGCAAAGATAACCACAGAACTGAGGAAACAGCTACTTGCTAGGTGTGCTCATCCCATTCATGTCCAGTGTGTGACTATACCAGATGCTTCACTTGAGCTGAATGATAATTTCAATAGAAGAAAAAATGTAATTCTAGGTACTCTTGAGAATTCACATTTCCCTTCTTCTCCCCACTCATAGTTATAGTAATGTTAAAGGTGAAATGAGCTTTATGCATGGAACTAACTGGAAAATTCTTTGTCATGCATGCAAGTCTTTTGCATGCTTTTCTCTCCTTTGCTTAGACTTCTCAATGACTCCAGGACTGTAGCCCTAAGAGCCTAAAGTTTATCAAAATAGTTTTGATTTGACCATCACTGATTGAAGGCTGTTACACTTGGAAAAACTAAAACAGATTTTAACTTGATTCAATCCTAGCAAAATTTTCCTTTCTGCACTGCTGTTACATCATAACATTATCAATTTGCTGAAAGTATTGGTAGCACAGAACAAACAGACTTAAAAACCTTTCATTTTAGTTTTGGGGTTTTTTATTTTTTTTTGCTTGTTTGCTTTTTTGTTTAGTAATTTTTTTTCGTCTGCAATATGTAGATGATATGTCCATGACAGGTAATAATGAACTTTCATTACTATTCTTCAATCCATTTTGGAAAGTTTCCTTTACAGATAACACCTCAGAGGTAGAATGTTAACTTTGATTGCTGATCTTAGTTCAACATCACAGTTCTGGTGTTTTATTCCTGTGAAATGTAAAACAATATGAAGCTCCCACAAAGATATGTATGAAGGTTTCTATACCCCCTAAAATACCGAAATGAAAGCTGAATTTACCATTGCAGGATTTGGAAAAGGCATTTTGAGGTGATGAAAGGTACCTCTTTAGGCAGAGGTTCTGCTTACCCTTTTTGTTGCACTTCAGAAAGGCTGGTTAGGTAGACTTAATGGAACTGTCAATCCTGTACTCAAAAAAGGTTTCTGTTTAGCATTAAAACTTTAAAATAAGGCCCTATTTTCCCCAGCAAATAGACCTGGGCTGAGTGGTTCAACTCACTGCCCTGATCTCTAAAATTTCTTATTATCATCCTCGGTATACCAGGATAAAAAATGTTACTTCAAAGAACAAATTTGCCATAACTCTAAAGATTAGGGCTGAAGTTAGTGGGAAAATATTTCAGTTTTAAAATACCTGCATGTTATTTTGCTCTCACAATTGCTTGCAAACTGTACATTATAATATATTGTGTATCTAAAAAACAGTGGCTTGCTGATCATTAAAAGGGTGATGTGTTCAACTAAGTCACAAAAATTCATATATTTGTAAAGCCTTTATCAAATATGTAACTATTGAATAATTTCAAACATTTCAAATCCATATAAAAACATAAAAGGTTTTCAGTTATTCAAAAACCTTAGTTTACAATCTTTTGCTTTAGATAAAGACCATAAATAAACGTGTTGTAAACACAATTTTGAAAGTTATGTTGATCACGGGAATGTTTTTTTGTAATAACTGTGTGTGAAGAAAACTGTGTTTTTCTGCACAGCACAGTATCAGAAACAAGGCTAGAAAAGCCATCTTTTTGGCTCTTGCTCACATTCTGACTTTACTCAAGCCTTGTAGGGCCAAGTATCCTTAACTGTTCTTGACAAAAACAAGTCAACATTTGCAATCAGCTTGTCATGGGCAATCTGACAGGGAATATTTGGTCCAGTCCAAGAATGAGAAATGATTTGTATAATCTCATTCCTTTAAATGAAAAATAAGACACATGTCCCAGTACTATGCACACTAAATTAATCCTATGCAGAAATAAAGCACATACAAGCTGCTACCCTGAGCACTGTACTATATCTGTTGAATGCAGAAATGGGTGCAATTAAAACCTCAGTGTGCGAATCTCTCACTGACTACCTTAGATGTAGGAATGGCTTTGCATATGAACTGAAATAAAAACACAATTAAATAAGAAGTCATAAATTAAAAAATCCTTGCACAATACCATATTTAATGCATATGCTAGATGCCTTCTCTTCTGCATCATCAAATTAACTGATGTAGGAGCAACCGCCACTTCTAATGTAATGCCAGGAACTGCTGTTGTACACCCTCAAGATACTTTTATCTGTCACATGGGCAGAGAGCAAAAGGAAAGTTCCTTTTAGGCAGTCAATAAAGCAGGTTTTATCTATGAACTTTCAAACATCACATTAGGATGATTAAAAATAAAATCCAGCATGAAACAGAGAGATCTGTAAGTGTTAAATATGCATGCAATATGGAGAGAAATTATTTTAAAAATAAAATTAAAATATTGTCAGAGCTGTTTTAGTCAGTGGAAGTATATTTGATTAAGCTTATCAACATCTTCAAGCAGCAGTTGAACTCATCATTAATAATATCCATTAAATATGCTTTGTCATATTGTGCTTCTTTAACAGTCCTTGTCTACAGGTAAAGAACTGAGAGAAAATATGAAATGGGCTGCAAATTTGAATAGGCTGTCAGGCCCCCAGCTGGGGTGCCTTAAATCAGTAGGATTATGTCTCAGTTTTCTTTTTTAATATCCTCACATGGAATCACATCCCTAAATGATGGGTATTTGAAGAGGTACTGCTTAAACCCATGGGTCTGACATCACTGCAGTGGCACACAAGGTGCAGGATTCCCAATGCTCTGCCGCTGCGGTCTGTGTTAGGGGCCAGCTCCAGCAGGATGCTGAGTGCCATCGCTGCCAGCAGGCAGATGTGCTCAGCTCCTGTTGGGAGGTAGCACACTTCCATACTGATTGTGCTCCACAGGGTAGGGGAAGGGGAGTTGATAATTGTCCTAAAGGAAAAAACTGGCATTAACCCTTGAAGAAAACAGATTTCTATCTCCCCTAGTCACTAACCTGGAAGAAAGGGTATAGGACAAAGCTATAATTTTCAGAAGAAAATATTAAATTAGAAAGGGCAGAAGAGAAATGGAGAAGAAAATGTTGTCTTTTCCATGACCTGGCTAAGGAAATGTTAGCAATAAACTTTTTCTTTTGAGACGAGACAGTTTTTCAGTTATGTTACCTCACTACTGAAAGTCACTGAAAGAATTTGACAGTGTGAAAAATATTTCTCTCTTAGAAGATCTGATTTTTTCATATCTTTAGTGATGAAAATGAAGTGCTCAATAATGTGTACTAGGAATGCTCTGGTTAGTTGCCAGTGAAGTTGCATTTATCTTCTAGTGTAAGACAATTGATTAGCTGTTCTAAAACTTAGTAGTCCATCGCAACTTTCTTTAGCATTAAGTTGGTTTGGATAACTGTAATCCATAGCAAAATAAGCATTAGGTTTTTTTTTTTTTTTCTTCTAAACTCAAACACTTTTGTATGAAAAATCTACCAAAGAAAACCAGGCAGCTGCCTAACAGCAGGATTAATTGACCTCCACTACAGGAAAACACTGATTTCTTCATAATAAAAGGTGTAGCAACACAGAATTTATACCATGTAGCACATCAGTAATGATATTTGGAAAAGGTGTTCCATCCAAAAATATCTAGGTTGCAATTTCAACCTTCTTGTATGTGTAATATAAAATGATTTCCTAATACATGAATAAGAGTATCTAAGTTATGCAAAATTCAATGTCTAAAACCTGGCATCATACTAAACCATTGAAGAAAGAATAAGAGTAATACATAAAAGTAGCATAGATGCTACTTAGTATAATAAAAGAGATGTAAAATACCCATATATGGGTACTGAATTGAGAGGAAAAATAAAAGAAGTATGGTATCTAACTCATTAGTTGTTCAAACATTGCAGAAGGTATTGCCAAAATGCTCTCTCAAGCACCCTATCAGTCCATTCAAATACTCAGAAAAATTAACAAATGTATTCAAATACCAGTTGGCTCTACAGAGAACTCATGACTGAGCTCCAGTGGGGGGGAAAAAAAAAAAACCAAACCAAAAACAAACAAAAACCAGCAAAACACCCACAACAAAAACAGTATTTAAAAGAGGTGGGAGCAAGGACAGGCTATGAGAGAGAAATACCAAAACACTGCCCCAGGCATGCTGAGATGGTTTTGGAAAAGCAGAGCTAGATTTGAAACTCTTGGGATATAAAGGGCAACAAGAAGAGTTTGTGTTGCTAGTATGTTAGCAGTAAAAGAATGAACAAGTATAACTTGAATCTGCTAATGAGTGGGGAGAGTGATTTAATGACAGTGGATAAAGATAAAGTTGATTTTGTGACAGTGGATGCAGATTTAATTCCTCAGTCTGGGAAAGGTTTGAATCTTGAGGTTGTGAAAAAGGACTCAGTGATCTGTTGAGAAATTTGACTCTAGCCATGTCCAGGATAAAACATACTGGGTTGTATCAGCAGCAGCTTTGCCAGTAGATTGAGGAAAGCGATACTCCCCCTTTACTCAGTGCTCAGTTGACCACACCTGGAATAGTGAATCCAGCTTTGGAACCCTAATACAAGAGAAATTCTGATAAACTTGAATGAGGCTAGCAGGGGCCACCAAGATGGATGTGGACTTGGTGCACGTGTCCTTTGCAGAGTGGTTGAGGAAACTGTCCTTGGCTGTGAGCCTAGAGTAAAGAGAGCTCCAAGTAACTTAATAGAAGTCTTTCAATAGGCATAAGGAAATTACCAGGAGATCGAGGCAGGTCTTCTACTGAGATGCATGGCAAAAGACAGACGATGCTTTAAATTGGTATAAAGGAAAACCAGTTTCAATGTGATGGTACTAGAACAGGTTGCCCAGAGAGGCTCCATCCTGGAATCCAACTGGACAAGTCCTAAGCAACCTACTCTGAATTCTGTGTTGCTCTTGCTTTTGGCAGAAGACTGGACTGCATGACCTCCCAATTTTCCTCCTGACCCAAATGCTCCTGGATTCTATGAAAATACGATGGTTATAAAAGATCAATCTAAGAAAAGGATTCTTTGCCATACTGGAATGGTAAAATGCTATATTTTGGAGTATGTACCATGCTAACAGAATGCTTTCTGAAAGCAAATACATCTGAGTGATTGCTATTTAATGATTCCCATGTGAAACATAGCATTACTTGTTATATAGGTTGTGCCAGTTTCTAAAAAAAAAGAAACAAAGGGTGAAGTCCAAGAGAGGAATAAGTTACAATCTGAACTAGGTTATGAGGATATCCCTGGTTAACAATAAATTTTAGAGATATGTTAGTTGAATCTAATCAGATATATTACATCCTGTGAAAATCTCTTTTTTTTTCCCCATTGGTAACTTCATGTAGACCTCACAAGTATTCAGGATCATGAAGATCAGAATCCATTATGGGCACTTAAAAAGCTAAATCAAGCTAAAATCTGATGAAATTTCAGTTCTTTAGAAGTTTGAAAAGCGAGTTTTTTTTTGTTTTGATGAGGAAATAAAGTGCCATTTGTTGCATAATACATGGAGCGCCAGTTAAACACAAATAATACTCAGTTAAGTTTTGCTTTTTTAAAAATATTGATGCACAGGCTCTTTATGACTGATTAGTGGTAGCACCTGAATAAGTGCTACAAGTATCACAACAAATTTCAATGTGAGACTGGCAAATGATAATTTTTTTCTGTTGGAAAAAAGCATGAGTTTAGCAGCCACTGAACTTTCTTAATCAAGCCTCCTGTATTTTTCTATGTCATTTATTTGGCAGTTCTATTTTCTATATCAAATTTGGAAAGGCTGAGGGCTGAAGCTGACAAAGGAGTTGATTCCACCTTTGTGTTCTTTTTGTGTTCTTTTAATCTTATGTCAAGAGAAGGAAACAGTTTGGACACTTTTTCCCCAGCTGCCTCTAACCCCATTCTGGCACTTGAGGGTCATGTCTGACCTCTGTAAGACAAGAAGTTGTTTCTCTGAAAATTATTGTGTATTATGACAGGAGAGAGACACTGCATTACCTAGAGTGTTGTCCTGGACCTGACCTGTGGTCTGAGGTGCTCATATCACAATAATCGCTATTAAGTACAATTCCTATTAAAGGTAGTTTGACAGAACTATCCCCTGTAATATAATTTTCTATTCTCACTCTGTTACCCATTTTTTAGACTTGATCATGTTGGGGATTTTTTGTGGCATTTATACATATATGTACACTGGGAAATGTGTGCTGCATTGGAAAAGAGAAGAGGATAGTATGAAAATGCAATAGAGAAGGATGTTTTGGAACTGTGAGCTTTTCCAGAATAATACATCTTTGGAGATAAAAGACTCACTGCATTAGTCAATCAGCTCATTAGGAGCCCCTCTAATTTGCCGTTCAGTTCAAACTTCCTGTGATTTGAATGTATTTAATAAGAAAAGTGCTATATTAGCAAAAGTGTTGTGAACTATAGAATACCAGTTTGCATTCTGTGATGGGGTAGGAATTAATTTTGGCAGCTCCTCAAAATGGTTCTTAAACCTTTTGAGAAGGAGAAATACACTTCCATAATATATATTATAATATATACATATAATTGGAAATCAATTCCTGATTTTTAACTCAAATTTTTAATTTGATTTTACATGCAAAACTTCAGGTCAGTAATTTTTCTTGTAGTAATTCAACCTCAGTGTACTCTTCATAGCTATGATAACTTAGTTAAATCTGATATTTTAGTGCCTGTGGCATCTACAGGGCAACAGCCTCACCCCCCAACATTTAAAAAATCTACTTTCCAGGTAATAATTGAGATTAAATGTATAGACTTGCTTCTCCATCATTTAAAAAAAAAAAAAGTTGGCATCTTTCTTCAGATATTCCTCAGAAAGTGGAAATAAAATCCTTTTTTTTTTATTTACAGAAAAATTATTCCAAGGTGAAAAGGGATTAAGAATAAAGTATTATTTAAAAGGGAAGCAATTCAATCAATTCCCATGAAGCAGGGACAAATGCTCTTGCACATTTAAATGTTAAAGAGATTATGTTTGAAATTCAAGCAGCCACACACAATACATTTGTCTGGCTAATAATTATGTTTTGCATATGTCGAGGTCTGCAGAGACAACAATGCTACTGGTAATTCTGCTACTGCAGGATCTGCTTTTTATACAAATGAGGTCAAAAGACAATAAAAAATGAAAGTAAATAAATCTGCATGGTAGCCTTGTCTACCCATCAGCTAGGAAGAAGAGTGGTCTGTGAACCATGCATTCCTTCCTCTTTTCCGCGCTTTAAATAACCGTGAGCACAGGAGGGGGAAGCCACCCACACCCAGCTCCCAATCTACAAACATCACAAAATCAGACACTAATTCTGCTTGTAGCTGCAGCAGAAGTGAGTAGTTTTTAATTAACTTTTTAGGCATTTGGGAGCAGGTCCTTAGATCCTACTCCTAATCCTGACACGAGAAGAGATTTGCAAGTTTTAGGATAAAGAAGAACAAGGTTTTATTACAGTTTTGTGGTCATCCACAAAGAGTACTCAAACTGTTCTTTATCTCAAAATCTACAAAAATTTTCTTTAAAACTCTGTGGCTAAAACACTACATATGCTTCTGTGCATTAGGTGCCCACATTTTTGTTGCTATAAACAATCATTGTAACTTATAAAAGGCTAAGGATGTTCGGCAAAGGATGCTCTGAACAGCAACCCAGCATGGACTGGCTCAGGACTGACATTATACATAGGCTTTCACACCAGTTACTGAGCTGCTCTGTTAATGCACAGAGAAGGCTCAGATGTTGATTTATAGATACCTGATTTTGTACTTCAAGGCTGTTACCACTCTCTCACATAATATGGTTATGCTGTCCATGACCCCAGAAACAGTCCTTCTGGGAAGAGTTGTTCTTTCAGCTGGATAGACTTTGGTGTTAAATTGATTCCTGGTATACTTTATTAAGCAAAAATAACACTGGGCACTTAAAATGGAAAAAAAATGGAACACATTTTCCTTTCTTTTATTGTCATTATTTAAAATGGCATGGACTTTAGGTTCTTTCTTTCTTTCTTTCTTTACACTTTTTTAGCAAGTAGACAGAGCTGCAACATTATTTTAGCTTAACTGCCATGACAATAGGATTTATGGACTACTGAGTTTCATGTCCTTTTGAAAGTATAAAAAGAAATGCCATAAACATGTAAAATACTAATGAGATTATCTGGCAATGTTTTCCAGAGAGGAAGGAGTAAAGCAGATTGACATAAATGAGTTTTGAAAGGAGGAAATTTGCAAGCTATTTTCAGAGATCCACTTGCATTGATTTGAATGAAAATCAGCAAAGAATGCTCTAAGAAATAATCTCAAAAGGGTACAGACTCCAAAGTCTGACAACAGCTGGGAGTAAGTGCTTTAGCACATGCATGTTAGTGATGCAACACATTTACATGATGATTAACAGATTTTCAAGTAGCCTAGGTATAAGAAAAAGACAAAACCCCCTAATATGTCCTTGTTCTGAAGTTGTCTCTGCCTGTCTAACCTGTGGATAAAAATGTAGGAAAGTTTTGTCTGTGTTTTGCATGTTTCTTTCATAATTTGCTGTCTCTTATGCAGCAATAGAGATTCAGCTAATACTAGTTAGCAAAGGTATACTGTATGAGCAGTGCTCCAATGCCTAAAGATCAGGATTTCTCAGTGTTACAAAAATTAAACTTTGCAATTTAATTCTATGAAAGCTGTTGGTGTGCAAATTAATTCCTGTGTCAGTAGGCACTGATATCTTGCTCTCAGGCCTTTATGGGTGTTTGTGGACACATAAACAACCAGTTGCCAAATAGACCTGTGCATTTGCTCAAAAAAGGCCAAGATTTCACAAGCTGGTACTGTCAGGGATCAGTATTCAGATGTTGTGATAAATCCTAATGTCCAAGTATTTAAAGTAAATTCTTGTGTTTCTCTGAACTGACTGTTTAGGCAAGACCTTCTGTTTTCCATTGCAGTCTAATTTGGCAAATCAGAGGTTTAAATGAGGTAATGTATTATTATGGAGGAACAAGGACAGGAAAGCAAGAAATTTCACCATGTAGTCAAGTACTAAATGCAGCTGTGATTTCTGGCCTAAGCTTTCTTCTGGTCATTTCCACTCACTATCAGTAATGAAATAATTAACAATGTGGACACTTAAATACCATCCTTAGATTTTGATTATATGATGGCTCTGTTAACAAATAAGCTAGAATATATTCTTTGTGTGGATAACACTTCAATGCTATAATTGAAGGCAGCATCAAAACTAGGTATAGTAAGATCTATAATTGGAATCCAGTTAATGAAACAAAAAAAGATAAGACCTTCCCTTTACACTGTTTACTCTGACTTTTTCTCAGATTGAATTTTGGTATTCTTTGTGGTGATCTTTCCTGATGAGATTTTACTGTGATTTCAGTATTAAAGAATTAACAAAATGAGAAATGAAAAGGCTATATTGAGAAAATTGTTGAGGAACCTTAAAATTGCATATCTGTGGAAATTCTGGAGGTCAAAAATCATCTAGTGGCTAGTTATGGCTATAATTCTGATTTCAAAATGAAATTTTAGTTTAATTTCCAAGAAATTATTCAAATATGCATGTTATTGCCTTTTAAAAAAACCCAGTATACTAGACTAAAAACTTCAAGCTGTACAAAATCATAAGGCAAATAGTTCCCACCTCAGAGATGTGAACTTTCAGAGCTGCAGAAAATGTGAAACAAGTGAGTAACTATAGAGCCACAATACCCCACTGTCATTGTCATTTATCCGCTCTGACTGGACTGAGGTTCACAGCTACAGTTCTGATTGCTTTTGAGATATGCAGTTTCCAGAGTCAATTAGCAATTTCCACAGTCAGCTTTGTCTTTCTATTCTGAATCCTATACTGCCTGATTAAGCTTTTTCCATACTTAGCTGGGAAGAGCATGGGCTGCCTAGTACACAGACTGAGTCATACACTAAGTCAAGCATGTAGGAAACACTTTAAAACTGGACTTGAAAGCACTAACATAAAATCTAACCCACACTACTGTCCTCTTCCCATTGCTTGGAACCAGCAGGAACAGCACTCATGTCACCACTGGTGTAACTCGAAGTGCCATGTTCTGAAGTTTATTTCATATCAAACATGCAAAAGGCTGCTATTAGAAAAGCAGTGGCTTTTCCCCTGTGTCTATTGTAAGGTATGATGTCTGATTTGCTCTCAGCATCTCTTTTTGATATATGGGCCAATTCGGTCGAGAAGGGAAAGAACCAATCAATAAGACGAATTAGGAGTATACAATAACTCTCTTATCATAATGTAACATTAGAAAGGATGCATGATAAAGATGGAGAGAGGACACAATAAATCATGTGAAACGGCACCAAAAATAGACTGACAGCATCTGTTCTTTTTGTCTCATAACCCACAACCAAAATAGCTTTCACTACAACTAAAATGAGCATATTCAAAGCAGATAAAAAATTTTGTCAGCAATGCCTAATTACAAAATGAAGCTCTTTTGAGGATGTGATCACATCGTAACCTTGTATTACCATTTCACTCTAGAACGTGTCACCTTTCTTACTGCTATGGCATACTTTTTTAAAGTCAGCAATCATTTTTTCTTTTTAGCTTAGACTAGAGAAATTTGGGATCCTTGATTGGTGTAAATTGGCCCTGTGACATTCTGAATCCTGACATTAAATTATCCTATGGAAGTCCAGTGTAAGAAGAGTTCTGTCTTAACACTGTACTGAAATGAAAGACTCCTGAACCACTAGCCCGCAGGTTTTTTATTTGTGCCATAGTGGAACTCAAAACTGTCAGAATGGATTTTTCCAAATTACGATTTTTTTTCCTGTTAAAGATGTAGTACCTAAAATATCAGCAATTTTATTCTTAATTAGTTATTAAAACTATATATATATATTCATACCTTTCTGACCCTAAACACTGAGAAAGAGAATAATTTAGAAGACAATTTAACTGTTGTTATATTTATTCAGATACTATCTCTTTCTATAAAAGTTCCCTCCTTATTTAAAACCAATTCATCTTTACCTGGAAAGAAAAAGGAATACATTGGAAAGTCAAGGAGTTGGAAAATAAGATTGAAATTGACCAATAAATAAGCTTTCTTAGGATATCGAAGACGTTCTTTATCATAATCATTATATACCCTACATGACACGTGAATCAGAAGTGACCCACAGTTCTGAGCAGACATGGGAGCGCTATCTGAATGGGGATGGGTAAATGAAATATTTGGATCACTGAGTTATTGTCTCACTGCTGATGCTTCTCCTTGCTGTAAAATCAGCAATACTGAATGGGGCAAGGAATGTTTTTTTCTTGACAAGTATTAAAGTCTAAGGTAGAAACACAGCACTACAGACACAAGAATGGATATCCTCATTTGTTTCCAATAGTCCAACACCTTCAGAAACAGTCTGGATTTCATCCAAGGGGTATGAAAGGGTTTTGGACCTTTTTTTTTTTTTTTTTTTTTTGGTGGGGAGAAACACTTTCTTTATCAAAATGCAGGCAGATAGTATTTTTTCTGTCAAGGAGTCCAACATTAGTAGGGTATCAGAGAGATTGGATTCATTGGCCTATCTCAACAGTTCTGGATAAGGCACTGAAACTATGGTCAAGACTGCAGTTGCTGACCCTTGCGCTAGAACAAATCTAAGGGGACTTGACACACATGTAAGCAGCTTTCTTTTCAGTTGTGGTTTTTATTGATTTGTAGGTTCACACAAGCAGGTGATAAAACGCCTATGCTGACTGAAGTCTAGATGATGAGCTCCTAAATGAAGACCTGATCTTTCTTCTTGAGAACTGTTAATACCATTTTTGCTTTATCTCATTACCATGCTTGCACAATTATTATTTTCCTCCTCAGAAAAAGAGCTGAAAAGATATTTAAGATATTAGTTTGGAAATGTGCTTTGAAAATGCAAGTATGTTTAATTTGCAGTCAGTTCTGGCAAATTACTTTTTTGAAACTGGTTGTAGCAGCAAGTAGTTTGCGAGGTTTGTACACACTCTGCAAATTGCTTGATCTTATCTTTGCTCAAACCTATACTCTACCTTAGTTCTTCTCAACCCTAGAGTATCTGATGGCTAAGCTTAAATTCAAGCTGAGCTTAAATGATCCTACCTTCCGTTAATAGATATCATCTGCAAGCTTAGACATATTTTATTATTGTCCACAAAGCATACAATAAGAAGTAAAAATGTATTCTGTGTGGTACAATACTTTTTGATTATTATATATATCCATCCTCATTCCCACAATAATTATACTTTTTATCTCAAAAGTTTTACAGCTTTACCACCTCAAGCAATATTTTACATCTGTCAAGAATGATTTATGCAATAATGACTTAAACTGCAAAATGGAGTCCTCAAAGGAAAAGCTGTCAAATATTTTCACCATAAATAACTTTATTAAAATAAGAACTGATATCCTATATAAACAATATCTTGCCTTCAAGTATAATTCAGATCATATAGCTATAAGATTAATGAAAAAAATTGTGAGATAGTAAGGAATTTATGATATTCCTGCTTTGATATCAGAGTATAATTTTTTAATTAAGCAGATGCTAATGTCTAATGGGCAATCATTGGAAAAAAAAAATCTGTTTCAAAATAATACTTCTTGTGACTTGTATTTATCTACTGCTCTTTTTAAAAAGGGATATTTACATTAAAAAAAGAAATTTTATGTGTCTTTAATCCCATGAGTAAATCCAGTGACAATTGTGGAGCTACTTATGCTATGAGAACCTGTAAATTTGGACCTTTAGTTTTGGCACCATCTGTTCCCATTAACATTTTTCTCAGTAATTAACTCTTTTGGTAGCTATGTAATTGCCAACTGTGGCACTACTTGAAGAGGACAGAGGACTAGAACTTTGCTTGGATTGTGTTAATATGCTTCTAAAAGGAAAAAGAGAGAGGAGAAATTAAAACCAAAAGTAAGATATATTCTGATAGTACTCCGAGAGCAGGTAGTAAGGCTTTTGGCTGCAAATGTCAAAAGCTGCTGCGAAGGCAGCACTGGTGTGGTTGGGACAGGGCCTGCGGGGTGCCCAGGCCATGCTGGGTGCCCAAGTCTGGGCCATCTAAACAATTACACAAAGACATCACAAGCATTCGATGCTTCTCTGCACCCTCCCTGCACTACACAGTGAAAAGGGAAAGAGGCTCCATCCAGGTTACTCATTTATAAAACCACCATACATAGAATTTTTTTCTCCTTTGACCATTCTATCTTTTGTCTATCATGTTTAAGGCAGTGTAGATTCAAACAATTGCCATTTTTTTAATATGAACTTCCAACAAATTTTTTCCCATCCTTCTGTCCCATCTTCTTTGAGAGAGTAATTTGGCCAAAAATTAAAAAAGTGAACAAACAGCAGCCTTCAGTCTTGCATCATCATGATGTTTAAAACTCAAGATCCTGCACTTTCATCTAGAAAAGTGGACTACAGACCAGTAGAGAACATCAGAATCCTAATTCCCGTGTGCATGTGCAATACCATTTTTCTATGGCAAGAATTTTCTTTTAAGCTGAGCTTCAAAGCTATGACATTTTAAAATTATATGAGGTGATATTTAGAATCAAAAAGAAAAAGCATTATTTATAGAGTGATTCCCTTTCTGATATCTGCATTGCTGGAATTCTGATGACAGATTAGCTTTAAAAGTGATCCCACTGACATTTGTTATACTTCAAAATATTAGAGTAATTTTTAATATAATCAGTGGCTTATGTAGAGTAAATGATAGCCTGATGTGGAATAAGGTTTTGTTTGCAATTCACTGGGCTTTTAGTCAGGAGAGTGTAATACGGTCTTTAGAAACTCTGGTCACTGGAACCTCCAGCAACTTACACCTTCTTGAGGTGCCTTCCTCCTCCATATGCTTAGTATTATGTTAAATATTATACAATGGCTTGCCATGAAATCAAATGTCAAATTAACCTTTTAAGCAGTGGATAGTTCATTGGAGTAACTTGGGTTACTCACATGTAGAAAGTTACATTTCTGACTGTTCTAGAATTGACATCTGAAAATTGAAAACTGCTGAAATTAACCTCAAGTCTCATACTCACTCAGAGCACAAATGAAGAATAAGCCACTAACCAGGCACTAACTCTTACATTTTCAGAAAACTCTTGAAATTTACTTTGTTTCATAAACTGGAGGAAGTCCTTGTTAGGTATCACTATTCTGTATATTGTTACAACATACAGACTGTGTTATATATAGGTATATGTATCTATACTATATATTGAAAAATCAAATTTGAAAATTTGAAAAAGTGGAAATGAAAAGTGAGGTATATATTTTTGAGTTATTTAGAATAACTACAGAATATGTTTACTAACATTCATTACATTCATCACACAGGTAGTTTCAATTTCATGACACCACATAAACTTAAGGCTTTCTATAACATTTTGAAAAGAAAGTGAACATTATGTGGAACAAAACAAAAAAAATCTGTATATACAGACAATCAAGCTGACAGATAGCCAAGCATTTGAGTGTCAGACCTATCTTATATTTTGACAATTTTTGCCTGATTCACCTGTTTAAATTTAGCAGATCATACAGTTCACATGCTCAAATTTAGGCAAGTAAAATATAGAGGCAATTAAAGTAACTATACATAGAAGTGAAGTTACTGAATACCCTTATGCATAAGATTGTTTATAAGGAATAATCTCTAACTCAGCATTCAAAACTATTTATGTAAGATATAGCAACTTTTATGGACAGTATTTCTTTGCTATGCCTCAAACAGATTATGGTGTGTTGCATGATTTCAGAATTCAGCTTTTTAGGAAAGGATCTATCCTATCTATCATCTATCTATCTATCTATCTATCTATCTATCTATCTATCTATCTTCCTCTGGTAATTGACAGATAAGTAGTACTTTTAAAGGCTTTTCCTCCCTCCTAATGTTTTGGGAGACTTTAGGACTTTTAAACTACCACATCTCCCAGCAGTGCTCCAGGCTGACGGCTGTGAAAGTTAGCAATAGCATTTTCCTTCTGCAATATTATTTTCAACACATGCCAAGTTAACACAAACACAGGGTAGATATGTAAAAGACACACAGTGTCAGGTCTCCTGAGAAATCTACGTCCAAAGCACAGCTACAAAAAATCTTAATCGAAATCTGCTCCAGACCACCAAACCAGATCCAAGAATAAAGGGCTCTACTGAGAATCTGTTACCAAGGGTATGCTTAAATATTGGTAGCGTGGGTAGAACGGTTGGCCTGAGTCCTATCTGAATTATAGCAGCCTAAGCTAAAAATAATATTACTTAAGTCTCTCCAAGATAACAACAGAATTATTGAGAACAGGATTTAACTCTGTGACTTTAAAATGAGAGAGCACATTGCATGTGATTCTAAAATTGATGTAAACAACACACTGGCACTTCTCCAAAACTAATTTAAGCTCAGCATTTGAATATGAATTTCCTTTTCCTTCTCCCAAGAGTGTACACAGCAAGAGACAAAATAAGGAACACCACAATTATAAATTACTTGAATTCATTTGAAAGATGGGTGCTTCTGTAAATAACTGGGTAATTAAAAAAAAAAAAAACCCAACCAACAACAAAACTCTACACATAACTATTACGTATCACAATTACTTCCCATGTGTGTGCATTTTTAAATCTGCAAATACATTTGTTCATTTTTTGCTCCTAACAGGAAAAAAGCATCATCAGATTCAGTCATTCTTCATGTATTGACTCTTTACTAAATAACAGGGATTAGTTCATACTCTAGGCATACCCAAATTTTGACTCTGGCAATACTAGGACAATATCGGTGTTCAAATGCAGGTACTTCATATCTCACCTCTGAAAAACGCTCATCCCTTTCTTTATAAGTTAATGCTTTCTTTATGATGGGCAGTTTTTTTCTACTTTTAACTTTGTGGTAAAATGTTGCATTTAAATCAAGGTACATTTCCTCTACGCTGATTACTTTAAGTGATTTACATCTTTAAACCAACCGAGAAGAACTTCTGTTCCAGAGTTGCAAACACTGTGCTGGCTTCATTCAGCTGGTAGAGTGAGTGTGCAGTGACATACTCCACACACACACTACTCTCAGGGCAGATTCCCTTACAGATCCATGCAAATGGATTTCACTGGACTTCAGAGAAATTACAACACCTCCAGCAAAGGGGCTGGCCAGTACAACACACACTTCTTTTACCAATCAACTGCTAACCAAACACGCAAAAAGTTTTGAAAATAAAACCAGACTTTACCATCTTTGTGATAGTAGGTGACTTCTACTTTCCTCTCCTCTGACCCCAGCAGGGCTTGAGCAATTTGGGCAATATGATGTCTTTTGGTCTCTGGTCCATGAAGAAAATCACAGGTGCAAGGTTTCTGCATGACATCTGGCCTGGAGAACCCGGTCATCTCACAGAACCCATCATTGCAGTAGATGATAGCACAATTCTGCACTCTAGCATTAGCAATGATGAATTTTTTATCTGCAATAAAAGAAAGTGATGCATTTTTTAGTGCTCTTTCAACATTTCTTATAGGGTTGATTGCAGAGATGAATGCTGAACAACCCTTCTTTCTATGAAATGCCTGAAATAAAGAGATTTTCAGTAATTTAATGAAGACAATTTGAATCATAACTTTTAAAGAAACTTCAATTAATTTAGAATACATTAAAGATGAATATAATTCCTTTTTTAAGGAAATAAAACCACACTATGCAAGTGTCTGGAAATCTCCTTTTGACTTCAAAATTTTGTCTGTTTCAGGCTTCACCGAAGCCCAAACGATGAATGCTCTCCCGTCAGTCGCAACTCCAGGCAAGTCCTTGAAAAGTTAGCAGCTTCTTTTGCGGAAAAGTAGAACCCCTTGGGAAGGGGTTCTACTTTAGTGAAGGTCTTCCTGATGTAAGGTCCATCTCAATCTACTCTATAGGGGTTTTCATTGAGGTGAATGACAGTAAATTTATAGTATTTTAATAAATGTATCTAGAATGTAACAGAAGAAAAGTTCCTAAAAAAAAAAAGGGGGGTACATGAAATGATTGTTATGTTGGAAACATTTTGCAAATTTCACTAAGTTCTGTGCTTCCATCCATCCTCCTTTCCTAAACTCTCATCTCAAAAGACATGTTCAAAAGTTTTCAACTCTTATTAGTTTGTTTCTGTTTACCTTTTTAACACACTATTGTGATTGTAATTATAGGTGTGGGACTATGATACACATTGATAATAACATTAATTTTTAGCTACTCAAATTCACAAGGTGATTGCTTGCTTTATAAACGATTTTTTACATGACACCAAGTAAACAGTGCAAGTCTTCAAAATTTTAAATATGACCGTCTTTGAACACAGGGACATATTTGGAGATTTCATTCTTACTCTTTCTGCTATCTTTCAATCATGTTGAACTTTCACTATCACTTACCTATTTAGTAGCTAGTGCATTATTACTGTCAAAAAATCTACACTACATAAAAACTTGGAGTAGCAACATCAACTTAGCATATAGTTAAATTAGTAGTAGCACTGTCTTTATTTTTTTTTCAAAAAATATAAATGTTACACATGTTAATATGGGTCGAAGTATATGGAAGTATATGAACTGGAATTACCTGTAAGGGCTCACACCAGACTGATACCAAAATTATGCAAAATATTTAAATCAATGTACATATATCAAACTACTGTTTCGAAATTAAATTCATTTTAAGCATCAAGTGATCCTTCTCACAGCTAATAGGAAACCAGAATTCTGGCCAGGAAAAAACACTTCAGCTTCAGCCTCCTCGACAGGTAGTAAACTGCTGCATTGGAAAAGATCTCACAGACTCTCCCTGAGGATGCATTTGCACTGGTTTGATAGATATTTTAGACTTACATAAAAAAAGAGAGAAATCTGACAGCTATATCTAAATGCAGTCATGACAACAAGGTAAGAGAGTATTTCCTCTTTAATAACTCTTCTGCTTATTTTCTGTTTCCTCTAAATCAAAGTCTGAAGTTCTGCTTAATTTTGAAAAGGCAATTATTATTAACAGCATTAACAATCATAATAATAAATCTAGCCTATTTTTTAGGCATTGCAAAGACAGCAAGATTCTACATTCTGCTTTTAGAGCCATCTCACTGGTTCAGAAAAGGTAAGAGATATAACTTCTATAGCTGTACAATATGGACACAGTCAACGACAAAAACTATTCCTTGAAATAGGGTGGGAAAATAGCCCCAATCCCCCTCCCCCAAAAAAACCCAAACCCAAACCCAAACAAGCCCACTAGCCAATAATTCAAGTTAGTAATCTGTATTCTCGATCAAAAACATTGCTACTTCTGCCAGGGATCCCCTCCTTACCTCCGGGGTTTTCTTTGCAAGCTACAAACTTAAAAATAGTCTGGAGCTGCTGTCCATTTAGTCACAAGCAGAATAAAACTACTATAGCAAAATAGATATAAAGCGAGAACTTACTTTGCCCTTCAAATTTTCGAATGATTGTACCCAAAAATGTATTTTGTGGTGCCACATGACCTCTGCGAACAGGCATGTTTGTACAGGTCTTCGGTATTCTGTGCACAATCACTTCTCCAAGGATCTCCTACACGGCTCCAGCCCAAAGCACCGAGCCAGCTACCCTTTGTGACAAATCATCGTCCTCTGGAGCTCGGAAATCTCTTCCCATTAGCACCACTTCTAGAGACACGCTTTTCCTATTGGAGTCAGATTCATCCCCCAGTTTCTCTCTTTTTCTTTCTTTCTTTCTCTCCTTGCTTTCGGTTCTATTTTTTTCCTGGAGGATCTCGGACGCTATTGTCTGGGGCGGGTAGGGGTGGGGTAAGCAGGAGGAGGTGGCGGGTGGGGAAAGATTACAAGGGTAATCGATCTCTAGCACCAAACATCGCCAATTTTCCAAAGCAAATGGCTGTGACCCGGCAGTTTCCGACGCTGTAGTGGTGGTTTGAGGGCTGGAAGACTAATGTTTCTCCGCTGCCAGAGGGAGTGACGTTCCCCCCCTCCGGGCTTCACCACGGCGCGCAGCAGCTCGGATTACTCAAGCGTGGTTTAGCAAGAGCCAGCCAATAAATCTCTTCAAAACTCGGCGACAAACAGCGGCATCAGGAATAAGCTACACCCCAGCAGCACCGCGACGTGCCACATCCCCCACCGCGGCGGCTGCAGGGGTCAGCGGGGACCGAGGGCGATGGCGGCGGGGGGGGGCCCCGCCACCTCCGGTAGCCCCGGCGTCCCCGCCCTCCCGGCACCGCCGGCCCCTTCGCGGCCGCTGAGCGTGGCCCGCCGGGGAGCCCCAGGCGCTGGCAGGGCCGGGGAGGGAGGGAAGTTGGTACACGCCCCGTCTGGGGCGGGGGGCGGCGCGAGTAGGGGTCGATGTTGAGCGATGGGGGAGCGGGGGAAGGGACCACCGGAGCCCTCGGCATCCTTCCTCTCCCTAGTGGAAGGGATTGCCGCCTCCTACGCAGCGTGACCCAGGCGAGGGCTTCCCCTCGCCGCACGACCCCCTCCCGGGAGGAAGGGGGATTCCCCCGGCGCCGAACGCTGCTCCCGGGCTGCCGAGCAGGTGCCAGCCTCCGCTTGGGGCCGAGCGAGAGGCGCGGATGGCGCGCCGGGTCCCGCGGGTGCGGGGGCTGAGCTCGGCACGGAGCCCTCGCCCGGCCCGCCACGGCACCGAGCGGGTGCCGAGGCCGCCCCGTCGCTGAGCCGCTGCCCGGGACCGCGCTCCGCCCCGGGGCCGGGGCCGCGTCGGGGCGCGACGGCCGCTCGGAGCTGGCCGTGGTGCTGGGGCCGCCTCGCCGGCGCGCACGGAGGCGCCGCTGCCCGCGCTCGGGCCCGGGGAGCGCCAGCCTCCCCCCACCTGGCTCCTCTCAGCTTCTCCCATCGCACAGCAATAGCTAGGGAGGCTCCCGGGGGAAGCGGGTATTATTTTCAGGCTGTAATTAAGGCTTCCTGCACTACCCAGCAGGCAGAACGGTGTGCGTTCAGCACGGCTCGGCGAGGTGACACGGGGAGAGAGATGGGGGCAGCCATGCGATGCTGGAAAGGCATCTCTAGGGTAGTGCAAAACACCGGCGGCTTCTTAATAAACTCATAGGGCAAAAAAAGAGAGGCACCTGAGCACCGTTCTTTGTAATCGCAAGCACAGGATATTGAGCCGGCAAACCACCGCTTCCCACCTGTTCTTCCACAGCACAAACAGGTGTTTCCTTATTCCCGTGAGCTTTTCAGAGGTGTGGCCCTTTGTGTCACTGTTACCGTGTGTCATCCTCTATATTTATCAGAGGTGGAGCACAGTCTGTTGAGTATGAGGGTGCATTTCTGGATTAATTTAATCTCAGCGGAATATCTGGATTTACACAACTGTGAATGGTGTCTGAAAATAAAATTTACATATACCTAAACTGTATTAAGATGGCTTCATAGTAATTGACTAATTGAGACTAATTGCAAAGTCTCAGCTACATTAAGAGATATATAATCAGATATTTCATCAATCTTAGGAAGCGAGCATTGCTTATTTGCAGGAATAAATGTTAAAATCTCTATATCAGAGGTATGAATCAAAGGAAAAACATCCCTTTTTTTTTTTGGTAATAATGTTTGGAGAACTCATTTTTTTGACTCTGATAAACACTAGAGAAAAAAATGTCTTAAAATATTTTTGAATACTTTTCCTTTGGACAGTGGATGAGCATTCAAGTTGAATTTTTCTCTTATTGCTCTTTTTCTTTATGAAAAACATCTATTTCTCTGAAAATGTTTTCAGGTTCCCAAACACAGTAGTGGAGTGAAGAGGAACATATTTATTTTAACACTTTCTATAATACCTAACATCTAGATAAGTCATAATGGCCAGCAATGACAAAATTCTCATTTTTACATTAAAAACATCCCTTTGATATCTCTATAACAGCAATAAAAATAGTCACAATAAAACTGTGACCTTTACTGAACAATCAGCGTTTGCTTCTAGTATTGAGCAATTAGTAGCAAACTAGATCAACTACAGGCCAGTAGAGTCCAGAGTCGAGTGCTTTAGATGCCTGTCTGGAAAGAAAACAAGAAAAAAAAAATACATTTTAGAATTCAAATTCCACTGAAACCCCATCTTTAGGTTAAATTTGAGAGTCACACTATGCTTGCCTGAAAATTGGAGGCACCACAACTCCATGACTCTGGAAAACCTTTTTTGTTCCATCTCCCGACAGTAGCTTGAACTTTAATGTTGATTATGTGAACGTATATTATAGTCCTCTTTTTTTTCCCCCTTTTTATCCACCTTGGTTGGTTGGTTTAGAACTGATCAAGATAACCTCAGTGAGAGCAAGATAACTGCTACTGAAAGACAAGATCTGAGATGTGGTTTTTAGTAGGGAATGAATTCACAAGAATGATGGGTTGTAATAACTACAGGAGCAATGGGTGACATCAGAAAATCTTTCATTGTGGTGATTTACACTCCTGCAGTCTTGTAGATGATCTATTGCTCCTGGAGTGCTTAATGCTAGTTGTGCTTATTGCTTGATAATTTTCTGTAGCAAGCCAATAGAGAAGTGCGAGAGGAAAATATATTAAAATTGGACAGCTAACAACCAGCACAGAGAAAGTAATGTGGAAGAATTTGCATTTGATTGGGAAAATATGCATGCAAGTGGGAAAGTTTGAATCCATTATAAATATGCGTCTCTAGTGTGATTAAAGAAATGGAGAATGCCATAGAGATGTGTTTTATCTAAAAATCTGTACAGTTGCTAACTTTGCAAGAGACCAGAATACCGAGGGAGGGTGCCTCCGGAGCTCGAGCCCATCCGGCGTGGCCGAGCCCGTGTCCTCTGCCCCCTTGTGGCATTGGTCCTTGCGGCACCACCCTCGCCACAGCCCAAGGACAGCTCTCGTGAGCGCGGCTGCTCCTCTGCAGAACTATATTTGGCATTTCCTGGCCTCAAGGAGAGCAGCTGATTTTGAAATAGTGGTTACAAGGTTTTCACTGGCATTTTAGCTACTTCCTTCTCAAGTTTCTTAAGAGAATTTAGAGGACTATAGGCCTAAAGATGTATTACTGATGTGTTTCGACACCTTGGCAGTTAGCAATTAAACCTGGTATTGTCAGGAAAAGATGGCTCTCGGGAAATAGCTCTAATAATATTTCCCATCATATTTTTGGTGGGGAAAAAAAACCAAACCAGAAATCAGATTTAGTCCAGAATTCTTATGATATTTGGCTTTTCAAAGTCTTATATATGCCCTTCTGTACACAGAAGTTTAAGTGCATTCGCATTTGAATATACACTTTTTGTGCTGTAGCAAAACACAGTTAATTCTTGATAGTTCTTTTTCTTTCTCTTTCTTTCTTTATTTCTTTCTCTGTCCTGTCATTGTTCCAGCTAGCATAGGATATTTTTGTTGCTTTTACCACGTATATCCTGCATGCCCCTGAAATTTTTTAGTCCATCTATGTTATATATGCTTACAATTTTAAATAAGGCTGGAATTGTCTTCAGAGCTGTCAAGAGCAATACTGAAACCTTATTTTGAATCCCATTTTAGGCTAAGATGGCCTTTGTGATTCCCTGACAGGTTGATGTCTCTTATCATCACCTTTAGTTTATATCAGTCTTACTTTCTCATCTCTTTACTCTTTTATGTCTTTTCAGAACTTCAAGTTATAGCTCTGGATTTTTAGTCCTTCACAATAATAATGATCGTCATTGAGATTATGACTGTCTGCACTTCAGGCTCAGGCAAAGTCTGCAGTTGCTGGGGACAACAGACTGCCAAATTACTTCTGTTGGAGAAGATAGAAATCAACTACATCGTGAACACCCAAATAGCAAATCTCTGCTGATGCTACTGAGACAGACACTGGGTGAGTGTGGTGGCAATTGCTGCTGCCAGAGCTGGTTCCTTCAAGAAGTACTTTGTCTTTGCTTGCACTGTGCTGATGCCTCAGACACCAGGTCATTCTCAATCCTACAGCCACATGGTCTACACAGAAAAATGGGAATGCTTCATTATTGGTGTTACAAAACTCACCTTGAATTCGATCTGATTATGGTTATTTTGTGTTTCACTGTTTCCACCCTAAAGGCTCCTATGCCTGGCAAGATCACTAATGTCAATGAGATTTCTCAGAGGCAATTATTATATTTGGCCTTAAGGCATACGTCATCATTGTGTCTGCATATGGGTCTTATTAGTATTCAGGACTTCAGATATCTGCACAGGAGAAAGACTCAGGTTTTTAGGATGACAAAGGAAGTGTCTGCATGAAATTACAGTCTGAAAAGTGATTAAAAATTTCTATTTAATTTTACAGCTAGTTTAATCAGTAATAAAAAAAAGTTATATTTTGGATTTCATTCAATGTATATTTTACATGTAATTTGATGACAAGAATTTGAATTATAAATGTAAAATCCATAAAGCAGAACTTCTGTGTGCTAAATTTCCTAGTCTATTAAAGGTAACATCACACGGGGAAACAGTAAGGCAGCAAGCAACTTTACTTTTTCTGTAAGGATTCACAAAAAGTTGTTAGTTATTCTACAGTATCTATTGCTATTATTATGTACTACATTAGAATGCCTAGGAATTCAGAACCTCATGACTTAAGATCATTTTGGAATTAGCAGGTACAGGTATGAAAAGAGAATTACAAAAACCATCAATATATCCATTTACTCAATGCCCTGCCAGTGGATAGTTCCCTTTAGTATATTTGCATTTGTATTATTCATTTAGGATTTAAATTATTCAAGCAATGAGGCTTGCACTTCTTCCTCTGAGAGACTCCTTCACTATCTCTCTGTCTCACCACAGGGCTTCATTCCCTCGTATGAAGGCACAGTTTTGGTGTGGGCTCTTGCCTTGGGGTTTACAGCATTTAGATGCATGCTGTGTTTCCCTGGGCTCTTGGCCTGGAACTGGCACTTCAGGCTATTCTGTGCTGACCTTCTCTGGCCAATTTAGAGCATCAGGAATGATCCCAGCATGTGCTGTTCCTCTGCAAGATTTTCTAGCTGGATTGCAGTGCTATGACTCTATGATTCTGACAGCTGTCATTCCAGAAAGAATGTTGATTGTAATTAGGAAAGACTTGAAACATATTTCTATTAATTTATTTGTTTCCTCCTACCATATATAAAGGAATTTTAATGGTATACAAATCCAGTACCCTGCTCCATATAATTGTGAGTAAATCTGTACCACAGGGAAATGTAATAGAAGATAAAAATATGCTTTCTCCATAATTTGTCTTCCATTATAACATAAATCCAGATATGATCTTTTATAATAATAGTTTGTGCAAATTCCTGTAAGAACTACTATGCTTATTATATCAAAAATCTTAAGTTTTAATCTCTTTAGAAGTACATGCCTAGAAAATATCAAACGAGCTGGGAAAGGGAAAAAATTCATTTCTAAAGCATGAAAAATTAAGTTATTGTCTGTAAGTTACTAATTGAACTAGATCCATGCATTTCTAAGATTAATTATCTTTGTACCAAATTCCAGTTGCCTTCTCCACAGTGCATTCGAATATTAAGTGTTAGAACTGCCATCTGTCAGGTGAGGCTCATTACTTTTCTTAGCTTCTCACTTGAATAAACTGTGGTTAGAATTCCTTCTTCTACATCTGCATATTCTGAATGTATTTTTATCAATAATAATGAAAGAGTGCACCTTGCATTTGGATCAGATTTTTAGTGCTTTCCAGCTCTCACCCTAATGCCAATGAAAAGTACAGCAATGGCCCAGACCTTCCTGAGGTTACAAGGATTCTGGTTTTGCCTGAAGCTCCTGCTAGGTCAGCTGCAGCAGGGTTCTGTGGCATGTGTCCTCAGGGGAAGGTATCCTGGACTAGGACCTTCAGGGAGAGCAGCCCCAGCACATTCTGTGCTTGCACAATTTCCTTTCATAATTTTAAAATGGTTTTATTTCTAAATAATTAAAATGGGCCATATAAAAATCTTTCACAAAATGAAATTACTATTCTGCTCCAGTTTTATAGATACCCCTCTCTACTGGTGGGGTTAACTTCAGAGAAGTCACAAGATTTCTGCTCTTCAGACTTTTTCCTCCGATCAGGGTATAGGGGCTGGAGTCCGGCTTGGCTGATATTTCCGTAGCTAGTTTAGCAAGCAGTAGATAGCCAGAACTCTTTTCCTTTCCTCTGCCCTGCAGCAACTGGCAGTGTGGCAATGCTGAGCAGCTGTAGGGGAGAAAAAGGACAGCAGCTGCTCTGAACTTGGTTCATGGTAACATTTTTCTTGAGAGTGACCAGAAGGCAGTGAGGCCTTTTATCTCCTTTGGACAGTATCAGATTGGATATGCTCTCAAAGAGTCCATATACATATACAAATAATATAAAAATATCTTTCTAGCACAGATAAACATTCGGATCAATAAAATACAGTTTTGAAGAATATAAGTGGTTCTTTTTGGACACCGCTATCCTAGTAGTACAAACAATATAAGAATATTAAAAAAAAAATATCTTAATAGATAAATATGGGGTTTGTTTTGTTCCCTTTCATTGGGCTGATTTGATATGTTATGATTTTAGATAAATTTTGTTCCCTTTTGCCCTTTATGTCATGTTTCCTATTGTTTGCAGACGTCTGTCTTCACTGTTTGACTACTGTCCATACTACTACTGTATCTACAAATTATAGTCAGTTGTTTGTGCTTTTCAGCCTCCAAGGCAGAGGAATAGAAGGAACAGGGAGATGGAAGTACAAATGGACCAGAAACTGACCTGAAACTGGCCAGAAATTATAACATGCACTGAACTTTAGAGCCAAAATTAAATATAAATTGAAACAGTTTAGGGGGAAAAAATAACTTCCATCAACTTTAAATACTATTTCAGATGTTTATTCCAGCTTGAGAAAGTTTTTGCTGTTTCTAAGGATGTTTGTTACATATCCCCAAAGACCTTGCAGACCTCAGTCAGAGTCTAGTGATCTTGATAAATTTGGATATATGTCCCAGAACACAGTATAGCAAATAAATTCCTATTTCACTCATAAGAAATAAACCTCACCAAAATAGCATGAGGCTTTAGTGTCAATGGCTCCATATGGTCTTGATGAAGGTGAATTTAATTTTCCAAAATATCTCAGTAGTAGTACATTGTGTTTCTATGTCAATTTTTAGTGTTTTATACCTTCTTTGCTCTTTCTGCATTCTGTTAACATATTTTACACAGTCACTTCATCTAAATAAGGTAACTGCAGTTTCTACACTCTGCTCACTTAGTCATTAACGATTTTATTATTAGCATATTCTAACACTCAGTTCCGTAGGCGAAGCTTTCTCCACCTGCCATGTATATTTTCTCCCTACAACTGTATTTTTCCACATTTATTTTTTCAGTATTATTCTCACAGTAATAATATTTCTCTGTAACTGTGTAGAGTCCAGAATTGTATAGACTAATTCTTCCTGACAGTGTACTTATCAGTGCTTTTGTTCACATTGCTGTCAAAAATAATCTGCAAATATCCATTTTGCATATTTCTTTTTCAATATTTCCACTCTTCTTTCATAATACCATAGCACGAGGTCATGTCTAATTATATGACAAAAATTGGCATTTGTCTATATTCATTTGAAGAGATACTCATATCCTGAAACAGCATTTTCCTCCTCAAAAGTAGTGTGAGCTGATCTGCTGTCTGTGCAGATTATTCTACCTGCACACAATACATATTTAGCCTATGTATTATAGGCTAAATATATAAACCCAGGTGCCTGTCTGGAGCTAACATCTCCAGAGTTATATCAATGCAGCTGCAAATGAATGGGGAGATTTTTCATCAGTGCTAAATACTGTATTCAATAACCCTACTGAAGCCAATATGAACGGCAGGTATTGAAAAGTGAGAGTTTTGCTCATGATCTGTGATGACAGACAGAGATAATCAAATGACATATGTTGTTTTGTGAAAGTCTTCTGCTGCCTAAGATAGAATTTATTTAAATCATCTCTCCTGTATATCCGATCTCTACCATTAAGTCTATTTGGTCGCAATACAAATAAGATATATTTTCAGTCTACTTTTTCTAGCACTTGTCTTCCATACAGTTCAATATATTTGGCAGGATGAATAATAATTTCAGGTGAAAGTCAAATTTTCTGCCAGGAAAGAGTAATAAAACCACTGCTATGCTAAAATACATATTCAGAAATAGCAAGATTATCTCATCATAACACATTTATTTATTTTGCATTTTTCTTTTTATTATCCTTTGTTCAGTTAAGATAGGTGCATGTTAGATCACAGTAGAGATACTAATTTGGTTGATGATTAGAATTTAAACTATTTTTATACTTTATACTTAATTTTGCAATAAAATAGCCAAACTATCCAGATATGCTTTTTGAAAGAGGACTTCCTCTGTACGTGCTGTAGCACCCAAAGCAATCACTCAGAAACTGTGCTTTAGCTCAGTATTCTGGCTGCTCATGGGTGATTTTGAAAGTCTGATTTCACAACTCTTGAAAAAAAATCAATATAGACATACATTAATTTTTATGCTGTTTAAGCTAGAAAAATATTAATTTACGCATTTTCTCATATGCTGTGTCAACAGCTTGAAAGAAAGCACATCTAAGAGTTCAAATCCTCCATGTTTTTATGTCAGATTAGGACAATAATGTACAACTCAGATGACTGCCTATCCAATCCTGCCTTCAGACTTTCACATCCTGACAGATCCATGGGCAGATTCAGACCCAGAATTGTACTGCTGAAAACACAGGCCTCGTTTTTATTCCAATCTGTCATTAAAAAAACCAAATTGATAAAGTCATATTGAATATTGAGAGAAAATATTTCCTAAAGACATTTTTAATTTTTCTTAGGATTTTTTTTCCCCTGGAAATACTGACATTTTGGGAAGTGAATATGCCAAATCAGACAACTGTACTGAGGGAGAATTTGTGGTAATCTCAAATAGAGATTTCCTCATTCTGGCACCTGAAAACTCAAGACTGCTGTGATTCACCTGACAGTGAATATCAATTTTCAGACCATGTCAAGTAACCCAATCAAGGGCTATACATCCTTTGAGAGTAAGGGGTACAAAATAAATCTTCAGTTTAGGACAAAACTGTAATCCTGTTTAGTGCTTCAATAGTCCTTTCTCTGCTAAACTCACCTAGCCATGATGATTGCCCAAAGCCATGCACTGCTCATCCTTGGACATTCTCAAGCCTGAGCTGCATAAAGCCCTAAACCACCTGTCCTCACAATTTGCTTGACACGGTTTGAGGCAGGACATTGCACCTTCTGAGGCTGCTCACAATCATATTATCGTATGGTTCCATGATAGTGTGTTTGATATTTTCAGGTATACTGAGACTTGGTTTCTGATTATCCAGAATATGCAGATGAGGTTTTAATTATGCCAATTCTTTCTCTCTATTATATCTATGTGCTGGCCTCATAGGGCTCCCTGAAGCATATGGTTCCATTTCTACATTAGCTGAAATCATCAATGGTATGAATAGGATTCCCTAGGCTTGAGATGTTCCATAAGTGATACATAATTGATTTACATTTTAAAAGACATCACACATACACATGTATACTAGCAGGACACTTGTCTGTGATATCTGAAACCGTTTCAGATGGAACATTAAATATAAATCCACAGTATTTGCTTGTACCCTTTTTTCTTCTTTCTTAACTATCTAGACAGAAGCAACATTTCCCCTGACTCTCAGAGCTCCTTTGCATCAGCACTGCTTTTCTCATGAGAGTTTGATGTCTTCTAGCAATATTTGTTAATCTGCTATAAAGTACTTCCAGTTCTGTAATTCTTTCTTTAAGTTCAGGGGTAAGACTTTAATTTCTTCCACTGCTCCCTTGTGCTGGAATAGCACAGGAACTTTGCTGATCGTTCTCACAGATGGAAGCTCATGACTACATTGCTTGGTTACCAGATTTCCCTCTTCCTCTTTATTGTGTCTCTCTATCCTCAGCACTGACATGTTTGCCTTTTCAGTAGTCAGGTGAACAGGGTAATTTGAATAACTGCTATAGAAGTAAAGACTCAAGGGGTTTGATTTAATTTTGTTTAAATGTTAGTAAATGAAATGTGATCTGTTAGGGAGTAGTAGAATCACTGTGCAGATGACAAGAGTCAGACAGATCTTATTACCTGGAATAATTGAAAACTGTCTGCTTTCTGTAGTTTTGCTTAGCCTTCCTCATCTAAGAGTTTAAAAAAATATGTACTGCTCTTGATGAATTCTAAAAAAGGACCATAAACTAGCATAGTTCTAGTTCAGTTTCCATGGGAAGTAGTGAAGGCAGGTGCACCAACCAATGTTCAAAGGAGAAGGCTGTGTGGATAAACATTAGCCAAAGTGTGCAAGTCAGAATAATTTGGATTGGAATAGTCATGTTCAAAAGAATAAGTAGTTATAAGAGAACAATTTATTCATCTCAGTTCTCATAAACTAACTTGGGATCCATGTTTTGTCATCCAGAAGATTCTGAGATTGGTGTCCCATTTGCGTCATTTGCTTTAGACATCAATAACCTCAGGACTCTGTTTTGTGTTTTAGTCTCTCCTGTTGATCTTCTAAGTGAACATTTTACTGCTAGAAAGAATTCATGAGAGTGAAAAAGGAAAAGAAAAACAGGAATTATCAATATTCTGTTTAATATAAATAGAATAACATGCTGCTGCTTGAACACACACATTTATGGGTGAATTTCAGACAAGCCAGTAGGTATCAGTAGGTAGAACATACATGATAAGCCAAAAATATTGCATTATTTTTAACCCACAAGAATGTGAACAGCTGTGGGTCTTGGAACACTATCAATTTATGAATCTGAGAAACTATAGAGCATTGAAATCCCTCCAAAATAGTTCACACTTGAGACAGATCATGGCATATGATAATCTGGTAGCAGAGCCTGGCTATAATGCCATCTGCTTTTCCTATGTGAAAATACCTCAGGAAGGTTGGGAGCATTATAGTGATATGTGACAATCACTACCTAAAAGCACATCTAGTTCAAGCCAAGAGGAAGTTAGATTGGGGGGGGGGGGGAATTATTTTTGCCTAAAATACATATAGAAATACATATAGAATTAAAAATGTCTAGCATTATATATAATCAATTATGTAAATAATTGTATTTTGCGCCTTATTTAGTTTTAAAAATTTTACATTTCTGGATAAATAACAAATTGTCAATCATTTCTGTGTTTAGAGATTAAAAGACTTTCTTTACATCTGCTATCTTTAACAACTGCTAGCCAATTTATTCTACCTATAATTTGCTCTCTATGCTATATAATGTCTCTGTATAGTTGCTATGTTTCCTATTTGTTTGGATAGCTGGGATTCAGATGTGTATACTTAGGATATTCTTCAACAGTAGGAAATTTTTGAAAGGTAGCAAGGAATTCAGTTTTGAAGGAAGATTTTTTACTTTTGCTTTGATTAGGCAAATTACTATGAGAGTGATTAAGTAAAATGAAAGGAAATTATAGGGCTTTGAGTTTTATAAAAGAAGAGGAAAGAGATACTTTTTTTTAGGGGGTCTTAGTTTATTACAGATCTCTCCAGAACTCTTAACTTTCCATGGACAAGTGTCCCTCCCATTGGTTGATGTATCAGTCACATTCTGATAGGCACCATTCCAGCTTGTATTCATGAAACATTTTGCAGACTGTGTTTTAGACTGGAGGTATTTACGTTATTTTCTTGATAACAATTTTTTCTCATTCTTTTTATTAAACACTAACCTGTTTTTATAGATTTATATATATTTTTAGTAACTTATACTTCCCTAGTAACAATATTCCCAGCAAATATGCATTTCTAGCCTAAAACATAGGCAGCAAATGACAATAGACGTCCCTGCAACCTACTGCTGCTAAAGCATTTCAATATGGAAACACAGCTACTTTAAGCCTTGTTTTACTCTCCCACTTCTAATAATTTTAAGGGATCTAATTATACTCCTTCTCTCCAGAGAATTTTCTGAATGAAGGGTTATTCCACTGAAGTCAGTACTGCCATATAATACAGAATCAGAATCATAAAGGAGAACAGTTGTTTCCTGATCCTCTGGTGAAAAGAAAAAAAAAAATGGTGCCATGGGATTAGAAACTAACTGGTTTATACATACTCATACCCAGCTTAATAAAAAGATAGCAAAAATGTTTTCTTTCAGTCTACAGCTGTAATTAGTCAGCTAAGTTTACACAAAGTGAGATTTCTGATATCTGGCCCAGTTTCTAAAAGTTTTGCCTTTTAAAGGTAAAACACCAAACTGTTTTATCCATGGTCTTTGTCACCAGGTTTAGATACCTGTTTGTTAGGTGTTCAGCAAATATTAAGCAAAATTCATTCGAATTCTATTTCTAGCTTTAAAATTAAAACTCCCAAGGGAATTCTATTTCTGTTTATAAAATGAGATGGAGGGAAAAGTGAAAAAATTCAGTAAGAGGCCCATTAAAATGTGTAACAGGACTTGAAAATTGTTTTATTTTTTTTTTCTTATAAACTAGGTATAAGTTCCGCTTGCTGTTATTGGGATAGTTTCTTTCTCAAATACTTTACACAAATAAGTAGGTTATTGGGAGCAGGGGTGGTCTTCTACTTTCATAGCCCAAACCATTAACCTTATGATTAGATACAGATGTCTGCCTAAAGGACAGTATTTTTTGTGAAAATGCAGCCAACTTTTGGACATAGAGTCACATGGCTCATCAATGTCTCTGTGACCACAATGCCACTTTCATATTTGTATTTGCTTCCAAGCTAACTATGTTATGAAAGCAAAAAATCTGCAAGTTACACAGTAGTTAATCCTTGAATGAGAGTGTGCCTATAATTATGATCACAGGAACAAGCAATCTACAAGAGTGTGTTTACTCTGGGCTGTGCTCATCAGAAATCATCCATGAAGGCCCATGGCAGGTACTGAAGGCCATGGATAATGGCTCTGCCAGGCTATTCATTTAAGCTTAACTCTTAAAATAGTGTGAAGGCTGCATTGTTTAAATCAATCAGTCAGCATATCAGAAAGCAGAATATGAAGTTTTATCAGGGAAATTAAGTTGCACTCCAGCATATTTTATTATAGTTCTTGCACCTTATATGTGCTTTATTGTAAGTCTCCATTTCACAAGTTGGTAACTGTAGCAAGTTTCTGTATTCTCACACTGAGAAGCAGCAGAAAACTGCATAATAGCATTAGCCAGGTGTGATGGTAGCTTTTTGGGATTAATATACTCTAATTTCATTGGGTGAAAATTTACTTTCTCATAAAAGTTTCCTTCATTTTCTGAATTTGATACCAGCTCATGCTTGACTAATTTGCTGTCACACTGTTATATATGTGGCCATACCTGTTAACCAGTTTGAGGTGGTTTTTTTAATCAGAGAACACAAGGACAAAGTGGGAGAATAAGAAAGTGAAATATAATGGAAGATCCTTGTATTCTCAAGGTACAGTGGGGATGACTCTCTCCTTGGATACCAGTTAAACCAACAGTGCTGGTGCCAACAGCATTCCTGTAGACAAGTAAAATGCCCAGAGAATAGAGCTGGCTTTAGGTGAAGGTATGGACTCACACCTGCAGAGCCATGGACATTTAAATGAAGAGACTTAGTGCCAGGTTTTCCTTGATTTTTAAACTTGGCCTTACTAAACTAAAGGAAGTGATGAATTATGTACAGGTACACTGACTGCCTTTAGAAGAGAGGGCATGTACCTTCAATACTGATTTTGAATCCTCTTCTTTAAATAGAAATGCTATTGATGGAGGGAAAAGCTGCTGTCAGATTGCTATGTTCTGTCTATAATCTATTTGCTGTAAAATGGAAAATGACCCAGGGAAATAAATGTGTTATGCAAGTCTGGGTAAGAAATCTCTAATAGAAAATGTTTATTTAAAGAGAGACATAGTTTTCCTGCATATGTGTTACAGATTTTAAAATATCTAAACACCTGGAGCTGGTAGTTGTCTGTGCTGTCCTTGCTAATGTGAGAGGAATCCCAACCAGTGTGTTAACTAAAATCTTTGCATGTTTACATCATGTCTGCTGGGTGTTTACATTTTTAAATGGCACATACCCAGGAATCTGAAAAGAAACCAAGCAGTGATAATTTAGCACTTTGAAATGAAGTACATAACAGCTACACTTTAAAGCAAGGCTATTGCAATTCAGTCATCACCAACAAAAGGCATTAGAAAGAAATAGGAATGAATAAATAGCATATGTGAAGAATTTGATTTTAAATTAATCTTAAAATCATAGAATCATTTAGTTGGGAAAAAAACCCAAAACAACCTTTAAGATCATGGAGTCCAGCTGTTAACATGACAAGCTCAGTATTGAATCATGTCTCTAAGTGGTACAACCACGTGTCCTTTAAATGCCTCCAGGGATGGTGACTCAACCACATCCCTTGACAGCCCATTCCAGTGCCTGACAATTTCTTTAATGAAGAAATGTATCCCAATATCGAACTTTAACCTCTTCTGGAGCAACTTGTGTCCATTCTCTCTTGTTCCATTGTTGGTTACCCAGGAGAAGAGGCTGACCCCCACCTTGGTACAACCTCCTTTCAGGGAGTTACAGAGAACCATGAGGCCCCTGAAGCCTATATCTTTTTTTCCAGGCTAAACAATTCCAGCTCTCTCAGCTGTACCTCATGAGACTTGTGCTCCAGACCCTTCACCAGCTTTGTTGACTTTTCTGGACAAGCTCCAGCATCTCAGTGTCTTTCTAGGAGAGAAGGCCTAAAACTTGCGCAAGATTCGAGGTGTGGCCCCACCAGTTCGGAGTACAGAGGGACACTCACTGCCACAGTCCTGATGGCTACACTGTTTCTGATATCTTGCTTGGAATAGGTTCAGCGTCTTCACCCAGAGTGTGGCTGGGCACTGGAACAGGCTCCCTGGGAAGTGGCCACAGCACCAGCCTGACAGAGTTCAGGAAGCGTTTGGACAGTGCTCTTGGGCACATGGTGTGACTCTTGGAAATGGTGCTGTGCAGGGCGGGGAGTTGGACTCAATGATCCATGTGGGTCCCTTCAAAATCAGCATATTTTTTGATTCTGTGAAATGGCAGCAAGAAAAAGGGTGTGGCTCTGTAGGATTTTGTACATTTTAGATTTAATGTCATTATTTTCATTATGTAAACTGCCAATGGAAAAAAAAAAAAACCAGCAAATTGATAGGAATAGCCAGGTTATTTCTACTATTTACTTGGATGGACACAAATTAAATTTTTCAGGTACTTGTTGCTGTATATTTACGTATTACCCAAACTTCTTCTCTTTATGCTAGTACTGCTTTGGTTCTTGAGTCACATTATCATAGAGCAAATGAGAAAATAGTTATTTTTCTTTTTTAAAATTTATTTCTGAATAAAGAAATAATTTGGTATTTAAATAGGCAAGATTTTGGAAAAGTACTGTTACACATTTTTAGATAAAGAGTAGCACTACATCTATGAAAATACTCTGTGACATCAATTATGCTTTATTTTTAAAGAAATGGGTCAAATACTCAATTTCAGTCAGGTAACTATGAGTTCACAAAGAGCTGCCAGTTAAATCATGCCAACCATTATGAGAATAGTATGGTAAATTGTAAAGTGGACTATAAATATGACACGCCTTATAAATGCCTGTTCCCTAATTATCATCTGAACTTTGTCATAGTGAGACAACATTAAACAGGAAAGTTTTATCTGACCTGTAGAGTTAAATATTAGCTAGCTTTAGGTTCAAAATATAGGCAAAATAAATAGACTTCAACTTCGATCACAAAATGGGGCAATTGAATAAGTGAAATCTAAACTGTGCAATTAAACTGTTTTACACAGAGGAAGCATAGAAACAATGGATAACAATTGACAAAATGTTAATTCCCAGGATCCATGCACAGACTATGGGGAAAAAAGGATAAAAATTGCCAGAAGAAACCTCAGTACATAGTCAGGTAAGCAAATTAATGACATTTTGTATCAGCTTGGCATAAGTTCTCAGCAATTCAGTGTTATTCATTGGTGTGAGATATCAATGAAACATCCAAGAATAAAAACATCAATTGAATATTGTGACTGATTAAGGATATGAAGGGATTATAAGCATTATTCATGCTTTTTTCTCTTCAATGACCCCTCAATTTGATGAAAAATCTATTTCTTTCTATGTTAAATCCCTAAGTGTCACAAGATATTTAAAGAATATTTTTATAAAGTGCTTCTGTCTCTGCAATAAAATATCAGAAATGTGCTGATTTCATCAGGGCTGTACTATGTTGTGTTATTCAGATATCTGGCTAAATTCTTTAATTTTTATTGAATAATAAATCTTGGGAAATATGACCACATGAAAGCTCATGCTGACCTTAAGAAAGACACTAAAACAAGTTGGTGGACTAAAATACATAGGAATACACTCCCCATATAAAGCATCAGAAGATAGAAATCTATGATACTGAAACACAGCAGTTTCCATGTTGTTTGGACTCAATGATCTTACAGGTCTTTTCAAACTTAATGATTATATGATTCTATAAGTGATTCCACTTAGATCATTAGAACAGTCCCATCATAATATCCAGTTTTTTATTAAGGCAAAAGAAGTTTAGGTTTTTTGCATGGCCATCAAATTTTGGAATTATCTAACAGGACTTAAGTGTCTCATCGTTCATAATTCATTCAGCAGAAGTATTTTTTCATTGTGCTAGCTAAACAAATCTCAGTGTTTGAGTTTGTTGACATCTTACCTTGTAGCTCTAAGAGATGATTCCAGAGCAGCACTGTCTTGGGGTGCTGACTTTAACATCACAGCTTCAGAAGCTGGCACTAATTATATATGCTTCCAAAAAGTCCATCCTTTCCCATCTCTGTCTTCTTGTTTTGCTCCTGTGCCGCCTACTCCCGTATGCCAGAGCAAGTGTTCATGTACTCACAGTTCAGGTTGAAATCAACCTAGAAAAAGAATTGGTAGAGGATAAAACTTTATCTTTTAGCAGGAACCCCAAATTATGTATGTTTAAAATGGTGATGCTACTTAAGAAATCTGAGGGGCACTGGGGGAACCTTGCTATTACCACAAAGGGTCCCCTCTGCTACATTTCAAGAACAGGAAATGTCTCATCACCTGTCCTCCTGTTTCTCTGAGTCCCTGAGTTGCTGTAGCTGCTGAGGGTAAGTGTTGAAACTAGAAACATTTGTTTCTTCTCCCAATTACTTAAAAAACAAAGGTTTCATATTATTTTAGAAGGAATAAAAATACCTATGTATTTATGGGAAATAATGAAGTCTTTCTGCATGTATCACTCCAATAGGGCAAAGAGATGCTGCCAAGGTTAGGAGTTGGAAATATCCTAATTTGACCCAGCCTTGATTGTCTTCGACTTGGAAATAGATTTTAGGATATTCTCCTTAAATATGAACATATAAGATACCCATACTACTGGTTAGAAAACACATTTAAACACTTTTGAGCAGAGAAAGTGAATAACTCATCAGACAGAAACTAATTAAACAGATTGGGCATTTTCTGGCTTTTTTTTTTTTTTTTTTTTTTTTTTTTCCCGTACAGGTTATATATACAGCAGTATTTTTAATCTGAATGAAGCTGGAAGAGAACTAAGGAAAGGAAAAAAAAATATTCTTTGGTCATTGTTGGAGAAACTTTATTTGGATGACAATAAAGACTTGTGACTGGATATCATATGCTCTGAAGTGGTACCTGACCACAGGTAAGAAAGTGAAGTTAAAATTATATTACTGTGGCACATACACACAAAAAAGTGGGTAAACAAATATTAATTTGCTTAGGAAAGGAGTTAGGGAAATACTTAACATCTGCTTGGAGACATGACAGGTAATAGAGTTGGTTAATAAACCAAATATTTATGGATAATTTATCTGGGATTTTCAGAAACAGATCTTGATTCTTTTTTTGTTTGGTGACTATTATGTACAGAAAATTTATGGAACAGGGACAAATGTTGAGTAGTTTGCTTGGTGATTGATGTGGGATATAATTACTGATTATAATAATGGACATCTTTTATTTGTCTAGTTCTGAAAGATAATGAATCATCATTCAGTGGTCTTGGTTATCACTAACATAGAATTAACCACTTGTAGCCTTGAAAACAAAAATGAAAAAAACATGCATATAGGCATAAACCCCAGTTTTTTAGGTTTCAATCTAAAGAAGGCTGTGACTGACTCTTTCTCCACAGGGCACTAGTTAAAAAAATGTAACTCTTAGGCAGATTATTATATGTCATGAGATGTGTGATGATAAAGTGAGCAGAAAGCCCTAAGATTTGCCAGAGTTCATGTAAAATTATGCGATACATGCAAAACTGATTAGAAGTCACATTTATTCAGCAATGAATTTGAATGTGTCATGTGTTTTTGATGACAACAGTCCTCTAGAAAACATAAATTGTTCTCTGGTGGAAGTTTATATTTTCATTGCCTGGGACTGTTCTAATTCCAACTGTCCTGGGCCTCTGAGCACAGAAAAGCACCTGAGCAGAGGTTCTGTAGCCATGCATGTTCTGATAGTTCATAACAATCTTGCTCTATTTTACTATATTTTAATAATGAAGGAGGGGTATTATAAAGTTAGCTATACCAGGACTTTGCTATCCAATATTTTGTTGGGAAGTTGTTATTTCTGAATAGCATGGCAGAACAGAAAGCAACACTGTAGGCACAGATCTCAGTCCTCCTCCTGTTATTACAGAAAAAGAAATGTCATGAAGACAAGAAACAGGCTGAGTTAATTCCTTTATATGTAACTCGTGTATTTACTGTGAGATCCCTGTCACCTTTGTGTCAAAAGCTCGTCTGCCTCTGTGGAGCAGGACACTGCTTAGGATAACCACTGCCTTCAGAAGGAGAAAGATGCTGTGGCATGGGTGAAGAAGATGCAGCCCCTCATGCCTAAAGTTTACCAACAGAGCACACAGCGTAGAATGTGGGGAGAGTGGATGTGTTGCTGTGCATCCTCACACTCACATTGCAGCTTTTTCCTGGCCTTTTAAGATGTTGGCTTGGATGTGACAGAAAAGCACTTGGCAGTCTGCAGCCAATGAAGACAAAAGCCACTTATGCTTCTGTGAGGCTCTATTTCCTCTCAGTAAATTATAAGTATTTAAAAATAATGAAGCATCCAAATATCCTTGTTAAAAAGGCTATGTGAACCCTGGAGATTATTTGAATATTTTTTCCTCAAAGCTTGATAATTACTAGGAAAATTATTAAAGTATCTTTTAAGGGAAATATTCCCTCTTTGAACGTGAATGTGTATTTCCTTCAGGAAGTTATTCTGATGTGTTTGAGTGGGCTCTAAAAATGAAAATACCTTCCTTTACACTGCTTAGTAAAACATAATAGAATAGATATAGAAGGACAGGGAATCAACATTGTGACTCTTATTCAATGTTTTTTAAAGCCTTTGCTGTGAATAAACAGAGATTTTTAAATGCTCCTATGTAGGTTTATATTCACCCAGTTCCTAAGATCTCCTGGAAATGGAAGCAATTTTCATTTAAATAATTTATTATCAGATTCACACTGCACTCTACAACTTAAATGCAAACTGATGACAGCTTGCCCATCTGTAAACATTCAAAACTACTTACTCAAGATGCAAGAAAAGTAAGTTTGGCTTAAAAAGAAAAAAGAAATTAAGAGGAAAAAAAGGTTATTGTTTCTTTTGTTTGCTAATCTTTTTGGAAGTCTATACAGTGAACTTTTCACTATTGATATGTTTAACTACATTTACCTGTCAAAATGCATCTGGTGTTCTGAAATTTTAAAGCTCTTTCCATTTAATAGAGCTCAAGAATGACCCATTTCCCATTTTTATTTCCATTTTATATTTTATCAATATGGATTTCACATTTTTCATTTTATAAAAATCTGTGTATTTCAGTAAAAAGATAAGGTTTTAAAAAATAAAAATTTTATAGGTGGTGTGTTGAAGAAAATGTAGGAAAAAGGGGTGAATTGGAAAAGTGTTAAAAACTGGAATAACTCCTAAAATGGGTTTGGTTTTTTTGTTTTTTTTAGTATTATCTGTTAGGGAATATATTTTGGGTGACATAGCTTATCCAAGTTTGTGTGTCATGCCTGCCAATTATGTGGTTTTTAAATCATTTTTTTTTTACTATTTTACTGAAATATATGAAATATATATTTTTGAAAAGCTGTGTGCTTTGCTGGACAAACTGGCCAGTGGATAACTCCCTTAACCAATGAAGTTACCCTGAAGAAAAGACTATGTATCTCCAGAGGTCAGTGACTTTCTCTATTTGCATGATAATTTTTCTGTCTTTTTTTTTTTTTTTTGCCAGAACCATAGAAGCATAGAATGTTTTGGGTTGCAAGGCACCTTAAAAATTAGCCAGTTCCAACCCCTCTTCCAAGGACAAGGACATCTTCCACCAGGCCAGGTTACTCAGAGCCCCATCCAACCTGGCCTTGAACACTTCCAGGGATGGGGCATCCACAGCTTTTCTGGAACTTACCCTTCAGCTTAAACTCACTCTCCCTTGTCCTGTTATCACATGTCCTTGAAAAAAGTCCCTCTCCATCTTTCTTGCAAGCTCCCTTCAGGTATTGGAAGGTGAATAAGATCTGCCCTGAATAAGAGAATAACAGAGCCTTCTCTTCTCTTGGGCTGAAAAATCCCAATTGTCTCAGCCTGTCTTCACAGGAGAGGTGCTCTAGAGTCCTGCTCATCATCATGACCGCCTCTCGACCTGCTCCAACACTTCTGTGTCCTTATGTTGGGGACCCCAGAGCTGGATGCAGTTTTACAGGTTGGGTCTCACCAGAGCAGATTAGAGGGGCAGAATCACTTCCCTTGTCCTACTGCCCATGCTGATTTGGACACAGCCCAGAATATGGTTGGCTTTTGGGGCCAACCCAATCATCTTACAGAGAAATAAGGAAAATGAGATTCCACAGTGGACCAGACTTCAGAGATTTGCTTTTCATGAGGTGTGGCTCTGATCCTTACCTTCTGAGCAAAGATCAGTGCTCAGAGTTTAGTGCTTGTTGGTCAATCTTCTATATTGTAAAATGTTCCCAAAGTATGGAGAAACATATCTGAAGAACAATGAAGCTCAACATTTCCTTTCCCTTGGGTCTTAAGAGAGGATAATGGATGTTCTCTTTTAAAGCATTTGTGCTATTGATTTTGTGGCTTTATCACTTTTATGAAAAGTGTTACCTCACCTAGTTCTATGTTCATTACTTTATTTACTTCTGAGAAAAATATTATATTCAGAAAGTCCCAGGCTTTACCATTCTGGATCAAATGAGTAAAACCTGATAATTCTGAAGTTGTTGGCAAGAAAATAGCAGCCCCATGACAGGTCATGTTCCTACAGGTTTCTCTAATAATCACTAATTGCTTCAAAATCACATATTCAAAATGGAAAAGAGAGCTGATTCCATCAGGTCACATCATTAAGAGGAAGAGATGACACACAACATCAGCTGCTTAGCAATATCATGTTCCTTCTACTTATTAGTGGTATGTTTATTATCTTTTTAAATAATAGAAATTATGAAGTTTCTGCCATTTTTATAAGACCACAGTAGTTCTTCATCTGAGTACAATAAATTCCCAGTAGTTCCTACATACATGAATTTTCTTCTGATTTTTATATTCTTCTATTACACTAAATAATTGCATTTTCCTCCTTGTTAAGGCCCTTCAATATCTTTAAGCATTTATAATGTGTCCAATTAGTTGTATAATGGCAAGCTATACAAATGCTGGGGGAGGATCTTCTAAATGAAAATATGGTAGATTGGCATTGATTTTCTGTAAAAGCAGAGCACTTAACAGCACAATGCTCTGCTCTCTCCTGGTCCAGTTCCAGGAAAGGATTTAGGCACCTAAGACAACAGCTGAGTAGATACAAATTATCTAAATCAATTCAGTCACTATTTAACATTTGTGAAGCCTAAATTCAATAAGGAGCTCCCTGTTCTGCCTTAAAATCCCTAAACACATAGGCTTGTGCTTCTGTAGATGCTCAGAGCAGATGATGTCTATGTAGCTATCTTATTACTTATTTTCCTTCTAAATATGGCTGGAACCACAGAAGCAGACATTCCTTCCCCTTAATTAACTCTCAGACTTAACCTAAGAAGTTTTTTTGCAGTATGCCAAAAGCATATCTGCAGAAACATGCTACATTTTTCTGCAGTCTCCCTTTCTTTAAGGTAATGGAGAAAATGACAATGTTCACCTTTTCTAACATATTCTAGAGTTCACCAGCTCACAAATTAGGATCTGAGTTCAGTTTCTTCCTCAGAAAGCATTAAACACACAGACTGTGTATCAAAGGAAAGTGTTTTCACCACTCTTCATGCCTTCAGGTGCATTTTTGAGAAAGAGGAGAAAAATCTTTGGTTGCACGTGTGCTTCCCCCATGGCAGGGAGTGCCAGGGTCTCTGGCCACAGAGGCCCTGCCATGCTGTAGCCTGCAGTGTTCCAGATGAAGCATCTACAAATCGTCCTGACCTGATTAAGTGCAGAAGTTAGGAATGCAATATTAGATTTGGGGGTCCATTATTAGTTTCAGGTATTCAAAATGTATATTTGATACCCATGTGGTCAGTCTCTGCACTCATGTTAGTCTATCTCCTTACCCATACTTATTTTACTTTTCCTCTGGAAATATCTCAGATTCTAAGAAGTTATTGGTAATGCCGGAGGAAAATTCATATGAGAAACAGTCTTGTTCTTTTCTTTTTATTTCTTCTTTGCATTTATTTCTTTCCCTGAACATTTCAGTTACACATTCGTTATTTCTTTCTGAGCCTTTGGTCATGGTATAGATCTTTTTCTGAGGCAGTTCTTGTTTGGTACATCTATCTAGTATTGAGTTTTAACATTGCTTGAGAAATTGAGCAACACACAACCGTTTAATTTGTCCTTATAATACACTAAATATTTATGTTTGAATTGTCATTCAGTTTTGTCAAAAATGTCTGTCCTCAAGGATTTCTGCCTTTTCTTATTTATATGTATATATGAAACTGTTTTTTCTTGAACCTATGATCTTTACATTTATTAATTTCACCATAAATGTTTTACAATTAATGATTCCTCTTTCTAGCTAGCCTTTTACTCTATTCTGATGCATTTACACATATTGATACCCCTCAGTTATGATTTTAATCTGTCAAAACCCTTTCAAGAAAGCCACTCTTTAAAGTTTAATTTTAAAATTTAAATATAAATACATTATAAATTTAAATATATTGCATCTACTGTCTTACTTTTGCCTATTGATTTTGTAATTCTATCAAGAAAATAATGTTGATAAAACCTGTCGTTTGCAAACACATGATTAATACGGCTTATAACATAGATCCTTGTTAAGCTAACGTGCTTTGAAATAAATGTTTTAAATGCTGATGTTAGATGTATGCACTGGGGCTCTGCTGGATAGGGCAGAATATTAGCTAACTTACAAGGCTGAATTCTGATTTTACGATACTGCTTTTATCCCAGAAAACTTGTCAGGGCTAGTTAAAAAAAAAATCTTGAAAAAATCTGGAATAAAATAGAGTGTCTGGGTTATTTCCAGAAATAAGTTTGACTATCTGTCAACTCATGATTATATCTGTCAACTCATATTGTAACTCATGATATATGCTCATTTATATAAAGCAGGAGGCATTTTTCCTTATGTAGAAAATGTCAGAAGTTAAGCTCAATAGTGGCAGATACCACCATTATAGTATAATGCCTGTTTCCTTAGGAATACCTTACGCACTACGTTCTAGAAAGGGAATTTTGCAGGCACTTCTGAGGGAGCTGAGGTTCAGCTGTGTACTTTCAGACCCCAGATAATATGCTGAAGATTAAGAATGTTATTATTGCGAGAATGAGTTGTTGAAGGTTTTTTTCTTTATGGAAAAAAACCCCTGTGGTGACTTCTTGCTAAATTATTATTTTTATTTTTATATTATTATTATTTTTTAATATATAGGAGAAAATTGAAATCTCCATTACAAGAGAGGCAGAAATTATGGGGGAAGAATTAGTATTTGTTGGATTTTTTTTTCATACTGAATCCTTTCAGTACTTGTTCTGATTTTTGTCCTTTCTCAGCCATTTTTGTTCTCATCTTAAAAATCCTTATCTGACTTCAGCAGAGGTCAATGAAATCTTGCCATTAACCATGAAGAAAATGAAAAACCATCCTCTCAGAAATCATTACAGTCTATTCTTTTTTTTTCTCCTGCTGTTTCAGTCTTTGGCTTTTATCTTTCATAACTCTTTTGTTCATTGTTTCAGTTTGCAACTGTTCCCTCATGTTTTAGCTCATTGATTTTGTTTCCTTGGTTCTCACAGCAGCTTTACTACTCAAACACTCTTTTCCCTTCTGCAAAGGAAATAGGTAATTTGCTGTACAAACAGATTGGTTGTTGGATTTGGTTCCAAAGCAATAGTCAGCCCTCCATTCAGAAAGGTTAATGTCCTGTGAGCCCCAGCTTTAGTTGGCTGTCATTCTCTCTGATGTTCGTGGTTTATGAGGGGATCACATTTTATTTGCTGGACTTATCAGTGTTTTTTCTTCTTGTGATAATTACCTGACCTGCTATGATTGTTGTTTGCAGTATTTACTGACTCACAGATCTTTCTGTGAATTTTATCTCTGCTTGTTCTTATCAGTAGAGGCTCATTGACATTTTATTTGGTCAGTGCCCGGACGCAGACTGCTCAGTAAAAGTTCCCCTATTCTAATGATGTGCGCTTTGAGATCTGAAATATTTGTATAGCATTCAGGGGAATAAACCCTCTAAAATTAATGATTAGTTTTATGTGATAGTGTACTAGTTTTTACTACATATTTGAAACAGAAAACCTTTACTTTTTTTTTTATACCCCATAACGATCATATGTTTTTGCTGCAAAAACCCCAAACCAACCAACCAATATTCCCATCCCTCCCAACTAAAATAATTTTTAAAAATAAAGAATTTTAAAACTTTGCTTGGAATGACCTCTCCCTGCAACTTGGAATTTTGTTTTAGAATATATTTTTGTTTATCCTTGTACTGCAAAATGCAAAGTAAATGCCATTAATGCCTTTACACACTGTGCTCTGTGCAATTTATGCTGAGCAGCAGCAGACTCCAGCAGTAAGTGGCCACATAGTGAGATGAACAGTTACATAACCACAGACAGTAATTGGATGCTATTAATGAGAATCTGGGATAGCACAATTTTTTAGCCCCAGATGTAGTTAGCTTTTTATAATCTCGATTAATGTCATATACACTCTTTTTTTGCAGTGAATAATTATTTTCCTAATCTCCAGTTGTGCTCTACAGAGTCACTGAAACAAGGAACTCTGCATTAGCCTGATTTGTCCAAGTGCCTCAGATTATGTAGCACAAGTATGGATTTATAGAAGGTGCCTCTGCATATGGAGAGGTGGAAAGCTCTGTCACCTTGTCGGCAGCTCTAAGAAATTGTACTTTTCAGAGTCCTAATTCTTTTACATCTCAGTTCTCTTGTTCCTGTGAATAAATATCTGTACCTTTAGAAAGCAGCAGCTGCTTGTATTACACCTTTTTAGATTGTCTGTCTGGCCAGAATCCAGAGCAGGGCAGAAGCAAGCATCTGTTCATAATTTATTTTTCCTTGCTATTGGCATACAGAATGGAATAAGTAGGGAGCTGGGTCTAGGCCCTGCACCAGACCCCTATTTTTAAGGTAATTTCCAGCATGACAATCCTTGCTCTTTAAATAGATGAGCTTAGAAACAGAATCTGGGATGTTGGCAGCTTAAAAGGACAGGGCTCCAGCATCTGCTGTGGAAAAATAGACACTTCTTAGTTGAAGGTGTAACAAAATAAAAAATGCCCTAGTCTTCAAAAAGCATAGTTTTCCACTGAAAACTGGGGCCATGCCACGTGAGTACAAGTGTGCTTTGAACTGATTTCCTGAGTAACTGTGGTGAAAATGAAGCCACTGGGAGCTGCAGGTGCTCAGCATTTTGGAATATCAGGTGTCAAGTAACAAAGCTGAGCAGCAAAGAATGTTTTTTAAGAAGAATACTGGTTGATCAATATTCAGTTAAGCACCTAAAATTGTGCTCTACGAGATATTTAAATGAAGTAATACCTAAAGCAGTCTAATAGAGCACTGAAACTGAAAGAAGGAAATTCAAGGTATTATTTTTTACTGGTTTTTATTTCTCACTTTCTGCTTACAGTCACTGAGCTCTATCCAATTGACTGACCTTTTATCTTTAACCAGGGTCAGGGGTCATAGAAATTAGTTTTTACAGGTAGGTTATTACTAGGTTGAAATGCCTAAATTTCATAAATGCCTAATTTGCATAAAATGCTTTGTATTAGGACCTTGTGGAAAGTGACGATGTTGGTCCTGTGAGGACTCTGAAAGAATCTGGTTTTACTAAGTTGAATATTACTCAAGCTTTCTAGCCCAGGACATCTTTTGTAAGTAAGCATCCTCACTTTTCGTGTGATTCAGCACATTTCAAAAAGGTTGACTAGTTCACTAGCACTCCACCTCCATGAGCGTTTTAAATCAAGTGTGAATTTGAACAAAACAACTAAAAATATGGCTAAAAGTCAGCTTCTTTGGAGATGATTTTGTGCAGTTGTCATCCTTGGAGAGTGTCAAAACCAGACTGCATAAAGCCCGGAGCAAGATTCTTGCTTTTAAAAGTCTTTGTGCGTCTGGAATGACAGCAGGATTTGGTGGGAAGTGCTTCTCTTGCTGGGTTCCTCCTCATGTGCCAAAGAGGTCTGGATTCAGAAGTTCCAGCTTTACAAGAGGCAGGAATCTCTTGGTTTTGAACTTACTAAGCAAGGCAAGATGCCAGGGAAGATGCAAGACCTAAACTATAAGAAGTTGCATAAGACCTCCAATACTATTAATATGCTAATTTGTATACTAATTTCCTAGTATTTCTTCATACTTCAGCTGTATGTAACATATTTCAACAGCCCATGTTAACACTATATTTATTTTTCAAGAAAAATATCTCATACCATTACCCTTGAAATCAGAATGAACTGAAAAGTGTATAATTCAGCTTATGGAGAAGTAGCACTTCAGAAGAAAACACAAGAATGTTACATTGCATTTTTTTAAAACTCTGGTCACTTTTTGAACTAAGACTCTCAGAATTAAGATGACTGAATGCTTCTCTACATTAAAAGTTACCATAAAGAAAAAAAATTGAAGTGTGAATTGAAGCTCATAACTACTCCACACTAGCTCCTTTTGCAAATTCTCTTAGCTAGCAATGTGTGAAGTAATTTACTCCACTTCCGAAAAGCATCAGTAAGTTCACACCTTATCTTTGACAAGGAGAAGGTTATCTCATATTCACTGTGCATTACATGAGTAACTTGTGCATTGCAAATCCAAAAACACTGATCAGAGTTGTTGCATGAAAACCCCTCATGTGCATTTTTGAATATTCAGATAGGATCAGGGCCAAGGTAAAGGAATGACCAAGCATCTCAAATATATTCCAGTCGTTGTTCCTGAGACATGAAGAAAGTCTTCCTAACATTGATTATTGCTCCTGCTTCAAGACATCTGTGAACCTAAAACAACTTGTACAGAGAAACAACAGAAAACTGGGAAATTTTAGTCATTTGACATCTAACCCTAGCCCTCCACTGCTTCTAGTACGTGCTTTTCTTCCATCCCATGGTGCTGTAGAGGAAGTGTTCTGGTATTACAGGTTGCTTCTTTGCAACCTGGCCTAGAATGCAGGTGCCTAGGTCCTATGGTACAGCAGACAGAGTGAAGCCTGACCACTCTGGCAGCCTCTGCCCCTTCAAGAGCTACAGATAGAGCCAAGAGCTCCTGCTCTGTGTGGAAAATATCTCAAATTGTTGGCACTCTCCAGTGTGATTCTAGGAGATTCTTAATAAGATAAAAAATGAAGAGCTAACCTGAACAATGGCAGGGTTCAGTCATCAACATACACATTCTCTGTATTTTCATATTTCCCAGCAGCAATGGTCAGGTTTAGGCAGGTTTAGGCTTTAGGCTATCTCTTTCTAAATATATATGAAGGCCATGTGAATATTAAAAGTGATCTCATGCAAGACAATATTCAATAAGTTTGCCAAATTGATCAGAAAATTCTGATTATTTATGGCATCAATTCTGTTTGAAAATCTTCCCAAAACCTCCAGTGCTTAATTAGCATTTTTGGTCTAAAAGCTGAGTGGCAATTCTCACTATGACTTCTCTTTTTATAAAATTTCCAGCACTTTCTGTCTCTCACTAAGCTGACAGTATTGAGGAAATAGTCTTTTTTGTGGCATTTTGGCACTTGGAACCACAGTTGGAACCACAGTGTGTATAAAGCTTAAAAACTCTAGCAAAAAGCTAGCTATGCTTTATGAATTTTAAAAATAGTCTTTTTCCAGGTGAAATGATGATTGTCTTCATAAAACAACTCGTCCTTTCCAATTTCAAAATTGTCTTGTGGGTTGGCTAGAAGAAAACAGAAGAAGCTACAATATTTCTTGAGAATTTAATGTTGATAGTTTTTTTTAATTTATGCATATGTCAGAATGTGTGAAAAAGTGTGATCTTTGTCATGAGCTTACAAATTAAAAATTCAGTCTGGTTCAAGTCAATGATGTGTTTCAGTAGAGCTAATTCCAATTGCAAATCATCTAGAACAGAATATGCCAAAATTGTTAGAATGGCTGAAAAATCAGGAAAAAGTTAAAAACAAGAAAAGGCAATTTCCTCTCTCTATGATTTCAGATTTTTTGGACATACTTCTTTAAATTTTAAAGAGTTTTTCTTCAAATGAAAACTAGAATTGTCACATAATTACACCACTTCAGGATTAAGAGTTTTCAAACACATGACCACAGTAAAATTAGAAGAGATAAGACATTGCATATCCTTATAGCCGTATAAATGCATACCTAAGACTACACAGGATGGAGACCTGCCTCAGACTAACTATGGCTGTCTGTACTGCACCAGTGAAGGAGTGGAGATAACAAGATGTGAGTGGTGGTTGGTCTGGAAAGGGAAACAATCTGTCCAAGCTCATATGAAGCTGAGACACAGGATTCATTAGATGAGGTGTAGAAAATGGGGGGACCCCTCTGCAAAAGAACTGTATTATGGGGTCTTTCTAATCTGTTATCAAGACAGCTCTATGTACCACATTGTGGTCACGCATACATGTTCCGTACTACTCAAATATTGATTCTTCCCCAACACTGGACACCTTTCCCAATACTGGACACTTCTAAAATTCAGCTGAACAGCGTGCAGAGCCATCTTGTCTTGACTAAGCTTTTGCCAAGAAAGATTGGACCAGTTTATGCTTAAGATCTCTTCCAGCCTGGTACTTAATATGTCCGTGACAGTAAAATATCAGATGTAGTGCCTGAAATGTTTTCAGGGTTTAATTCTGAAATATTTTTTCTTTGAGTATAATTGTTCTGTTCCATCTAGCAGAGAGGGCTTCCTGCAAAACAACATCAGTGGAGGGAGAGAGAAGTTTCAGGTCTGAGAATCACCATAAAAGGAAGATATGAAAATGAGAATGGAAGAAGGAAAGTGAGGAAGGTACTCTAAATATAGAAATGGAGATAAAGGTACTGAGAACTGAGTGCCTATATCGAATTAAAAGTCCAGAACCAAGAAGAGAAGAAATTTTAAAAGTACTTATTTGATCTTGTCAACAACTACTGAAAACAAAAAAAAAAAAAAAAAAAAAAAAAAAAAAAAAAAAAAATCAATTAATCTATATAACAAAGGATGTGACAAGAATCAGAAATGCTGGGCTAACTATAACAGGAATATAAATGGTCATCAAGAGTCTTACTATTAAATACAGTAGTTAACTTTACTGCTATTTATTGTGCTTACTGTATTACGACTATATCAAAGAATTTAATATTTATGTGTGAAGATAAGAGCCATTCAGTCAACAGATGGGAGAGGCACAAGCAAACAGTAAATGCTGATCAGTATGGCAAGCACCACCCAAGACATGGGCTACTTCACCTTTGTGACTAATATTTTACAGGTGTCACAGGGGAAAATTTTGCAGGTGATTAACCAATGAATTTTGCAGGTATTTATGGGTGAGTTATGGGCAAGTGAGAGCAGGATTCTTGGCTCTGCTAGATGGACAGCTTCTGTGAAGGGATAGATGCAGGTACAGTAGGAAGGAGAGATCTATGCACTATACAACTCGAGAGGAGAGTACCAGATAGCTTTCACTGGCACTTTTGAAAACTTACAATCCCCAACCAATGCAGCCAATGCATCTCAAATGTACAGCAGCACCAAGAGAACTTCTCAGTTAAGCCCATGTGATTAATGCTAGCCTGAAAGCCCCTGTTAACCACACTGACAGCTTCTTGCTGATAAACAACACTTACATCATCATGTCATCACTAATTTTGCAGTCAAACAGGGTTATCTCTGTGAACATCACTGTTTTTATTGCACTGCTGTTCCTTGTCCCTCCCCATGAGCTGCACTTGCAGGAGAGTTGCTGTGTCCCTGTGGGAGTGTAGGGAGACAGAGGTTTCATAGGAATCACTAGAACAGATAGATTTGTTTCTTCCATTCACGTGGATTGCAGTTTCTTCTTATAGCAACATCAATATATCATAAAGAATTTTGCATGGCGGGCAATCAAAAGGCTTGGGCTAAAACCAAGAGGAGAGCCTGACTTTTCCTTATATTCCCCTGCTGGCTGGTAGCCTTTTGCATATTTCCCTATTCTTTCAAGCTAAATCTTTTCCTTCTTGATGCTCCTTTCAGGTTTTTTTCTCCCCAGGTGGCCACTAAGTCTTCCCATTCCCTCCAGCAAGGTACCAGCCTCAAGTTCCTTACTGCCACCCCTGCTGACAGTGTCCCTTCCCTGTCCCTCTATGCTGCCTGCTCTGGGAGGTGTCTGGCTGTTAGCCTCTCACCATAACCTACATTCCCATGGGCTTTCACCCTGCAGGGCAGCTTGGGAGCCTGTAAGCACCAGCTAGTGATATTTGGACAGGCTGGGAAGATGTCGAGTGTGAAGAATGTTAAGTACAGTGCAAGACTGTATGCACAGTATGGATGCACAGCTCTCAAAAAGGAAGTCTCCCAACAGACTTTTGTAAATTTACTTTCAACATTTAAAAATATCATAGTGAAAGGGGGCTAAATTGTTGATAATGAAGATAATGTAACTCTTATTGTTTGATTTGTAAGCAGTTGAACTTCTAATGAAATCAGAAAATTCTTTCAACTGAAAGCTCACTTTATCTGTGATTTTAGTAGGGACACATTGCACACTTCAGGTTTTTTCCATTCATTTGCTCCCAGATAAGCAGTATGCTATTACTCTCTAGTGGTGCTGTCTTCAGGGACTATTTCTGTCCAGCACTTGGGAGAATGCATTATGAGATGTCAGCATGTGTGAGCAGAGATAGTATGACTTGTCATGTACCGATAGGCCATATTCTGCTATAAAATGGTGGCTTTGTCTTTTATCACTGTCACAGTCTTACTTAACAAGCTGTGACTCTGTGGTTCATCACAAAGAAAACTGTCATCCCTTGATACGTGCCTTGAATGTCCTTTCATCTTCTGTGCAGGTAGGATCTGCCGTGTGACATCAAGCAGAACAGTAACTCCAGAAGGACTCTGGCAGTGCAGCAGTATATTAACAAAGGGGTTCACTGGCACAAGTCCAGGTTTTGCACCTTAGATTAGATTATAGGGATAAGGAAAACATATGCAAGCTTTTAAAAGAAGCAAGACATGGTAATATGTCATAAATATAATTAGAAAAGGAAATCTTAGTAATCCATTGTGTTTAAGTGATAATTTATTTATCGTGGTGTTATTTCAAGTAACAGATAAATCAATTAGCTTTCCTTTAGAAAGCAAATAAATAGTGTTGGTTCAAGGGGGTGATGACAGATGAAGTGTGTTGAGGAACCCATAAGTTCTGTAGATAGATTTCTCCACATAATTATGTTTAGGATGAAATTTGGAGGATCACTGGCCTTCACTAAAGACTGTGATGCTGCTAGCAAATTTATCTGGCTCTTGGTACTTCTATTCATAAGGTCAGTGAACAAAGAAATAGTGTCCGTTGCTAGGATCAGAGACAGACACCTAAGGAGAAAGGCCTTCAGCATTTCCAGAGGGCACATATATTAAATAGTTATACAGGGTGTTTAGTGAGTGCTTTGTACCAGAGCCTGCAGGTCAGAGTTTTTCTGGCCGAGGAAAATGGGCGTATTCTGCTCACTTCAGCATTTTGTATGGCCATGGGACATATTATACTGCCAGTGTTGTGATTCTGCAGATCAGATTAAACTACTTTGTGGACATTAAAGTATGAATATTTCATGTGAGCTTTTACAGGGTTGAATTTAAACTAAGGTGCTGAAGTGCTTCTCCATATTCCTCTTTCCTGGGATTTTGTATTTTAAAACCCGACCTGCCTTGAACAAAGTTGCTCTTCCATGTGACTGCTTTTTAATTGTGTAAGAAGGAAAGTCAGGAATATTAACTGTTATGAGGCACAGGCTTCCAATCCCAGTGCAGCAAAAGGAAGAAGAAGGTGATGTCTGTCATTCAACAGAAGTGCCTTCTGAAGGTGTAAAATTACAAGGAGTGGAAACAGAATAGTTTCTCCATTGATGGAAAATTGCAGCATTCACATATAATAGCACGGTGAGGATTTGAGGGATGCCAAGGAAACCTGTGTGGATGTGTTACCAGTAAAAGTGCCTGCCTGCCTGGTGCTTGAAAATAGAAAAGAGGGTGTTGAGTACATAGAAATTGATGTTGAAGAATTTCTGACCTCTTTTTTTTGAAAGAGTGTCATCTCACTCTGCCTGACTCTGGGTGTTCTCACCCTTATCAGTATTCAAAGATTTGAAACAAATTATAACTCTGTGGAAATGAGGTTGCAGGTAGTCTCTACCTGGATAGTGTTTCTCCATTGATTCTGGATGCAAGCTTTCTGCCAGTGGTAACATTTAGCTATACTGAAAATTGGTACCACTTATGCATGAACACAGACCATGCAGATCATTTGGGCTTCTTACCTGTGAGGAAGAGAAATTGAATCACGGGTTTTGCTTCACCTTAAAACTATGCTTAGTTGAGCGTGAATGGGTGTCGAATTTATCTTTCCTGTTGCTGGTATTTTGCCAAAGACATAACCAGTTCCAAGGGTCCCATTAAAATTGCTTTGTGATAAATTTAAACCCCTCTGTAAATTCTGGACAAGTCTGCATCTCCCTGTCTCAAAAGCCTGTGTTATGCATGTGTTCTAACAAACTCTGAGACTGAGCCCAAAATCATCTCTAGACAAAACACATATATGCTAAGATTAGGCAGCATTAAGAATAAGTTTTTCATTTGCCTCATGATAAGGTTAATTTATGATGGCAGTTCCGTCCTCTTGGGCCTTTCTACTAACTAATGGTTCCAGCTCTTGGACTTACCTCTTATCAAAAATAGATTTGGTTTTCAATCTGAATGTAATATGTCTCCCGTGGACATTACAGTAATGAAAGTATATGGTGGTGAAGTCCCATTGCAATAACCAAAGCCTGCAACTCTTATGTCTTCCCAATGAAAGGCTCAAGTAATGCCCGTTGAAGATTTTGTTTTCATCTTTTATGGTTTTACCTCTGTGGAAGTTGAGCACTTTATGTTGTGAGTGTATTGTGTAGCCAAAACTTTCTGATATGAAAATCTGCTACTATGTGCTAGTTATATATGCCTGGGATAGAGTTAATTTTCTTCACAGTATGTATCATGGGGCTATGCTTTGGATTTTTCTGGAAACAGTGTTGGTAATTCTGGATTATTTTCTTTATTGCTGAGCAGTGCTCACATACAGTCAAAGCCTTTCCAGCACCTCACACGGCCCCACCAGTGAGGAAAATGGGGGTGCACATGGAGCTGGGAGGGGACACAGCCAGGACAGCTGTCCCCAGCTGACCACAGGGATATCCCACCCCATGTGGTGCCATGCTCAGCATACAAACCTGGGGGAAGAAGGGGGAAGGGGAGATGTTTGGAGTGTTTGTCTTCCCAAGTCACCGTTACGTGTGACAGCCCTGGCTGTCCTGTGGATGGCTGAACATGGGAACTGCTGGATGGATGCCTTGTTTGGCTTTGCTTGTGTGCACAGCTTTCCCTTTACCTACTGAACTGCCTTTACCTCAACCCACAGGTTTTCTCATTTTTACCCTTCTGATTGACTCCCCCATCCTGGTGTGGTGGGAATGAGTGTGTTCCTGTGTGGCGCTTAATTACCAGCCAGAGTTAACCCATGACAGACCTCATAAAGTTGTGCCACTAGCAAATTTTGCAACACTAAAGTTAGATCATGGAATCATGGAGTTCTTAAGGTTGGAAAAGTCCTTTAACGTCATGAAGTCCAACCATCAAAGTCAGAAACTCATCTTCCCTTTCCACTTGGAGAAAGAAGTGGGATCTGCAGAATCTTGCATAGCAAGGGGGAAACCACTTGAGGTAGTTCATGGAAAGGAGAGGTAAGACTTCATGCTTTCTAGAAGATTAATGGGATTACTGATGCTAGCCTATCCCCAGGTTTTCTCCTGGAAGGAGACATTCAGCCTTTTTCTTAAGTAGCAGCAAAGCTTTTACAAACCAGCTGGTGGTACTGCAGCCCATTTCTTTAGTAACTCTGAGATTCTATTCACTGGGGCACTTGCCATGCCTACTAATTGTTGTGTTTCCTTTTTCCACCTCAGAGTAGATTGCATTTCTGTGTGCACAAGTATATGATGGATAAAACATTAGTGCTGTTGCAATAAATCTTGTGTTTGTGCATTCACACTCATTTATTTTATCTGACTCAATATTGCACATACTTTGTATCATTCACTGGATATTTTTGGAGTAAAAAGTGGTGTGCAACTTATCAGTTATTATTTTTTCTTCTCTCCTTTTCCTGTGTTACAGTAAGTCAGTGTGCATAATGGCTTTGGACTATGATAATTCAGGCAGAAGAATGTTGATTTCAATCTATCAAAAATTATGACTCCAACATGATGAAGATATGCCTTCATATTTTGAGAATACTTCCTGAAAGTGATGGTCTATGATGTCATTTGCCATATCTTCCTTTTTTTTCCCTATTTGATTTAAAGGTCTGCTTTATTCTGTGAGTATGAACTAAAATTATAAACTAATTTGTCTCTAGAAAACAAACCATTGTACCTCTATATGCCAATTTTTCATCTCAACACATTATATAATAGTTCAAATGAGAGCACAAAACAACACAAAAACAGTTGGTGGGAAACTTTCTTCAACATTAGGCACTTTCAAGCCTGAACCACTGTTCAGTGTAATGTGCATGGCTTAATGCATCATATGTCTTTATTAATTTAAGCTGACTGTGCAAAAAGGTCTTTGTAGGGACACCAGTGGACAGCTTTGGTTATGGAGTCATGCTGGAGCTAGAGGTCTGCCTACATTTGCAGCTTAATGTAAGCAAAGTTATTTTTACCTTCCATTTTGTTTTAAAAAATAATGCTAAAAACATAGATGTGGAAAAATTGGAAAACTGGTTTATATTCACAAAATGTCTGTGCAAGTAAAGGCATAGGAGAAGAGTATTATTCTTTTGGTTAGGATTCTGAATATAGATACTAGCATCAGCTTTTGAGTGTTTGGACTTTTGGTATTTGAATGGGCAAGCCTCAAGAAATTTGGAGTTGTAAGTAGATTTCTTTCTATGCAGTGCCCTTTTTGAGACTTTCTATACAGTGCCCTTTTACATTTATGTCTCTGCTAATGCCTTTATGATACTTTTGCAATTTAAGGGTTACTGAATAGGGAATTGCTAACAATATTAGCAAAGATACTTTTAAATATTGTATAAATGATCAAGAAAACACTCTGATGTTGATTCTTAATAATATTAATTTCATTACGCATTTGCTGGAATTCCAGGACAACTAGAACTAAATATAAATACAGAAATGTATAAACTATGGTTTAGAAAGGAAAATATGGATTTCATTCAAAAGACAAGGCCTTGAATGGAATGATATGTAACAAATACAATTAAAAGTACTGGTTAAGTATAGAAAAGGATATGTATTCATTTGAGATGAGAAAGGTAATTTCAGGAACATAAAATCATCTGAGTCACTTACTTCCTCAAAATACCTTCAGGATAACTATTGATATATTATAAATTACATCAGCAACCATGACTTCTGTGAGAAATTCCATCTCCATTGGAGATGCAACTATTGCAGCATCCTCCACATTTTGATCTGGTTGGGTCCCAGACACAGGTCCTGAGCAAGGAACATGGGACAGATATGCAGAGATATTGCAATTATAATCATAAGTGACTGGTTGTGACAAGTTTTTGTTGGGCAGGTGTTTCGCAGAAATGTACCCCATTGTATACTGGGTGTGTTTTGAGGATTCATGCTACTTTTTAGCTGAATTTCTAGCTACTCTTCATATGCTGGAAAGGCATGAGAATGCACTAGCATCTCTGCTCTGCACTTGATGTGTTTTCTCAGACTCTAACATTCCTGAGAGACCATCTTTTTCTATGCTTATTCATTCCCCAGGGTAATAAAAATCCCATGACTCAGCTGGGGTTTGTAGACACAAGTACACAAGTAAATAAAACCTGTCACATACAAATGCTGAACACAAAATAACGACATTCTCAGGATACTGATCCATTTAGTTGAGTGAATATTAATGATTAAAATTCATTTATAATTTATCTGTTTACTGCCATTTTGTTTTATATAACTATTATATAAATATCTATTAAAATATCATTCTTTTTAAATAGAAGACAGTTTGGGGTCAGTACAAACAAAATAAACTGTGCTGCACATTCCTTAAAACCAACAGGTAAAGGTAAGCAGTAAAGTTCTTGCTTCCAAAAATAACTTTTTGTTACAGCACAGCAGTGAAAATTCATTTCAAGTAAAGGTAAGGAGTAAAATTCTGGCTTCCAAAAATAACTTTTTGTTACAGTTCAACAATGAAAGACCAATACAAAGTGCTGATGGAACAATCCTCTTCTGGTTGCTCTATTCTTTAGCAGGCTGCCCATTATCTGCATAATACATAGGACTGCCGCTTCCAGACTGGGAGCAGCTTCTGCAGAGCAATCTCTGAGCCATGTTCCTCTACTTATCCCAGCACAGGGACACCTACCAGCAGTGGGGTGAAGCACAGAACTGGCTTGGGAGGGCCAGTGTTACTCATCATACTCCAAGCCCTGTGAAGCCCACACTGCCAGGCCTGCCCATCAAGTCATCATTCTCTCCTTGTCCCTGATCATGGCAAACTGAGGAACCTATCTGGTGCTGATTGAACTGATTTATTTTGTTTCCAGAAAATTATTCCACAGCATTTGTGAAAGCTTGGAAAAACTTATGGCTTTTATAAAATATGTGGGAGAGATTAACCAGATTAACCTGCTTTGCACATAATGAGAAAAAAGACATTTTTGAGGCATGGTTTTGGTGTGTTTTATTTTCCATTTTTATTCACCCACGCATTGATATTAGTTTATTTTCTTGTTCTCTATTTTCTATAATCATGAGTTTATTCCAGCAAAGAAAAGAACTTCATTCAACCTCCAAACCTGTATCTTGTTAGTAAGACCATATAAATAATTTTTAGCATTTTACATTCCCGTATATGAAACTACTTATTGTAAAGCCTACATGAACTATGCCTTTCCCCCTGTTCTTCACATGATTTTCAAACAAGCTTAGCTGCCCTGGAAAATAGGTCAAGGCTGTGCTCAGTGCTGTGCCTCTGCTCAGGTGTTAGTCTTTGCAGGGTGAAGAAAAGCTGATCTGCAGAGCCATCCTGGTTTAAACAGGAGGTGAAGGACATGGGCCTCATTATCTGTAACCTCAGTGTCAAAATATTCCTGTGTGTGTCTTGGGCGGAGGCAAGGCAACCTCCAGAGAAAGCATGGGCAAATGTTTCTGTTTTGTCATGTAAGTAAACAGTGAATGTGCCAGCCATCCTGCATAGCTAGACCTCCTGGTATCTATAGCTCTTCTCCTGTGAGTCTTTAATGTACAAATTCAGTTTTTGGCAACTGATTCCTTTTTGAAGGTTCTATTGAATATATTGAGAAGTTGAAATTTCTTTTCCCATTTTTCCTTCCTGTTCCTTATTTAAGCTCCAGATCAGATTTTATACCTTGCTTAGATTGAAATGCATTAATATTTCTACAAGTGGCAAAACTGTTTTGTTTTTCCTTTCAAGGCATTCTAATATACTCAAGGTTTGTGTAAAAGAAAGTAAAAAAAATCTCTTGAAAGTAAAAGAAAATAAATGCTTCATTTTTAAAACAATTAAGCCATCTCTCTCCTTTTGGAGAGATGGAACTTTTATTTTTTCGTTGTGTGGTTGCAACTTTGTTCTGCTCTAAGGAAAGGCTGAAGTGGTGCTGGAGAGGACCTGCTATATGGCCAAGAACAGCCAGGGCTGAGGGTTCCCTTTGCAGGCAGCACATGCAAACATGAAGTCAAAGTCCCAGGTGTGGTGGAGGGGAAGCCACCTGGAGCCTTGGGAAGATTTGTTTAGATCCCAACAGTCACTGGAGCTGGGCAAAACTCTGCTGACAGGCCAGGACAGCATGTGAGAGAGTGTCAGACAGGTGTTGTTAGTTTGTCATTGCTCAATAGCTCCTTTTTCTAATGATGAAGCAATTACAGCTCCTACTCTGAAGAACCTGTTTTCTTGGTTTCTTTTTTTGATTTTTAGCTTCTTGATCTTTTTGGGGAGCTCCTTAAAAAGTAGGTCCAGATAGATATTTTGCAACACCACTGATAAATTTTTGATCCTCTTATCTATCTGTAAAAACTATAGGTGTAAATTTGGTTTTTTAATATGTTTTTAGATGGAAATAAGTAATGCATCTTTAGTTTTAAAAACTGGGAAAATTTCCAAATCCTGTCTTACTTATTTTACAGGTGAAAAAATCTGATGAATACCTCAGAGTACTGCCTGACAGACCTGCATGGGGTGAGTCAAGGACTAAATCTATGTTTGAGGCAAAATATTTTGATTTCTGTCTCTCATCATGATGACTTTGTGACTTGAGCAAAAGAAAAACAGTGCATGCGTCTTGTTACTGTACTCAACTTAACAATGAATAATCTATATGATCTGTAGAAAGTTCTAGGTTTTTTTGCAGTTTCTGCAACTGTAGAGAGTGTATAAGGAATGCTTCAAACACTGAGTGCAAATTTGTTGATGCTATTTTGATTTCAGATCGTTGTTTTAGCAGAGTTCTGTGGGTTTATAGAATAAGAAGAAAACTGGCTCAGGGAAGTAAAAAATAGGAAAGAAAGTAAGGGAAAAACAAAAATCACAGATGGATGATACTATAAATGGATGAAACTGTAAGTAATGAAGAACACAATTGCTAGCTATTTACAGACTTAGTTAAAATCAATAGAGGACAATGACACTTCAATACAGACAAATATAGAACAAGGTTGTTTTTTCAGAGATATGCACTTGGCAGTGATTGTTGGGGATGGGGGTAAAAGGTATAAGTATACGGGACAGATACACAACTGGTGTAGGTGGGCAAGGAACAGCTTTTCCTGGTTATTCTGCTTCATTGCAGTAAACACACTTCAAAAACCAAGTGTTCAGACTCATCTACCTGCTACAAGCCACTAGGCATCTATTAAAGGAAGGAAGAATTAAAAAATAGCACTGTGTGGAAAAACAGCAGTTGAAGTAATTTAAATTAGGACCCTTAATTCTGCTTGGACTTTTTGATGGAGGCTGTTTTCCCTGGAATGTGAGCTGTTGTTTACACTTGTCTAAACCTAGCCTAATCTCAGCCTTAGATTGTAGGTCTCTGGCTTTGGTGGAGGAAAAGAGAGGCTGAAAATCTGTTTTACTGATCTTGTTATGGATTTTGGCAATAGGAATTGTCCTGATGGTGCAGGCTTTCAGAGATGCATTGCAGAAGCAAGAATGAAGTGTTCTATATAATACTTCTCCCACCTGACAGCCCCAAAGCCTGGCTTTTCTCATAAACTCATGACATGCTGGGGCAACAGGAGTTTTGCTGTCTTTTCATTTTTGCATCTTGCTGTGTTGTTGCTTTAAAAACATGATAAAAATCTTAATTTGTCTCTATCTTTACTCTGACACCCAACAATAAGGACTGATAGATGCTGCCAATCTCATGGAACAGTGTCCTATACTCAGTCTACACAAGTGAGAATGATCACGCAAGATCATGGTTACTGGAAGGAAGGTCAATAACTGAAAGGCTTATAAAAAGAAAAATTGAAAGAGCAACAAGTAATGCATTTAGGAGACAGAAACAATAAATTATGAGTGCACACTCTGACTAGAACAACTTTCTGCTGTTGCAGCAGCTGAGCTCAGCAGGGTGGAAGCTGCTTTTTTCCCCAAGTCCAAATTCACAGAGCAGGGAGACTGCTTTCCCCTTCCTTCCCATCAGCACACTGCAGTAGGACACAGTCTCTGCAATTTTCTGGGTTGCATTTTTAGGTGATGACCAAGTGATTAATTTAAAACATATATTTTATCCTATGTTTACATTTATGGATGAGAATTCTAGTGATTGTCTTGTTTCTATTTCATCTGCCATCATGATTTAGTGGAGTTCTGGAATGAACAGTGGGTTTTTTGTCCTTTTATCTCTACTTTGCAGTCAGGCCTAGCTATTTCATGACTGGAGTTACTGGGTTTGGGAAAAGGAGCCCATGAGCTGTGCAGAGCTCTGTTTCCTTGAACTCTCCTTCTTGAAGGAAAGGGTGCTCAGCCTTTCTCTGAAGACTTATTGTTTATTATTATAATTATTACTCTCAGAAGCCTTCAAACATTAAGAATATGGTACTATCATTATATTAATAATATAGTACTATCATTATATTAAGATAATTTTTTGAAAACTTTGACTTTGCAGTAGATTTAGGCTATTCATTATCAGTAACTGAACAGCACTGTGGAATCCAATTCCTAAAGCATTGTTGAGCATCTTCTTAACTGCCACTGAAATTCCATCCTGCAAAAGTATGAAATAGTTTCTAACATTGCCTGGTGGATTTGAAAGGCAAATCTATACAGGAAATATTAGTATATAAAATCATCACAAGTATAAGTCAGACTTCATTCTTATAAGAGATCAGCAAATCTGTCCTCTTGGGCCAGTTGTATCTTTATAATACCAAGGTCCAAGGACTGAGGGTTGTAAGTCCCCATGATATAAACTTGAGTATATGTGGATACCAAATTGTATCAAGGGCATCTGGCAAGCGAATATCTCTACAGAAAGCCCACGTTTGTACAGATAAAATATCTTTCCAGGAGAACACCAGGAAAAGAACTCAGGGATCAGTTGGATCACATATACTCCCTTGAGAAGTCTAACCAACAATAGAAGGAATTTGGATTCAGTGATCTGTCCTTGAGGTTTCTCTGGTGGTTTCTCCTAAAGCACTGGTGTTATGTGGCCCCTATGCCAAAAATAATGTATCAGGATGTAAGAGAGCTTGTCTCATGACAGTCATCAGGACAAACTCTTTTAGAGAAGAAGGGGACAAACCCTATTGTAGCTAGCAGCCCATGCAAGTAGTAAGTGATGACTTAGAAGAAGCAAGCAAAAGTGTGTCACAAGACCCAGAGGCTGTCCATGTGGGACTAGTAGCTAAAAAAAAAAATCGCAGACTTGGTTGAGGGTAATCAACAGAGAGTAAAAAGAAAACTTGTTTCAGCTGACTGAAATTTCTGCCAGTCTTCAGTGTCCATTAGCAGTATAAATAGTGCACAGACTGATAGGAGCCATCACAAATATTCTCTCCCACTGGGAGGCTTAATAAGTATTGGAAGTAGTATTGGAATAAGTATTTAGTAGCTCCTAAAAATGGCTATAATGTTTATTGATTTAAGACTTTGAGATACTACTGAGGGACAATCTGACTTTCACAATGTAAATTATATGGCTGTCTATATATAGTTTTAAAACACGAAGTCACTGCTGTAAATCTAGATGCATTATTTGTATGTATATCTTTGAGGTAGATTTTAATAACTGCACTTAGGATTGTTTAGGTTTTGTGTATTCTTTTGTGGTATAAAACTACTATTCACTTTTATTTTCTTTCAAGTTTGTCTATAAAAAAATGAATATAAAAACCTGCATATAAAAAAATGAATAAGTCCCAGGTTTAAAGTTTAAGGTTGTCTTTCTAACATGATCTTTAACCACACAAAGCAATAGTATTGGGTTTTGTGGGGCTTTTTTGTTTGGATTTTGAGAATAAGCCTAGAAATGTTATTTTTGCCTGATCTAGTCTCTTCTCTCAGGGACTATGTTTCCTGTGGAAAGCCAGGAGAAACTCCCACATTTTTTAGCCCAACTGTTTTTTGGGTAGTATGCAATGAGTAACACTCAGCCCACAGTGGAACTGAAAGAAATGGTGAACAGTGATGACCTGAATAAAGTACTTTGTACTCTAAAACTGTTGTAAAACCAGCACGCACTCAGTTAGAGACTGTATCATAAAGAGAAGCACAAGAATTAAAGTTATGTTGGTGACTTCAGGTGTGCCAATCTCTCCTTTGGGGCACCGTGTCTCAATATACCTCAGCCTCATTAGTCTTTATTCTGTGTTTGAATAAATGAATGTGTAGCTATAAATTCACCTACATTTTATATGGAAATCTACAGCAAGGTTAATATAGTGTATAATTATTATTACAATGAAATTGTTGGGGTTTGTTTTAGTATATAAAAGGCTGAAAAGTATGAAAAATGCTACACTTCTCATAGCTGCTAGGAAAAATTCAGTTCTAGTGTGAGCAAATGAGCTATACTACTGTGTCACCCAATGTGACCACACATGCTGGGTAGCTGATGAGAGGACTGGTGGAGGCTCTCTACTCTCACATCTCAGCAAATCTGTACAAGGTCATCTTAAGCTTTTCATGTTGTTCACATGACCTGCTTTTATCTTCAGTTACAACCTATGGCCTTCACTAAAATCCATTATAGCACTGCAGATCTGTCTGAGCACAGACTGTATGGGCTAAGAGACCTAATTAGACACCTAAGGTTGCATTCTCTTTGTTACTCCACAAAAAATGACACTGATGGAAAACATATTTAGCCTCAAAATAGGAATAATATCAATTTTTTAGAATAAAAGAATGGTAATTCTAAAAGGTGGAAAAAATACATGTTACAATAAGTTGCACAAAATACCCTAACCTACCATAATTGGAAAAATTCCTCAGAGCTGCATCTGTGTTTTTGTGGCAGTTCTTATGTAGGAGGTGGAATGATCTGTCTGCACCAGAACTTTGAAACCTCTCAAATGCTTCTGTGCTTTTCTGTCTTTCTCTGTGTTATGAGGTGGCAAACAGCAATGCTGTTCACCTCTGCTCAGTTACAAACCACCTGCAAACTTGTAGCAGTGCACTAACTTTCTAGGATTTCGGGGGTTTTTCTCTCTTTTCCACATCAGAGTTTAAATGCCTTACAGTTTCCTTGTGCACACGTGGCCCTCTGCCACAGCCAGGAGCAGGGATGTGGCTGTCTCTGCCACCCTCACAGAATAGTCCCAAGGGCAGCTCAGGCTGACTGCAAAGGAGGACATAGAGGAGAATGTTACAGCTAAAAACACAAAGGCTAATTTCCCCCTCTCATAAATACAACAGCTAAATATGTGACTGGCTGACAGTGATGCTTGAGTTGATTAAATTTGAATTAGAAATAGTTTTATTACTTCTAGATATTCTTTGCCTGCTTCATTTTCTCAATTGTGTGACTTGCAAAAATGTTTGCTAAGTTTCATTATATCTCTCTTCTCAGGATACACATCCTTTCAAACAGAGAATCCTGGCCCTAATATTAGAGACAATCAAGTGCTTGACATTATACTGGAACTAGTTAGTGTTTAGGCAGAATTAAATTACTTTTGCTTTCTGAGTTGATAAACCCTTTAAGTACTTTGTCTTTTAAAATACTTAAACAACATGGTAAACTTGTTGAATCATAACACCGCAAAAGTCACACATAATATCTTGACAAATGGAACAGCAAGTAGCAGAAATACTGTGGAATTGTAATAATCAGTAGCTAATTGAAGTGTGTGTCTGAATATAAAACAATTGAATAATTGCACCTCTTAGCTTTACCAAGAAGTTGCCATCTGGGGTAGGAGCAGTGATGTGCTGGCAGATGGTCTTCACATGAAGAAACAACCTGCTTTTCATTAATAGCATGGCTGCACTGCTAATTAGAGAAGAGTGAAGAAGGCATAAGTCAAGGAGGAATTTCCAAATCTAGATTAAGACATCCATTAAGATAATTTCAGGATCTGGATTTGAAATCATATTTGTTAATGCTGAAAACATAAGTAGTTTTTAATGATTTCAGTGTCTGAAAAGGACACAGGCCCTTAAAACAAGATACAAATGGAGTTTAAATGGCTGATTCAAAACTATGAGAATTCTTAACCATGTTGTCTTCTGCATGCTGGAATCTCTTTAAATTCATGATTTTCAGACTCCCATCTCACCCTCACATAATTCAAAAATGTAGAAATGCTGCCTGGAAAGGGACTGGGTGCCTCTCTGCCAATAGTATTAGACAAATGCTAATATTCCCCAAACACTGCTAGTAAAGAGGATGCCTGCACACTGGGCCTGTTGATTGCAAAATTCAACCTTGTCCCAGCTCTATTCTTTTCTGCCTCAAAAGGCAGGAGAGGAAAAAAATAACCCACCTAAAACCTCAAACCCAGGCAACCAAGGAAAAAATGACCATGGGAGAAATAAGGGATAGATTTGCTTAGTAAATAGTCATACATGAGTAGTTCTGCAAGTCTCCTTCTGAGTGAAGGTATTTTGGAAACAGAGGACTTAGTCTGTTTCTTTGATACCTCCAGAAATTTGGAGCACAAGGGCAAATGACTGCTTCTAGACATCAGTGGTTTGTGCTGCATGGTGTGGATTCACTGTCCTTGTGTAATACGGTGTTCTGAGTTGCCCTTCTGATGCAGGAGGCTGTCTCAGAAATCTTGAACAGAAATACATTATTCTCTCCATTATTTCTAGAAGGCAAGAAGTTAAACACAAAGATTTCAATATCTGATGAACCTGGCTCTCTTACTAGGTTGGTTGGTTAACTTTTTGTTTGTTTTTTTTTTTAAAAAACTATGGCATATAATATTCAAACCCTTCAAGATTTTAGAGAAAATCATTAAGAACTAGATACCTTTCCAAGTAAAGTCCTCAAACACATTGTCCTTAAAATCTCAAAGGTGCAGTCAAGAATATCAATTTAAGTTCTGAAAGACATTGGATTTTTTAGAAGTGGAGATTTGTGGTCCAGATAAGCTGATATTCTTCTTGTATATGTGCCTTATCTTTTTACAGATCTTTAGGGAAAGAAAAAAATTAGATAGCACTTTACCTCTCCAAAACTGGACTGGCAGTTATCTGATAATTTCCTTCTGACAAAGTTGCACTGGTTTTATAATGTAGCTTTGTACCAGTCACTCTCATAGAGTTATCTCAAAGTAGCTCTTATTTTAATTCTGACATTAGAAACCAGTCTCTACCTTCAAAAAATAAGGGTTGATATCCCTTATGAATCTTTAATTTGTCTTTGAGCTATAAATTTCTTGCTTATTTCAGCACCTATCCATTTGATTCTAAAACCCATAGATTATGGATTCCTTTGGAAATTAGCTCCCTGTATTTCCTTTAGTTATTGATAAATAATGTAATGTTTGAAACGTGATAGATACCAATTTTATGCAGCATTAACTAACAGCAGTACTGATATTTAATATAAGAAAACTACACCTTGGCGCTGTATTGTTATTTAATGCAAATGCTATTGCTATTTTATTTAAGTGTGCTTTTCCTAAATTGAATTGAGTGGTCAAATCTTATAAGCTCCAGAACACACTTACTGAGTCTCATCCTTACCTTCTTGCCCCTGGGACAGAAAGTTAAAGGAAAAATCAAGGATAAAATACCAAATGAGGAATGTGATCTCAGCTAAGAAATGAGAAACAAAATAATGGTGATAACTAAGGGCTTTCTTTTTATTCACTTTTGGTAACACAGAAGGTAGTAGAATATAAATCCCTGTCTGTGCATACTGACTTGCAGAATTGGTGCAGTGGATGATCTGTACAAAGCCTCTAAGAGTAACCTCTGGTTTGTTTAAATGTGTCAGTCTTGTTTGTCCACTTTGACACAGCAGTCTGAGATTTTCATGTGTGTTGGGCTATGGGTAACAGTAATACTCCTAAGGTAAAAAGGGTGTGTTTTCATTTTGTATCAGAGAGTAGACAGAGAAGGGAAAACAATAAAAGAAAAATTTAACATTTCTCCTTTCTATTGCCATATCTCAGTAATGGAACAGCTTTGCAACAAGATGCTTTTAATTCATTGTCAAAGCAAATATTGACGTTATTTATCAGTGGTATTTACTGAGCTGCTGTATAACTAGGGTCTATACAGCCTGGGACGTGAATTGATCTCTTTCTTTATCCACATTCTTGACCAAACCTCAAAAAAGGTTGCACAGGAAAGTAATCTCAGATGTTTTCCATCTTTGTGTTCTGAAAAGTGAGTGGCATTAATATAATGAGTTGGGAAGGGTTCTTGAATCAGCAACATGGATGGAAAGTTTTGCCAGGTTGATTTTTTTTTTGTTTGTTTGTGGTTTTTTTGTTTATTTTTTTTGTTTCTGATGTTTCAAGTGAGGTTTCAAGGATGTTGTGGAGTAAAATAACTTTCTATCAGAAAGATGAATATTATGGGGTTTATTTTACTCCCTTTGTAAGAGAGAAAAAACCCCCTATTCTTAAGTGGGTGCATTTAACAGCATACATACATGTGCACTCACATAAGTTCTAGTCAAAGAACAATCATAAGAATGCAAAACTGATCTCTGGGAGCATCCTATGCTGTTTTGATCTGACCTCTAATTTTATGGGTATCTGACATCAGCCAGGCCACAGGCAGGATGGTGCCTGTGAAGGCAGCTGCTAAATGGTATTTTGTTTCCTCCCACGCTGTCCACCCTGTGTCGGCATTCTTTGTGAACTCAAATCCTGCTTTGATGACTGGGTTATTCAATACATTTTAAATTCTAGTTCCAAATCACAGCTGATTCCTCAGTTAAACTGAAATTTGCCTGAGGACCCTCCTTCTGCCCCTGGAACTCTGATCCTTTCTCTAGTACCATTTTTTTTTTGCCCCAGTAACTTTCAGTTATTTTGCACATGAGTGTCTTATCTGACTTATCTCTTCTAATGCCTCCTGCTTTTTACATTCTTGGCCTTTTCCTCCTCTTCTCCCAGGGCTAGCCTCAGTTTGTGTGCTGAACATCAACCTCAATTTTCTTTTTAATGGATTCTTATCCCATTTCTCTGTAGTCTCATCTTCTTTCCCCTTTCTCTTGTCTTTTCTGTATCTGATTATAGCGATAGCTCACTGAGATCCATGAAGACACAGGGCACATCCTCCTAAATTCCTACATCTGGCATGTAGTGCTGCAGGAGGCATCTTCCGTGGACAACTTCTACCAAAACTGAAAAAAATTCTACTGAGCAGGAGCAGAATTTATCAAGCCTTTTCTTAGGAAATTTCAAGTTGCTCTTCAAAATCTTGGAGGCACCAGAACATTTCTTAGACAAGTACATCAAGTAGGGGGAGGATGAGTTAATTTTTTAAACATGGACAGAAGAGTTGACCTTGCTTTTTGAGGCAGGGAAATGATTGTGATATTTCTGCAGAGTACTTAGGATGGAAAATTCCAGTTCAGTCTACAGAAAACTTTCAGAGTTGTGAGCAACTAAAACATTAAAGACAGGATCTTAAAATAGGAACTGTTAAGCAATCTTACTAATAGCTGATATTACCAGCCACACCTATATAAAATATAAGTATTGCTGTTGTAATAGCCTAAATGCACTAAATACCACTAATATAATCTTAGTAATTGCTACCAGAAAGATGTGGCTGCTGTTTTCTTGACTTTATTGATCTGCCAAAATTATAAAGTGGCAGTACTTTATGTAAGCTTTATTTAAAAGCATAAAAGGAGAGTGATGACAGAATAGTTTTATATATTAATGTGGTAAATATAGCTAGAATTTGTTCCGCATGCCAAGGACGGAACAAGCCCCTGAAAAATGCTATTTATTTGCCAGAAATAAAGAAAAGTTTGAGGGTTTGAATGGGATTTTTTGGGTTTTAAATGGTGTCCCTTAAAGAAGAAATCTATATTTTAGGCCCAGAAACATGAATAAAATAGCTTACTGACTGATCCACAGTGAGTTTTGAACATATTCACATTAGCCTATGGTGCAGGAAAAGCAGGCCAAGAAATAATACTGCCTTTTATTTTTTTTGAGTGGTACCAGCAGGCACTTGAACATTTTCTAATTTTAATAACTTGCTATCCTTAGGCTTTTTTTTTTCTTTTTTTTTTTAACATATAGCTAGAACCAAGACTCCAACCACAGCATTAAAACACTCAGACATAAGGCTACAGGAGAAAGACATTTGTGAGTAGTAGGTCAACCAGTTCTGTTGATTTTCTTCTGTGGATGAATATCTTTGTAATAACATGAATAGCCTTGAGAAAGATATGTTTCCATACTGCCTCTCCAAGTTCATCTTTATATCAAAATCCCCTTCCCCCATTTTGCACAGAAGATTTTAAGCTGCTGCTATTATACAAACATTTTTTAAAAAACCAGGTCACTGTTCATCTGGAGTTCAACACCATGCTGTTTATTTGTTGCTTTTGTTTTGTAGAGGGTGTTGTTCACAGCATAGATCTTTTTTCATAGTAGTTGTATTTTTGCTTTCCTTTGTATTTTGAATTATGTGTATTATCTAAGATTTGCTATGTAAGTAAGAGTTTAGACTATGTAAAAAGAGAATTTGAGCGATGAGGAATCTTGATATAGGACAAAACATGCATGGAGATATTGAGAAGTCCACTAAAAATGTCAGTATGTTAAACAACACCTTATGCCATCAGTACTTAGGTGTATGCTTATGCTTGTTTTCATTCTTCTGCAGTGAAAAATGTGATTCGGGGACTTGTAAACTTCTTGGAGAGCTGAACAAAAATAAGTGTGTTGAAGAATGCAGTGCACACTTAATTTAATTGAGTGTGGAGGACAGTAAAGTTCCATTTACACTTGCATCAGTCATTGACAGTGGTGGTTGAGCTATCAGGCACAGAGCTGAGATATGTCCTTTTCCATTCACAGCAGAAACATGCCAAAATGTTTTTCAGATATTGCCCACAAGAGTTTGACTTCTAGCCCGTGCCTAACAAGCCTATAGTGAGTGTGTTAATGAGTGAAAGCACTGCCACCTTTTCCCCCATTCCAGTTATCTGTGCAGCTCCTGTTGATGCCAATGAACCTTTCTTAGTGTTCCTGATAGCACAATATTGATGGAGAATTTGAGTTTCAGAACAAAATCTATATAATTCCTTGCAATTTAATTTTGGGATTTTTGTGTGAAATCAGCTCCCATTCGTGTCCTAATCAATTGTCTTGTGGATCATCTGCTCAAAATGGTACATGAGGATTCAACAAAAGCAGGCTTTTCAGGCATTTAAAGAATTGCAGGATAAGAGGAAAGATCGTTTGGTGGATTTATTCCCAGATAAAAGCTAGAAAATAGAAGATGGGAATAAATGGTTAGGTTTTTTTCTCAAAGAGAGATTATCTAGGTGATCCCATTGAAAATTGTGTTATGTGTTCAGTGTTTTCATACAGTCCACTTATAATATGAAAAGAATAAGCAGAAGTCTAATAGGAGAACTAACTCTACAGTATTGCAGAAAACTCTCATAATTGCTGATAAGCTGGGGGGAGAGATCAATTTTGGTAAATGCAAAGTAAGACACATGGAAAATAACATTTATGAATGTATAGGAGTGATGTGCTCTAACCTGACATTGCAGGAAATATTTTAGTGTTAGTGTGGCTATTTCTTAATAAAAATTAGGTCATTGTTCATGCCAGAAAAAAAAATGAATGCCAAGAATTATTAGAAAAGGGGTTGATAACAAAATGTAGAACGACCATTATGCAGCAGAATAAATCTATGGTGCTCCCACATCTTGATAACTACTAACAATTCTGATGTCCTTATCTGAAAATGTTAAACAGAGCTGAATTTAAAAAAAAAAAAAAACAAAAAAAAAACAAAAAACCAAAAAAACCAAACACTGTTGATAAAAGATGTGGAATGAAGGTTGTGTATGGAAATGCTAAATAAGCATTTCACCTTTAAAAAGAGACGATTGAAGGAGGAGAGTGGGGTATAAAATTGTGAATACCCTAGAGAAGATGGGGCACTGGGGATGAGGAAGGAAATGTTCACTTTTTTTGACAGAAACAGAATAAAAGTATCCTGCAACAACTTTAAAACTAATTTCAGTACTTGTCACTCAATATAGAATCAAATTGGAATATCCTTTTACAGGAAGCTGTGATAGCCAAGAGCAGTAGTGTGTTGAAAAAGAATTTGGATGAATTCATAAAGGATGCATGTATTAGTGGCTGCTAAAATGATGGTTTAGATGTGATTCTTGCATTCAATGTACTGAAGCATTAATTCATTGTTTTTACATTCCTTGAGCATCTGCTCCTAGCCAGTAGGAGCAATTAAATCTGAGCTAGATGGACTTTAGGTCTGACACAGCTTGATCATGTCATGAGGCTTAAGGTCTTCCTCTGGTGATGGCAAATCTTGAGGGACAGAGCTCTTTGATGAAGACAGTTTGTAAAGACTTTGTGCATCACTTTAATTTCACTGTCCTTTGATAATTGGAGAGATAAAACACTATGCAAATCATTAGCTAATAAATAATTACTGACTATAATGAGAGAGTGAGAAATGAACCTATTTTGATGTTTCTGCTGCAGTTGATCTGTTTAATCAGTTTTTTATTCTAACAAGTGCAAATACACACTGTCCTGCACTTTGAAAATTTTTTCTTATAAAGTACTGTGTCTTCATGGGAAGCATTGATTCTTTTAGGTGCAATTGCTGTCTTTATTTGACAGTCAAGGATCCTCAAGAAGCTGTTTCGCAGTAGCACTCTACCAGATCTGTAATCTCATTTCTATCTGCAGTGAGGAGAAATAATATTTACTTTTCTTGTGTTCATGTGCTGTAATGATAAACTGAGTACTTTCATCCAAAATCACCCACTATGTGACAGGTATTTGAAACTTCGCCTAGACATTGACCAGGTGCTAGAAAGACTTCAGCAGCTGTAAATTTTGGGAGAAAGGAGCAGAAAAGTTTGCACTAAGGAGTCCCTTGTGGTTTTCAAGAAAAATATTTTCAGGCTTTATATTTCTATAATTTGGGATGTCTGGAACATCTTTCAGCACATACAGAATGGTATTACTGTAAGTGTTACTGCTATGTTGGGCTTTTTGGCCCTCCTAGCAGCATTCTTCAGGTGGAATTAATTTATTTAGTGTATAATCTTCCTCTTTGCTTGTACTTTTTACTCAAATGGACAAAGTAATCTGTGCCTGATTAGACACTGAATTTGAACCTAGTAACTTAAACACTTTTAAAAGTCACCAGTGTGAGCACTTCTATAACAAAGTGTTAGTCAGGAAACATTTGTGGAAAAAAAAAATTTTAGACTTGTAGAAAGAGATTTAAGGAAGGATTTAAACATCTAAATTTCATGGTGCAGCAAACTTCACACAGTATGTGGGGAGAAGCAAAATATACCATCTAGCTCAGGCAGAACTCCCCTCCTAAGCTTGGTTTAGGAGAGAGCACTGCCCTGCGTCTGAGCTATGGCCATATTGCTGCTGCCAGGTTACATTATCTCAAGCACAGACCACAACAGCTGCCTTGCATCCAGCACAGCAGTTAGCAAGGACAGGGGATTTCAGATAACCTCCTGTCTGTGTGAGGTTGTAGTGCATACCTAGAAATGGAGCCTAAAACCTTCAGCATGGGAGACAGGGAGCTCTTAGTGCTAGCCAGTGTAAAGATGGGGCATCCTGGGAATCCTGCACTGCTCTCTAGCAGAGGTCACAGTTTTAAGCTGCATCAAGGGAAATATAGGTTGGATATTAAGAAAAAGTTTTTTCATGGAAAGAGTGATAAAGTACTGAAATGGTCTGCCCTGGGAGGTGGTGGAGTCACCATCCTTGGATGTGTTTAAAAAAGACTGAATGTGGCACTCGGTGAACAGGTTGAGGTGTCAGGGAACAGGTTGGAACCAATGATCTTGAACCTTGATCTCTTCCAACCTTGTGATTCTGTAGGTTACCTTGCCCAGGGTCAGTGTGAAGGATCCTACAAGTATGAAATTTATCTACATTTTTGGAAAAACTTCTCACCCAGGACACAGGGTGGAAGTAGGGGCAGCAGCAGCTTCTGTCAGTTATTAAAGACCCCAAACTGTGATGAACAAGCCTAGTCCATGCAGGAGTATGTGGCCAAACTGAGCGCAGCATTAAGGCTCGTGAGCAGTGCTTATGGTGCCAAAAGCTAAGTCAAGATTGTTTGGATGCTTAACCAAGTCTAAAAGGCTTAACTGGAAGGCATAAAGGCTGCAAATCTGAATGTCTGAATGTCACACACAGAGGCCATGGTAACCCACCTTGGGTTTGCAGATAAATATGCTGTATGCAGCAGTTCATAAGTTATGGACTGAAGCTGTTGTGGATTCAGGAAATTCATTGCTGGATCTTTCTAAAACACTTTTCAGATGAAGAAATGCCAATAACCTCAAGTATAACATTAGAAGATCTTAATTTCTAGGCATTTAGAAAATGAATTCTTTATCTAGAAAGCTTAAAATCTGGTTAATTTAGTAGAAGAGAACCCCTTGGGATATCCATAATAAATGCATTAACCTCCTTAATGAAGATCTCTGTCTAAACTATTAAATGTAGCAATGCTTCCATGTGGGAAGTACAGGACTGGCTCATATTGAAAAAGTACTCCTCATATTTACACCACCCCTTTAATTGCAAGATCTTAATGCACTTTTACAAAGTGCATTATGCTGCACCTATGCTCTAGGAGGCTACAGAGAATAGTGCAACATTTGCTTTGTGTAATCCCTGTGGACTGGATATTACTTCATTTTAGTTCGGGTTTCTACAGCTATTTGTCTGTGACTTGACTGTTGAAACCATGGTGCCTCACATTTGGCATTAGCCACGGTTGCATCCGCTGAACTTGCAATTCAGGATCTCAGGACAAGATCCAGAGACATTTGGGTCTGTGTAACTTGAGGATTGGATGAAGTTTAAGCTCCTAAATTATGGGGAGCTCTGTAACTGGACCCTAAGCATAGCCTTCCATTGACACTAGAGGTTGCATGTATGTGCATGCTGAGTTAGAAAGGAGAGTGAGACCCTTTTGCAAATAGGGATGAAACAGATACTTCTAAGTTCTAGAAGCATCAACCAAACTCCCTATTTATACCTGGCCTTAGCAATAAACATGGGAGAGTGGAAGAGAATTTACTTCTACCTTTGTCATAGCCCAGTGACATTCAGAGAATGTGCAATAAAAATGGAGGAATTTGCAAAAATTGAAAAACAGTTAAAGTGCAACAAGAAAGAGAGAGAGAGTGAGATAAAGTGAACAAACACATGGCCTTCTACCCTATTGCTTAAAGTATTTCACAGGCAGAAAACACAGTCTTCCAAAGTCTTCTGGTTTTTAGCTGATGGTTTACTACAAAATACATGTAAAATTTAATATTTCCTAAGGATTGTGATTGCTCCTTGAATCAGATATAAGTACTTATCAATGAAGGGTGCAGCCAGTCTCAATGGCAGAAGAATGACAACAGGAATCTGCTGCCTTGGAACCAAAATCTTTAGGATTCGTTGCAATGGAAACTGAACCAAAAGAAAATACATGCAATTGATGTATTTCAGGCTCAAAGTTAGTTCTTGGAAGACCTCTGAAGAAAGAGGAAAAGTAAACTGTGCTCTGTAAATCACAAGAGATCTGTAGACTTCTGCAGAAGTTGGTAGCAGAATTTTTTGGTGTCTTTAACAATGCTGGGTGCACATTTTGAAGTGTTTAAGAATTTGGAATAAACTGCAGAAAATGAGCATGCATTAACTGAATTTACAGCCTATGCTTTATGTGTCTTTGATGTGTTTAGAAAGGATTTGGAGCAGACAGAGAAATACAGCCCTACTCCAACTCCATGCAGGCTGGAAGGGCATCCAGTGTTCCTGTGCATTGTAACCATTGATTTGCACCAAGTACTGTATGCTAGAATCTCTCCAAATCAGTGAGGTGGTTTCCAAGCTGAGCTGTGGCAGCTCTGTTTTGAGGGGTCAAATTACCATGGGAATGCCTCTTGTTGTGACATATTTCATGTAGTTGCATGGCTTTGTTCATTTTGTCCTTGGAAGATGTGTGCCAGTAATTTTGAACACAAAAATGATGTATTTTTGTCCCTGTTTATGTGGAAATGCACTCAGCTCTAAGGACTCCCTGGGTCAGATTGCCAAGTCTTTTCATTTGACACTGGGTTGACACATCTTTGTTTTTTTCATCAGTGCAACAAATTCTGAGTGCTGAAGAACACTTTTCTAATGATCCTTGGGCTCTCCTATACCACCACACAGTCACTTTCACTGTGATTTGAATAATATTGGAAAATATCTTTGAGTGTCTAAGATTGACTTGCAGCTGGTAAAAGGAAACATAATTACAACTCTTGCTCTACATAGTCTGTGTCTCCAAACAATTAACTTCTTTAGAATATTTGACTGTCAATTCCTTGATGCTCCAGCATTTGTTGGCTCATCTGTTGGTGGAATTGCGGACTACCGTTCCCACTTGCAGGTCTATTATTTATATATATTTCAATAAATCCAAATAAAATTAATTGCACTCATTATAAGACCGTGTGGGAGACAATTGCATTCATTCTTAGGTGGTAGGATTGTGCATTCAGGAAAAAAATTAACTTCCTGTGAAATCAAAACCATCATCAGTAAGGGCATAATAAGCATGTAAAAGTGAAAATAACCAGCTGGTAATTTGCTTCAGTGAATCTGTAGAAATAGAGTGGAAAAAGATCTAACTTCAGAGATAAGAATAGGGAAGTCTTGAATTAGTTTTCTCTCCTCAAGGCAATGTACAGACCTTGAACTGCTGCCTGAAGTAAGTTAACGCTTCCATCAATACACAGACCAACCTGCTGCCTTTTGTGATGAAATTTTGCCTTTAGTATCTTTCTACTCCTATCAGGTTTGTTTGAAGAACAAATCATTTTCTGTGAAACGTGTAACTGATTCTGGTCTAAAGTATGACACTTCTGACTCCTGTTTTGCATATAGCAAATAGCCTAACCTATGTGCAATATATACTGGTAATTATTATAAATTACTGCAGCTAAGAACTGCATATCCCATTACAAATGTTGTTTTGGAAAGAGTGGGCTATCATGCAATGTGTTTTAAATTTATAGCATGGCTGCTCTGTTCAGTAAAGTACAGATTATTAATTACAAATTAATAATGGGATTATATATTCAGTTGAAGGGTTTTTTCCTAAGTATCTGCAGCTTGTCATCCAAAAAGTCTATGATAGCTCATCTGAGCGTGACAGCAACGTTTCTGCTGCTCAGCACAGAAAAAAGCTGACCCTCCCCGTTCATTTTAATGTGTTATGACTTAAGTGTTCCTGTCTCTTTTCCACTGACTGAAGGACAAAAAAAAATTCTTGAGATTTTTAGACCTGGTTTTACCTCTGGTATGAAAATAGCTCTTGAAGAAACTGTACCTGAAAATAGGCTGAAATAGACTGTCCCTATTGTTTAGTTCAACTCCTCAACCAAGGCGAAAGGAAATGAGATCTGCATTATGTTCCCAGTTCTTCTGCTGACTCTATTTCTGTCTGACTCTTATTCTGTCTCTGTGCATCTACAAAATGGCACACTGCAAGCTGAAAGGAAGTGAGCAATTTTAATTACAGTTTTGAGAAACACTGGTATTCAGTACTTCTGCTTAGTTCATCATGTCAAGTGACCATCTCTGGGGATAAAACTGAAAAAAAAAGGGGAGGAGTAGAGATGGTAAAAGGATGATGGTTATCTCCAGGGACATATTTTGGAGGTCTCAAAGAATACCAATGGGTGAAGATAAACAGCTGATAAAAATTATTTGTTAAAATAAACTTGCAGATGCAGCAGAAATACCAAAGAGAGGATGAGAAGGGAAAGTTGAGTGTCAGGAATAATTTTTGTCACTGCATGTCATGGTCTTAGCTGTTAGACATGGGCCAATTGCTAACCTCCTGGTTGGTAGTGGGAGAACCCAATTATTTTCCCAAGAATTTTCTTTGGAAAAAGACTATGTGATAGTTACTGGGTTCAAAAGGTGGGATTCTTTTTTGAGAAGGGTTAGGGTCAGGGTTCTGGGAAGGTTTTTTATTTTGACCATTGGTTTAACTGGAATGTTTTGTGTAATTTTAAATGATCTGTATATTTTCCCTAGACCTTAGGGGAGGCACATTTTAAAATCTAAAGAAATAACTAGAATAAATAGAATATATGTTAAATTCTTCAACTGGAGGCTTTTTTAGAGAAACCACTTAACATATTTTGGTCTGAAAATTTAAGTGATTAAAGGTTAAACTCTGTTGTAATAGTACTTTTGCATTTGGTTGGGTATTTTTAAAATACTAATTCTCTTGGTGTCTATTATGGGTGTCTTGTGCCTACACAGCTTGCGACTGAAATTTTTGGTTGATAGTTGGTTTCTTATAGGCATTTCTATTGTTATGCCACTCCTGGCTATTTGCCAAGAGCTATTTGTCCACTTTGAAACATGCCATTTTGTTCCCATTGATCCACCCCTTTGTGATTCTGTGTGTCCCCTGTGTCACCTCTGTGATGTGGGTGCATCCATCAGTTTTGTGTCACGTGGAACTCATGACGTTGCTTCCTCATAGATAAGATTTTCCATGCTAGACTCCTGAATATGCCATCTAGGTATTCAGATACCAAAGCTGTGTTCACAACATCGGGACTCAAATAGAAAAAAGTAAACCTGGTTTTGATGACAGTTACAAATGATGAATTTGTGCCTTTGATGTACTTTTCCCACAACTTCTCAAAGTCTTTCAGGTGCTGTTAGTAGTACTTTTCTCCCAGTTAAATACACATTTTTCTCTGATATGAGTTCTACCCAACTAACTTGTGGCTGTATTTTTGCTATGCTTCACAAGGGCTGCTGCAAATGCAGGCAGACATGCTGAGAGTCACAGAACAAGATTTTAACCAGAACTCTGAGTAAGAGCACCCTTAGTTGTGTGTCTAAGGTACCTGTGCTTCAGATATCATGACATTGTGAGTCTGTCCCTGGGAAAGTCATTTGGGTGAACAGTTTTAAGGATTGTGTGTGAGGACTTTGGGCAGACCTGCACTGTTTGCGGCCGAGATGGGGCAGTTAAGTGCTCCTCATTGCTGTACAGGCTGCATGCAGCTATCTTTAAACCTATAACTGGTGCAAACCCTGCATAATCTTTTCCTGAACAAGCTGGCTCAGGAAGTTTTTGTGGGCTATTATGGGTTTTGATTTTGTGTGTTTGTGTTTGGTGTCTTTTTTCAAAAAAACGCTAATGCATCTTTGTCTGAATCTGTCACATTAAGAGATTTCAAGGGCAAATAACTCTATGTGTTTTCCTTCTATTTCTCTCTTCACTTTTGACAAGTCACAGCAATGTTTGCCACCTCAGTACTCTGTTTTTTCTCTTCTCTAAAAATTACCGTGTTTTCTAAAGACTCAGCAAGGATGAGCATGGCAAAATTTAAGAGAGGTAAAAGGCAGTATGTCATCAGTCAGCTAGGCAAACTCCACAATAAAATCAAAATGTGCCTATCATAAAAGTTTTCTCAAAAAAAGGTTAAATTTTTAAAACATGGGGCTGGTTTTTTTTTTTTTTTTCTTTCTTTGATTTTGAGTTTTTTTTTAATTGTTGGTTGGAGGGTTTTTGTTTGTTTTTGGTTTTTTTACACCTGTAACTTACTGGCACAGCTGATGTCATTTAGGCTCTGATTCAGCAAAGCACTTAACCATGCTACTTAGTCCCCTTGACTTTAATGGGAAGTAATTACATGTTCCAACAATGCACATACAAAAGTGCTTGGCTGAATCAAGGTTTTAGACGACATAATAAGAACCTGATTGGGAAGGAGGGGGAAGCTGAATAAATGCTGTGCTCAAAATCAAGCCCATGCTCTTCAAAAATATAGAGTAGGAACCCATTTGTGGCAGCATTTCCCCTATGCTGTGGCACACATTGATCTCATTGCTATACAAAAATAAAAAAAAAATTCTAATCACTGTATCCGTGTTATTGCCCATGAAGTCCATGTTTGGATTGTCAGACTGTAGCTGTGCATGGTGATTCAGCTCCAAATGATACTGGTTCTTTCTTCCTTTAGCATTGTTCCTCCTTTTTCAATGTTCCATCTCTTTATTTTTCATTTTCAAATGAGGACAATATTCCTATCTTGTATTTGAATGTACTGCCATTTTGATTATGTTTGTCAGTGTTACTGTTGATGTGAGCTGTATTAAAATAGCAATTTAAAGTAGCACTGGCACCAGACAGTCACTGCTCATTAATATCATCTCCAGAAAAATCATACAACAGATCTACTACCTGCTTTATAGTCCTCAAATAGTAGTGTGGTACAGACTGTCCACACAGTGCCACTGTGGCTTCCAGTCACTCCTGTTACATTACACTGAGTCTGATTTCATCTCCTTGAGAAGGCTTTATTACTGAGCATGGAGCCAATCCTCCTCACTTTGAATCCCTGCTGACATTAATGGTCATTCTCACATAACAGATTTGGCTCAAGGGATGTAAGGGTAACAGTATTGTTTTTTCTCTAAATTCTTATGGAAATATGCTGCTTGAGCTATTATGGCAGAATTTGCACAGGTGATTTTTGGTGGAGCAAGAGCTTTGTTTTTGTTTGGGTTTTTTTGTTGTTTGTTTTATTTTTGCGTGCACTTTGGGAGGTTTTTTGGGAGGGAGGTTTTTGTTTTGTTTTGGTTTTTTTTCTAGATGCAAATAAATCTGTTGCTAGTAAATCAACAAGGGAAAAATATTTATTTGGTGTGTGTCTGTCTGTGTAGATGGTGCAGCATACTGTGGGCTGGTAGCCAAGCTGACTCTTCTACTGTGAATTTAAACAGGTTATTTGGGTCAATACGATTACTAGAGTCTTGAAATGTCACCTACGTTCAGTGGAAGAATTCAGTCCAATCCCCATCTACACGGTTACTAGGGTGGACCTGCGTAGCTGGATAAGCAGGGCTACTGTGTGTATTTATGTGGCTTTGGAATTATCAAATATTTTTGGGGGAGTCATTCCTAATTAGTGATGCTGTCTGTTAGACTACCCTGTTGAGACAGGCACAGTCTTCCTACAAGCCTAAAGAGAAAACCAGGTCACATGCTGCTCCTGTCGTCCCAACCCTTTAGCACAGAAATAATTTGTGTCACTCAGAGAGGGCAGATGTGCCCATCAAGGCTGGCCCTGGCCCTGCTGTCCCTTGTGGGGGCTGCTCTCAGTGGCCCTGCTGCTGGTGAGACAGGGGCAGCGGGAGGTGTTGGAAGCTGTCACACGTCCCTGCCAGGTGTGTGAGCTCAGAGGGAGCGTGGCCCAGTAAAGAGCCCTGGGTGTGGCACCCCCAGTGCTGCTGGCTGCCCCCAGTGAGGGCCAGCCTGAACTGTTCTTTGCTTCTCCTGTCAATCTACAGTTCTGTTAACATCCTGCATGTGTTTTGTAGGCCCCTACAATATCTTTTGAAGTCTTCCAGTATTTTCTTTTTTTTTTTCCTGTAGAGGGACGGGAAGAGTTATGGGGGTGTGACAGCGACCAGCAATTCTTTTCCGTTAGTGCAGCAAGAACATCATCTCACTGTGACCACGATGGGTATGGTGCTGCAGTCATTTTTCTCAGTGGAAAAGTTCTGACTTGGTTATGCAGGGTATACCATGCTCACCTCTGGAGTGCTGGAGGCACTGGAGTGGAGCTTGATTTTCCATGATGAAAATTATAAGGGATAAAATGGGCGATTCATTTATTTAATTGGTGGAACGGGAAAAAAATCCCCGGCTCTCTGCTTTTTGTTTTAGATGGGTATTTGCTTGTTTTTTAAGGATAGAACACCTTGGGAGAAAGAAATAACTAACTTCAAAGGTATTTTAGGGAATCTGGGGCTTGGCTGCCTTCCTCACAAGCCTCCAGCACTGAGCTATTTCCTGCTTTGCTCAGCTGGGCTGGAATTTGTGGGAAGCTGTGGGCAACTTCATGGAACTGGGGGTATTTTTCAGCGGAGATTTAAGACAGAGAAATAAATCTCAGTGACATTGAAAGAATGACTCTATCAGCATGTTCAGACAATCATGCAGGGCCATCTGTGCTGGGCTTTACATCCTTAGGCAATGTGAGCATGATGGGGGAGCACAGGGATCCGGCACAGGGTGTCTGCCCTTGCGCAGTTATGTTCTCTTTATGCTCTCTTCAACCTAAAGTTACCAGGTTCTTGTATCACTTCCAACAATACCGTGAACAAACAATGCTGCAAGTTATTTTACTTCATTCCACCAGAAAACATTCTGTTTAATGAAGGTTGCTGTGCTCAGCTTCTGCGTGATGCTCAGGATAGTGCCGACACTGCTGGTTTGCTAAATGGGCACTGGCTTGTGTTTCTTGCTTTCTTCCCTGGTACTTATGGCTCCCCTGGTATTTATGGCACAGGTAAACATTGCTCAGGGCTTGCTATAGATGTAAGCTTCTTGAAACAAGGATGGTGGCTCTTGATACTTTCAAAGCTGTTAAACACATTATATCTCAGCTATTAAGTGACATGAAAATAGAGTGACATGTTAGCAAATGTGTGTGAAGCATCATTCTTCTGATTTCATCAGTCCAGTTTACATTGTTACTCTTTGGGGTTTTTTTTTTTATAATTGGTGCAAAGCTTGAGTCTTTATCTTGATGGGTGTTTGTTGTGGTGTGTGAGTTTTGGGTTTTCCCTTTCTGTCAGATACCGTTGCCTTGCTGCTGCAATAGATCAGAATGAGAGGACAGGCAGCTGGTGCCCTTCCCTGACTGCTCTGGCTGACATTCCTGAAAGTTGAATTAGGGACAGTGTTATTTACTCTATCTTTTGCTGCACTGAGAGAATAAATTCCAGAGTCTCTACCATGTGTGTTGTCTTCACACACTGGAAAAAGGGGCTGTGGCCTTCTGAGACAGATTTTTTACCATTGATGGGAAATTAATGATAGCAAGTAAACTATTGCTTGTTAGGATTAACTAAAGTGATCAAAGCCTGAATGTTGTTTGGTCCCATATTTCTAGTCTGTTGTGAGCTTCTGGATAAACAAATAATTTCTTTTTACTTCCAGAGGTCATTTTACAAGGGGAACTTGGTATCATGTTCCACTGCAAGGTACTCTGCTACCTATTGATAAAACTTCCTATTTCAGAATCCATTTGTTTTTGCTTACAGTTCTGTATTTGTAGAATCAATTAAGCTCTGTGATCTGAAAAGAAAATAAAAAACAAGCTCTATCTTTGTACACCATTTTTTCCCCAGCAATTTAGAAAAAAAATATTTTAATGCCAAATGGTAAAATCCGGTTCTTGCTGTGTTTTTAGCCCTGACATGAAAACTTCCCACTTAGTTAAATGAAGTTTTGTGTAACTGCTGAGCATGACAAGGTCTGATGTTTTTTTAAATGCTCATATGAGAGCTGAGGCTGCTGCAGTGCCCATCAGCAGGAGCAGAATCACATCTACTAACAAGGCAAAAATAAACCTCAGTTTAATGAGTTGCAAAAGGCCTGGTCTCTTCGCTCTCTGAAGTAGTCTATTTTAGAATGGCTGTTGGCATTGTCAGGAGGGTACAGCACAGGAGACTTATATGGTTAAATTTTATAGTAGTCTAATAATGAAAAAAGCATGTGTAAGGCCTCTTGGCAAACAGTCCATAGTCGTGGCAGTATTCCTACAAATAAAGCTGCAAAAGTGGAGAGAGAGATATAATTAATGGGGATCTGCTTTATTTGCCAGGAGAGATTATTCTTATGTGGGGAGCAAAGGGTATGTGCCTGAGAAAAATGTAGAGAAAGTAGACATGTTGTGTGGTGCCCTAAAATGCAGTTTAATGAAAATGAGAAAATAATGGGAGGAAAGTCACTTGTGTAGTCTCTGGCCAGCTGCCCAAATATGAGTGTAGATGCACTGGCCCTGGGCTGTGCTTCCAGCACAACTCACAGAAAGCTCGTTGTTCTTGCACACATTTGCTCTATTTTCAGACACATGCTATTTGAAACCACGTTTTCTCTTTTGCTCTTTGCTCCTTTCTTGCTCTCAGCTGGTGGTGAATTTCCACCTCAGAATGTTACTTCTTGAAATGTTTTCTCTTTGCAGAGCTGTATCTGTTGTTTTCCATTCTCCCTGGGGGGACAGTAGGAGTCTGATGAAGCTTGAAGGTACCTGGAGTTATCTCTGATTTCCTGCTCCTCAGGCAAACCTTGGCAGGGCTTGCCTGAGCTGCAGAGTTCCAGCTCCCAGCTGCATCTCAAGCAACCAAATCATGCCAAGCCTCGTTTTATTTATCCATAGCTTGAAAATATTCAATTCCTTTATCTAGTGAATTAAACTCAGGTTGTCTGTGTGAACACCCCTTCTATTTTTTCCCTTTTTCATTTGTTCCTCCTGGACATTTGCACAAAAGGCAAGGGACAGTATAAACAGATGTTGTGCATCAGCTCTCTGACCCCTCTTCCCCCCATACTATGTGTAGTCATTATCCAAGAGTTTGCTTAGTGAATGTTTTTATTTTTCACTGAACATCACTTTCTGGAAAGCTATTTCTGGTGATTCCTACCTTTTCTTTTTTCAGAATTTGATCTACCTCTGTCTTTCCCAAAGACTTTGACTGCTGTCTGGAATAAAATTATTGTTATTATTGAGCACATTTCAAGGAATTAATGTTGGAAATAGTGCAAATCTGTTTGGCTTTCCCTGCTCCATGGTTAACTGTACTTTACTATCAAGGTTTTCAAGAGATTTATTACTGAGACTTCAAATTCACTTTATATCTTCTTTGCACATATTGTTCAAGACAAAAATTATTCATCTTTTACTTTAGCAATAGAGAAATGCCTTCCAATGTTATTACCTGAAAAACGGTACTGCATTAATGGCTATTGGTTCAAGGAGAAATAGCTGTGAAAATATTATGATGTATCATTGATAAATGTAATAAGTAACATGTTGCCTGGCATTTTACTTGCTGGGGTTCTACTCAAATTTCTCAATTTTTTAAAATGTTCATAAAGAAAAGATGCAAAATTTTGGTGCAAATAATAATAATAGTAAAAAAAGAAAAACAGCTGATGGAAACTATATGAAAGAATTATGTCAAAAATATCCTGTTAGACATTTTTTTTTGTGTGGGGTGAATTGTGTTGTTGCAGAAAAAGTGAGCTCTTCAAATTGCAGAGCCACAGAAGACACATCTGTGGTAGCTCATACTTCTTGCTCCATCCCCACACGAAACTTCCATGACAGGTAAAGTGTTAAATATGAGCTAAAACAGTCTTAAAATATACGTTTGTAATTATTTTTTACCATAAAATCTGGGATGTGAAGACCTGTTCAGTCACTTCAGCAACACAACTACCATCACAGGATTGTTTCCTTGAGATGTGGTCTCAGAAAGTTATCTGGCCCTGTTTCCTGGGGGATGTGGTCTCACTCCCAGCTGCTGGGACAGCATGATCATACTTAATGTGGATGAACGCAGTAAAAATCTGATTTTACTGAGTATATTCTTGCACATGTATGGATTTTCTAATTTAGTTTCTTCTGACTGACATATGTATGTGAATGTGTGTGAATCACTTTGCAAATATCACACAGCACTTACAGGATGGCCAGGGTACCAGTCCCAGCCAGCAGGGGTTTAGGAGGGGTAGGTTGTGTTTGCCCAACCTGGTCTCCATTTATAACCAGGTGGCCCGCCTGGTGGATGCAGGAAAGGCTGTGGGTGTTGTCTATCTGAATTTCAGCAAGGCCTTTGACACTGTCTCCCACAGCACTCTCCTGGAAAAGCTGCAGCCCAGGGTTGGACAGGAGCACTCTGTGCTGGGTTAGGAACTGGCTGGATGGCCGGGCCCAGAGGCTGGTGAGCGGTGCTGCATCCAGCTGGGGCCGGTCACCAGTGGTGTCCCTCAGGGCTCTGTGCTTGGTCCAGTTCTGTTGAATATTTTTATTGATGACATGGATGAGGGTGTTGAGTCTTTCACTAGTAAATTTGGGTACGACCCTAAGCTGGGAGTGTGTGTTGTTGTGTTGGAAGGTAGGATGGCTTTGCAGAGAGACCTGGAATGGTTGGATGGGTGGGCAGAGTCCAACAGGATGAAGTTTAATAAATCCAAGTGCTCAGTCCTGCATTTTGGCCACAATAACCCACTGCAATGCTTTAGGCTGGGGACAGTGTGGCTCGACAGTGCCCAGGCAGAAAGGGACCTGGGGGTGCTGGTGACAGCAGCTGAACATGAGCCAGCAGTGTGCCCTGGTGGCCAAGAAGGCCAATGGAATCCTGGCCTGTATCAGCAATAGTGTGGCCAGCAGGAGCAGGGAGGTCATTCTCCCCCTGCACTTGGCACTGGTGAGGTCACATTTTGAGTGCTGTGTCCAGTTCTGGGCCCTCAGTTTGAGAAGGATGTTGAGATGCTTGAGCACATCCAGAGGAGAGCAGCATGGCTGGTGAGGGTCTTGGAACACAAACCCTGTGAGGAACGACTGAGGGAGCTGGGGTTGTTTAGCCTGGAGAAAAGGAGACTCAGAGGTGACCTTGTCACTCTCTACAACTTCCTGAAAGGTGGCTGTATTCAGGTGGGGGTTGGTCTCTTCCTCCAGGCAGCAACTGACAGAAAGAGAGGACACAGTCTTAAGCTGCACCAAAGGAAATATACGTTGGATATTAGGAAAAAGTTTTTTATGGAAAGAGAAATAAAGTAATGGAATGGTCTGCCTGGGGAGATGATGGAGTCACCATCCCTGGATGTGTTTAAAAAAAGACTGGATGTGGCACTCAGTGCCATGGTTGAGGTGTCAGGGAACAGGTTGGACTCAATGATCTTAAAGGTCTCTTCCAACTTTGTGATTGTGTGAAATGAAAATCTTCTGGATTTTTTGTATATTTCTTTGTAAGAGACTTGTGTTAGTTCTTTGAAGGACTAAATAGACAGTGTCCTGGGTCCAGTCTGATTCCAGGAAAGGTATTCTAGGAAACAAGATCAGAGGGCTAATGGAAAATATCCAAGAATTGTGTAACTGAGAGCTGAGAAAACCTTTATTTAAGGCAATTTATATGATTTATATTAAGAACATAACTTGACCCAAAAGTGGTTTTATCAAGATATCTGGGACTTTGACTTTAGAAACAGTTACAGACTTCAGCTTAAATGTGGAGCCATTCTCACTTTATTCTATTTCTGTACACGTTAACAAAGATGTGGAAAGGTTGTTTGGTATTGCCACTGTTTTGTTTAGGGTTTTTTTTCATGGTTTTCTGCTTTGTGCCATATCGACCTGCTGTTCAAAATTGTCAACTTAAGTTTTGGTCTGATATAGTTATGCCAAGGTGCAATCTGCACAAGACCAAATTTTCTTTTTATATCCTCTATCTGGGTCATTACACTTACTTTTTCTAGATGTTCCTAGGAGGGCTTACAGTTTACCATATTTTGTATTTTTGTTTATATATTCAAAACTACTGAAAACTAATATGTGGTCTAGAGAGGACTGGGTTACATGCCTGTGAGAAGGCATTCTGTCTGAATGTCACTCTTAACCATAAAACTGAGTTATAATGGTTCCCTAACCTAAAAGTAAAACAAAATTTCCAGATATTTGCAGTCTGTATGAGCACTAAGGTAACAAAGGACATAAATGCTTCAATGAATAGATACAAATTGAATTTGAACATTTACTTCTGCCTTGTTTTATATTTGTTTAATTAAAAGTCCTAAGGAACTTCAAAGTCTATGAGGCAGTAAGAGGCCCTCTTGCTGATTCTATTGTCAAAATCACCAGGATCTTTTCAGGCCGCCTGCTGAATAATCTGATGTAGAGATTAAAGTGCTCTATCCCAAGAGCTTCTTTTTTGGTTTTATTTTGAAGGTTCTGCATCTTTATTTCACTGTGCTAATGGCTCTGTGTTTTGTCATAGCAATGAAGTATTACTGAACTAAGTGCTGCACAATGGTATTCTCAGCAGAGATTCTGTAAGAAATGTCTTAGGTGAGTTGCATGAATTCCAATTAATTTGCTTTCTGCTTGTGCACACACCAATGAAAAAAATAGGACCCTATTTCCTATGCTTTGATATTTGATAGTCATTGTACTGGACACTTCAGAGAGCTGATTTAATAAGCCATGTTAAGCAGTCACATCATAGCATATGAGTCATTTGAATTCCTACTGTACATAAGCTTGCTATCTTAGGGAAATGCAAGACATACGTTTGGCAAGCGTCATTAATTTTTTGAAATATTTGAATGACAAAGTGAATAATTAATTGTCTCTTTCTGAGTTAGCATTTACTCTTCTTTGGTATGTTCCCCCAATTTGGCTAGTGTGTTTTGTGGGATGTCTTTGTTCTTGGTCATATGCTAACATTGCCATAGCTACTATTATTATTTCAACTGTAGGCCACAGCTGAGATCATCAGTGTACTTGGCGCTCTACTCGTGACAGCAAATGTCAGCAAGTCTTTAGTTCATTGAGGACAGAAGTTATACTTGAAAAGATGAGAGGAAATAGTGTATGTTTCACTGGTAGAGCTGAAACTGAAGCAAAGAGCATAAAATGATGCAGAAAGGCTGCATTTCTGCATTTTCTGGATACTCTCAAGGAGGAGGATCCTTCATATTAATATTTTAATTATCAGGTGTTTTGAATAGATGACATAGATCCTTAGTCCTTGCATTCTCATGTATTTATAAAGGAGACTTTTCACAAAAAGAAAACCAAAGCATAACAACCTAATACTGGTGGGACACGCATTTTTGTGGCTCAAGGTTCCTTGATTTTAGTCAAAACTATGAAATGAAGAGCAAGATCAAAGTGTAAAAATTAAAAAAAAAAAAAATCAAAAGTTTTTGTTTTGAATTTGGCTCTTTACAGGAAGAAGGTAAAATTCAGTTGGAGTCCAAGCTGTTTCTACATTCAGTGCTGCACAGAGAAAAGATGCTGGTTTGAAACAAGGTCTAATTTAACCTTAACTTCTTTACTAATACCTGCTTTTTAGGTACAATTCTGTGACTTGTGATATGTTTTTCCTCTGGCACTTTTGTATGATTGCTTTGGTTCTGTGTGTGTGTTCATGCTGTGTGTAGTTTTTTTCAAGCAAGCAGTCAAAGTCATTTGTAACTGAAAGATAAAAAGTGCCACAACAGTTTACTCACAACTTAAGGCAGGCAATGATAGATATTTGGAAAAAAAAAACCCATACAAGAGAAATGGATAAAAAAAATCTGAAATCTAGACTGCAAAACTCAGAACTTAAAGGTACTTCCAGATGATGAAAGAAAATGCAAAAGTAAATAAATTACTGAGGCCAAGGAGAAAATATAAATTCTGCAAATGGAGCAGGATACTAAGAGCAAGTCAGCTGAACCAGAACTATGGTGGAATCAGTAGATGTCAGGAGAGGGAAGACACATTTTTTTAAGTACCAGGTACTTGAAAGAGTGATAAGATTTTAAGGGTGAAAGTGAGTGTTTCCAGGCCATGTACTCATCATGTATATTGGCTGAAATAAGGCAATTAAAAATAAAGGTGTTTGTACATCTATATATAACACTATCTTGACAACCTTTTTCTGGACAATAAGCCAGAGAATGAAGTTGGCCAGTTGGTTCTGATAAGTATTCTAAAGCTCAAAAAAAGGAAGACAATTTTTATTTCCCTACTCTAGAAATATCACTTTCTTCCCCAGTGACTGGAAGAAGACAGGTGTTACCTTTTATACTGGTGAATAATGGTAGAAAAGGCTTAAACATTGTGCTAGATATCTTCAGATCCACTGATTTTTAAGTTTGCTTTAGCATATTTATTTTACTGAAAACTTAGTCTGAGGAGAGTGGCAGTATCTCTTGATATGCTACTGTGCAAAACACTTTCAGGATAACAGAGAAACAGGAGGTTACTAAAGGTTTTCCAGGCTGCAATAACTTGTAACAACTAAGAGAGGAATGGTTTAAGAGCAAACTCAGGGAAAGCGTTTCCTTTAACAGTGGGATGATAAGAGGTAGAACAAGAGCAATTGTTACTTAGGCATGCTTTGTTATTAGGAGACTTTGAGGAAATGTCCTGTGGCATTTCTATTTGGCCCCAATCCTGAATTTGCCCATTTTGGGCAAATTCAAAAGGAAATAGGAATAAGAGAAGTGATTCTTCTCATCTTCTGAATTCCTGATTCCTGCTCCTGTTTGAGACTTAATTTGTACAGGACAAAAATCTCTCGACTTAGCCACTTGAAAGGATGTCTCCAAACCAGTTAATTCTCTCAATACCTAATAGGTAGAATATGTAGTAGAATCAAACTTTGTAAAGTAGATAAGCTATTTCTTTCATAACCACATGAGAAGAAGACAGAAAGAGAAAATATTTTTCTTGGCAAGTGTTTATGGGTGTACTTCATTATTTGAACTTCATTTAATGTACTTCATTATTTGTACTTCAGTATTTGAATCTCTACAGATTAAATAGAGAAGGGAAAGGAAAATTTATCAAAATAATCAGAGTAGGAATTTGCATTCAGATGGAGTAATTTTACATGATCAATGGGCCAAGTTTCCAGGCGTGATGCTGCAGAATGAATTAACCCTGCCAAGGTGCAGGGTTTCCTTCATGTGGACTGCACAGCCCCACTCAGGTCATCTTTGATCAGCTGTTTGCAAGAATGGCTCCTCTCCAGACAGATGGAGGTGTGTTTAATGTTCTCTGAAGCTCTGAGCCCTCCTGCAGCCTGGATAGCACTGCAGGTCTCAAGCTGTCTCTGCCACTGCTCTCTGAGGTTTGGAGAATACAGCTTTGTTCAAATTTACCAATTTTCAAGAATAATTAGCTCCATCAGTTATACGAGTGGTTAAAGTCACCAATTCCTCTAGGAACCATTTGCACCAACTCTTCCAGTGTATCTACTACAGAGATTCCCAGGGTGTGGTGTCCTGTTTCAAACAGGCTAACTCTGAAGCCCCAAGCCTAAAGCTGTGTTAACAGAGATAATGTCTTTGGAGACTCCTGCTTGATGGCACAGTGGTGATGCTCTGCTTCTTACAAACTAATGTGTTCAAAGGGAGCTTGTGTTATCATTAGCACACAGGCATAGAGTTATAGAATAATTTGGGAATGGACATTTCTCAGTGTAGGTGTATCCTTCTTCCTAATGACAGAAAATAATAGTTTCAAAAGAATATTGGTTTATTTAAAATTAAATATATTCAGTTAATATTTTTTCCACACATTTGTGCTTAATTTTGTCATTATAAGTTCCTGCGCTTCTAGTGATTTACTGACTATGGTAGGGTTTGGGGTTGTTTTTTTTTTTGTTGGTACACTCTATCCCCGCCAGATAGGCCATAGGAAAATTGGCATGGTTTAAGTGCACCTATTTTGTAAATCAGGTTGATCAAATGCATAAATACATAGTGGAGAAAGCAGACACTTTAAAGACAGTTTATTTTAGGGAACTTGACATTTTCATTATGGAGGAGGTGTATCCTGAAACAGTTACAGAATTAAACACCAGGGTAAATGTAATTTTTTCAGCACAGTGGTATTCAGTATAAGTAGTGGGGATCTATTTCTCTTTAAAAGGCTCCAAAATTCTCAAAAGATTTATGAATTCAAAAGCAGTCACTGGTGACAAAAGTACCTAAAATACAAGCATATCTGAAGGATAACTGAACTTTTTTTTCCATTTCCAAGGTAACGTTTTTAACCAACACGAGAAAATGTTATCATAAAAGCAATTAGCTAGAAACCTGTATCTAAGCCCATCACTACGGCCAAAAGAACGTGACCCAGCAGTGCACACGAGCTGCAAACAGCCCTCGCACCGATAAAGGATATTTGATGCCATCTAGTGGCATTGCGGAAAGGCGGCAGCCGCTTTGGAAGAGCCAGAGCCTGTCACTGGCCGGCGTACACTGTGTCCTCAACCCTCCAGCCCATCACTGACTCGGAGAGGAACTCTAACTACAGCAGCACTGTTAAGGAAACTCCGCCCTTTAATTTCCTGAATGCTCTGATTGAATATAAATTGGGGTTTTTTTTTCAATATTTTTGCCTTCTTGACCATTTTGCCCCAGGCCTGCCACAAGTAGTAATAATTCTAATTTAGATTGTGGTTTAGACTTCTAGAAAACCTGCAAAATTTCTAGGTTTAAGAATTACATAAAATATCAGTCGGTGAAAGTACCAAGCAATTTGAAGGCACGGAGTGACTCTGGTAAGCCTAACCACACTTGCTGACAATTAGATGAAATCTATACATTTAAACGAATTAGACCAATTAAGTATTAATAATATAAAATTGCCTTTTTCAGGATAAAATACTAGTATAATAGTCAAAGAAGGTGACAATTTCCAATTTTTTCTATGTGATAGAATGCCATGAGCCAATTGAACATTTCAGTTCGTAAGTCATGTACTTTTCTTGGAAAAAAGGTAACATCCAATTTTACAATTTCTAGTGCAAATTAAGTAATAGTTTCTCCTGCAGCCAAGTGTGAAGACACCACATACAAAACACCAACCACTGCCAATATCAAACCTCGTGTGTGTGTGAATGGCAGGGAGAGAGTGCTAAAGAATTATTGCACTTTACTATGTGCTGTTTTAGGGTCTTTATATGGAACTGTCTTTCTAGAGTGCCACGGCCCAATTTCAAAGGAGCCTTAATTCATTTTTACTATGAAATCAGCCTAAAGACCTCCAGACACTGCATTGTTAAAGGGACTAGTGCTAAATCAAGCAGCAACTTCTGAGAGGGTCTGCCTCTCTCCTTGCTGAAATATGCCAAATTCCAATTATTTCTAGTCCGACTAACTAGAAATCAAATAAAAAGAAAAGAAAAGAAAATATAAGAACCAAATCAAAACAAACCTAACTTCATGGGGGTTTTTCACCAGAGATTTCAGTTTTCATTTTTAAAATACAAAGTATATGAGTATTTTCCAGAGTGAGAAGCAAATTAGAAAGTCTTTCCTTTTTGAGACTGATATGCTTGGGTCTAACTTTCTGCTTTGCAGTTCTCAGTGTAAAAGCTGTCCAAAATAGCACAGGGAAGTCACTATCAAAACTGGAAACTGGCCCTGCAGTTTGAGACTGGGTTCATAAATGGATGTATTTATTCAGTCGTATAGATATTTATCACTTATATATGACCACCTCATCTAACAACTGCAGCAATTCACTTCTGCTCCTGCTCAGCTGTAGTATTCGACATCGGGATTTTACCCACAATTTACAGCTTGGGTAAATTGTGTATCTCTGTACATGTAGCAGGGACTAAGGATGGATATAGAACCTGTATACAACTTAGAAACTAGAAGATGAATTTCATTGTAAGAGAATATGAAGTCCAAATGCGGTAGGTAGCTATGCATTATCTGTAGTGGGAACAAAACAGAAAATGGTTTTCAAATTAAGAACTATAAACTTCCAAAGGTCATTAAATGGTATGGTGGCCTGCAGTATCAATGAATTGATTTAATGGACAGGATATCCTAAATTGCTAGATAAAACACCAGATGATGATGTGGTAGAGTACCCAGATTTCATTACATGTGTCAGGAGAGGCCTGTTGCTTCTGAATGGCAAATCTGACTCTCATCTCAAAGCCTCAGTCTACACTGCATAGTTTAATTTGATGACCCATGTATTTTTAGGGGGGAACTGTTTTATACATTTTTGAGATAGCATAAATTCAAGCTTTCATTTCTTTATGAAGTCACTTGATTCAGAGAAAGAAAATGCTGCTAAATTTAAAGGCCTTAAAAGTCATCCAAGCAGATCCTTCTTCTCTTTCTGGAAGCAGCTTGTATAATAACATCTTATTGGTCATTTTTTTAAGACTTCCAGTGCTCAAGGTTTTTTGTTTGTTTATTTGTTTTCTTCAATGGTACTAGAAATTTCCTGAGGTGCTGTTTTCTGTTAATTGAAAGAGAAGCTAAAGACAGCTCCTTTCAGTGCCAATTACCTAGGGTATATCAAGCAATTTATTTGTTTTTCAGGCAGACAGCCTTCTTCCATTGGATACATATTAGAGGACACTAAACCTTTTTCTCACATACTCTAGATTGCAGGTCAGCTCTGTAGTAGCAAAAAGTAAGAATAGTGGAAAAAGAAATTCCAATGTGCACACACCAAAAAAAGCTGATGCATAAGTGCAAAGGTAAATGCCACTGATTTGCATAAGAAGTTACTTGAGGGTAAAATTTTAATGATTTCTACAGGGCAGCAAACCTGCCACACTTTCCCTGGCTCCAAACCTAAGCCACTAGAAAGGAACTCATGATTTACAAATTTTTTTGGGTGTGATTTTAGAGTATTCAAACCCCTCAAATTTGATGTAATTACTAGGGTTGGGTCAGATATGGTTCAACTATGTGGGTATCAGAACATAATATGTGCTCTTATTTTTCTTGTATATATTTTTCCTGCTGATTTCTGAGAAACTAGTCCTTTAACCTTTTATCTGTCAGGCATGAAATCTCTCTTTATCTCCTATTTTTATTCATGAAGCTGATTACTAACTTGCAGAAATCAATGCTTTCCTGCCAACTTCCAAATGTATCCTAGCCTTCAGACTCATTTTCTCCTATCCAAGCCTACTTTTATTGCAGAAGAATTTGAGTGGGCTTCACTGAGCATATGTCTGTTAGATTTAGCTGAGACACAAGCCCTAGTAAACCGAGTTACTTAACCACCCAGCGAGTTTCTTGTGGTATTTCCTGTGGCTGTGAGAAAGACTGAAAAGATCTGACTGCCCACAGTGAAAAACACTTCTTACTAAAAGAGGAAATTGAAAAGCTTCCTAGCTTTCACATCTGCCTATAAGTTACCCTTCTGAGTACTAGGAAGAGCAAAGAAAAAAGCCAAGGGTTAAGGGACTACTTTTTTTGCAAATTCTGTGGGAGTTTATATCACCACTTGCAGAAATCTGTCAGCAATTGCTTAGTTACTAGACAAACAGCTGAAGAGGGTACCTGCTTTTTGACCTAGAGATTCTTTACATCCCCTCTGATACAGCTCAGGGAAACATTACTGGTACAGAAAAGGACCAGGAAGCAGATCCTTAATAACATCTTCTAAGTGCAATGAGAAACAGAGTCGTGAGTTCAATCCGAAGATCCCGTAGAGAAACTCAAAACGAGGAGTAAGGGTTCGCTCATTCCAGACTTAATTCCCTTCTCGTTTCAGTTCATCTGTCAATAATTTGAGCACACCTGCAACTCTAAGCAATACAGCATGACACTGAGACCAGTTCAAGTGTTGGACACATCACAGAATCAGGCTAGGCAATGAGATACAGGATGCAAATAGGCTCAGGTCTAATAGGAAGCCAGTTTGACAGGAATCCTGTAAATAGTTAGATGTGCCTGTTCAGTGCAGAGCATGGCTGCAAGCTGAAGTGTGAGATGTTGTAACTGGAGCTGTCTGAAGATGGGAACTGGTGTCCTCATAGTCACTGATTCCCAGACCTCTCTTCACCTGCATGGCTCTGTGGTTTTGATAATACCCTGAGACACATGGGCTTTGCACTGACTTATCCTGGAGGGGGTGGAGAATGGTGCAGAAATGAAGCTAGCCGAGTCCCAATTCATCAGGGCAAGGAGATTTCAACCTTTCTTACAGTACAAAAAGCCAATTGCTGCCAAATGCTGGCAGTGTAGGACAGGGATACAAATCCAGGTCTGCACAGAGACATGCAGATATAGGGCTGCTGGTTTTCTTCGCACTCTGAAAGAAGGGACATATGACTAAAATAATGAGTAATTCCAACTAATGTGCTGAGAATCCTTTCTGAAAATGGGGTGAGAATTGTGCATTCTCAGTCTCGGGCATAGAGATGGAGATGTAGCAGACGTAGCAAGCCAACATATATAAGCATGGGCAAAAGTTTTCTTTTCCTGCATCCCAAAGTGGGGCAGAAATTCTCTGCAGCAAGTATACTCCCTTCCAAAAACTTCAAATCCAAATCAACGCAAAATGCTTTTTGAAATTAAGTGAAGAGGCTTTGACGTGCAGATAATATACAGGACCCACTGACTGTACTTTCATGTGATGTTTATTTTAAATCACATATATAGGACACATGGCTTATTCATCCATTTAAAAATAGTTAAACTGTGTTTGGGAAGCAGGATGCTGAGATTAGCTTGAACATGCTTGAAGCTAGGTTGTATGTTACCTCTCATTTTTAGTGGCTTGAAAGATTTTTGCAGTTAAAGAGATTTTGCTTCATTATGTTTCTGTGGAATAACAATGACATCCAGTGGCTGGTTGCTTTAATAATACATATGTATCTTCTGCAGGTATGATAGGCAATGATAAAATTTCTGTGAGGTATTTTCTTTGGGGTAGTGGAGAGTTCATTCTTGCCAGACCTGTCGGCAAGGATTTCAGGGTGAGGGACCTAAAGGATGGAGGTTGGGTATGAAGTGCTTTAATAAGGCCCTGCAACAAGAAAGTAAATTCCACTTTACTGGTACCTTAATGCCAGTTTAACTTCAGGAAGAAAAAGATACTGAAATTTTTTCATTCTCGAACTCTTCTAAAGATTTAAACCCAGATTTCTTTTGTAATAATTGAAACCCACAGTGGCCTAAGCAGCTGTTCTATCCTATACCCCCTTCTCTTATTTTAAACTGTAAATCTAAAATGTACATGACCTGATATCATCATATTTCGCTTGTTTTTGATTTTTAAATACTTTTTTGCTGGCCCATAGATGTTCTTTAGGCTGCCCTGAGGCATCCTTAACTTACATACCAAGGAAGTGTATTTCTTTTACGTTTTTTTCTAGTTAATAGGTTACCATGGCAACTACCACTCACATGGTACTTATTGCCATGGGATTTAGTTGCATTTCCTTTTAATAACAAGAGCCTTAAAACTGTTGCACATTGTGCAATTTTCTTTTATTTTGTAGCACAAAATTATATACCTCTATATCTTTCTTGCAGTGCCTGCTTCATTTGTGTATCAAGATGCAGTTTGTCTTCTTCCTTTTATATAAAGTTTATATAAAGTCTTCCACGAACTTCAACAGGGCAAAGATATGGGGTGGAAAATAATTTCTCAGACAAAAAGAGACAAAAAGGCTTATGTGCACAATGGGAAAAAGAAAATTGGATGTCTGAGGAGTGGGAACACATTTGAATATCAAATATGGGGACTTGGTAGTTGGTATAAGGTATGATTGTTCCACTCCCACCTGCTTCCTTTGACTTCCCTGGGGTAAAGCCATGACTCCAGTAAAGCAGAAAGTAAAATGTCCTCTTTTTGTGATAGGGTGGGTAGACTAGTTTTATGAACAGTTCCAGAGTTTGAATACGGATGAATGCTGAAAGAGGGTAAATGATCTCCAGTACATTATTTTGCCTACCATTTAGACAATGCAAAAAGAACAGCAGTCTATGTAGCCTATGCATTTTCATACAAATACTAAAGTGAGATCTCTGGAGCAAAAATGCTTTTGTCTGTTATTAATTCATTCCTTGTCTCTAATGAAGTTAGTATTTCTTGAGTAGATCTTCTAAAACTAAAATCAAACTGGTATAGACTTATGGCCAGAACCTTCAGCTCTTGCTCATTTAACAAACTTGAGTCTTATTGCAGTCAGGAGAGCTAATGATAGAGCTTTTTTGTTGAACCAGTCTAGCTGCACAGTGAGATGCAGTTATGCAGAGATTACTGCTTCTTTTCCTACACAAAAGCCATTCATTGTATGCAATATGACATGCAATAACCAGTAGCAGTGCAGTGTGCTGAAAATATTCACAAAAATCAAAGAAATTTTGTTGAGAGTAAACAGGAGACATTAGCTAATCTAAAACACTTCTTGAGATGAACTAGGGTACTTGAGGGTCATTGCTCACAGATAATTTTATGGCATTCTTGTATAGCTCCCATAAAAAGGACGTTAAAATCAGTTTTCTCATCCCTGTGTAAGTATAATTTAATGTTGCACACTAACTAATATATCTGCAAATTAATCTCATTAAGCCATCATCCTCAACCTTACTTTACCTGGAGATGGCTGTTACCAGCCCTTCTATCACACCTTGGGTCATCAGAGCTAATCCTTTCAGCCATTCCTCTAAACAAACTATTGTTACAGTTTCCTTGTGGATTATCTCTATCCTTCTTAACATTTTCTTTCAAGTGTAGTGTCCAAAACTGGACACAGGATTCCAGCTGTGACCTCCCAGTGGTGAATAGATTTGAATAATCACCCACTCAGTCTTGTTTCTAGCAGTCTGACTAATCCTTCTCCTAATTACATTTTCTTTTTGGGTTTCCATCCATTTTGTGGTCTGCTGCAGTCATTCAATTTATTTTTCTTCAGTGCAGCATTTTGCATCAATCTTTACTGAATTATCTCATGCATTTCAAATAATTTCTTCAATTTCTCACCATGATCTTTCATTCTAGTTACATCCTCCAAGTAGTGACAGCCCATCCTGTTGGTGTTTCCTTCAGTATTTGCTGAGTGTAATTTACAAGGATTCCTTGCAGTGCTAGAGACAGGGTAGATGCAGTGATGATAACATTTTGACTGAAGCTTTTCCAACCAGCTGAGGACCCACATGACAGTTATTTCAGTGAGACAGCATTTCCCTGGTGTGTCAAGGTGTATCACAGGAGATTCTTCTGTCAGAGCACACTGACTTGATTAAATCAAACTTTTGTCAGCTTACTTGGAACCTTTGGTAGGAAGTAAGCAGCAGACACTCAGAATCCATTCAGTCATTGCTGGAAGTTCCAATTCTCATAGTGTCTTTTTTTTTTTTTTTTAATTTAGCTGTCAACCAAGGCAACATTGAAACTTTGTAGGGTTGGATTCTTGAAAAAAGAAAAGTAAAAAAGTTTTCAAATGAACTGAAATGATTTTTTTTTTTGGAGAGGAAATGTATGAATGTTTTAATTCCAAGCCTGACTGAAACATAGGATTTCTCTGAGGAGAGAATTACAGGTCTTTACCACTTTATTAAAAGAGAACAAAGCCTACTAAAATTTTGGTTTTGCGAAATCTGCTAGTCCAGTGAAGGAACAAGTGCCCTCATCAAAAGGAAATATCCCTGAGGTTCTCCATTGTCTCAGTCTTTCACATCAATTTCTTGCTTATATATATTTGAACCATTCTCTTTTCTTTTTGAACAATAATTATGTTTATTATCTTACTTCTCTGTTGCCTCACATACCTCTGTTATACTTAGCACTGACCTCTGAGGTGGAAGGTAGGAATAGTAGTTTAAGAGATGGCACAGTATGACACGAATGGCAGTGACGTACCTCCTTTGGAAAGGAGTTACAGTAGGCATGCAGTTTCGCAGAGGTCTAAAGGATGTCTTTGCTATTTTATGTATCAGACAATGGAGGAGGAATATGGGGCTTAGAGCAATCATTTGAGTAGAGATTTGGGAAACTCCAAAATGAAAAGGAGTGTAAAAATTGGTGGAAATATGACTAGAGCTTAATTTGAGTAGGAAGAACTGAAAAAAAATTATTCATGTTTGTAGCAGTGTGACCACAATTAAGTACCCTTACTGCAACATGCTTTGAGATAAATGGATGACAAATACCAGGAGATATGGGGGTTCCTACTTTTAAAGGAATAAGCCGTGGTCCCGATTTGCCAGTGCTTAACCATGTTTTGGGTATGCTTTTTTTACCACAGTTTGTTTTTTAAAAAATCTGAAAACTGTTATATTTCTATGATGAAAGGTCTTTATATTGAACTTAAAAATCTTTGTCAATGGTTTTCTTTCATATCAAGATTAATTTTGCTGTCACAACCAAGCATTTGTATGGAATACTTCTACAGTAATTTAGAGCTATTTGGAACCAGTCCACCGAAATTTGAAAAATTGAAAGACATTAAGAAAAGATGAAATATAACCAGAAACAAAAGTATTTCTCAGGAATAAATATTATCTTCTTATTTAAGCAGAATAGAAATATCTTTCTTTTTCTCCTGTAATTAAAAAAGATCTGCAGTTATTTTCTGTATTCAGTTACACAAGTGAAAACACAAAATAGTTCCATTGAATGAAACATCCTTGAGGCCATCACCAAGTGCAAGAGTCCTCTTAGCTTAAGGAAGACCTGAAGGCCATTCAGCTGGTGTTTGGAGGAGCATTATTGCACGATTGCATGAGCCAGGGTCTCCCAGTTACTTATCCTGATCCATGAGGTTTGAGGGTCCCACTACTTCTCATGTTTCCAACAAGACTGTTTCTGGGAAGGGGAACATTTAGGACATTCTCTCTTTTGGCTTTTGCTGCAGTGGGACATTATTGGATCATGAAGTGCATGTAGAGGAAGGAGCAATGTGTTGCCATGAGTGAGATTCTGTCACAATTTGCTGTGCTTTATGTTTATGACTTTCTTATTTATTAAAGTAAACAATGTTTAATACAGAAGTTTCAGTGATGATTTCAAAATTTGTTCACTATTACAAATTTGGTCCCATGCTTTTGTTCTCACTGTCTTCCTACTTTCCATGACTTTTTAAATCCCATAACATGGTTACCATAGCAATTGTTCCTGCTCCTTTCAGCTTTTGCAGCTGCATTTGAGAGCATTTATTTTACAGAATGCATTTTATTTCTGTTTAATTCTCTGGAGAGACAGCAACTAAGTTAAAATCTTGATAATTAATTTAATTTCTAATATTTCATACAAATTATCACAATGATCTCTGAGGTGTGTATGTGTATATATATAATACACACACACATACACACACACACACAGAGGTTAGCATGGAAAGGCAACTTAAATGTAGAGACTTGGAACCTCCTATAGATGTCACCATACTCCATGCATTTAATTGAGAAAAGCTACAACTTTCTGTAAAATGTGAAAGTAGTTTTTCTAACTGACAGTCGTGATAACCAGTATGTCTTCCAGAGCAAGCTGTCTTGCTGAAAATAAGATTTCACCCTTAAGCAAAGTCATCCTCATCATGAATGAGGGAACTAGAAGTAGGTATCTATTAGTAGGTAATTGATAGTATCAAAAGAATCTAAAAATTATTAATGGAAATAATAATTTTTAGACTCATTTGGGTAGTTTGTGGCCTTGCTTTTATAGACCAAAACACCTGGGAATTTCAGTAGGTTTTTTTGCTTGGCTTGAGGAACACAGGGTTGAATCCTATATTAATAATTTGCATTGTTCCTTTGACCTCCAATCTAAAACCCTGAAAAAAATAAGCTATCTGTTAGAGGAGAAAGGTGTAGCTTTGGTAAATAGCACCTTTCATCCTGGAAAAAATGCATTTTAAGAGAACTAATTTGAGGACAACTATCTGAGTTGTATTTTAGAGACTTTTATTTTGCTACTAGAAATAATAATTCTCCATCTTTGCTCAACAAAAAGAATTGATTTTTTAGTTGTCTAGTCTGACTATCATCAGTTAAATACTATTGGTTCCACACTTCTGCCACATCAAAACCATGCTTCTGAATAATCTATTTTAGTTGCAACAGTCCTTTATTCTTCTTTTGATTTCTTTTTAATTCAGATTGTTTTTTCCATGCAAACACCATGAGATCTAAACCATCTGTAATACAATAATGAAGAAGTTACAGTGTAGAAAATTTCCAAAAGATGGTCTTATCTCCTCTTCAGGTTCTTTGTAGAAACAATTACAGCCAAGAGTGACTTTTCCTCTTGGTTAGGGAACACCTGAATCCCTTTTCAGAATGGAATAGGCTATACTGCACCAAACTTTCTTGGAAGCCAAGACAGTCATAACATACTTTTGTTCCACTGTCCACACACCAGCTTTAATTTGCAAAACTTACACCAAAGCTGAGACACGACTACAGGTTAGGTAATTCCTAAGGAAAAAGAGCATTGGCCAAGGCTTTTCTGTAACTTGTTTTGGACACGAAAATCCAGAACCATATGTATTAACCAGGGACTTGTAGTACAAACATGCTTTCTTAATTTGACCATTTAAATTTGAGCCTTAATATTTTGAGTGCTTAAAGAATGGAAAAAGTAGGTCAATGGCACCACAGTATAAGAGAGCATTGTTATTTGTTATGTGAATATTTTTATTAATATCTCTGTCACATTTCCCGAGGTGATCACAATTAAGGATTCAAATATTTTTTGTTTGCTTCTATAGCAGCTGAAAACAGCCGTGATCTGCCGTGATGTTGTGGACATAGCTGCTGAACTGATTTTTCATCTCCTTTGCAAAAAAAGCCATTTTCCTCATGAGCTGCTAATGTGCTGCAGTTGCATATGGCCATAACCTTTCCCTGGACCCCAGCCCTGTGCAGCAGGTTGCAGAGGCCCAGAGTGGCCAGGTGACATACAGTGCCATCTGCACTGCTAGACTGGTCATCTGGCCAGAGCTTTGACCTTTCTGAACATGATACAGCGAAATCTAACTCCTGAAAGCAGCTCGGAGGCAAAATCTGTTCTTCTCCGTCAGTTGCGCTACTCAGTCACTTAATTGTCCACTGCAACTGATAAAGTAACCATTAGACTCAGGTCATGAACTACAGTTTATCATTCACATGCAATAATACACCCTGGCTAAATCATAGCAACACAGGCTTACTCAATAAAAGAGATTTAAAGTACCTGGAGCTTAGTCCTGAGCCACAAAGCAACAGCTGAAAATAGATTGTTTTGTGCAGGGAGAAGCTGCTGTGATCGATGCATTCTATGGTTTGCACTGTGTGCCAGATAAAGACTGATACCACTAAACAAAACTGTAAAAAATGTTTTAGATGGACAATAAGGCCTGATTTTACTTGCAGTCTCACTGCTGTCACTCAGGGTAGCTCTGTGGTGATGCTGAGCTGCGTGGGCAGAGGGGTGATGGTGAGAGCAGCCTGAGAATGGGACTCTGGAGAAGGGACACGCTCCTGCCAAAATACATTTTCCTGTTTAGTTGTGAATGGGAAATGAAGTTATTCTAGGATCAACTTCTGACCTCTGGTTTTAGAGTTGGTATTACAGAAACGCAAGCTTCTATCACTCTGTGAGTTATACAAATCCCTTGTCATTTTGAAAAGCCTTTCATCTGAAGATCATAAACATTAATTAAGACTTAAGTTGAGGCTACTGTCCCCATCATATAGACAGTCAATTTGAATTTAAGAGAAGTACAAAACACCTGAATTCCTCCTATGTCTATCCTTTGTCCCTCTGCTCTCCTCCCTTCTTTCTTCCAGCCTCAACCTGCCTGGCCTTCCCAGCACAGGAGCCACATCATCCTTCAGGGCTGTGGGGCTGGGAATGCTGAAGAGGCTGCTGTGCAGTTAACAGGCAGCCTGGGAGCTCACAAAGGGCCCAGCAGTAGCAGCTATTTATCTACAGTGGGGAGAATCCTCTCCCTGTTAAAGTTAATCAGAGCTTTCCAATCATTTCCGTGAGGAAAAAAGGTCTCATCTACAGATTCTGGGAGATCGAGGTGTAGAAGATGTCTCTGACATAGCTTTAAAAGATATATTTTATTACTACAGTGCGTATCACGTAGTCTGTGGAGAGCCACCACAGTGTTATTTTTTACCCAAATTCAGTCTTGTATTTAGTAGCACTGGAGCTCCTCCTTCTTTACAAACTTTCAAAGAAAAGGAATTATATTCATAGGATGTACTGTCATTTCCTTTGTAAATTCTTTCCTATGTTAGAAGCTTGCCATGAAATAAAGACTTTCAGTTAAAATAAAGAGCAATATAAAGATATAGGTAAAGAGGGATTGTTTAGTTCAATTGAAATTCTTCAGAATTACCTCATGAAAAAGGTTAAATGAATAATTTCCTGTCGAAGTGACAGAAAAATTGCAATAGCAGGAAAAGAGAACAATATGTCTAGAGAATTAAAAAAAAAAATCTCATTAAATAAGAGTAGCTAAGCTTAAAAATCTTGAACTCTGAGGGTGGCTCATTCTTCATTTTCTGCTCTCCAAGGGAGAGACTTTCCATCTCTGGTATCTGCTGTGTTGAGTAATAGAAATCTTTATAAATAAATGTCTCAAATGTAATTTCTTTTGAAGATGTTTGTGAAGTCTTCTCCTGTATTTGGTTTTGGCAGATTCTTCAGTGTGTATGTATAAACATACACAAGTGGTTGCCCAGAGAATGAAAAGCAGGTTAAGCCTTGAAAGGAATCAGTTATATATGACTGAAAATTCTCATAATTTGGGATCCTCATTAATTGTTCCATTATTAAAAATAAAAAAAGATTTCTTCTATTTTAGTCTGGAACTTCTATTACTAATCTTGTATCTCTTTTGAAAAATGTATGTCTAAGGGTCATTGTTGTACTGCTACCAGAATCTAAGAGAAGCCAAAGTGAGTTTTTGCACCCTCTGAGCTACCTAACCAGGAGTCTTATGTTGTGATCGTCTTCTGTAAAGGCTGTGCTGTGTAAAGACAACAGATCATAGAAACCCACAAGCCTACATTTAACTTCATGAACTGTTGCTGTGCAACACTGGACATGACTGTAAATGTACTGTAAAAGTCAGTGAAATACAAGATTATTTACGGCATCTTCAGAAATCATTTGCATGTCCTTTAGATGAAACTTTTTGTAAGCATTCTTCACATCTCTACATGGGAACATCAGATGTTTATTTGTAAATTATTTCCAGAATTTTTTTCTGAACATTTCTCTTGTCTCGTTCTGTTAATCTAATCTATTAATCATATTACTCTATATGATCACAGGCAATTTAACTTTTTTTCATAGGTTGGTATGAAGGGGATAGTTTGATCTCCCACAGCAAACCGGGTTTTTTAAGGGGAAAAAAAAGACCAAACCGAATCCCAAAAAAACACACAGGCAAATCTTAAAAAAAAATCTCAGACATGATTAAATTCTTAACTTCCTTAAAAGTGAAAATTACTGATCATTTCATTATCTTCAAAATCACTAATTATTTATTTTATATGTGGAATTGAGCAAGATGGAACAAGTTTCTAAATGAAGTGTCAACAGACCATGCTAATAACTTCTCCCTCGTGATGCAGAGTTGTCACCAAATATTTTGCATTTTACTTTGTTCTACATGGAATTCTACTAAATTCAGCAAGTAATATACCTGGGAATAAAGTATAGGTACTTTCACATTTTTAAGACAGTAGATGAGAATACAGAGGTGATTGAAATGTGGCCAAAGAGCAAAGTAGATTTAGCAGAGAGACCTTACCAAATATAAAGCAGACAGAATTTTAAATATGTGTTTTACCTCACATCAAAGCAGTAACAAAGCTTAAAATATCTTGTTTTTCTCCATAATCAGATAAATGGATTAATTTCTCTGCATCTTTTTATCAGTGCTTGAGGAACAGCATGTGATTGTTTTTCATCTGTGTGCTCTTAAAAGTATGGCCTTGTTCTACGTATTCATCAGTACAGCACAAATAATGCAGGAACTTTATCTTCTCTACGTGAGATGTAGTTAGAAAACAAGACAATGTGCTAGAACAAATAGCCAAGTCTATGTCCCCAGATTTGTGCAAGAGTGATTTATTTGTAGTCTTTCTGCACATAATTCTTTAAAATACTTAACTACTTAAACTTTTGACCATAGGCATTTTATTCACTGTATAGAAGCCTGTATCAACCTAGAAGATTATTTTTTGTTCAACAACCTCTCTGGAAGTTGCTCAATTTTGTTTCTGTGTCAAGCATCTCTGGGTAAAATCATTACCCTTCATTGTGTAAATTAAGCTGTGACTCACACAGACAGAACCTCCAACATGATGGGGCTGTGCCCAGGCTGGGTAATTCATGGAGAGGGTTAAAAAATCAGAATCAAATGCTGGCTGTGAGTTAAAGAGAATAGGGGATAAGAGCTGAGGCTTAACCTATAGGGGGACCTAAGGAATAAAGCAAACCAGAGTCCAGTGTGAGGAAGAAAGGAAAAAAAGCAAAAAGGCTAAAAGAGATCAGGCCTAATGAGCCTTTCGAGGAAAATGGGAGACTGGAGCCTCAGAACGAAACAGTGGCCCAGCAAAGCAAGGATAAAATGGATCAGCCACAATGTCACCAAATTGATCCAGAGTTCAAAAACCATCAAATCAACGTATACAATAAAATAAATTAAAAAAGAAGTTCAAACAGTGTCAGGTTCCTTAAAGCTCACTTGCTGACATCAAACATAATAAGATAAAGACCTGTTTGTAACATAATGTGACTCTTTTCTAAACAGAGCCTCTGAAATGTATGTACTGGTCTGTCATTTTTGTTGTATAGTTCTTGCATCATATATGTCTGGCAGAATTTTTATATGATATGAAAAAGAGAAATAATCATGGAAGAATTAGAGAGATCTATTTAGACTACAGGGGTTTTATTGTGCTGTGTTAAGGTGCCATGCCACCATCTAGACTTCATGGCTTGAAAAATGAGCCAGAGAGGGGAACAGAGGGAAATTCTGGAGTGCAAATTAAACCAAATAAATTCTGTATATAAAAACACAGTAAATAGCTATAACAAATGCACACTAAAGGAGCAGAAGGTATTAATTCCTATCAAGAACATTTCTAATGTACCTATTACTCTAATGTGTAAGTGACAAACAAGACAAAGAAAAGACCCTGTGTGTCAAAGCCTATATATCTCTTCATGACGTAAAGAGGTGGTGCTACCCATATTTAGCAGGTTTTATTTAGCCACCTACGCACCTCTGACTTGGTAGACTTATTTTTGATAAGTGGTGCTTAAAAGTGTTGGTATGAAGCATAAGTAGCTAATGCAAATATGTTACCGACCCCTACCAGAGCCAGCAATTATGTAAATTTTCAAAGCCTTCATCTTTTATAATTAGATGTGGCTGGCTTAGAGTGAAGGACTTCCATTGCTGGCCAGCTCAGTCCGTATTCCAGTATTTCACCAGAAATTATATATTTGAAATCAGAGGAATGTTATATTTTTTACTATGATTTAAGATATAGCTTGGAATAGTTGAAAGACCTTTAGTAATTAATTTCTTGTTTGCTATGCTTGAAAGATGAATAAAAGCATGGAAACACTTGGTGAATAACATCTTGTAACTGATTATAATGAAACGTACTTTCAGTCTCTTCTAAGTGTATGAAATGCTAATTACTTTTCACAAAATGCAGAATGCAAGATTTCTTAGCTTAGTTAAAGGAAAAAAGCACAGGTTTATGTGCAAGGCTAGAAATCTCTCTATATGTAAAACCTAGTGATATTCCTCATTAGAGAGATGCTTTCCCTATAGGTCAGTTATTGTTGGACAGCTTCAGGGACTGATCCAAAGTACACTAGAGCAAACAGAGAGATTATGGTGATTTCAGTTTGGTTTGAATCAGGCCCTAAAGGGCTCCTCAGGCTACAGGGGCAAAAAGCACAGTCTATACCACCTCATACAAATTTCATTGTCTTAAACCTAGTGGATTTTTCTCAGAACTTTCTGTCTAGGAGTAGTGTTAAGGTGCTCCTGTGTCCTTGTGTATCTGTCTTTGCATATTTGTGATTTGCTGTGAGAATCAGAGGCTCTGCTGGATCTGATGTTGTCTCTTGGTGGCATAAGTGTTGGTGCCAGCTCCAGTATACAAATACTGTGTGTGGCTGAATGCCACTTTTCAGTTAAACTAAACTATTTGCAGCAATGCAGTGTTGGAATTGTCAGACCCTTCTGGATAAACGCCAACTTGGGGCTGAGTGGCAGCTCCTCACTGCAGTGCTGCACACCTGCACTTAGACCTGTCCCCCAGGGCTGCCCTAGGCCTCTCTTCTCACCTGCCCACCCACAGGGTTAGGATATATTTTACAAGACCAGAGAAATTCCTCTGAGTTAGTCACTCAAATGGCAGGAACAGAAGGGGAAGAAAATCCTCTCTGATACTTCCACTGCTTTACCCTTTCATCTAGTCATTATTGCCTCTGCAGAGTGTGAAATCCTGCCATTCAGACTCAGTCATGATTTATGCCCATTTTGTAGTGGTTTAAATAACTCCTGCAGGTGCAAGACAGTGAAGAATCAGGCCACTGGGATGCTCTAGGCACAAGGGTGTACTTACTGCCTTCTGCAGCAATGGGATTGTGAAGAACACCATAATGACTCTTTACATTCAATCCCAGCTGCACTTAAGTGTGTACGTGTATGTAACAGCTTCCGAAGTGTGCAGCAAAGAGCCCAGAAAGGTAAAGAATAATTCAGAAAACTTCTCTAGGTTAATATGCCGAAACTTGCTAGATATACCCTCACATAAAGAAAGTGCTTATTATAAAACCTCAGAGAAATGCAGGGTGGATGTGGTATAAAATTGTTCACCTCAGATGCTGCAACTGAGGTGAACGGGTACCTGCTTATAGTCGCAGCAAAGTAGGCAGGTGTGAGCACATCTTTTCTTCCAGCATTAGGGGAGAAGTCAATATATTAAATCCTGGGGTTGGTGCACAGGCAGTTAGGATCTGAATAATTTTTGTTATATTCCTAGGCAGCAGGTTTATTTTGGCTGTGTTATTTGACACTGATTTTCCTATACCAAAGGCACCTATGTCTGAACAGGTACAATCTCTGGTTTGCAATAAGCTCGCTGCAGGTGAGATAGTTTAGGGACTCATTTATTCCATTGATGCATGTATTGCACTTGTCCTTTCAATAAAGGGAGGAGTTTAGTTTCCTGCCCCATCAGTGTAACACCATGAACAGTTAATGTGATTAAAAACAAAGCAATGCAACAAAATTAGAGGTGAATCACAGCTATGTGTTCAAAAAAGGAAAAAATCAAAAAAGGAAAAAATAGGATTAATAACTGATGCAGTGAGAGAGGTGAACCATGCCTGCAGGGAGTAGAAGTAGCAAATGTTATAGATAGTACTATATACTGTGAACGAACATCAAAAGCCTTGGAGGCTGGGTTCAGAAGCTTGTCATAAGTTACCCTGGCCTATTTGATTGAGAATTCATGCTACTAATTTCCAAAAATTGGATTTTCTTGTGAGATCTTTAGTAGTTTCTCATCTGGGTCAGATTAAAGACAAGAAGAACAGCTCTGCTGGCAGTACAGTGTTTCTGCTTGCTAGTCTAGTTAAAACTAGGAGATACACAGATATTAAAAACACATAGACATAAAATACTCAAAGGCACATTTTTATGCTTTAGAACAGTGCTGCATACAGTATAATCACTTAAAGTACACAAAGAAAATCCAGACGCACTCTTTTATCATTTTACTGGTTCCTAACTGGGTCAGGCAGAGGCCCATTTTCATGGAAAGCTCCATGCCTTAAAAAGCATGTGGCCAAAGTTAGGTATCTAAATTCATAAAACGTAAATAAGTTTTGGTATTTTTATATAAGTATGCTGGGTGGTTTTTTTTAGCATCATGGCACTCAGAGTGCTCCCAGGAAACACTCAGCACCTTTGCAAGCAAGCAAATTAAATAACTGGTTTTTAAATACATCAAATTTCAAGTGATTGGCAGGTGTGCGGCATTGATTTTTTTTCCTGCTGTGCATTTTTGTTACAGAAAGGATACATATTTCTCAGTTGTGACCTGTATTATATAGCAGTGGGCTCTCAAACCTTGTCCTCTAAACAGCCTCAAAGGACAATGATAAGAATTCAACTGACCACTGACTGACACATTGAAAGGAATTCTACAAACTGGGGCTTGTCATTTGAGCCAATATCACTTTGATGATATTACCAGAGTAATTTAGGGAAAGTGAATATTCACATTGGCTATCATTTAATTTAAAATTTTAAAAAAAGCCAATTTTTATTGCTGAACCTTGAGTTCAGCGATAGGTCTTGCGGGACTGTGGCAGCAGAGATACATCCTGTATCAACCAACCAGTCGGTATTAACACTTGAAGGCATGGAGATATTTTGGGGTTAGAGAGGAGGAGACGCAGCTGCAGCGGAGCCCGAGCTTTGCCACCAGCCTCTCACGGCTGGGGATAGATACGGTCTCGACACAAGATGGCACCAGGGACCAGCCTCTCAGGGAAGCCTACCAGACCTTTTGCCTCACGGCCTGCAGCAAGCACAGGTGTTACAAATCTGTTCTTTTCTTCGAGCTACCAAAGATAGTTAGTGAAACATATTTTCAGATGAACAAGATTTCTGTCTCAGCGATACTGCCGGCCCTGGTTGTGCTTGTGAGCACACTCTGCTGAGAAGGGCTCCTTGTTTTGTACCATGACACTGGCTCTTCTCCTAAAGAAATGCTCTCAGAGGAAGTCCTGCATCTTACAGCCTCTTTAAACACCAATGCGAGAGCCTTTCATTTTGCTCTAAACCTTAAGATATCCTTTTATAATCTTACAGACTTTCTAGCAAAACAGCAACATTATTTATCTTTTTGTGTCTAAAATGAGGCTAGAGTGTCTGATTTCCAGTGCAGAGGCTGGGAGTGTATTTTACTTAAATATGTGCTGTAATGATTGTGAGAGTACACAACAGTGTATAATAGGACCTCATTGTAAAAATAATTTTTCTTTCTGTTACTGCCTTTTAGAAATTAAATTAACTTAAAATGGAAATTTGGATGTTCCAGCATGAAGGACATGCATGTTTTTTAGAAGCCTTGTTCATATTCACTGCTCTGTAGAAAAAAAATCATGCACTGGAAAAAAAATGGACAAGGTTCAACTGCTTAGCTGTTAAAATTCACTTCAGAAAGCGTACTAAAAATCCATAGTTTCCCTAACTAACTTCTTCTATATGAATAACTGTTAGAAACACTGACAAGGGAATGTAAACAAGAAGGATCACAGTTTAAAAATGGTCCCTTCATTAGTCCCTGGCCTGCAGTCCAGGTGTGTTTGGGATCCCCACTTATCTGTCTGGCAGTGTAACCTTGCTGTGGGGCTGTGCATTCCACAGCAATCACACAATTAAGTAGCAATGACTGGCAACACTATTGCTCAATTAGTCTCATATAGTATGTCAAGCTAGAAGATATTTCACAAATAGATCTTTCAGAGGTACCTGCCTTGGCAAATTCACTTTAAGGCGAGTCAGGGTAAAGAGCACTTTTAACTGAAATGCATTATACCATAGCATCTAGTTTTGTTTTTCTGGTGGCTAAAAGCAGTGGGTCAAAATCTGTGAGTTACACTGATAAAGACCATAGAAGTCGGTACATTTGGACAGATAAGACTGAGAGAAGCACTGAGCCCTGTCTCACAGTCAGTGTTTATAATAATCTGCAGACGCGGACCATGCAAGAAGGACTATCACCCTACTAGCAGCTTGTCATGAATTGTCATTTGAAATGATAACATAATTGTGCGCATGTACCATCATGAGGTGGCCTGGAGCCAGAGCCTGAAGCAGCCAGATGAGCTGTTAAAGGGAGGTGATGTCTTCCAAGTCTGAGCAGGTGGAAACAAGATACACATCTCACTCTCCCTAGCCCATAAACATGCTACTGCTTTTCTAGGTGCCCTTTAGGGGTCAACACTTGGGATGAAAAAGACTTGGCTGTTCTGTCCTGAGTGTCAGACTGCTGGGAGATCACAGGTTGCCATGATCTGAGCAACCACATGGCAAATTCACAAGGCATTCATGCAGCTCTGCTGGTAGACCAAAGATGTCCTGTGGCAGCGAAACGGAGCTGGGTTTGTGCAGTGACCCTTTCTTGGGACCAGGTTTCTCTCTGTCCTAGTGTGCTGGCTCACTGCAGCTCTTTATTTCAATATCTTTGATATCCTTTTCATTTATGGTCAAAATCTGGAGAGGTTGCAAGAGCAGATTGGGGAACCTAGCGAATCTTTATTTTTCAGGTAAAATGAGAGATGAGTGTCCTAATCTTCTGAGAAGGTATAGGAAGTACATTTAAGACACTGTTTTCTGGGAAATAACAGGAAGCATTGCCCAACTCTGTCATTCACCATCCTACTAAGACATTACAACTTTGCCATAATACCATAGCAGACTCAAACTTGTGCCCTCCTGCCACCAGCTGACTATTGTTTTTCATCTCCTCTGTCCTTGCTCCTGTTACTATTGTGTGTTCTTCATTCCCAAGGGCTGAAAGTGGATTTATTTATGTGAATGCCTCCTCTAATCTGTGTTGGAAACAACACAAGAGCTCTCTGTGCAGTGGTCTGTGACTCGAGGACTACCTGGGCAAGTTCTGAGCCATGCCTGTCCATGGCTGTGCATTTGGCTTTGTCTTTAGGCAGGCCCATCAAGATGACTGTTGTGCACTGAAATTAGTCCTATGTGTGGCACCTTGCTGCATTTTGGACTTTGTATTAGTAGGGAAGAGCTGATCAGGATTAGTTGCTCCATTTTAAGAGAAACAGGATTTTGGAGAGTCATGGTGAGTACATAGAGACAGCTAGTTGGAAGACTGCAGATGAGAAGAGGCTGTGCCAGAATACATGGAAAAAAGACAAAAGAGAAACTTATCACAGAAAAAGAAAAACAGAAGTTATAAATTAGCAGTTGAGAGGACACATTTAAGAAGAAAAAAACCTAGTGTTTATTATAGCCAGTGAGAGGGAAAATCTAATCAGGATGGATTACTTGATGAGAGAACTTCAGATAAATACAGCATTTGGGAAAGCTAATTAGATAATAAATTAAGAGATTATATAACACAAATCAGGGCAAATATTCCTGTCATCAGAATTACTGACAAATAATATCCTAATAGAGATTTTAAATTGTTCCTCAGCATACACATTTTCTAGCACATACTTTCTAAATATACAGTCATATGACATCTATTTCTCTAATGTCTGTAAATTATGCCTTCATCGATTTGAAGACCCTTTGTTAATCTACCAGGACTGAGTCTAACATGCAGTGGAGTCTGAACTCCAATTTGCTAACTAGTTGACACCAGCATTTCAGCTATAATATGTTTTTAACCTGCTTTTATGCATATAGTGTAAAGAAACTTTCTATATGTGGGAAAAGAGAGGTGTCATAACTTGTTCATTGAATCCACCTAAATCTTCCTCATTCACTCCTCAACTGTTTTGCATGTTCTGTGCTCTCTACAGGATAAATATAAAATCTGCACTTATATGAACGAGAAGAATATCTAAGTAGAAACCACCTAAAGTATGAGCTGGCTCTATTTAAAACACATTTACATTGATCTTGTGTGTTCACAAAATGGCAGAAAAGTGGGGTCCAGAGCATGTCATTTACCCATTTTCTTACTTTTACCAGTCTGACCTAATGCTCTTTTCAAAAACAGAGCTTGAATTTGGTTTCTGGTAATCAAACTTTTCTGGACTCATTGAATGGTGGTTCACATACCAGTCATTGCTTGCCCATTAGGTTTGCCAGTCTTTATCAATGTTTTCTCATGCCTTTGGGTAGGACCTGAAAATGGTCCGTGCCATATTAGTAATACGATACACTTTAATGTTGCACTTCAGATCTACAATGAATTAAATACATACAGGAGACAGTTATATGTCAAGTCATAAGTCATATGCCAAGTTCACCTGTGGTTTTGTCCTGAGTGGCATTTAAATCTATTCATAAACACAAGACAGACTACATAATTCAGCCACGCTGAGGGATCTGGCTGAGTCAGTAGCCAAATAAGGGAGGGGGGTTTATGTAGTGCATGTTTTTACACAATCAACTGAGCTCTGAGAACTTGACTAATCATTTTGACTTATAAATTGGAGACAAGGAAAAGTCACATGAGTTAGAGATAAATGCCACTACACCCCAAGACACCATGCAGCAGTCCTGTCTAGCTGAGAAACTGCCCCAAAGGAGGTCAGAGTCCCTTGAAAAGCCCTTAGGAGTGTCTAAAAATATAATGCCTAAGAACACTCTTTTCTCACTAAGAAAATAGAGAATGACTTTTGGGTACAAGTACTCTTGTACCTAGAAGAAACCTGCAGCCCTTTTTCTGTAAGAGGTGTGTTTCTATCATTACAGCTGTGGGGAGGTACATCTGACTGTGGTAGGACTTATTCATAGTTCATCCATTTAAATTTTTTCTTTTCAACTTCAACTTTCCTCCCCTTGTTTCCTCACCACAACATTTGATTGGAGATTTATAGATAAATTAACACTACTGACAGCCATTCCCCTGCCAGCCTTGCTGTCATTAAGTGGTGGCTGCTTGTTAAGAGTTCAGGAACAGAGACAACAGTGTGGTGGGAGAGAGGGAAAAACAAAGTCAGTTCAGTGTTACCCTGCTGAAGTAGACCATCTGAGGTTCTAATGTGATAGGGAGTGGAAAATAGTGCATGGTGCTAGTCTTAGAGAAATCATTACATCAAGGGTTTGTCCAAAGAGGTTCTTATAGCTCATTTGAGCTTCCTCTTTGCCTGGCCTCTCACTGTGTGAAGAGGCCCAGGTGAGACCCAGAGACGGAACAGACCCACACGAGACAGTGCAATGCTGGGTCCTGTCAGAATATGGATGTTGCTTACAATATCTGCTCAGTACTTTGTCCAGATTCAGAAATCAAGTATCTCAAAATTACTTCCTTCTTTTGGTGATTACTCAGTTTGATTGCAGTTTGTTACTTTAATCAGCCAGCATGTATTAACCAGCCTGTTTTGTGCATACCAAATATGACCTGGGTCCTTCTAGGTTCAGATAGAAAGACCTAAGATATTTTTAATCTTCGCTTAACTCAGAGGGAAGCTTGAGCTCAGCTCCTACCATCTCCTCCTTTCACCACACCATAACAATGCCTGAAAAGTTTGAGTTATTTCATGGAAGTTAGAAATGTGAATGTGTTACGAGTCAGCTTTGAATATGGCCTCGATTCCAAAAGGTGTTATCATCAAATCAAAATTATTCACACATGTCAAGTTAACATTTTATTTTTATTCCTTACTCAATTTTTGGCAAGCTTACAGGAGCTGTCAGTGTTTCAGTATTTTGAGAAGAATATTTTAATAAAACAGTGATGTGCTGAAAGGGGTTCACAAGAACTCACTAGAGGCCCTTGTTAAAATTCTGCCACCCTTCAAAAAATTATTCCCTTGCCTCTCAAGGAGTTCACCCCCTCTCTGGATACTGCTAAATCATTTCTGCCAGGGATGAGTTTCATCCCTTGGGGCTCATAAAGATACTTCTGAAGAGCAAATTGTTTGCCTTTGAAATAGACCAGATTGCATGAAATAGCAGACACTTTAAAAATAAATTCCTGGGGTAGCAACACTTCCCCGCTCCCCCCGCCCAAGCATCCGATCCGATCTCCACCACCCGTACCTCTCATTGTGTTATACTATCAAGTACTCAATCTATTTCTCAGGAACAAAGTATAAACAGTTCCAGCAAGTGCACTTAATATAACTTTTTTTGCCAAAAGGCATTGCCTCCCTGCGAGGCTGTGGTTATAGGAAATCATTTATATTTAAAGGTAAAAAACCAAAAAAGCCAGCTTCTCCCTGTAAGCATACAAGGCTTGAGTTTATTTCAGTTTAAAAGAGGAAATTTTTGTAGGACTCTTTTCAAAAGTGTTTTAGCATATGGCTGTAATAAAATGAAAGACCTATTAGGCACTATTTAAAAAACGCAGTACTTAAAAATGGGAATTCTGATAATCTTGCTAAAATGGGTTAATTCTTTATTTCTATTGCTTAATTTGATGTGATTGAATGTTTAAGTTATGACTGTTTAGACTTAGATGAGTTTGCCCTGAAGAATTGGAAGAATTGGTCTGCTGGATATGCCAGAGCTTCTTTTTTAAATGCTGAATGGAGATAAAATATCTGAGTAAAATCTTTCTATTGAATGCACTCTTGCCAGTCACTGAAAAGTAGGGTCTTATCTGTATAGGATATGCATGATTCACATTTTATTACCATTTAAAAATTTTTCTAAGATGATGCTCTTTGTTTTAAAACAGACGTAAAACCTTGCTTATGTGTTCCAAGTGTAAATTAACACTGTTGCATTTCATTAGCCAAAAGATAACCTGGAAACTCTGAATGGCCCTTTTTTTCCTCATTGGCTTGTAAATTCTAAAACTGAGAGATGATTACTGAAATGGGAATATTATTAATGTCTTTCACAGCAAAAATTTAAATGACCCATCTGACACATGGTCTAGCTTTGTTTGGATTGTTACTTCCAATTCAATGGTTGTGGAAGAATATAGATCACCATTTAAAATGAATGGGCCATAATACCCTCCTATATTCCTATAAGAGCTAACACGTATAGCAGCTATTTCCACTGCTGCATTCTTTGGTTTCACATCTAAAATATTCAATGAAATACCTTTTATTTTTCCTAAGCTGTTGTAAAACTATGCTTGCTGCTGACTTGAAAGGGTAAAATCCTATTTAGTGGAACATTGCTCCTGAGATACTGATGTTCACTGCTTTACTGATGTTTGTCCTGCTTTTAGGGCCAGTGCTAGAAAATAGTACCAAGGGGTGCTTGTGTGCTTTAGGTGATGTGTTGTCACTGTATGAAAAATAAACCAACCAAGCAAGATGTTAGGAACTAATACTTAAAACCTGTCTCAAGAAAGTGTTGATTGCCTCTGCAGCTCTGATGGTATTATAGTTTTACTGGTTTCTTAGCAAGGAGTAAGGCATGAATATCATCATGTGGCATTATTTGGGCAGACCACCATGAAAGCTAGGCTGCACTGCTGCTGCTCATCCACTGAAAGACTTTGGGGAAAATACTCAGCCTCCCTATGTCTTCATTTTTCTCTCTCTCTTAAATGTGGTAAGACATTTACCTCCTCTATGAAGTGTTCACACATAAGTTTTGATGAAAAATGTTATGGGAAAGATAGGTACTAATAACATTTGAATGGCCTTGCAAGAAAAGTGGCTGAACTAAGAAAATGAACTGAGTAGTTGACAGTCATAATCACAGCAACTTTTGCTGACTGGCAAATGACTAAAGCCTGGAATTTCTGGCTTATTCTGAAGATTTGAATTGTGTAATTCAAATCTCCCTTAGAAGAGTTAGCGTTGAAGGGAAATGTATGATGTATAAACACATATCAGAAGATGCAACTTCATATGCAGTTTAGAGTAAGAGGGAAAAACTTTTCCAAAGGAAAGTAATTGAACGTGCTGATACTCATAAACCCATAGGTCACGTAATTTTGTGGAGCAAAACCATGGAAAGATAATCTCTGCTGGTTTTGTACAAACCTTTTTGGGTTTGTTGTTGTTAAGATTATCTTCAGAGCTGTAGCTGAAAGCCTCTGTCTAGCACTTCTTGAATATAGAATTCTGCAGTTTTATGCACAGCAGCATCCAGAGGGTACACATTGCCTTGCAGGGGAGACAGCAGGCTAGTGTTCCTGCACCACATCAGAAAAAAAATGTAGTGGGCAGAAATGCTTGCAAACTTTCTTTTCAGTTGAGCATTTACCTTTTTTGTCTTCCACTATGATGGCTAAGACAACGTGTGGTTTTTGCAAACAATTTTTTCAAGCACTAGTCATGATCTTCAATTAATCGACAGTTGCACTGATTTAGCAATGGTAGCAGTAGATCTTGAAGTGTGAAAATTATTAGTACAACACCCAAGCAGATACCCAAAATCTTAGACAATTCCTGAAGTGCTGATTTCCATGAATTTAAGTAGCTGGAAATATTTGTGATATGTAATAGCCTGGCACAGAACATTATCACTGAAAACAAGTGCATCATGTGACCCTGGTGAGCAAAGCATCCCTTCTGGGAGGAAGTATAAGAGTAGGATTTGGGAAGAGGAGAATCTGTGGGCATTGCTGACTAACCTGGTATGAGAATCAGGTAAGTCCTGACTGAGGATGTCTGAATATCCATTTGAACAGAATACTTAGTTATCTCAGAAGAAGCTGTTGAGAAAAAGATGTCATATATCACATAGCAGACTATGCACAGTCCCAGTGTGAAGACAGACATCAGAATTCTTATGTGTATTTTATTGTTTAGATGATGTGTTTAACAAGTATTGCTTTATACCAGCAAATCGAAGAAATGCATTTTGATAAAAAAGAGACATACTTGACTAGATTTCTTTTTATGTTTTAATTGTTGCTGTCCTGCATAAGGCTCTGCTATTAGAGTCCATTAGCAGAGTGACTCTACAACTTGGTGAGGGATTTATGGGTCAGTTTGACTCTGCAGACATCATGGTTAAGGTGTGAAGTAGGCATAGGAAATTCAGTCTTAAACAACAATTTGTACTGCCAAAACCCAGGAAGGGACTACAGTAGCCTTCAGCAGAGGTTGTTACAATAGTTCCTTCTTGAAGCAGAGAAGGAAACTGTAAGGAAAGTGTTAAATCATGACTGATTATTGTTTGCAAATTCTGGCCATCCAAGAGGGCATAGTCAAATAACTTAGATATAAACAATTACTTTATAATTGAAAGGGTATATAGGTATCCTGGATTTATAAGCCTTTAACTACAGTACAAGAAGAGCATGCAGAAAAGACTGAGATGACATGTGAAAGAACCATAGCTAAAACTCCTGTCTTACTCTGCTGCAAGGGGAAGGAAGGTCCTTGGGCAAAGATCTTGTGTTCTTATCTGTACTGTGTGATGCTTTACTCTCCTCTGCTTTCTTTTTATACTGCAAAACACTTTCCTTTACAGGTTTGAAGTAATTGATTTCTTGTAACTGTAGTCTCTTCTAAACCTAGTGCTTTTGTGAAAGAGGCTGCTAATTCTCAAAAAAAAAAAAAAAAAAAAACAAAAAACCCAAAAAAAAAAAAAAAAAAAAAAAAGAAAAGAAAATAAAAGAGAGAGAAAGATTAAGAAATCTGCAGTACTATGGATTATGTTGCTACCTGTGGCCCAGCATTTCCAGTCATACTTTATTCCAAGAAGAAGCAGTCTGTGTCTATGTTATATGTATGTTTCAGTTAGCCTGTGCTGACTGAAGGAGAGGCCAGGCATGGGAGAGACTGCTGGCTACTCTGCATAATTCCCAGCCCACTTATGGACTATGCTGATTTAACTTTCCAAGAAAATATCTGAGCAATGTTTGAGGGACTTGATGTGTTATAAATCATTCCCAATGGGAAGTGTGGGGAAGAATGATCAGAATAGCCTCTCTTCTCTGTACATCATCCTCCAGCCCAGCTGGCTAGACAGAGATGGGAGGGAGCAGACATGAAGTTATCTTTCCAGTAGTGCAGGTTGGTCAAGGAGAATTCTTTTGAAAACACTGATGAGGGATGCTCCTGTAGAGCCATAATTATATATGGCTGAAGAAAGAAATTACAAATAGCGGGTAAAGAGATATTGCAAATGTAGCTGCAAGTGACTGAGAGGCTGTGTTGATGGGAATACTTAGGGGTCAGGAACTGGAATCAGCATTATTCAGTATATTCATTAGTAACCTTGAGGGCAAAATGAATTCCATACAAATTAAAATTTTTAGACAACATGCCTTAAAGGAAGAGTAAATAGAGAAGATGGAAAATTAAAATCCAGATGGGTATGAATGCTTTGAGGGTGGATCAAAAAGAGATGAAGTTTATGTAAAGAAATCAAGGCAAAACATCAGAAGAGGTATTTGAAGTTCTTTTTTGTTGTAAGCATCAGAGAGTTTTGGTGGATTTTTGCACCATCTGTTCTTTCATTTTTTTGACACAAAACCACTCTTTGCCCTTGAGTCCCCTAAAGTCACACATATAGAACAATACGACAATAGGGTGCAACGGCATAATTTAAAGGTCTGAATAGCCAAGATACCTTAGGAGTGTCTAGGGATTTTTAGCCCCAGATCCATCCCACCTGACTACAAGAACTTAACTGAAGTACCTAGGTGAGGTGTCCCATTATAAAGTTAGGCAGGATGTATCCAAGCCTCACAGGTGTCCATTAGAAGAGCACAGACAAGGTGACTTTCATCATCATCTTCTCTCAAAGTAGCACTCTTGTCCCATCAGCTGTCTTGGAAGAACATGTTTTATAAGTAGGAAAAAATAAAAAAGGAAGGGTTCACAGAGAAAACTGCAAGGACTGCTCCCATTTCATAATAAGAAATAAATGCAATAGCACCAATTTCTTTTGTGATCCAAGTGTCCAAATGAATTGGATCATCAAAGGTTATACTGCGTAAGCGTTAAGCAGAATATGGTTTGAAAGAAATCAGTGTCTTGTAATAACTGTAAGGATAAAAGAGTCTAAAATATCCAACTATATATAATATCTATGAAATTAAGCTGCATAATGTAATGACATGTTATGCTACCATTAACACATTATAACTATGTAATTTGGAAGGCTAATTTTTTTTTGTAAAACCACTTAACTACATAAAATTGAAAATAATGATTATTGTAACTACTTCCATTTTTTGTCTTTGGAAGTTCAAAATTAAATATGCCATATACAGTTATTTTATGATGATGTGTAATTTTATGAAATGGTCGTATAACATGTACAGTAATTATTGACATAAAAATCCTAAATACATAAATCATCACATATAAAATCTGTTATAACACATTAACTTTACCAGCAGCCAAGATAAGTCGTTCAGCATCTCATTGACTTAACACCCAGAGTTGACCAAGGAACCCAGATAATATGACAGGAAATTGCAAATCTCAGCTAAGATATAAAATAATAATATCAAGGCAGCCTTGGATCTGAAACTTCTCCATTCTGTTTTCTTCTGACTTTCTAGTGCTTCAGTTCTTTGAAGACCAGTATGGAAAAAAGTAAAACCTGTCAGGTCACCCCAATGGCCCTCTTAGTCTAGTTGTAATGTATCTTGCATTGGGTTCCCATCAGTCCTTTGGAGACTATTCAACTGCCTAACTCAGCTCATTTTCAGGAAATTTTTTTTAATATTCAGTCTAATTTTTTCTCTATCGCTCTTGCTAATATGCTTTAAAAATTTAGACTGTTATCATTCTCCCCATATGTCTTACTTATGACTCTGTGAAATTATATGTATACATGTCTTCCAGCCTCATAACCATTTCTATTAGTCTTCTCGGAACACTCTGTAAATTGTTGCTATCTTTTACAGAGGTCTCCTGCTCAGACTCATAAATCCACATATATTTCAGCTACTTTGGGGAAACCAACCTTTCCTGCTAATGAATCAAAATTATTAAAAGCAGTATTTATTTCATGCCAGGATTATGTGAGAGGGAAAACTCAATTGTCAAACCACCAGCAAAAGTGTGAGCTTATGATAAATCAGAGTTTATCAAACAATATCAATTCCTGAATTTTAAAATTTTCATTCATTCTGAAGTAGTAAGAAATTATTTTTTAAGAAGTCTTCCCTGTAGCTAAAAACTTAGGGAGATAAAAGAAATATTTTGAAAGATAATTTTTTCTGATAACATACGCTGTTCTTAGTTTGTGATGTTGTTGTATTTTTTATTCAAATAAATAAAATAATAAAAAATATTTACAACAGTATAGTAATGGATTTTTATCAACATACTTTGAAGTATTCCATTTGAAATTCTGAAAAATCTGGGCATTCACCGTGAAAATGTTTCACAGAAATTTTTTGATAAACTAATTTTTGAGGAGATAGAGCTAGAAAAAGCTCCATTCTTTCAGGTGTCTCCTTCACTGCACAGACTGAAAGATGATTGGAAATGTCAAAGCACTTCTAATTCTATTGTACAGTATATCCTCAGAGAATAGGGCTGATGCACTAATAGGCACAGAACACTTTACAGGAAAATATGGCAAAAGAGTTTATATGCGTTGTCTCATGCTAGGCTTTGCAGTTTAATAAGAGGGGTAGATTTTACATGTTCTTTGTAACCTAATGTTCCTAGGAAATGAAATGAATTGTGTTACATATGGGCAACTTTGTTCATCCTGGGATTTTGGAAGACAAGAATAGGATAGAAGAAGAACACAGAGGAGTAGGAATGTTCCTTCCTTCCCTGGACCTTTTCTGAAGGTGTGTGTTGCCAGAAACTGCACCAAATTTCCTTTATGTGCCTGATTTCCTTCCACTGAGTTGTTCTGGTCTGTAAGCTGTACCTCACCACGGAGCAGATCTGTCTCAGGCTCATTCAGTGTGCGAAGCTGAATGATACCAAGTGTTAAAGAACCCCCCAACGAGAGGGGTGATAGTACCAAGCCAACATTACCAGTTCAGCATAACAAGGTCACTGTTTCTCACTGATCTGAGAGGAGTTTGCAGTATGGTAGAAACATCATGGATGAGAATTCCATGCTGAAAGATTTCTTAGCAGCAAAAGAGTGTTTACAGAAGCACTGGAGGCCCCGGCATTTCCCCCTAGAAGATGGGGTTTTGCTGCTCAGGAGCCTCTATCAGTACTTTTTTCTTCCATAAATCTGGTGACTCTCTCCAGCATCTTTAAAGGACGGCCTTACCAGGCACCATTTAGGTATTTATTAAGGCCAAATATAAGAATAGTGAAGCATTTATATGAGATTTTTTCATTAAATGCTCTACACATATTCAGAAAAATCTGGCCCAAGAAAGTTTACTGGCATTCTCAGACTTTTATGCACCAGAATAATTTATCTCTTCATGCATGAAATTTACTTCCAACATTTATTTTTTCAAGACTTCATATTCAATATGTTCCTGTAAATTCAGTTGAAATGGCAGAAATCAGGAAAGTTTTTAAAATTGTTAAGTTCTCTTTTCAGCAAAGTAGCAATCTTCTAAGAATGGAAAGCTGAGGTGTTAGGAAAAGAAGAAATTAAAAAAAATAAAATTAAATATTTCTAAAATATTGTCAGAAAGAGAACTCACTGAGCTGAAAATTAAAGCTCCTACTCAGAATGACTAGCCTACAAGTGTGGAGGTGAGTGTGCTTATAATACTATTGTATTTTAATATTAGATTTTCCAAGTATTAGTCCTGAACATCAGTAGTGTGTTTTCTTTTCCCTATGCAGTGTGCACACTCAAATCCCATTAATGTCAGTGAGAATTTGTATCAACAGGAGACTATAGATCCCTGAGATACTTTTTCATAATGGTGAAGGCTTCGTTGAAGAAACTATGGCAGATCAATAATGCACTGAGGACACATTTTTTTTCCTAGGTGCAGCATACTAGATGTTTTCTAATGTCAAAACTCACATAGGAAGCAGAGGCAAACAAGAAGTGGAAATAGCAAATCACTTGGCTGGCTTGAATAGCTTTTCCCATTGACAGTCTGAAGCATAATGCTGGAAATTTATCACTGATTCCCATTGCTACGTTTCTGTATTTCTTTCAGAGTAATTGTGACATCCTACTGCTAACTGGCAATGTTAACTAGTGTCTGTTCTCCAAACCTGTCTCTTTGGCTAACAAAATATTAAATGGCAGGGTAACCTCAAAAAAAGCCCAAAGGGAGCTAGGTATGGTCATGATGTGTTAGATGAGCAGCTTGGAGTTGAAAGGTATCCTGTGGTAACTCTTCCATTCATACAGAATTTCTGCAAACAGAGTTAAGTAAATGTTTCATACCAGTATCCTGCTGGCTTTTGACTGTAGATAAAGATGTTGAATGTGGTGCCTTTGAAATGTGGGCTCTAATTTATGCAATTTGCACTATTTTTAGTGTCTGGCAGCTGTTATATCTTTTTTGTTTTTTCCTCTTCAAATAAAGGACATTTGGGTTTTTTTTTTTTACAAGTTGTTAATATTGGTTTACCATTTTTGTCATATCAAGCTAAGGATGCATGATTATGTTATAGGAGGAATAAACTTGAAATTCTGGAGAGCAATATGTGCTATACCGCACTGTTTTCCTTAGATCAAATCAAATAATAGTTATGGAGGGAAAACCTGCATTTGAAACTTGCTACTTTCTTCCAAAGGCAGTGAGAGTTGCTACTGAGAGCAAGGTCAATGCAAAAAAAATAAGCCAAACCAAACCAAAACAATAAGAGAAAAGCCCCAAAATAAAAATGTGAAAAAAATCAATAAATACCTAAATTATTTAAGGAAAAAATACAACGGGGTGTCTTACTGTCATGCACCATACCCTGCATTGGAGAGCAGACAGGTGGATTGTCTCTAGCCAGAGCTGGGCTGGACACTCTCTCCAGCATGCTCATTAGCAGCTCCGCGCCTGGGCTCCCTGTTAGTAGAAAGGCAGGGATCACAGCAGGGAAGTTAGATCTCAGGCTTCTCACATTCCTGCTCTATCTCAGCAAAGCTTTGGAAAGCCTTTTCTGGCAGCTCATTAGTAGGTGCACTGATGCATAAGAGAAAGTCATTAGAAGTGTTTTTCAACATTGGCTTTTGATCAGGTGACTAGTAGCTTCGTAGAGACATTTACTTACATTGTTTTCTATATGAGATTCTGTTGCTATATTGAGAATGACACACATATAAAATGTGGAAAACTAGCTTGACCTTTCTATGACAAAAGGAAAAAAGCTCCATTAGTTGCCTGAATCTTGTCTTTATATTGTCAACTATGACGTAATAGAAGCACGGAATACTCACTCTTTTAGCTTTAATAATCTATGCCAAGTTCAACTATAGCGTTTGATTTAAGGTTATGACAAAAGGGATACTACTATGAAAGAATACAGCTGGCATGCTTTAAACTTTATGATTTACTTTTAGCAATAAGCGTTAGATACTTTTTTTTTCCATGCAGACTGGCATTTTTAGCATTTTAAGACTAAATCTATCTGTAGGGCAAAGTAAAACGCGCAGTAAAATTTTATTGGATTGGATAGGGTGGACTGCTTAAGTGCCCTGAGTAGTATCTCTGCTGGAAGGATTCATTTTACTAAACCCCAAGAAAACTATGCTAGTTTAATTGGAAATAGTTCTAACAAAACTTTAACTAGCATCTTGTTTTCTCAAACCTGCTTAAATAGGCGGTAGAAAACAAAGTTGTGAACAGAAAACAAAGAAGTTTGGTGCAAGAGTTATGCTTTGATAATGAACTTGCTTTAGTTACTGCCTCTTTCTAGAGGCTCGATTGTTATGTAATGTTGCACATTCCAGTATGATAATACTTCTCCAATCCAAAATGCCTGTGGTGACTGTCTAGTGCCTTTGCTCTGCAGAAAAATGTCATGTTAAGTACATGCTATGACATGCAACCAAACAAGAGGCGGTAAAGTGGCTTTTGTAAAAGTTTACTGAAACAAAATACATCAGCTTAATCAGGCCTGCTTCTGGCTATGTACGGACATGACATGCCAATTACATAAAGTTCCAGCTCAGCTAAGACTCCTGCTGACTAATTCAGTGTTGATTGTTTTCCGCTACATGGCTTTGAGTGCTTGTTAAGGCTGAGGAAAAAAAAGGAGAGGGGCAACAATTGTAGGAATTCTTTGCTTCCATCAAACTGTCTTATGATTGCCAGCAATTAGTTAAGCTCCTTGGCAGTAAAATGACAAGATGGGACTTGACCAAATACAATGTGTGGAGCGCATAGGCATCTGCCCCAGCTGAAAGACATTACAATGTTTGTTAACCTTAAGGGTCATTCCTGATTCACTTCTGCAGACAGAAAACAAGATTTATATAACACAGATCAATACAGCCCTAAGACTTTCGCCATTGAGGATGCTAGATTGAGGCACTTCTCTTTATCAGTTTACCATGACACTAATGTATTTTGCCTGTTTTGCCTGGGCAGTGATGAATCTGTTGGCAAGAGAAAACAAATAAGTTCTGTTGTTGAGAGACATGTTGTCTATGATTTGTCTCAGCAGACATGCCAACTTGCTGGCCAATTCATTTCCTATTTAATTTAAGTGGCATATCTGTCTTCCCCTTTCTGGTATGTCTTTTGTCTGCTGCACACCCATACTGGCATGGCAAGAGGCGCCTGCAGTAGATCTTTTCAGGTAAGACTGATATATCTGAGGCAGAAGCAAAGTAAAGAATCAGAATCCCTGACTTTTAGTATGGGATTTTTTTGTAAACGATACTTTTCTCTCTATTTGTACTCTGAGGAAATCACTTTAATCATCTATTTCAGACAGATCATAGGGATTTATTTTGCATACACTCATAACTCAGTATCTTTTGAAAATATGCCCTGTAATGTGCTGTACTGATAGGGGGGTATATGATACAGCAAAAGTTAAAAATGTTTTTCTATTTGCAAGAGCAACATTTTAAAGATATTATTTGCTTGGAAAATGAAATACGCATTTAGGGTAGTCTTTACTGGGCAGAGAGAAGCTGGGTTCTTAAGGGCTGCAAAATGAGTTGTGCTGGTTGTGAGACCAAATATTATCTGCACCAGAAAATCCTTTCTCTTGCTTCAGAATGACAAATGTAATTCTGTCTGTCCCAGGTTTGTCATTCCTTCTTTAAAGCAATTAGTTACACAGGCAGCTCCTTGTTTCTGTAAATAGGACCATATATAAATTATATGTAAAAAGAATATATCTTCTTAAAAAACCCTCTAAAGTGAATGTGTGTTGAATGAGCATTTCCCTTAAGAGGCCCTACATCTGGAGGGGTGGGAGCTTGTATCAGAGAGGGCCTTCTCAGCTGAATCCCCTTCAGCCCTGGAATTTTCTTACCCAGTTTGTTAACCTCTAGGGCAGGGTGCAGAGCCCATGTGCTCATTCAGGGCCAGATCCTGCCAGTCTTATTTATTTTGAGTGGTAGCATACTCCAAAGGCAGTTAGATCAACTCCAATGGGACCATATGGTTCTACTCAATGCAAGGAACAGTGGCAGAATCAGGGCCTTGGGCTTTTTCCAAAAATGCCTTAAATGTAACAGGCATTTTGTTTTGAGAACAATAATCTTCTTATAACTCTATCCTTGTTATTGTTGCGGTAATAGATTTTAGTAATTTTCATTCCATGGGTGAGATAACCTTTTATGATTCAAGAGACTATGGCTGTGGGCACAAGTCTTCATAAACTGAATGATTAAATAAATAGAATATTTGAAATGCTAAAAAAGGGAGGGAGAGGAAAGGCAATATTCAAGTGGTTCAAGCCTGACAACTTTTGCTAGCAGGATTAACACATATTGCCAAGTACATCTACATCAGCATGTTTATTGTCCACCTACCACTGCAGTACTGCAAGTTTCTGTTTTACAGGATCATATGCTAGATGAAGAAAAACTTTACTGAAGACAGGAAAGCATCATAACTTAAAACTGTCAAACAGTACCATCATTTAGCAAGGACAGAATTCAAGCAGTGGAATAGTTAACATAAACCACACTTCTCAAATGTGTCAGCTAAATATCTGTGGCAGAACACATTAATTATAGCAGTCAGTTTACCTTTATCCTTCACAACATTTCTGATTAAAATTTCACACATTACAATGATATGTGTCTTTTCTACAAGCTATGAAATCTACTCAACGTCAATAAGTTCTTATTTTGTTATTGAAAGACTTGATGTATGTATAAAAAAAAAAAAGACTTTTGATCCCTGACAGTGAAATAAAAAACTTAACTTCTGTTTTGGATATAGTCATGCTACCTGCATGTATTATATGCCTGTGCAAAGCAACCATTAGTAGCGCTGGATAAAAAGGAATTAAAAAAAGTCCCTAACTTTGCTGCCGATAGAGGGTATGTGGTTTCAAATTTTATATTTGCTGAGCTTAATTAACCCATAGATTATATTTTGAAAGGTATGTTCAATTAACTGAGTCCCTCATGAGGAATTATATACAGGAAGAGATAATCACAACATTTATCTGGTTTACAAATGTATATGCTTAGGTTAAAAATGTTCTGGTTTTTTATTCCATAGAGATATAAAGATTGATAGAAAAATAATGTAAACCAATAACTGCAAATACTTACACAGTAATGTGCATAAAAAAATCCAATTATATTCATTATTAGGCATATAAAACTATTGGTAGATAATTACTGATCAAAATATCTTATTTAACATTTTATTTGCATCTAATTCAGGAATTTATATTTTAAATAAAGTTGCATGTTTACAACAAGGAGATCCACTGAGGTACATAAAGTATCTAAATCACTCTACAGAAATGTATCTTGGTGGAAAGAGGTGATGCAGAGTGTAGGTCCAGTGTAAACCTTTGTAATTAAAGCATAAGCACTGCTTGAATTTGGTTCATGTGTATTCTCCAAGCTAGCTGGATAAGCCTAGAAATACATTAAGCCAGTCCAAAGGCAAATACATGCTGTGATGTACTGGTAATCTCCTGCATCGTCATGTACTTGTTGAAAATGAGCGTGTGATTCCATGTGTAATAAGAGAAGTTTGACAAGGGAGCAAAATCATACACTGTCAAAACAAGTGTCTGGACTTTGCCTACACATATATTTTTTGTTAATATACTTGCTTCCAAAGTGACATTTATTTGGTAGGGCAGCACCACTCTTCCCTGACAATGCATTGACTATTTTGATTTCACTGAGAATAGTTTTGACTGCGAACATTTTCTTTTACTGAGACCATTTCTCACTGACATAAATGAAATCCGATAGTCAAGGCAGGCTCTTGGCTTGGCAACAAGCCACTGGCTTGATTGTTGGAAGGATAGAGCAAAATGTTACAGAAGTAGTCCCATAGGGAGAAATCACTCCTCTCTCAGCAGCACCCTCTGAGGAGTGACTGCGAGTGCCCCTCTCTGGCACATCCCTCCCTTGCTGGCTAGGTAGTGAAGGGAAACGCTGTGCTTGGGCTGTGCCCCTCTCTGGAGGACACAGCCCTAGGACACAGCACTGCTGGAAGGGAAGATAGTACCTACCACCCAAAGAATAATGCAGAGGTTGGGGAACACTCACTTTGTGGAATTTTTAGGTTGCAGAGCCTCACTGGGGTTAGAGTGTCTAAGATCAGATAAGAATGCATTTCAGCATGGATGTCTTCACTACTTCATTATAGGCAAGGCTGAACCTGGACAGTAGGCTAGTCCAGTGCTGTACCTATGCTACTGTAATACAAAATTTATGTGTTACAAGACAAAAGTAGTAATGTAAAACATGCTCAAACATTATGTAAAGGCAGCTCTAAAGCGGATGCAACAGGATCATGTCCCAGTCAGGCTGATTATTACCCTATTTTACATTGAGTTTCATGGTCTGCAAAGTGAGGAAATAAAGGCCAAACCTTTGCCAGAAGAGCTGGAGATGCCCTGGTCTAGTAATTACCAATATAGCGACTCCATCTCAGTCTCAAGGGCAGCCAAAGTGCTATTCAGCTGATAAATAAGCAAGGTAGTTCTTAATCTTGCTGAAAGATAAAATGTTGCTTTCCCCTGTTCTACTATTGTCTCACTGATTGCTTCCAAGAAAATGCACAGGTTTTTGCAAGCACTTTAAGACTTTCATTTATAATGAGCTGAAGAAGGCCAGTGAGATAAATTGTCTTGTACAAATGATTCTTACATAAAAATAGTTTAGGTAAAGTTCTTCATTCAGATCTCCTGGGAGTAATGTGTCCAAAGTAAATACCCTAAAGGCCTACCTTTTAGCGAGTTCACCGTCTGTATTATCATCTCTCTATAAGGCATTGGTGTTCTAAATGCTTCTGAGTTTCAGATTAGGAATTTCATAGTGCAAATAATAAAGAATTTGGCTATAGAGTGATCCTCTGTTTCCCCATCTTATCAAGCCCAACCAGCTGAATGAGTTGCTTTTGAGTTTTGGTGGATAAACCAATGTATGTTAAAACCTCTGCTTATGTGATATCATAAATAACAGTACTGGAGAAAAACTTGATGAAACCTGGCTGTATCAGCATACAAAACCAAAATAAGTATTTCTTTTTTGTCTGGTCACAATAGAAGGCATTTTCTGACAGGCACATGGAGTTATAACATCCCAAGTCTATCCAGCTGATAATGTGTAAGAGTATGCTTCCTGAAGAGATTAAAATTTCATGCAAAAAGATGAGTATTTTATTATGATAATAATTTTTCCACAATAAGTGTCTCTACATTCCTGACACCCTGTGAGTCTACAAAAGTTGTAGATAATCTGAACTAATCTTAAAGAGGAATTTGGTTTCATCTCCCTGCAACTATTACCCTTCCCAAATTATTCAAACACTTTATGCAACCCATAGCAATAGGAGTCATAAGTATTAGGTGCTCTTGTGCACCAGCATGACATCATCCAAACTTTCAACACCTATTTAAACTTATCAACAATCCATACATTTTCAACATGCAAAACACATTGTTCAGGGGATTTTAAAATAGTCATTGTATTTGTGAAATTATAAGACTCTGAGGGAACATTTGGTCCACCAATAGGGTGGGCTATTTTGGGGACTCCCCTTCCTGTCTTCCTTCAGGAAGGATTCCCCTCCTAAAACCCCTGACCCCTCCACTGTCTCTGCCACATACCAGGGAGCCAGAGTAGAGTTCAAAACTGGACCTGCTATGTTCATATTTTGAATAGCATTTATGTTTACCTCGTTTCAGAGTTCATGTGTTTATTTTTACAAGAGAAGATGATCATGAAATAGAGGTGTGAAAATTTAGATAGCAGCTGATTAGTTTCAGTCAGACTGTTACAGAGCGTAATGGATTTTCAGCTTTCTCTATTCTTTATCCTCTGACTTCAGGCAATTATTTAGCAGTGCTGGAAGAATGAGTTCTTGGTCACAATTTCACAACGTAGAATGCACATGTAGGACCACACCAATTAATTGAATTTAGATAAAAATATTTATTCAATTTAAATTAGATTGAGCTATATTGTGGCCATATTGAATTAACTTAAGCAGTGGCTTCTCAGTTTCATTGTTTTATTACAGCGTATACATTGTTGCATATTTGCCCAAATTCTTACAAAAAAGGAAAATATGCCTCATGCTCCAGATATGCTTATAATAAATTCAAAAGGCCAGGTTGATTTTGGTTTAATATGTGTGATGTCGAAGGGAAATGTGGAAGTAATTTTTGGTACCCTGCTGGGTTAAGCTGGAGAAAGGAGGAATAGACCCTAAATTCTCTATCCCACTGAAAAATAACACTTTCTGCAGCTCAGTGACTACAGCTGCAGTAATGCCCCTTTTCTATTTATGCTGAGCAGTGGAACCACATAAAAGCTTCCCCCCAGGTTTTCCCTGTGTCTCTCCTATCCTCCCAGCACAGGATTCCTCTGGCAATGCAACCTAAAGTGTATTTACACTTTATGTATTTAGACAACTGCCTAAATGTTATAAGTAAAGTCTTACTCTAATCTGGGAAAACCTGGGCAGGAACAGAGTTTCTGCAGATCGAATATGCAGGTTTCTTGTCATACAGGTGCCAGGGTGGATCATGGCATAGAGAAAAATAGGAGTGCAATTTGAAAGTGATTCTCTCCAAAGAATGACATACCCTAACACATTTGTGTGTTCTGTGAAACAGTTTTTTACTCTCCATTTAAATTTGGAATATTGCTGTATGCACTATTTGTCTTCAGCCAGTAGAAAATTAATGTCTACCTTTCTTAACTCTTACTCAGAGCTCCCATTTTAATGGGAAAAAGATCTATTGCAATCTGTTATGTTGATTAGATTTACTGTCAAGGCAACTAAAGTGCACAATTGTTTATTTGTTTGTTCTTTCAGTATAAACATTGACTGGGTTGTTAGCTCTGTTTCTTATTAAGGTTTCCCAGCAAGTCCCTTTCTAAAACTCTGTTTCCCAAGTGTTTGCCAAATTTGAACCATCTGAGGTGCATTTAGCTATGACAACATCTCAGAAGATTTGGATGTTTCAAAAATAATGTTAGGGAAAAAAAAAAAAAAAAAAGAACAAAAATGCTGGTGAAATCTGGCAAGTTCCTTTCCTAGCAGATCCATCAACCTCGTATTTCAGAATAGCAACTTGAAATTTGGCAGGAAGGCAGCCTTCCCTACCCCTGTGAAAATCTGGCCGTGCTGTAAGCCTCGAAGAGTTACAGCTGCACATGGTGGGAGACTTCTTCCACTGTAGCCGCTAAGTCCTGGCGGGTCCTGTGACATGGCAGGTGCCGCGGTGTCCCCGGGGCAGGGCGGCTCCGCCCGGGAAAGGCGGCAGCTCCCGGCCCGGGGAAGGCAGCTCCCGGCCCGGGGAAGGCAGCTGCTCCCGGCCCGGGGATGGCAGCCAGGAGCCTGTCAGGGCTGTGTTCACACGCCACGACATGCAGCGCTGAGTGGCACCCGGGCAGCATGGAGGAAGCTGTCTAATTAAAATTCAAAGGTAACAAAGCTAAACCAGAGAAGGAAATAAAGTATGAGACTGGTACGAGGAAGCTGGTGAAACTGGAAGTGACTGGACAAGGAAATTATGTTCACTGCTGGTGATTTAGATTTAATTAGCTGATTCCCCCCCTCCAATTCCAATTCCCAGCACCTCCTGTCAGTTATAAAAACAAGTCCATTTGGTTCATTAAAAATGTGTGTTTCTGTACATTGAGGCATTTGGGAGTTCTTAGAATAAAAGATCATGGAAAATATATTTTGAATTCTTAATAATGAGATCCCTTTCAACATGTTCAGTGATGGACTGAAATAATTCTAAAGTTGAAATTACATGTGGAGGTGGGGGGCTACAAATTGTATCCTACTTAGCTACCATTGCACTTGTGCTTAGGTATTACTTCACTCAAGAAACATCTTTCAGTACTGCAGTGTTTCAGAAATTCGGAATTCTATTTACCAATTCAGTGCAAGGCATGAATTTCCTTTATTTCTGAGAGGGATTTCTGTTTCTTTGATGAACACAGACTTTTCTGCCTTTCAGATATATGAAAAATAGCCTTTAATTTTTCATGGGTTGCTCTGCAAAACACCTGGGGTTTGTTTCTCAAACAAAAAGAAAGCACCATAAATGCCACATATTTAGTTATTTAAAATCATGCTACAGCATGTCGTTCAGATTCACTAACTTCAGCCTGATTTAACAGTGCTTGAATAACATGAATTTCACTTCAACTTAATTAAAACAGAGGCATAAGCATTTCAGGAATGATTTTGATGCAGTCTGGACACTTGAAGCCTCATTGTAATCTTACACACAAATGAGCATGCAAAATGTCACTTGAAAGGCAGAGATTTAGATACCTGAGTTGTAGAGTCAATTATCCATTTGTGTACATCAGTGCTATGTTTAAGAATACAAAATATTTGTGTGTATTCACTGAAGATCCATTGGGAGAAAAGAGCTCTTCAAAGTAATTTTCAAGCCTTTATTTAAAATGCAGAACAATTAATTTAAAACTCAGGATTTTGAAATGCTGATAGCAGAAAATCAACATTTTCTATTAGTTAAATAGGACAATAGGAATCAAAAAATGGGGGTGCAGCATTGTGTGTATGTTTGCATGATTAACTTATTCAGTTTGAAATAAAGAGGGGAAAATGGTGTCAGATAATATGCCCAATTTCATTGTAAAGAAGTTTTTACCATATGATTTTCTAAGCTCATGATGGCTCTTTGGATTCATTTTACTGCTGCCATTAATACAGCTAGAGGTGAAAAATTGAAAAATGTTCCTATTATAAATAGAGCTATTTTTGCAAACACAGTCCCCCCAGCCACACTTTCAGCCACACCTGGGGAAGATGTGACACGATAGCGCTGGGACAGTGACAAACTCAGTTATGTCACAGGCATTTGAAAATTACACTGGCTTTTTCCACTTATAACCATGTAGCTCTGCCTCTGTTACCTGGACCAGAAATATTTTGTTTCACTAGATCACAATCTTGTAAGACAGCCCTGTCATTTTAATTTGTCACTCTTTTTGTGCTGCATCGCACAGGAGTCTCGTTGCCCCAGCCGAGTGCCATAGGCTACTGCTCAGAAGAGAAACCTGTCATGGGGGATAGCAAAGGTAAACACCACAAAACAGAAAGTTTATGGCTGAAATCACTACCCAGGGCTCCATGTCCACAGGCTTTGCAGGTGGTGTAATCACCTACGGCTGAGTTGGAAAGATCCATGATTTCAGCTGAGAGATAGGCATGTGTCTCTCCCACCATCCCCTGCCTCCACCATGGTCCCTGTGCAGCCATGTCACTCATGGGAGGTAGCAGGAGGGGACTGAAGATGAAATTAAAGTATTGGTGGTAGGAAGAGAAGTTGTGATTGACATGATGCCTGAAAATATCTCCAGGAACTCTGAGGTAGAGTTGACAGCAAAAGAAAAGGTCTGGGAGAAAAAAACCCAAACAGACTAGGGATGATCACACATCTCTGAAACAACCAAGTGATCCCAGATCACTGGTGGCAGAAGTTCCAAGCCTTTCTCCAAAGCAGGAGCCAGCACCAAACTAACACGACCATGGTTCTTTCAGGTTTCACCTGTTACTCTTAACAGTAAATTGTGGAAGTTAAAGGGAGTCAAGAGAGCAACATTTCTTAGCAAGTTTACTTTTTAAAAACAGAGAGAGTGAAACACAGATCTTCTTTCCCTGACGTGGATTTTTGGTTTACCCTTTGGTCTACCCCCACTGAAGCAATTAATCAAAATAAATGAGGCAGCAAACATCTGATATTAGCTGACTTCAGACTGCAGCATACTAACTGTCTTCAGGAATTCCATTTACCACACTGTGCAGGGCACACTGTGGGTTGTACTCCCATATCTTCAGGAGTCTGGACAGTATTTTGAAGTATGTCTTATTGGTAAACCACTGATTAGAAAAAGGGAATAGCTTATCTTTGGTTTTATTGGTTAGGATTTGTGGAATATGTGGCTATGCAGATGTAATGAGATTCAGGGTGGTGTTATCAGTCACCATCTGTACGAAGCCTTTCCTTACATTTTGTGAGAGGAGGGCCATCCTGTAAATCAAAGAATCAGAGTGAAAACACCTCAAACCTAGAGTTAGTAAGTCCTTGATTGTAAAATTGTGAATTTACTGTGAATCATAAGAAAACCTGACATATTCCAATAGATAAACCAAAGCACCTTCTCAAAGGCAATGGGTAACATAAATTTGAAAAGATGAAACTTAGATGGAAAACAGGTTCTATTTTGGAGACTTTCAGAAAAACTAGAGACAGAATTTTCTGTGAAAATATAGAGGAGCTATGCTGGTTAGGCATGGTCATGTAATTTTGGGATTATTTGTCTTAATTTGACTAAAACTCTTCATTGCTAAAGTGTGCAGTGGGATTTCTGACTGCCTGTCCTCAAATAATCTTTTCTATGTCAGAGGGTACTCTCAGAGCAATGTAAGCAGAAGATAGCTACAAAGTACCTACAATGGCTTCAGCTGTCAGAGAGCTGATCTTGGCCTTCTGAGAAAGGCCACAACATGAGCACAGGCTATTTTCTCTTTCCTGTTCTCGGGTGGTTTGCCTTTATTAGATACTCATTCCAGAAAAGAAAAAGGGGGGGGAAAGGGCATCAAATAAACAAGAGTCTTTATTTCTTCCCCAAAACTGATTCCTGGACTTTTGCTATAAGCTTTGTCCTCCAGAAGAGCCTTCAGATCCATAGAGCAGTTAATAAGATCTACCTGCTAATATGACTTCAAAGTTGTTAAAGAGCATTTCTGCGCAAGGTTTAAGAATGGTATAAGAATGACTCAGCAGTGTCCTTATGTAGATTCCTAGGATCACTGTCCTTTTACAGCAACTAATTATGGAAAATTTCTGAGATTTACTGAGTGTTTAGGAGTTTTCAGTATCCATTCAAAGGGGTAATTTGGCAAATTTTGCCAAGAAAATTAAAGCATTAGGAAAGGCATGAAAATTAGTGAGAAACTGGTGAACACCAAGCTTGTAAACAGATTAAGCTGAAATATGTTGAAATGAAAACTTCAACTCCTATTTTACAAATGGGGGGAAAGAAGCAAATAATTTTAGTGATTTCACTGATGTGAAAAATGAAGTTACTAGCAGGATGAGGATTCATAGCCAGGGGGAATTTGACATGAAATTATATTAGTTTCAATAGGAATTAGCTAATCAATTAATACATTCCATGGCCCTTGTGGCCCACCATGGCTGTGGACACCGTGGCAGCTTGTCTGCTGCTGCCAGCCCATCGCAGCATCTGCCAGCTTATCTCCCAGGGAAATGTGATGTACTGGTTGCCAGCTGTAAAGCATTACCTTAACAGGAAAGGCACTGTGCTATTTGGCATCCCAGTAAAGCCAAGTCCCTGATGTCAGAGTACAGGGAACCTGCATGATCAGCTGGTCCACCTGCACAGGGAGGTGTGGGTCACTCCACTGGAAACAAGGAGCTCCAAGAAGAGACTGAGTGAAGCTGCCCAAGGACTCAGTAGCTCATCCATCCTTCAAGTGTGTGCCACGGTGCTCACAGCAGGCCATGGTGTCCACGGGGGCCATGGACCACACACAGCTCAGTGCACCCTCCGGAGCCAACACCCAGCCTGGATCCACTGCTTCTCCTCCAGGACCTCCCTGCACATCCCAGCTCTCTGGCTCCCCCGTAATTCCATCATTGATGAAACCATTCTGAGCTGCACCATTCCTCTGCCCCGAGCGCAGCACGTGCTGCCAACACCAGCTCTCATTCAACTCATTTGCAAATGTCCTCCCAGTGCTTGGAGGATTTTCATCTGGCTTAGTTTGCTTTTTAACTCTGAGAGCAAGATCTAAAAGACAGAAAAAAAATACCTTCTTTCAAAAAGGTTGAGTATATCCTACCTCCCTTTTGCACAGATCCATGCCCCTCTCCCATGCTGCTGTATGGCCAGAGGGGTGCTCTGCTCCCTGCATCCAGCTCTCAGCAGCAGCCTGAGCACGGCTGGCTGCGACTGACACATCCCTCCTGGGTCATGTCCCTTCAGACCCTGGATATAAATATCTCTACCAGAGGTTTAATAACTTCTCTACTGGAGAGAAAGCAAAAGAATTGCCCAATCTTCATAGCCATCCTCCTTACCCAGTCTTTTTGAAAAGCAGACCAAAAGCTATCCTGAACACCTTCTGGGTTTCCATCTCCATATGCCTGTCTTACATTTCATGTTCTATAATTATTAGGCATTGCTGCTTTATTGCTATTTTTTGCTTGCTTTTTTTTTTTTTTTCCAATTGAGAGCTATATTATATAAATATAATGAGGATGGCAAAATATTAAATGATTAACTGTTTGTTTGTACACCTATGAAACACTCTGTAATGGGATTAGGCTGAATCCCTAAAGAGTCATTAACTTGCATTATATTGAAGTATTTATTATTGTGGCATATGTAATGGATAATATTTGTTTACATTTTTAATTACTCACATTTTCAGCCAAGAAAATCTCCAAGGATAATGTCTCATTTACAAGTGTCCTGGCAAAAGACAGCATAATGTAGTCACACATTACCAACAAATCCATGACAACTATGCATTGGTTTAAATATGAATTTCAAGTAAAGACATAATTACGGTAAACAATAAAAAAAATTATGACACCATCTATCTGTGTATAAAAAGAAATGGAAAAACTTTAATTAAGCAAACTTTTCTCTACCTGCTGTAGATATTGACCTTGTTCCATGGCCCAGTGAAGTCAAAAGAAAAAAACTCCATTTTCACCCACATTGTCCAAGCTGCGACCACAAATAATGTAGCAAGAATGTGGCAAGTTGTACCTTCAAAATTCCACAATGCATTGAGTCCTATGATTAGGGTGGGGAAAACATTTTTTTTCACAGAAATTGAATAACTAAATAAAAGGAAATAAAATTTAATTGAAAAATTGAAGATTTTCAATTAAATTTTATTTCCTTTTATTTAGTTATTCAATTTCTGTGAAATTATTTCTGTGAAATAACTAAATAAAAGGAAATAAAATTTAATTGAAAACCTTCAATTTTTCAAAGTTTCTTCAGGAACTTGCAGTAAAGTCTGCTTGGATAATAACCTCTCCTTATCAGAATCAGCCAAGGGATGAGCTATATTAGCCCTGAGACTTAGATCAACCATGATGTATTTTTGGTGAGATTCTCAGAAATATTCCTCACAGAGCTTAATGTCTATTAGAAAATTGATCCAGCAATAGTGAATGACCCATTGTCTCAATCCTTGTTCACTGCAATTCCAATTTGTATAATTTCAATATTCTTCAAGAACACTTTTTGCAATAATCTGTAGAAAAAACTCCTTTGTGTTATTATATAGAAAGGAATTATTTCTGTTTTTTATGGAGGCCCATCAATAGTGAAACAGAGAATTTCTCCCTAAAAACAGTACGAACTTATTCATTTTAGTAGAAGCATCATGAGGATTAGAATTTTGGAATACATCCTGCAAGTGAGCTGAGCAACAGCTTCACTTCTTCTTGGTAGCTCTTTCCAGACTTTGTAGAAGATTCAGTCCCATTTGTATTATTCTGCCTGAGGGGTGTTGCCACATGACAAGAAGACAATTTTTTCTTCCTAGCACTGTGTTAAACACATGGCCAAAAACAAGAAGGTAAACTATATATTTGACCTTTGCAAAACTCTATTTGGGCAGTAGAAGCCCTTAAATCCTTCTCATGGCATCATCAGAACTTAAAAAATTTCAGCCTACCAAGCAAAAAATTGGTAGCTGTTTACAGTTTTTTCAATTCTGTTTACAGAATTTTCAATTCTTCTTGCAATAGAGATTTTCTGACTCCTCACAATGGCTTTCTTTGCAGCTAAACCTCTTAATATTTGATTGAAAATGCTGTTGCTGTCCTTTAAACCTTTCATAGATTGGCAGCCTTCTTTGAAAGTCCCATTTCAGTTATTGGAACAGACTTTCCAGGGAAGTGATTGAGTCACCATCCCATTTTTTTCTTCCAGTGACAAAATGTACTTTGTTATTCATCTGGACTACCAAACCAGTCAGTTTTTAGCATTTTTATCATGTATTTTTGGTCTTTACATAGAGAAGTGGACCTGTGTAACTGAAATATCTTTGCAGGAAAACCTTTCTTCATTAACTGGTTGCAGTTTTTGAAATAAAATAGCCCAGCATAACAAAACACAAGACATTCCTGTCACTGAATAAAAAAAATCCATGCAAGTTTGTATCATAGTGGCTGTAGTGGAAGGAGTATATGCCATGCTACTTAATATCTTTGAAATCATACTCACATCTTTAAAAGAATGTGTAAATCTCTCTCTAATTAATTGTAACGGAGTTTAGTTTGCCCATTGAGAGGAGCATAAACCCTTTAATTGCTACATTCTAGAAGCCTCTGAGTCCCCAGCCAGCAGTAACCATTTGATGTGTATCATGTCAAATGCGATGCTTCAAAATTAGTTTGATTAAAAATACGTAAAGTTAATGAATTGTCAAAAGCCCAATGTTCTTTAGAAGGCACAGTTTTAAAAAGATGTCTATTTTAATCTTCATAATATAACTGTCTCTGGTATTTCTGTAATTTGGTAATGCTTCCAGACACATTCACGGTGGTCATCTTTGATCATATAAATTCAAGAGATTCCAAGGCTTTTTCAATTTGCATAAAAAACAAAGAAAGCATTGTCAGAAATCCCCAAATATGCATTTTGAATCAAGTTTCACCTAAGTGTTATACAAAGACTCAGTGTCTTGATGCTAATTTATTGAAAATGCCTTGGCCTTTAGGAATTTCCCATTGGCACTTAGTAGAGCTGATCTCAAAGTGGCAATGGCAAAAAACAGCCATCAAAACTGTGTTCATGCTGACATCTAAGCTCTAGTGCTCAAATTATGAGTTCCTTGAAACAAAATACTGTAGAAGGAAAAATAAGGCATAAATGCTTTAGGTGCCAAGATTTCGCTTGAAAAAGGGAGAGGAGAAAATAAGTTTGGGGTTTTTTAGTGAAACCAAATGTACTAAAGACTTAGCACCAAAAAAGGATTTAATGATAGATATAAAAGTTTCGATGTTTTATGCACAGCTCTGAAGTCAGTGTTTTATATCTATAATTTTTGCATATACATAACCATATTTAGATTTCGACATATGGTCTGTAAATAACATATGTAAGCTGGATCGTTGAGTGAGATGATTTTTTTCCTGCTGAATGTACGTGTTTATTTTATGAGCAGAGACGTGAAAAGTTCATTCATGTCAAAATGTGTTGCTAAGTATAAACATGCTGCTTCACTTTAGGCAGGATCAGGAAAGACCCTGGGTGTGTAATCTCTGAATTGACTCTATGCTGATGTTGCCCAGGTTTTGTATTACTAAACTATGGCTCACAACAACAACAAAAATTTAACCTTTAAATAGAGGCACCAAAATAATTTAAAACAGATTGGAGGGTTTAAAGGGCTCCAAGAATAAGCAGCTCATATTTCAGTTCCTCCCCTCTAGGGCCTACCTATTTGGTGTTCAGAGTTCATCTCATATTGCAGCTGCTTATGTTCACATTTTCTGCAGTGTGTGGATGAAATTTCCAAGGAAAAGAAATAAAAACAACAAAAAACTAAAATATACAACATTAAAAATATCTTCCCTAAAACAATGGTTTGGCTGTTATTGGGCAGGGAACAGGACAAATCACCCAGAGGCTTTTAAGTAAGAGCAGGGAGAAGAAAAAACCCAGAAAAGGGTGAGAAAGTGTGGAGATTTTAAAGGGACTTTTGGTTTCAGGGGACATTTTTTATTCAAAGTTCTTCCAGGTTATGGAGCCCATTATTTTTTTTTCTTTTATTAAAAATTTCTTTGTAATTCATTTAGACTTTCTTGCCACTGGGCACAGACAGATAACAACAACAAGCAATGGCACTCTGTATTTATCACTTTATTCTGTTTTACAGTGTATCTCTGATTATGGAAGCAATACATTTTTTGCACCTTCCTTTAGTTACTATTTGTCAAGAGTACCCTTTATAAACAATATATTTTCCCATTTTAATAAAAGGCTAGAGCTGCACTAAATGCATAAGATGGGATTTGAAACAAAAACCCATCAGACTGCTAAAATAAGGTTACAAGGCCTTCATTTCTACAACACCATCTTATGAGTTAAAAAGCCTTCCATTGACTACATTTTCTAGCCCTACTATTCAAATGTAAAAGCCATATATCTATTTAACTAATGAACGAATTTCACTCCTTTCACCAGAATGTCTTGCCATGTAGTCCTGCAACCAAAGTGATTGCTGTTGCAAACATCTCACTCACACCAAACAATTTGTACTCAATAACCAGGCTCCGAGGACATTTTCTTCCTTACGTATAATCTATTCCATTTTTCTTTAGCTTGTACTTATGCATATGTAAAGGTATTATTACGAAGGACCTAACATCCTTTGATGACTGAGGAAAATCTGCCCCCTTTGAAGTCTATGTGAATTTTCTTTTTCAGCTGCAGTAGGGGGAACCTCACCCCATCTGTCTAAGTCTCCCTAAGTAATTCACGTGGCTTGAGTCCAAAAAGAGGTGAGCACTGTGTTCAACAGTGAATGGCAACCTCACCGGCTACTATAAATGGATCCAGCTGTAAATCCCAAAAGGTCAATATGGTTGTAGCTTCTCATATGGTCCTTTCCTGAGCCTGCCTAGAGACCTCTGTATTTCTCTTCTGCTGTGCCTCCCACACTCTTCTTGAAGTAGGGAAGAATTTTCATTATTTGAGGAAGCAATCCTTTTGACTCCTTTCAAGACTAGCCCAACCAGGCATGGCTGTCAATACTGAGGTACCCAGAACTTGTCCTGTGGATTTAACAGTGACAACACCAAGGACTTGCTTTCCTTTTCAACTCTTCTACTCATTTCTTCTGAAATGTCTTCCTTCTGACTTGCATTAATAGAGTGAAACATACAGACCAGGAAAACTAATCTACTGTAATAATGTTTTAATTAATAATTAGATACAGCTTGTTCTCTCAAGATGAAAATATTTCCATTATGACTAAATCTTTATTCTAGAGAAGGACTAAAATATCATGATGTGTGTTCTGAACCATCAAGAGAGTACAAAAATCAGGTGTTTAACAGAGTAAGTCTTCCAACAAAGCAAAAGTGTAGTTCTGCAGTGTGTCAGTGGAAAGGGAGTACAAATTCTCTGAACCACAATAAGGCCAGCTCAGTTGTTCCAGCTCCTCTTCCAGGGCCAGATATCTCCAGATATCAAAACTGGCTTGCTTACATATTCCCCTGAAACTCGTATGCAGTGTATCTAATATTTCCTAGATCATGTCTATGCTATGTCAGCTCTTAGCAACTGACTTCAAATACAATTTGCTACCATATGAAACTGGGATTTGCATCTGACTTTAAATTCAGCAATAGTTTCAGAGGAGTATCATATGAGAGTCAGCTAATCTCATTTCACTCTCACAATGTTTCTAGATGTCTGGCTGAAGATTAAAACACTCATGAAAGCAGCTGCAGAATTAAGCAATCACAATAGCACTAAACAAGTTTATTCTTGATCTGCAATATCATTAGAAAATTTGGGGGATTAGTGTTCATTACATATGGTATATATTTGTCTTTATTTTCCACGTACTTATCTGAAAGGTTAATGAAAATGCAGATGCAATGGTTCCTTTATATGGGTTTACCTTCCACGAGTGCCAGTTTTCAGACTAATTGATTATGTCAGAAGCTCTATAAATATCAATAGCATATGGAAAGGTTAAGCCGAGGTCTCCACATAACTGGATTCATACTCTTTATTGATGGTACAACCATTATCCAACCATAATGGAAGTGCTTTGAGTGTGAAATAGAGTAGAACACTGGATAATTTTCACCAACGACTGGCTGGAGGAATCAAACTGAATGACTGACTTCTGCAAACTAATGAACAAATGTATGATATACAGTATGTAAACTAAAACTAGAATTTTAAAAAATCAAGATTAATGTAAAATTAAATGTATGTAATCATTGTTTTGTTAGTTGTAGTTTAATACTATTTAGAATGCTCTTCAATCTCCTCTGAAATAAACAGTAGGAGGCTGTATTAGATTGACATCTTGCAAATAAGAGAAGGTAGTTGACATCACATTAGTTTTCCCTAACAGACCTAAAGAGCCTTTCTAGCTTGGAAGAATATTAGGAGTCTAAATCTAGTCGTAATTCAGAATTTGACCGTGCTATCTTTTTTTAGGATGTTAACAGCAATTTTTCTGAATGGCTTTACTGTTCTCTGTTAGTTTTTCTCCTTTATTACCTCCAGTGGGGTTTTTTGGTACAATACAGAGGAGTCAATCCAATCCCTAAGTGTAATTTCCCTGATAGCTCTGGATAGCAAAGAGAGCCTGAAAGCAGTGTGGCATTGTGACATTCCCACTGCCATCACTCCACATACTGGTAGTGCAGGAGGGGTATTGCAGGTTCACCAATTGTTACAAAGAAATCTGGATTCATTTATTAAAAGTTTGAGTAGTTACTGATGTATGTTCTACATGCTGTGGAACAACTGGGGAGTCATATTCAGTCTGCCACGTGGAGCCATAACCTCATTTTCATGCTCAAGGCTAGATTGCACTTGGACTGTTCACCTGCCACTCTGTTCTTTCCTCTTGAGAAATGATCTCTATGTCCAACAGGTTTTGCAGGAAGTGCCAAGACTGTGCTTCATTGCAGATAATAATTTAAAAGCTACAGAGTAGCACTTTGAAAATAAAATCACTGTAAACATGCCAAAGTTTTTTAACCAGCTGGAAAGTGCAGCTAAATATCCTGTCTATTTCCACATCTGGACTGCCTATTTCAGTAAGAGGTATGGACAGTGGTTCAACTGTTTGCATTAGAAATGAAAAGAAATGCTCTTTTCTCAGGAGTCAGTACATTTTCTTTTCATAGAAAAAATATACGACAGCAATTGCAATTCATTTTACTGTGTTTTTCTCTGATAATAAGTGTGCTTAGACCTCAGACTGTATCACTTTGCCATATAAATTTCCCTTAAATTTGGTATATAGCAGCATTAGGAAATACTGCCTTCTCTTGGTTTTGAAATATTGCTAGAGAGAATTTAAGGGAAAGCTAGGTATAATCAATTCCATCTTTAACATCTGTTTCTAACTGCATGAAGCTTCGTGTGTGAGTAAAATTCCCATACTGGTGAAAGCAACAGCAAAATTCCTTTTGAGTTTATCCCAATTGATCAGGCTATTCCCATAGGGCCAGACTTCTGCACCTTCACTTGATCATGATCCACACTCCACATGATCTGACCCAAATCAACACGCAGGAAGATATACTTTGCTCTGACCCCTGATTCTCAAAAATCTACTGTGTCATCCAATTGATACAGAGTTTATCTCTATCTTGGAGAGAATGGTTTCTTCTACAGTTGAGAAGTCATGAGTGACTTTATGCCAGATTTACTTTTATCATTTGCTAAGCATTGTCTACATCAGCCTTTGAGCTTTATCAGCTAAGCACCAACGAGGTGACCCTGGTTATACTACCTGTGTGAGCAGGACAAACTGCTGCAAGCTGTGCTATGTGCAGCCCCGTTGTTACCCTGTCTGGGTGGGAGGTGACCCACATCCACTGGGAGCAGCTTTGGGCACACTCTTGAGTAGAAGCAGTGACTGATGGGCTGGTTCCAGTAGGGGAAATGCAGGAAAATCTTGATTAAACACATGACTACAGTTGCTTTGACATTCCTTGTGTCCAAATTTTCATTGGCTCTTTGCAACTGTTAAGGTGAGAATTTACAGTGGATACATAGGGGGAAAATAAAGACAGCTGTCTTTCCTACTACTAGGAGTGAGGTGGGGGGAATATCTTTTAGATTTTGACATGAATATAATATGATATTCTTGATGATTGTCATCCAGACCAGTCAAAAATGAAAGGTCAAATCCAATTCATTTTAGTCATGTAAAGAACTCTACAAAAAGTCAGTTTGACTAATGTTCTTCAGGCAGAGAAATTTAGCTTTGAGCATTATCTGGAGCAAAAGGAAGTGTAAAGCCATTGCTTTCTCAGAATTGCTGTTAAGGACACTAAAAAAAGCTTTAAAAATGACTTTGAATTGCTTCAGTTAAAAAAGTGCTAGAGTTTGACTGAAGTAGCTGAAGAGTACATTAAGACCCAGATTTTCCTGAGGTCCAGCAAAGACTTAATCCCAGTAGAACACCATGCACTCTCAAGGCAAATAGTGTGGGCCTGTGTAGACTGGTACTTCATCCACCCTCTAAATGGAAGAAAGCTGCTGAAAATTACCTCTGTCTAAGTCAACAAACTACACAAAATATCTCTAAAAAAAGCAGCATAAATAAAATGCTGTTTTATTAAATGCACTGCTGTTTTCCATTGAGAAATGTGAAGGTTATGGGAATAGTAATTTCTTTTTCAAATTTTGAAAATAACATAAAGCTATTGCTATGACATGAGTCACTTGATTTCTGAAAGCACCTCCAGATCCTCATAAATAGATAATACAGTGCCGATGTTGTTGTGAGAATGTCCCTGCTTATGAACTGCGCTTAAATTACCTTGTACTACCCCAATTAGATTCACAACATACCTATATTGCAAAAGGCTGTTTTCTCTCTCAATTAGTTGAAAAGGATTAGACACACTGATAGATAGTACTAAATGCTAATGGGTCAGATCCTAAAGCCATTACACTGTTTTCATGCTGCATTCTGCTGGCATTGATTTCACTGGAGTGCTGAGGAAAACCCGAATATGAACATCAGTATGCAGCTCAATATTTTATGGGTTTTCTTGTCTTGGCTTTTAAAAATATTCTCCCTCTGCTATTCTTTAGCCAGAAGAGCAAAAAGAGCTAGTTCCAGCCCTGACTTCAAAAAAAAGGCTGAGTGACAGTACAGAGGCTTGAGGAAATCACAAGTTTATATGTGGGCTTTTTTATCGTATCTAATGGCAAAATTAAAATTAGTTCCCAATTAAAAGAGAAAAGTACAAGTACAATCTGAGAACAGAAGATAAAGGGTGCCATGAAGAGAAGATTATTAAGCAGCATAGTATAACAGGACCCCAGGTGCAGAAGGGCCTCATTATACTCACATTCTTGTGCTGCAACATACGGATGTACAGTAAACCAAGAAAAAAAAAATATTCCAAAGGACAGTTTTACACAGTGGCTACATTTGAGATGAGTACATGTTTTTTGAAGACAGACCATAACAACTTGGTTTTTACTTCAAAAATACAGTGGCACATTAATTGCTTGATCAGCCAAATGAAACTAAATGTAATTAAGACTAGTGTGGGGTTAATTTGGTCCATAATTATGTTATATAAAGTAAATGAAAATTGTTTCCTTCCTAAATTGCAATTCATTACAATTACAGATATTAAAATAAGATACTATAAAATTACATGAAGCATGTACACATTAATAGCCATTAGTAATAGCTTGATATTTCTATCCAAGCAACAGTTTATTAGAATGCCAAAAGGTTATATTTGACAACTCACATGACTGATTTTTTTTACTCATCCTTTCTCCTCCTCTAAGAAATTCAGTCTTCTTACACACAAAACATGTGCCATGTCATATTTGTGCATGTTAGGCATATTAGTTTTCCTCTGATATTTGTTTTAGCAATATTGCTTACTGTTCATTAAAACACTTAGGTTTGACAGCTGTATCTCTGGAACAAGCCTCACCAGTCTTGGTGGAGAGGAGCTGCCTCTCCCAGCACAATGCAGTGCTTTGTTTCGGGCACAAGAACTCCTTGGTAGTAGGCAAATGCAAACTTAAATCCTTTTGCCTCCCATTTAACTTAAGCATAAATTTAAAGCATAAATTTAAGCCCGTGCTTAATGGTTTTGCTATGCTTTAGCAGCTTTTTACAAGGGCTTGAGTATTTTGTAGAATTGGAGCCACTGGCGCTATACACTGAAATCAATGGCAATGGTCATGGTGTGCAGGGTTTGACCTGTACCTCTTATGAGACGAAATATCCCTAGGTATTTCTACAAAGAATTGTAAACTTCAGGGTATCACATTTTGACCACTCTTGTGAATTGATTTCCCACTGTTTCTTTTTCTGAAATTTTTTCCTTTCAGGGACAGAAAATGTCTAGCAACAACATTTTAATATCAGACAAAAAGAGTGACAAAGCAGTGCTTTTGAAATCATAACATCCATGTGATTTTTGAGCTGGTGCTGAATGATGGACACTAGAAATATATGTGGTGTTTTAAGTTCTTGTGTACATCAGATAAAAAGCTACAGGCACTATAATAATTTTTATGCACCCAGGATACTGACTGAAATGAGGGGACAAATAGGAAATGCAGGATGAATCTTCTTGTTAGGGTCCTTCAACTCCAACATGACCACATTTAGTGTCAAAGACATGAAATCTCTAACTGCATTGCACAGCTGGGTATCACATTTAACCACAAGGATTAGGATGTAATCCTGTGATTTCTGAACACCTTGAATTTCTGAAGTATTTCATACTTGCAGACTCAGGATTTTATGTTCCTTGAAAAGCAGTGAGCAGATAAGTTTTATTCAAATGATCTACAATTGTTTTCTTCCTTACATGAAATAGTAAGACATCCTTTGTTAAAGGAAGATTCCGTGACTATTGAAGTGCCTTAATTCCTTTTACAATTGTTTAGTACATACTGCTCCTAGATTTGCAAGCTTAAAGTAAAATGTATTTTAAAAATAAATGCAATGTCTCTCTTCTCTTTATAGCAGCTCAGGACATTTAGTTGCTAGAATCAGGTTATTCCCACTCACAGTAAATATATTTGTCTCTTAACCATTAATTCTGCTAATTGAGCATTTCATAAAAGTGGTTTATAAACTGATGATAAGAGATCAGCACCCTACAGTGTTGGTTATACCTGTACCTAACATTAATACTCATTTAATAAGCTGACCAATAAAAACATTAGGTAGAATATCTTAATGATGATATCTTACTTTCAACAAACTGAGAGATATGTTTTGCAATATTTAATTGAGCAAAACTCCCAGTGGCTTCAGTGAAAGGTGTTCTTGATTAAGGACTACAGAATTTCACCTTAATAATATTTATCATTTATACATGGAAATGTAGGGTGATAACAGTTATTAGCATCCCAGGTAAAGTAGCTAATGCAAATTATTCTGCTATTAAGTAGTCAGCCACATTGTATTTAATATCCCCAAATAGTTATGTATATTTAACAGGGAAATGACAATAGGAAAAAACAGATTTAGTTCAGATGTGGAGCTGCTATGTAAACCAATTATCTATCCTGAGGGAAACAGCTCTGTCTACAACTACTTAGGCTCTAGGGCCTATTACAAATCCTGGAGTGGGCTGTTGTTTCAGTTCTCAAGGGAATCTAACACGTCATACTGGAAATGGTTGACAATAATTAGAAAGCCTGCTTCTGCCAGTACTGAGCACATTTTTAATACCTTTCTAAGTGTTATGGGAGATAATATATAAGGCTTTTAGAATTCCAGTCAGGCTAAGGTGAACCATGGAAAGGACAACTACACAATAGCCCCAAACTGGACTGTGACAGGCTAATTATTGTGGCTTCATTATAAAACCTCTTTTTGCATAGGTCACCTGGGAAGTGTAATTAAAAATGCATTATTGGTGTATATTTTTATTGAAGCAATTAAATTAAAAAGCAAAAAAAAAAAAAAAAAGGAAATAATTATTTGACGAGCAAATAATAATGTTGGTCAACAGTATTTATCCCAGAAAGAAAGAACAAGTTAGTGGTTCATTAGCAGTAAATGTGTTAACTGGAATGCCGTTTGAAAAATGAGCCATAGAACAGCTTTTAAATACTCAGATTAAAGGATTTATAATGTCAAGTTTAACACAGAAATTATAGATAGTATTACATTGCCATGAGTAACAGCACCTTTAATCTGACTTAGCAAAAGGATTTACTGCACATGGTATGATTTTCACAATTAGACAACTATAAATCTAACTAGTATTGAACATGTCCATCGGCCACGTAGGGGAATCAACACACATGTGTGCTATGTGAGCACAGCTAGCTGGATGTGCTCACATACATGTAGGGATATGTAGAATTGGATTCTGTAGAACTGGACAGCATCTGCTGCAGAAAAGACTTTTAGCAATTCCTGCCTTGAGCAAACAGATCTTAGTCCACACCAGCCACTGTTTAAATTTTCCTGACATGGAGCCATAAGGGTGTTCTGGAAGCATGAGGAGATGCAAGGGAATCCCTCTGGGAATTTTGTAGGATCACCATGCTGACAGCATAATTTTCCTGGACAGCAGTGTGTAGTTACACACTGCTCAAAGAAGCATAGCTCTGCTTACACAAACCACCCATACAACACACACATAGTAAAGCCAGCTCTTCCCAGAAGGGATTAGCTGATAGAGAACACACTTGATGGGTATTCCTCATGGGACCAGATGCGTCCTGAGCACATCATGCTGGCTGTGCTGCTCAGAATATCTACAGGAAGTATAAGATGGGTGGCTTTACAGTAGGCTCAGTTTGCAGGCTGTGGAGTTATCAGCAGTTGCACAAAAGACATATTTGAGACTCTCAAAGATATGTTCCGTCTTTTCTCTCTCAGAAACCATTCGGTGTTCCTTAATGCTGTTCATCCCAGCTGCACATGGAGCTCTGGTTATGCATGTACCAGAGACTTATACACAAGAACAATTATATTTTCTTTTTTTTATTCTTCTTCTGGTAGGTCCTAACTGCCTCCTTGCCTTTTGTAGTGAATAGCATTGTTCTGGCACTGCAAATAGTCTCACAGTCATCTAAAATCTCCTGGGATGAGAATGTCTCCTCCTGTATATATTAAGTCTGTTTACCTAGAAGTTTTTACCCTTTATTCCATCTGTTATTTTTATTGTTGAGTCATTTCCATAACACTTTGCATCATATATTTAATCCTGAACCATTCTCATAAACTGTAACGTGGTAACTCACTACTTAACATTTTCCAGATAATTTATGAATACATTGAACAGCAGAATCCCAAGAGAGCTCTCCAGTGGAATTCTGTCAGTAGCTGTCCTTCTCTGTGAAAACTGACCACTTACTGTTTCCCTTTGTTTCCCTTCTTTTCACCGGTTGCTAATCCTGAGGAATACCTTCCATTTAGCCCGTGACTAATCTTCAAGTTTTTGTTTCTCTATGAGTCTTTGGTGAGGGATTTTGTTGAAAGTCTGTTGAAAATCCAGTCACACTGTATCAACTGGCTGTGTTATCCATACACACATTGATGTGATCTAACAACTATAAAAGATTTTGGGGCATGTCTGCTGTACAAAAGTTAATCTTGATCTTCTTCCCATATGATACTGATGTTGTGTTACAGTCTCTACTTTTTTACCTGACACAAAAATAAATTTCCAGGCCTGCAATGACTAGTAGCACTGCAGGAACTTTAGTGAAGATCAATGTTGCATTAATCCCACTTTGTTTCTCTGGCTCTGTGGATGCTTTAAACCAAAGCACCATTACTGCGCTTCACATATCAGTTCTCAGACAACTTGGTTAAACATCGTCTCACCTTTGAAATTTCCTCTCATCCTCATCTGCTAAATTGTCCTAACAGTTTTCTGTTGTACTGATACCATAATTCGCAAAAAACTTCCCAGTTCCTTGCTTTTCCAGACTGGCACTGGTGCAAGCCTTCTGGTGTTTTTTCGAGTAAAAATCAAAGTACTGTTATTTTGGTTTTTGTTTTAAATTAATGTTTGTCTCTGAGGTCTCTTTTTACATTATCTCTGCCCTTTCTTTCTCTCTCCCTCAATTTTGCTTTCAGATTTGGTTCAGTACTTACTTTTCCTTTGCCTGGCAAAACTTTGCTAATTTAGGGGTTACTGTAGCTTTGGCAATTAATTCAGCTTTTCAGGAGGAGATTGGTTATTACTGATCCATGCACAGACTTAAGTAGGCCAAGTTCCTTACTGAAAATATCCTTCCTTATGACCATATTAATTTCCTTCTTCAGGTATATTTTACCCCACCCTATATATTGTCATATTTTCACAATATAAAACTTACAGGAAAGCAAAACATCTACCAAAAAGGCCATTCTGTGCTCAGTACTGTAAAAATGAATGTATTATGCAGTGACCTTCAAACCAGCAAGGCCTGATCCTGCTCCCAGTGCCGCTGAGGGAGTTTGCTGCATGCTCTCTCCCTCAGAACAGGACCCTGTTACAGCTGGGCACAGGAGCGTCCTCATCAATAAACAACAAGTGAATGTTTTGTTACTGCATTGATTTGAAGATTTTTCAACAATAAGGAAGGCTGTCTAATGGTTATATACCTCTAAAAATAATATCTTCCAGACTTTCCTTCTCTTTCTCTCTACATGTTATATATGGATGGATGCATGGATGCACGACTCTACTGAAACCAAATATGAGTTTCTGCCTTTTTTTTATTATTTTAATTCCTCACATGAGAGCAGAACTTATGCCCCAATTTGAAAAAATGCCTAAACCTAAAAATGAATTAAACACACATAAAGTTCTGTTAGTGGTCAAACCAAAACCGTAAGGGTTGCATTCTGTATTCAATTACGCAAGTGTTACTCCCATTGGAGTCAGGACTGGAGGGCAGAATTCAGCCTGAAATTGTAAACAAGAAAAATTTCAGCTGAATCTGGTCTTTCCTTAATATGCACCAGTAGGTACCAAGACAGTGTTGAATATAAGGTCTCTTATTTGGGAAAAAAGGGCAAGAAGAAAAAAAAATCAGTGAGAAGTTAGAGAAAGATTTCTCCAGGATAAAATTTGCTGTCTAGGTACTCTGGCACAAAAAGGTTTGTTGAAGTGAGGAAATCTGTGATTTTGGACTCCCAAATTATCTTGTTTTGACTTATTCTTTTCTGCTGTCTTAGCAATTCATCTCTGCAGCCGCATCTCCTGTACTGGTCTGCAGTTTTCTCACTCTTCTCTGGTGAGGAACCCAGACCAGCTCCATCCTTGACACCCAAAAGAAGTGGGACAGCAACTGACAGTGATATTCTTGCACTCTTTTCAAGTTTTAAGCGTTGTTTGTGCTTTCCTCATGGAAGCTGTGGCTTTTCTTTTCTTTTTTTTTTTCTTAGTGCTTTTTTCTCAGATGGCATCCTCTCTATGCCATAACCCAAGCTTGTAATCTCACAAAGTGCTTTACTTTTTGGTGAAGACCTTATCACATTGTTGGGTACAGCAGGAATTCGAGCAAAGGGCACACAAAAAATATAGATGTGCCAGGAAGATTTGCAGTGCACCAAGTTGTGACTGCTCTCTCCATGTCTCTACAGCTTGGCAAGCTTCCTTGGTTAATTCAGCTGGGCAAGACTACATGAGGAATCAACTGCATGGCTCCAGAAAGAGGGTCCCAAACCAGAATTAGAATGTGGTGTTTCAAAGAGTTATGTACATGTAGCTAAGGTACAATTAAAATAAAGCAGAAATTATATGAGAAGCAGAGCCCAAGACAAGGCTGACATTCATGGAGTTGCCTCAGAGGATGCTGTACAGACAGTTGCCATTTCAGTGTGTGAGTGGTCTTCCTGTGTCATAGAATGGAGCCATTGTTGGCAGTGGCTGAAAAAAGTGCAGTGTGTGGGCATGAGTCCCCAAAAGACAGAGCTGGGAAAAACAGGGACTTGCTAGAAAAGGCTCTTCAAAGCACCTACTCCAAACTGCTGATGAAGTCAGTGATTCAGAAAAACATTCTTGTGAGTTGTGGCATAATGTATTTTTCCATCTTTTGCCATTCCACATGTGAATAGATGTAACTGATAGATCATTTTCCAAACAGAACATTATCTGAAGCTTAATAAGGATGTTAATAACATTTGGGGGGTCTTGATGAAATTTATTATTTCAGCTTGTCTGCATGCACATTTGGAGCTGCAGTACAATTTAATATTTCTCTTTTTAAAAGCCAGCTGTTAGAACCAAGACTTCTTATGGTCACCTCCGTCTCTCATGAAAAAACATTTGGGAGACTTTGCAGTGTTATATATTGCCTGGTTTGCTTGGGCTTAGTCTCCCTAACTGACAATACCATCCTCTTTCCCAGTGAAACTTAACCTTCTGGCCCAAATACCTCATCTGATCTCAGCTGCTACAATATCTTAGAAATAAATAGGACTGTACTAGCCATGCAGTGATCCTAATCTGTGAAATCTTTATATACCCAGCTTCATTCTGACATTAGAGAGGGTCTAGCAACCATGCAAAAAAAATCTTAGCTATCTCTAACATGTGATAAAAAATGTAATAAATGTAGAAATTGATGAAATGAGGAGCAAATGATTATGGGCATTGTTAGGCAATGCACAGGTTCAGGGAAGATGAACTTTTTTTTTTTCAGAACTTCTAAAACTACCCCTAAAAGTTTAACTGGCAGCAAGTGAGAGCAGGCTCTAATTCTGAGCTTTTATTCCTGGAAATACTGGAAGAAAAAATGCTTCAAATAAGAGGTGACTGTAGAATAGCAAGGCAAGGGTTAATTTTTCTTTTCTTAGGGAAGCAGTAAAAGCTGACTTTTTCCATTCTGTGTTATCTGTGGCATTATATGTGGCAGCTGCAACCTATTTCTATTCCTAAATTCTGATCATTTATTGCCATTGTGGGAGATGAAGGATTTGGTCCTTGGTCAGGAGTTCCAGGTGTCTGAGAGATTTGCAAGAGCTGTGAAAAGGGGGAAAATGATGCAAAGAATATGACATTTCTGGAAATATCATTTAGATTTTGGTCAACAGGGAATAGGAATGGGTGGTTCAGGTCACCTGCTGAACTGGCATTTCAGTACTTGGGCAAGCGGAGAATAGAGCAGACAGACTTGTCAGAGTCATGGGTTAAATTATTGCTTTGCAGTGTGGAGCCATCCACAACTTCAGCTCACAGGTCTAAGTAGATGTTTAGTTCTCTCCCATCTACCTAAGCTAGCTGTTTTCATTCTCAGTTATTTTGTGTTTTATTGCTAGCCCCGGAGAGCACAGTTTTTTCACACTTGAAGCTTTGTGCAGTCACTCAGGGAAGTGCAGTGGATCCACAGTGGAAGCTGAACTGAGGCATTATCTTCCAGCTCCTGAATAAATCTGGTCAGTACCAGTGCAAGACTGCTCAGATATACTGGGTGGAGTCTCAGCTGCACAAAAGAGAGAGAAGTGCGTGCAGAGATTAGAATTTCTTACTATGTCTACTTAATTGAACTATCTTTTCCACAAATCTTTTGCATTTTATCTTCTCTTTTCAAACTCACAATTATCCCCATTTTAAGGCAAAATGCCATGCTATGATTATCTATTCTATTCTCCTCCTTTTCCACATAACATAAGTCAAAGAACATCCTTGAATTAATTCCTTTTTCTAGTCTTACAGCTATGGTTGAGCTGAATATACCTTTTAGAGAAATACCAAATCTCAGCATTTTCTCATGATGAAAAATACATTGCAGTCCTGACTTGCTAATTCACAATGCCTAATTACCCACAATGTTAAAAATACAGGCCTTATGTCTAGTCTGATTTATTCTCACTTCTGTTTCCAGGTGTTGGACCTTATCATATCTTTCTGCTAGATTGAACAACTGTGCATTCTTCCCCATGTAGATAACTACAGATTTGAGAAAATCTGCTCTTTTGACCTTCTTTCTGATGAGTTCAAAGGCTTGCCTCTGCTGCTTGGTAGCAATGCCCAGATTCAGATTTGAGCAAGTAGCTCAAGCCAAGCTGGTAGTGCTGCACAAGGCTTTCCTTGCCTCTGTCTCTCATCTCTCACCTCCATACTCTTTGTGGCGGAGGCAAGCACAAGCCTGGAGCTGTCCAGCTGTCTCTTCCCACGCCAGGGATGTTTGCACAGAGACAGACGTGCGTGTGGACATGTTTCTGAAGGCAAGGGGGAAACAGCTGCAGTCTCGGCATTGGTACTGAAGCATGTATTTGACTGTTCTAGCTCTCTGTGCAGTGCAGATCTTTTTATACAAGTGATCTGCTTTATTCTTATTTATCACCCTTCAGTCTCTTCTTTGTATGAAAATTTCATCAGAAGTAATATGATTAGGTGATTTCTATGTGTTATAATTAAAAATATGACAAAGTTGGAGAAAATTCTAGTGCGATCCTACTCACTGATAATTTCCCACTTATAATTAGACTTCAAGAGCCATGAGCTGATGGTTAACTTACATAATATGCAAAACATTTATTTTATACAGTTGTAGATCCCCAATTCAAACCTTCAAAAATCACATTGAATGCTTCATAGATTTATTGCATCAACAGTACTGTTGCAAAGCAAAATTTTATTTTCATCGGGTAGTTTGATAATAAATATTTTTCTGTCAATAACTTCAGTTGATCAATGGTCCTTAAATTATCTTGTTTAATTCTTCAAAAAGAGAAAGTTCACCCCATTACTGCTTGATATAATCAGGACTGTCACTTTAGTATATTGTGTATGATTTTCCATCATAGTGATGTCAAGGTTTACTAGCACTTATTTAAGTCTGAGCTAGGAATTATTGAGATTTTCTGCAACCAGGCTGAGAAGAAGCTTCTAAATACTTAGCTTATTAAACACTTTAATAATCTGACTTTAAGGTTTTTATGGCTCAGTCCAATATAGTTAAAGTAGTGTATCTTTTAAATAAAATTGCTTCATTCCTTATCCTTTGCTGAGATTTTCTTAGTGGTTTGAAGGTTGAGGTCTTAAGTGGAAGGGAGAGGGGTGCAAGGGAATATTAGCATTAGCTATGTATTTGCATGTAGAGAATATTTATGAGTGCAATAATACTCAAAGGAATGCATATTACTGGAATGCCTATGACTTACCATATGTATCCATAACATGGTGATACTCATGGGGAGAGAGTGTGTGCATGTGTATGAGCAAGACCCAGCATGAGAGCAGTGGGCATAAGCCAAAGAGGGAGGCAAAGCACGGTATTGTCCTCAGCCAGGACAGAGGAGCTGGGCCACTCTCTGTTAGTGAGGCTGCATCTCTGGGAAGTGCTGGTCACTGGCATAGAGGAGTAGGGAATGTGGTGTCTTTGATTCAAACAGCTGGAGCTTATAAAACTTCATGGTCTTCCAGGAGAGAGCTGCCATAAACAGCATGTGCACTGTGCCCCTTTTTTACTAGGGAGCTGTAAGGGTGGGAGCTCCCATGTGAGGGTGGTGAGCCAGTCATGGAAAAGGCAAGTGATGAGAAGGCATTTCTGACCGTTCATCCTCATCTTCTGAACTCTTTGCTGTGAATGCTTGACCTGAGCAGCTGAGAAACATTGAGCCAATAGCTCAGAAGTACCAGTCTGACGCTTTTCCACTCCATTCATAGTGCTAGATGTATGGTTTCATTCTACTTTTTAGCAGTGGCCTCAGTCTACTGCTGACTAGTTTGTCCAGTACTGGGTTTCTTCAGCCACCTGTGGTGGTTTGGCTAGCACTCTAGGACAGGAACTGTACCATTCTTGGCAAATCAAATCCATCACTGGAGAGTGACCCACTTAAACTACCTGAATTCAAGATGAAGTAGATTGCTTGCAGTCACTTTTCTATCTCATTACATGTACCTTTCATATGTAGTCCCTGAATCAAGTCTCACACAGCCAATGTGAGAAGCCAGTGTCATTAATATCTAGTGCATCTACATGTGCAAGCGTTCATGGAGCTCTGGCTAGAGGGGTGTGCTGAATATGTAGTATGATTACGTATGTAGTAATACATATCATATGTAGTATGATTACACTGACCAATGGCAAAACATCAGTTCTGATATTTTGCCATTGGTCAGTGTAATCATACTACATATGTAAACATACTACAGGGACATCAGAAGCCACCAAATTCTACCCAGTTACCTCTGTAATAAACCAAATAATTTCTGCTTGACTAGAGTAGAGTGTAAGTTCCTTAAAAGTATCAAGTTTTTATCTGAAGATACTCGGAGTTTGTATAACTTGGAGAAGAACTATGGGTTTTGGTTTTTACATAGTTTCTTGCTTAGTTGAATTTGTCCACTTCTGGTTGAAATCGCTGTTGTTCAGCCTACCTACACCATATTAAAGAGCTCTTTAGTGTCTGGCTTTCTTCCTGTAGTAAAATTTGTCACCTCAAACTATTGCATCCAGAACAAAATCCATCAATAGAGGCAGGAAATGATCAACACCTTTGTCTCCACTCTCAGCAGAGGACAAAAGTCGAATTGTGCATGGAGATTCAAACAATAAAATCTGTTGAGCATTTGGAGTTCTGCACTGAGATAAGGGCTGATGTCCTGCCCTTGGAAATATTGAAGGATCACTGTCATGCTGAAAGTTACTCTTACTGAAACAAAGTGCCTCACTTTCAAGTGCTGCTGGCCTCAGAAGTCTTCCATGCACAGAAGTGTCATATAAATATATATGTGTGTGTATATATATAGTGGAAGATAATTCAGCTCTATCTCATATGGCTGGTATAATTTTAATTGCATGGTAAAACATGAGAGTATTTCTAGAAGCAAAAGATTCTTGAGAACACCTGCCTCCTTATGTTCAGTGTATAAATTGGTTCACTTTCAATATGAACTGCTTATTGAGGAACCTCAGCTAGAAAGTCCAAGAACTGACTTCACAATCTGATGAATCTATAGACTTACTTGACTTTAATTTCTTTTGTTTGTTTTTCAGAGTTCTGTCTTAAGTTCTAGCAAAAATCATTAAAAAGTGCTACCCCATATTTTGCAAGGGAAACTGGTTGCAAAGTTTCTCCCAAAAGTAGCAAACTCATTCCTGTAGTTTGCCTTATTTAAACCAGGTTGGACATGGCACTTCAGATTATTCTGTAAAAAATAATCCCATACGTTCATGAGGAAGATCAGAGAATATAGCTGAGCTCTTGCTTTTAAAGTTTTTCAATATCATCCTGAGGTCACACAGGTCTATAGAATGTCTTTCATATTGTAAATCAGAAAAGGAGGAAAAAAGCAACAAAAAGGTAATTTCTCAAATACTTCTTTATAATGAAACACTGGCTGTTGCAGCACTGGGAACACCCAACAGCTTCAATAGTCCCCACAATGGAGCTGCACCCACAGCATTGGTCACTTCAGTAACCAGCAAGGCCTCCACATCACCTACAGACAGCAATAATTCCCACTTTTCAAGGATTCCTGTACCTTTCAAATGCCAAGACTGTACCTGAACTCATAATGACCTCTGCAGGAGACAGGAAACTGTCAGGGAATTTCAGTGCGCTGCCAGGTGTGCTGGGAGATGAAGGGTTAATGTGATCAGAGACCAGGGACTTCAGTATTGCGGTTTATGTTTGTTCACAGCTTGGCCAGAGTGATTGGACTATCCATCACCACAAATACGCAGTAAATACAGACACACACACATATATATATTTGTATGTATACGTATTTATATATGCACACACTACTATGTGTGCATGTTCTTACACTATGCACAATACAGATTTTTAAATGTAAACTATCTAGAACACATAAACATCCACTTCTAACTTACAAAGGGCCAAAGCTGAGTCATAGGTGAGTCGTTTTCCCCCCACTGCTTTCAGAAGTGATTTTCACAATCAGATCTGCAGCTCCACATAGTACAGACCTGCATTTTCTCTGTCTGACTGCTTTACATGGAAATAACACCCAGAAACTCCTAAGTCACTTTTGGTCCCTGTTGAACAATATAAGCTTGGTAGAAAAATGAAAGTCATCCTGCTGAGAGATGCGGCGCAAACGGCACATAAGGAGCGCCCAGCAGCTCTCGGAGGGCTGGGCTGTGCGTGGCAAGCGGCTCTTACTCGGAAGGAGGAGAGCTCCTTCCCAGGGGAGCAGGTCCTGGCTCAGACACCTCCCTGTGCCTCAAAAGAATTTCCTCTGGGGGAGAGTGCACGTGTTGATTACACTTCTTCAACTTCCCAGCCACTGCACCCCATCAGCTCCATCGGGAGGGGCTTCTTCCCTCGCTCCTCTCCCTGGCTTTGTACTTGGGCACAGGTGTAAAACTTCCCTGCACGTTGGGCACGGCCACGGCTGGACTTGGGAAATACTTCCCTCAAATGCCGAAACAGACATCACAAATAGGTAGAGAAATCAATGGAGGACAGCAAGATGCAGAAAGGAACAATTCACATTGCCAGGAGAAATAAATTATTACATATTTCCATTCGCCACTGGGTTAATTTTCCTTTTTCTTCTTATAAAAAACGCAACATCTTATTGCTGATAGATTTCAAGTCCAGCTATATATAGGCTGAAAAGCAGTAGCGGCAAGTATCCAATTCTTCTTTTCCAGCAGTCCCTGGGTGGGTTCCTGCTCGCTCTCGCAGGCTCTCTCTGTAGTACGGCTCCTCTGGCAGTAGAGGGCACTTAGAATATGGACAAAGCATAAAGAAATGCCTGCTGAAACTTCCCTCAGAAAGCTTTTGTTTAGCTGTGTGAAACCTTCAATGCTGTCAAATGCTCCCCAGTTTAAAATAAGATTTTTAGTAGTGTTTGACTTTGGAGATTATTTAATATCTCTGCTTTAAATAAAACTAAAAAGTTAATTTTGCTTTCTGTTCGAGTCAATTTTTAGCATTGGAAAAAAGTCTATTTAGCTTTATGGGTTTTGTCTGCTGTGCTATCAGCAAAGCAACAATATTTTATTATTTGCTGACACTAGGAGTAAAGGAAATAATTTTTTCCTTAGAAAATGGTGAAAATAATTTAGTAATATTTTAGGTTATTCTGGGGTCAAGTGAACCCATTCCAAAATAGGGAAACTCAATTATACAAGTGGTACAGAAGAAAGATACTGCAATGAAAACCTAAGAAGTGAAAAAAATATGCCCCATTACTATACTTTAATTCTTCTAGGACAAATATGAAGCTTACATGAGAGCTCATAGTAGGACTATTTCTTCAGGCTGTTAATCTCTCTTATCTCCCCTGAAGCACTTAGAAAGATTTGGACCTTCAGGGGACATGTGACATCATCAATATTTGGATGTGAATGTTACAGCTCTACTCATAGGCAAAAGATACATTTCAATTACTCCCATTAATAAATTGTACTGTTGAAGTGAAATAGACTGTATTGCACCACTGTACAAACTTCAGCAATAATCCTATCAACTTAAACTCAAGAGAATTGTCCTTAAAAGTCAGTAACATTTACTGATTTTAGGTGCTTATTTTAGGATCAGGCTTGCAGGACATATTTTCCGCCACTTATGGTAGTTGTAACAGTAATTGGTGGGAAAATTATGTCATATCTGTTATAGGAGAAAACATAGGGAGCAGATCCTGTAAAGCAGGACAAAATAGGCAGAAATCTTCTCCTCCTGTAGCTATTTGAAGGTGTTGGATCAGGTCCATAAGTGGAATAAACTGATGTAGCTCCAGTGACTGAAATGAAACTGCAGATTTAGAGCAACTGAGGAACTGGTAAATTGTCTGTCAAAACACAGGAATCAAACAGTGTGGGTGGGTTCTGGTTATATTAAATTACTGTCAGTGTTCACAGAGCTTTAAGAACAGGACAAGGAGCGGACCTTGTTTTCTAAATCTTCTTTCATATATAGTAACACAACATTTAAGTGGCTCATTATTTTTGTTTGGCCTAATTTGTGGTATCACTGGCAGTACTCCTACAACTTGTACAAAACCAACAGATTAATATTTTTGCAAGCATAAACTGGTGTAGATGCACTCATTTATTTGTAACAATAATATCAACAGAAAAATTGATTTAGCAAGGCCAGATATAGAGCAACCAGCTTACTTTTAACAGTCAGTTAATTAAATTCTTCTAATGACACATTTTTTAGGGAGTTTCAGCAGGGATGGGGTCTCTGCTTACCAAAATCCCCTCTTTGTGGTCATTTGGCTCAGCTAGCAATAGATAGTGCAGAGACAGTGGTTAGCAGACCTTCCTCAGTTCAGTCGCAGCACAGCCACATTTAATGTATCCATCCTACAAGAGGATATTTCCACCATCTAACTGGATGCAGAATTCCTGCACTCCTACCATGTAACTAGCCAGAAAACAGACTAAGATGAGAAGTGGGGTTGCTCACCACCAGGGAAAGGATCTGCCAAGAGGGCAAAAGTTTATCCTATCTTATTTGTGTAAGAGGTAGTGGAAAATCCGCTACACCTGTCCTTGGAGCAGCTGCTGCTGTTACCCCTTCGCACAGAGTGTTTGCAGTTCCTGCCCACGGTGTTTTTGTATCTAAGGGGAGCCTCTTTCTTCTTGCATGTTGATTCTACCAAAAAGATAGCACCAGCACCTTTTGTGTATCTTGGGAATGAAAGGCATTCCGTGAAGCAGAAGTAATTGCCATGCGTACAGCAGAAACCAAGCACTTATTTTCCTCTCCATTTCCAAAGGCTGAAGGAACATGTTAATTACCTAAGAACACTCCATTTGACAACTAGAACAAAAGGAGAAAGCAACCACAGGAAAGCAAGAACCCAGCTTTTGTCAGCCAGGTATCAAACTGCTACAGTAGTTTGTGAATGTTCCCCCAGATAAGTAAGATTCCTTACTCCATTTTGCTCAGACTCTGAATGCTGCTTATCACATGGTTAAGATTCAACTCATAAAAACATGTCTCAGCAATTGGAATTTACCCTTTGACCTTCGTTCCCCTCCCCTTTGTCCCCCTGCTGTGATGAACAAGCTTTGTCTTCACTAAACACCCGTTACACTGGTGAAAACTGCTTTTCGCACAAGTTCAAAAACTCAGCAAACAGCAGGAACAAAAGGATATATAGATATAAATATATATGTGTAGTTGTTGTCTTGTATCTTTACTACACCCAGAGAAACTTCAGAATTTAATGGGTTTTGCCATATATTTGGCAAATGTTTCTGTGCAATGATGCATCCTGCAAAAGCAAGACACAGGAGCAGTGAAGTATTTCAGTAGGGTGAAATATTTCTTTTCATTTAAAAACTTTCTTGAACTGTGCATAGGTATGTGCATGACTGTGTGGGGCTAGCAATAGGTACCATCCTGCTCCTGGTCTCTCAACTTCTAGATGGGGTCACTGTGGAGGAACAACACAGCTGCTTATGCTGGTTATTTGATGACATATGGTAATAGCTGCAGTGTTTAGAGCTGAATGTGACACACCACAGCAACTTAAGCAAAATAAACCTGCTACCCTTTCCCCCCACCACTGCATTTAAAAAAAAAGTGTTTTTCTTTTTTGTGATGAAGAGCCATTATTAGCTGGGAAAAAAAAAAAAAAATTACAGTTGAGTGTTTCAAGTGCTTGGTTTCTCTATATCCATGTGCATGTGAATAAAACCTAACCAGCTAGGCAGCTCTGTTTTAGTAAATAGGGTACTTCATACACATGAACCAACATATGAGTACACACGTGTTCAATATTAAACCAGCTTTTAAGGAAAAATAATACCCTCAGACTAGTAGCTGAGCCCAGTGTTTGTCTATCAAGCATACAAGAATGGTTTGTGGTGCAATCTGAGGATAACTCAGCTGCACAATTATGAGATTATATCCTCTTTAGAGGGTATAATTATGCTTTCTCTATATATCTTGTTTAGAAAGCATAATGTTTCTCCCCTAATAACAGACAAACTAGTACATAGAGATGCAGTGGTTTTTTGCTTCCAGCACACAAAATATTATAGACATATAGAAAGCTTTTGAATGCAGGATCTTTGGGCTGCAAAACACAAGGCTGGACTCCTGATACATACCTGAAAAAATTCCTAAAAATAAAAAGCTACAGACTCTGTGGCCTTTGGTGATATGAAACTATGTCTTGCAAGAGTTTCTTCAAATGTTTCACAGATGTCTTAGTAATGACTTCTGGACAACTTAAACATGTCAGTCAGTGGCATCAGATATTTTCTTAACCATAATAAAACTGAAGGCATCTTTTTAAGCAAAATCTATTTTGTATTTCGAACAATACCTACCAATATAATGGATACAGATTGAGAAGCCATAGAAGAGGTGGTAATAAGGCAGTGGTATGTTTTACCCAGAAGGTGATCAATTACGTTTTTTCTTTCCGGTTTCATTGCACTATTTAATCTTTCCAAGCTTAGATCAAATGATTGCTCATTTTGGATGATAAAGTTTATTGCTACTGTCTGGTATGTGTAATGACTGCTTAATAATATGCACCATGATAAGGCACTAGCTCTTTTTAGTTTGTTTTCAAAGGTGGTAAGGAGCCTCACTGCTACATGCTTTTTCACGGAGCTGAGGTTGCTACAAACCTAAAGATAAATCTGCAAATCTGTGTGACTATTCTTTATCATTGTCACTAGCTTGGTGGTGGTCTGCCATTTTTCTTGAAAGCTGGGCACCAACTGCTGGCCAGAAGTATTTTTCACTGAATTTTTTGTACTTTAAATAAACTACTGCTTCAAGAACTGCCAAGTGTTCCTCATTCATCTTCAGGACACAGAGCTTCATGTATATCTTCGCAAACCTTGACTCTGTGAAATGTTTGTCTCATCTCTCTGCCATTTATAGCAGTCTTTCAACTCACTTCTGGTTTATTGATGGCCTTGACTAAATTAATGCAGATGTCATTTTTTTTAAAAGGTTTACACTCTAATTGTATGCAAAATAAATCCTCATTTAGAGAAGCTCCTCCTCTTGTTGTAAATGGTCTTTCTGGTTTCATAGAGTAAACATTGCTGAAAGCAGAGAAGGGGGTATTGTTGTTTCCTTTGGCATTTCTCTTCTTATAGCAGTAGAAGAATATGCATCTGCTTTTCCCTGCGGAGGGGGAGATAATATGATAACCTTCTGATTATATACATAAGCGGGAACTGATCAGCTTCTCTTGTGGTTCGTTTTTAAGGGCGAGTTCCAGTTGGATTGTGCTAATGCACATATTCATGAATCTCTCCAAACAGGATTCACTGCTCTCCAGGGAACTGTTGAAGTATGCATCATTGTTTCAATGAAGTATCTTCATTATAAAACATAGGGACTATAAAAGGTGAATACCATTTGCCTGAACCTAATATAATCTCTAGTTTGACTTTCTCCCACTATAGTGATTTTTTAACAGAATCAGGGAGAATAATATGAGACATTTTGAAGTGAAATATTATATGAAATTAGATACCTGTGCCTTGATTAACAGAATATTTTATTTTCCATTGTTTTATTGAAATAAGGAGAAATTAATAGCAGTGGAATAAAAATGATCGTTAGGATCACACAGCCAACTCAAAGCACCTCAGTGGGGATTGTTGGCTTATAGAGGTACAGAGCTTCCTACTTTACTGCATTAAAAGAAGTAGGTATAATAGACTGCAATGCTTAGTAAAATCAATGTGTTTTAATTTTGAAAAAGAAAGCAGATGCTGGAATCTACTGAAATCAATCACAAAAAGGATTTTTCTCATTGCAAAGAATGGGATGACATAAATGTCTCTATAGGCTTTAAATTAGTTGCTTGGTTTTTTTTATTATTATTATTCTATAATTATTTTAAAGTGTCCTAGACATTATCTTGTTATAAAAAGCACATTAAAAATAGCAGTTAGCATTACATTTAAATGTTGGGAAGAGAAAAAAAGAATGTAGTATTATATGAAGAGTCTGACTAAGTCAGGAAGCATTACAATGAAGTAGCACAATCACTTTCATGTAAGCAAATATATATATTTATCAGTTTATATATATATATATATACACTACATATTGAGATAAAATAAATGAGGCTTTTTCAGAGTTCAACAAATGTCTTACAGTAGAAAAGTTTTTTTGTAGCCTGCAACAGTCTAGGAAACACATACACAAAGAGAACACGATCCTTGCTCAAAGAGCTTGTGGTCTGAGAAAGCTACAGACAGCTCTGTTCAGATGGATCTAGTATAGTATGTAGGTTGAAAGTGTAATATTAAAATAATATTGGACAGTTTTATTGTTTAGGTTCATATTCTGCAAAAATTAATATGGCATTCAAGGTGAAATACTGGCAAAGATATCTAGGTCTGAATGGCCCTGTGACTTCAGATAGCTTCGTGTTACATTAGAAAATGCATTGTATTTTAATGTATTTTCACGTTGTAAAATTCATGCCTGTGTATAGAAGCAAAAACATGGCCTATGGCCCACTTAAATTCCACTCAAGCTGTATTTGGAAAGCTTAAGTGGGGCTTATATTGTGAATAGGACTTTTCCTGGCACTTTGATCTGTGATGGATTTGTCTTGTTGTAGCAGTGGTGACACAAGTCATGTGTTCTATAATGACACCAGATTTATGAAAACCTGTCATGGTTAAAAGCAGTCACATGCACGTGGAAAAAAATAAAAATCTGGTGCTACATCATCAGCAATATTTGAAGAATTACACATATTTCACAGTTTGGTTCAACGTCACCAGGTCTCTGACAGCAGATAGCTGACATTTGTAGTATGACTGGGAGTTTCCAGCCATCCCCTCCTCCTTCTCCTCCTCCTCCAAATTCTGCTTAATTGAGTACATTGGCAACCAGACCTTGAATTATGCTTTGCTGTCATCCACTTCCTTTGGAAAGGCAAAACATCAATATGAGTTTCTATACCACTTTCTTCTGTGATTAGTATCTTCGGTGACAAACTGGTGCCTGCAGAATGTATCCATGCTAGAATCATGTGATAGTATCCTAGAAATCCTGCCCAGGAGAGGGAATCATTCATCAGGGAGTGTGGGAATATATTATATAAATGAATATACCATATTCAAATATATAACTATAGTTAATAACTTTTTTCTAGTTTATATAACATAATCTTTAAAATATATATAATTGGATATGAAATATTTTATATATATTATTCTTATAGTATAGAAAAAACATGTAAATTAATATATTGTATATTGTATTAATACAATGCAATGTATTATGATATGTAGTAGTGTATATGTTTATATACATAGTATTGAAAATAATAAATTATAATTTCTTTTTCAAGACCAATTGTAAGTATTCTACTATTTCAAACTGGCTATTTAAATTTTAAATCACTGCCTTTCTCCCAGAAAATGTTAGATTGTATTTCTTTCTGTTTCTGGGTGGATAGGAAAAAATCATATGTGAAGAAGCCTCTCTGGTTTTGCATGTCACAAATAGGAATTGGCTTTGGAGGAAGTGCCCTGTCTGTGAATGTACACACTTAATGTCATACTTGGAGCACCATGTTAGCATAAAATTCAGTAACAAAGTTATACATGGGACATGCCAATGCTTTGGGGAAGGTGTTCTCAGAACTTTGTTTTCTATAATTTTATTGAGTTGGGTATTATTCTGTGATTTTAGGAATTTATATACGTATTGTCCTAGTACTCTGCAGTAGCCCATCCTCAATGTCTGGAGTAGGTGTATAGGTGAGAGTAGTTAGAATTGTTTACAGACTGTCTCCTAAGCAAATGACATCATTAGAATCAAATTAGAATAAGCAAAATATATTTTAACACGGGCCTAGAAATCTTGTTACCTAATACTCGATGTATACTGAGGTAACTGTATATCAGTGCTTCACCTACATGACAGAGAGGTCTAGTTTTTCAGCAGTTTTTGGAAAGAATCCAACCTGCTTGGATCAAGATATAGGTAGAAAACTATCCCTAGAGATAAAACAGGGAGTTACAAAGGCAGCTGATTCATCTGCCCCAGAAAGTGGCAGGTTATGGAAATGACCTTTGAAGGAATTTTAAGGGAAGAAAATAAATGACTGAAGTTACTAAGTAGTTATGGAAATCCAAGGATATATGTTGGTCATTATCACAAATGTCTATGTTAATTGCTCCTAAGCCTGCACGATAACAAATGTCATTATCACAAATGTCTAATGTTGATTTTGCATTTTTTTCCCCCTATGTACTCCTCATGTTCAGTAAAAAAATAACATATGAATAAGTGAAGAACTTCATTACCAAAAGAACGACAGAACAATATAATTATCATATCAGGTGGCACAGTGTTTTGTAGTAAAGCAGTACATCATTTATGCCATCACTGTACTTTTTTTTTTCCAATAAAATCTCCTATTTTTAAATATATCAGAGTAGCTTGTGAGACACCTTTCACATAATATGTTGGGCACCACAGAAAGATTCACATGCCTTCAGACATAGATAGGACCCAAACACTGTTGGTATGATTTTCTGGGTGAAATTCCAGTTCCTCTGAAAGTAATCCTCCCTTTGACTTCAGTAAGGTGTGACTTTCATCCCCAGTTTTCATGTTGGGCCTTGGGACATTGCTAACATAAGGCATCAAATAATTACTTCTGGTCAATCAGGGTTTTAATACAGATCTGATGGTTTGAAGGATAAAGTAAATCAGTGTGGATCAAACCTGTTCTGAAGGGATCTCAAAGGTCAAGTTGATAGTTAAGTCATCCTGATTGCTTAACTCTTCTGCTCTGTGTAGAGACTTGCTGATTACAGCGCTGGGTGTGGAGAGGTGAGTGGCACTGGACTGGGCCCACCAGATCAATCCACAGAGGTGACCCATACTCAGATATTAACTCCTCATGCAGAATCTGAATTCTATGGAATAGTCTTCATATGTCAGTCTTAAACTCCATCTATAGTCTGTTAGAAATTTCATTGGAAAATCACATATCGTATGAATTGCACTGATATATTAAATCTATTTACAGCATCAAGTATGAAAACCTTCCCTTACAATTCATTCAGCTCACTACCATGAAATCCTACTACCATTCCACACTGTAAGGCAAAATTCAGATCTTGTTCAAAAGTTTTGTCTAGGAAATCAAAATATTAAAATTAAATGGAAAAATCCTTGTTTCTGTGTTCTATCTTCTTTATATTCAGAAGGGCAAAGGAAGTGGCTCCAATCTATACCTGCAGCCTCATGCAAGTGGGGCAGAAAGTCTCCAAAGTTATAGGAGTGCAGGGATCTGACTGAAAGGGAGTTGTACAGTCACAGGGAAGGAACGTGTAGGATTGTTTGTTCTCTATAAACATGAGAACATTTGGCATACAGAATTTATGTTTGTCTCAGCAACAAAAATACATCCTGGGCCACAAACAGATATTTTTCTTCTCTTAGGAGACCACATGTGAATAAAGAGAAGAGGAAGCTACACACAAGGCTGAACAGATTTCAGAGAATCAACATAATTTTTCGTACAATAGTCTTCATACATTCAAAGGCTAAAAGAAACTTGGGGGAGTATTATTTTGGATGATCCATCTTTATTTAGCAGAAAAGACAGGGGCTACCACTTAAAAAAAAAAAAAAAAAAAAAAAAAAAAGGAGACAAAAAAAGGCGTTTGGAAAAAAATCAAAACAAAAGCAATTAAATGAGAGTTTATTTTTTCTTTATATATGTATTCCCTATGTAGTCTCTCCATGTCGCTAGAAGGCCAAAGTGAGTCATAGCTATAGGGCTTTTTTATGCCATGCCTCATACAAAAAAAGTGACACGCATTGGTTACCTATCAAACTCCTTACTTTTGTCTCTTTCCTACTACAGGCAGAATGTAATCCAGTATATACAAAGGCATATATAAAAGCAATATGATATAGACACGAGAAAAGCTACATATTTAATAAAATTATATATTTTCTTGCAAAGAGACAAAAAAAGAAATGTGCTATATATAGCAATGTAATCAACAATAATTAAGGAGTAATACGTGCACAGATAAATAAAATTACTCTGAAATTTTTCATAGTATGGGAGGATGAAATAATCATTCATGCCATCTTCTGCTCCAGCAGAAAGCATCAAACGAATCCCTTCCACTTGGAGTTCGGTATTGTACTTTGACTTTTACCCATCATCTATTTGTGCTGTCAGGTCAAATAATAAGGTGAGAGCTTCTAATAGCTCTCTTTTTTCCCAGGGAGAAGATCTTTTTTCTTACCTTATCCTGTTAAAAGGTGCATGGATAACAAATAAGACACAGATATCAATAATAAATGCAGTTTGTTGATTGAAAGCTCCATCTGGTTTATTTGGCACCAGCTCCTTTTGATGATTATGACACAATCTTCAGTAACATCGAAGTCATGTGTCTTTAAACTCCCTGAAAAAGAAAGCATTATTTATGTATTATATAGAGAGCCATATAATGCCTGTTATTTTTCCATTTAAGTAAATTTGTTACAGTAACAAATCAGACTGCAATAACTACAAAGTCAAAAAAGTATTGAGTAAGGAGCTAATTGGACTTTGTTTGCAGGTATCAATGGACAGTATTCTGAGGCCTTGCATCATGTTTTCAGATGCATTATTTAATCTGCAGATATGGATGATAATTGGTTAAAAAATCCAAACACCTCTCCTAGAGGGTCCTTTTAAGTGCAGTGACTTACTAGACTATGGAAGCCCGGCCATTAAGAAAGTAAGTGAGGGTAAATAACAAACTATACGTTTCAAAATCACAGGTAAGGTTAAGTTAAAGTATTATTTTCCTTACAGAAAATTTACAAATGAAGAAGAAAGTGTCCTTTTTCTTTTCTTTTTCTGTTTTTCCCAGCTGCTGTCTTCATCCTGTAAAAAGGAGATTTCATTAAGTGGTAGGTCAGACTGATTTACCTCCAAGTAAAAGAGAAAAGGAGTCTTTGGTTACCTTCTTTCACTGCTGTATACTTTTGGGAGGGGAGTGGAAGGGAGGGGAAGAAAGGGAAAGCATGTTAACGTGCAATCCTTTATCCAGATATGGCTGAGAAGCTCTACTTATCCTTCCAGTCCTCGCGTAGCAGAGTGTTCCCTGCAGCCTCAGCTGGAGAAGCTGCTTTCTGCTCTGCATCGCCACAGTTCAAAGAGATGCAGCTCTCAGGTCTGTAAAGCACACCGAGGATGAAAATGGTCAGGAAAAAAGTTTCCTATACCAATATAGGTCATTATTTCAGTGACTCCTAGAGCCACTTCAAAACACTCTGGACTCCTGTGTATTTCTGCCCCACCATATCATCATGAATACCTGTAACCAAGAACTAAGCAGTGACATTATTAAGGCAAAAGGAAGAGAAGAATCCTGCACTGCTCACTGCACTTTTGAGAAATGGGCTGGATATGGATTTTGTTATTCAACCAAATCACAATTATTACTTCAGTGAGCTTGGTAAGTGTTTCAAAACAGGGAGTCCAAGGTAAACTGCTTTGCTTGTCTCTACTTGCCCTTGCTCTCTGCCTTCGCTTTCTCCTGGAATCCTTGTGGGAAGGAGGAATTTTGTCTGCATTAGACAGAGGCTGCACAAAATAGGGAGAACTTAGCCCTCACCGCAGGGAGTGTGACACACACTGCAGAATAAGCACGGCCAGTGCAGAAATTCAGCTTTCGCAGAATCCCTTGTAGTCTGAAGCGGAATGTAAAGCTACTTCCCACAGGATAAAGCCAAAGAGAAGAGAAAGGGCTGACAGAAGGATCGTACGCTTAGCTCAGTGCAGTTCCCACTGCAAGTCCACGTACGCAGACTACTCTCACACTCAGCCTTTGACAGGAGCTTGGCATCTCATCTGAGGGCTTCATAATTAAAAAGATCCTGTGCTGAAATTTGAAAGCTTTGCAGACTTTGTTTCATGTTGTTAACAGGATGGTTATTAACAAGGATGTAGGAGCTCTTTGTTACAGATGGAAGGCTGGGAATGGTATGAAATTGTCTTTATATGGTTTTATACAATCAGGTTTTCCATACTGAAGGATTTTAGACTGGATTAATGTCCTGAATATTTTTCTAGATTCCTGTTTTCTATTCTGAGATAAATTATCAGAAGCAGAAGCTCATTAAATAATGTTGAGGAATCAAATGTACCTGTGCTAGATGTGTTTTAGCCTCACCATGGACTCCACTTCAGTCTGGTTAGAGGAGTGGATGAAGGTTCAAACCAGCTCTCATCTCATTCATGCTAGCTGGCCCATCTCTAATCGTAATGCAACAAACTACCGTGGCAGCTCCCACAACCAAGCTATCAACGTGACCTTGTCATTTCAATTTTTCGCACATATTCTTTGCTTTCCCTCCATGCCTGTGTACATATCACACTAAAATCTCATCTTTCTCCAGCCTACTGCCAAGGGCTACTAATCTGAAATACAGCTTACTCTGAGAAATGTCAAGCAGGACGAAAACAGCAACACTCACAGAGGAGAAGCTTGAGTTGGACATCCCCTCACCCATGAAACTCCCTCACTTGCTCTTTGCTTTGCACTGTGCTACAGTCCTGGGCAGCAGGGTTTGTCTTTGCCTTACCTGAGTGACCCAAAGAGAATAATAGACCAGTACAGGGGTTCTAAACATGACAGAAATAAATGTACCGCAATCAAAAAAATTCCATTTTTTCTGACATGAAAACCAACAGCAATAGACAGGTTTATTTTTCTAAAATCCCCTAATCTTCATTTTCTCTTCCTTGTCCCTAATCTGTTCCCATTGTCTGAAAATACAAAAGCCTCAGAGATTTCTCATCTTCTTATCTTCACAATGACAGCAAAGCTCATTGAAGCAGGGACAGATTTTTAATGCAAATAACTCAACAAATAATTTCCAATCACTCCATTCTAAGTAATAGAAATATCACTTAGAATATGTGGAGTATGTTCAAACAATTAGTGAATTAATGGAACTCATTACTTGCTCACAGGTATTCTACATGCAAAAAATAAATTAGAAAATTAATTTATCTGAAAATTATTTTGAATTACTTGCTCAGTTTCAGGTATAGGTATCCAAGTCAGTGGTTAGAGAAACTTTTAGGCTTTGAGCTCTGCCTGATCCAGCTTCTCCAAAAAATATGCCAGAAAAGTGATGACAAGAATAGTAAATATTTTTCTAAATCTTACACTGTGTTCCATTCAGAGAACTGAGGGTTTGGTTTATGCCCAGAGGCTCTGGTTTTCTGACCAATCTAATTTCAACGGAGGGTAAGGTTTTAAGGTTGATAATTCTGCATACAGAGCAGGTTTTATACAGAGAATAAACTTTTACAATGACTTTCTGCACTGCAGAAAGGGACTTCTGATTTACTTCTGTCCATTTTTGTGAAAAGCCAGAAATCTTCTCCTGTGGGTGTAAGAAAATAAAGCTTGCCAAAGTGTTAGATCAGACAGGAGTTTTCATCTCTGTCCATTTTCTCTCACATGAAAGACTTCTGGAGCTAGCAAAGCATGCTTTTGTTGACCAGCAAAGATCAAAAAGGCAGCTTATTTTTGTCCTTCAGCCACTAGACTGATACTCTCAGTTCTGTTAACATTCTGCCCCCGTTTGAACTGGACACTTTGGAAGTATCAATAATGCAAGTTGCAGGGCTGCACTAACACTCATCCTGTATTTGCCTCTCCTTCTACAAAATTAAATCAAGTTGAAATCAAAGAAGACACAATCTCTGTCATATAGGCAGAAAATCTCCTGTAGCTCTGCAGCAATTCTCAGTGAAATATTTGAAATTATTTGTGTTGGCAGCAGTGACTAATCCACATTGAGAGTGCAGAGTTAACAAAATGCTTCCACCCCGTGGAGACATAAACAAAGTGTTGGAAGCCACTCATCATGTCATCCACCTTCTCCCTGCTTCCTTGACAGGCACATCTCCTGAAACAGAATGTTTTTTTACAGGAACATCAGAAAGTGCAAAAGTAACTAATAAAACAGTGACAATCCCACTGTGACCACAAGGACTAGGACCAGTAAGCAATGCACCCCTATTACTTATGAGTGAAGAGAATATATGCAGCTATCAGAGCCCTTTCTTAACATTGCAGATTGGGTCAAGAATATATTCTGCAGGAGAGCTCAGACTATTTCTCTGTTTCAGACTATTTCCATGATGAGTGTTCTTACAGGATTGAGGTGACCCAGTGGATCAAGAACAGAGATGTCAGCTGTGACCGGCTGTGTCAAAAATTGTTGTTGTCTACTACTGGCTGCTCTATACTCAGAGTTCAACTACAGCACTCCTAGTAGCTTTGTAATTGGCAGAATTATCCTCAATGCATCTGTTGTTGAGCGTGTAGGAATGTTTGCGGGCGAAATGTACATACACATAAAAGGATTGTGTTGAAAACACAGCAAAAAGCAGTAAGTATTTAGCCACAGCTGAGTTCTCTCTAATTTGCACTAAAACAGAGAAAAGTAACAGCATCTTGCCATACTGAAATACATTTGATTACAGGATTTCTAAGCCCATAAGCAGCCAAATTGCACAACAGATGCCACACTGAATGGTAGCTGCTGCCCTACCTTGATGTCCCAAGCAGCTGTCTGTAATAAGGAAAGCCTTCCTCCACAGCAAACCTGGGGTGCTGTGGAAGATTCTGTCAGCTAGTGGGTCAGTGTGGTTCTGGGGACCTGTTTCCTATGCAGACCTCCTAAAAGAGCTAAGATCACAGTCCCTGAGGACAGTCTGCAACTGGATCTGATTGTTAAATTCAAAACATAGGAGGAGGAAGAGATTGCTTGTTCCACATTACTCTCTCCTTCAAAGGCTGGCAAAAGTAAAAATTTCAGAAGCTTCCTTGGCCCAGTTGTGCAGGTCTAATTGCCAGTCACTGTGGAGAAGGACATGGGATTTTCAAGATCCTTGAGCAAAACTTTTGCCTGATTTCAATCCAGAGAGTGGAACATGAGCCTGAAATTTAATTGAATTTCCAGCCTTTATGCACTCTTAAAAAAATTAGGTTTTGCTTCTTCCAGCACCCATCATCCCCTCAGTCTTTCTTTTCCTGCAATAATAATGGATCTAAGAATGATGAGACGTTTGGTGATATTTTTATGCCAATAATAAAAACTTGCCCCACCCTTTCACAGCTCTCAGGGGTGCTCCCATGCATTTCACTATCTTCTCACCACTTGCAGTTAGTTTCAGCTCTCCTTTGGCTAGATCATGTGTGGTCTTTCTTACCCAACATTTTTTCCAGTATTCAATGGCACTGCAAGCCTCCATTTGTTTGCTTTCCCTTCTAAAGCAGTGGATAGTTCTCCTTAGAGAAGATTTTATATACAAGCAAAGCGAATAGCCCAGATGTACATTAAGTATTTGAAAGAATAACATAATTTAACCAAGGTACACTGCTCAGTGACCTAAATCCCCTGCTTTCATAGACGGTTGACATTATTTACATTCAGGCTTTTTTGTAGAGAGGCTTTTGAATGACCCTTCAGAATGGATGTGCTCAGTAGGAACACTCTACCCGCTGTCTTTGCGCCTCCCGCTTACCGTGTGTCTGGTTACCCTGGCTTTTCAGTCAGGTGTCTACAGCTCTGAAGGAAAAAGATGTCTTTTGTTTTTTATCAGTGAAATCACTGACTTTAAGACCATGCTCTGTACACACACAGAACTTGATTCCTCTCACTGATGAAACATATCTAGTGTACCCTAAACCTGTCAGCTTCCGTATGGGGAGCCAGCCCTTGACAAGGGTGAAGCCAACACTGAGTAATTTCAAGACATAAGCCTCCTTTTTTTTTTTTGTGATATCTGACGTGGCTGTAGACATAAAACATTCAGAGACTTAGTCGCTATTTTTTCAGTGAAAAATATTTAAAAATGAAGCTGTAGTTCAGACAGCTGAGCTGACAACAGCTTACAGAAAGTGAACAAGTAAACAATTGCAGAAGTCTCCAGACACTGCAAGACAAGATGAGCAAATGTTTTCTTCCTCTGAAATGCAACTTGTTTTACTAATTTTTATTTGACTGTATCCCAATGATATGAAATTATACAGGGAAAAAATACCCTAAGACTATGGAGGGGTATCAGTATGGATTTAAAATTGTAATATCATTGTAACATCATAACTTCCAAAATTATTATTATTTCAATGGTCTTCTTATTGAACCTTACAAATTTGGTTTGCTTGAGTATTGTTAGATTATTTTATCTTGCCTGTATAGGGTTGTGAATATTATTCTATGTTAGAATATTATTCTATGATAGAAAATATATATGATCCAAAATATACATCATGTGAGCTCCATTTTTTTACCAGTTAATTGCTTCTACAACTCTATTGTCTCCAAGTCTTGACTATGTGGCTTCCCAAACAGTTAAATGTGAGGCACTCATCCAATAAAAATTCTTGAATTAATCAAACCAGAGCTAAGGTGATAAAAACCCCAGAAATGAAAGGGGTTTGCAGGCATTGAGTGCCAAGGCTGTAACTCTGTTGAGGCACCTCCACCTCAGAATGCCAACTTCAAATCTGACAGATAAAGTACTACCCTTAACCACCTGCACCACAAAGTGCTCCCTCACCATGGGCAGCTTTGGACTTTGGAGCTGATGGTGTTGAAGTATCCATAAGGATATGATAAAGGTTTACAACCAACTTTATACATCCAGATTTTGTGTAATGAATTATCTTTGGTCTCTCCTACCTCCTTCTTTAAGTTGTATTACCTGACCATAGCAGATATTGCATGACTTCTCTTTGGTACTCAAAGTATTAAGTGCAGAAATCATTTAGCATTTTATGTCATATCACTTGTTACATTCTGAGCAGGGATAACCATTGTCTTTGTGAATACCCCCCAAAAACATAACAAGTGTCAAAATAAGGCACTCCAAGCCTGCAATTTTGGTAGTTTGCTTATGTTTCCTATTCAAATACAGGTAACATGGAAAATTTCAATTCTAATTGACTTGCCTTCAGAAACCTTGTACTGACTCCTGTGCAGGGGGTGAAAATCTCCCGTGAGGAGGGAGTTTAGAATTGAGGGGTGGGGAAAGAATCTTTTTAGTCCTCAAATCTGCCTTAAGCAAAGATTTGCAAAACTCAACCTGATGCTGCTTGTCTTCTTAAGAGATACATCTCCCAAGAAACCTCAACATTAAGATCTCAGAAGAATGCGAAAATACGAGTCTGTATCTCTGTGGGGACCAATTATTGCTAGATGTGGTTTGTGCACAAGTAAAAATGGCTCAGTTTCAACATGTGGAAAACCTAGGAAACTAATCTGTGTGGTGCACCAATTCTGCAGTCAGGCACAAGAACACACACAGTTTCTGTATGTATTCTGTAATGACCTCCAGTATGATGCAGAAATGTAGGGGTGGCTTTTACAAGATATCCAGCAATGCAAGGCTGCTACATGTCGGATAAGATCCAAGCCCTTGCTGTGTAACTTCCACAGCCTTAATGATGTTCTTAATGGCTATGTGGGCTGAAAATTATAGTTTCAATGTGAGAGCTGAAAGTTGTAGTGTTTCTTAATTTTTTTTTTCATTAGATAAAGAAAGAAATAATATGCTGGAGTGATTCCAGAGAGAGCAGATACAGGTTTTTTTCTTTTTTACAGCAGTCAGGTAGTCTACCATGTTTTCTCTTACAGCCTCCCATTAAAGCTGTAAGCCAGACTCTGAACCCCAGATAAACTCACCTTGTTTCAGATGTAAGGGGAAGGGAAGGCAGAGACTGCAGAAATTATATATACCTTACCTTGAACTTGAGTATGTCAACTGAAAAATGGGGAAAATCTTTACTCTGCAAGTCTTAATGTACTACATGCAAGTACTTTTCAGGAAAAACCTAAGCTGTATTGTCTTTTTTAATAGGTCTATTTAAAAGTATATATTAACCTCCCTCACTTTACAATTGCTGGATACATATAAAAATCTGTTGGATTTAATCTGAGAATGAGGCTAAAGGAGAAAAATAAAACAACATTTTAACATTAGTTTAATTTATAAATGGCCCTTGACTCCTCCTTCTTGCCATACACTCTGAAGAAATGTGATGTAAAGGGTATTTTCATCTCAATTTATCAAGTCTTTATTATTAAGGGTAAATATTGATTCAAAATTAAAATATTGTTCCAAATTTCTAATAACAAGTTAAAATTGTTAGCAAATTAAAATAACTCCCTGGATCCTTTTGGAAAAATATTGGTTCAGTTTTTTAGAAGTTCATAATGGCATCTATTTGTAGCGGCTTTGGGAATCACATGTTTACTGTCAGAGCAGAGAATATGGCCACACAAAAGAAAACATTTTCACTGACAGTGCTTTAGCAATCTTGCCACCAAGAACTCCATCGGGTAACAGGTTACAACTTCGATCATAAGTTTCATGTGTTTAAATTTTTAAACTTTAATTTGTTTCAGGTGTTTTAATTTTTTCACCTTCCCCTTCTTAAAGTATTTTACATCATTTTATTCTACTGATAGGGTTTAGTTTTAACTACTGGATACATCAATTTCACCACAGTTTTTCTTCTTTTTATTTTAACAACTTGAGGACTTGTATCACAACTCAAATGTCTCTTTGTTCTTTCAGCCTGATTTAAAGGAAATTGCCCTATGTACTACAGTAGTTTTGAATGTATTAAAAGTTTTAAAAATTGTTAATTATATGAAATATTCTAACAGTTTAAGTTTAAATGATGCAATTAGCCAGTTACAACTGGAACTACCAGGCCTTATTTAAAATAATGAGGTCTGACAGTTATGGAGCCTGAATTATTCATTGATAACTAGCTTTTCCTCTTTTGCAAACCATGGCTAACATTAATAACAGAGGTGTAAGTGTGAGAACAAAAGAGTTTGACATTAGGAATACAAATATAAAAGTTCTAAATTATTCCTTAATTAAAATTACTATATGAACAATATTTTCCAAGAAAAATCATTAGGATTAATATTTTCTCATACATTTCAACATTTGTTTCTGCAGGGAGTCACTGGTTAAAGTAACAGCACATGATGATTAATCATCCAAGAGAATATCTTTAAAATAGAGTTAATTTCTGCAACAACATTCTTTTAAAGAATTAAAATACTATTTTGAAAACAAAATGCAGCACTTTCTATTGTGATTCCTGCAGTTACCACACTTACAAAAAACCATACTAATGGCACAGAGCCCTTCCTTGTGTCAGAAGTGTTCTGTTTCCCACTGCCCTTCATCTTGCCATGGCTCATGTGGCTTTCTCCATGATTACTCCATCAGCCTCAAAGATCGTTGCTTTATTTAGCACACAAATTAAATATTATTATTTTAACATGAATACTGAGGTTTACATCTAGTGGCTGATTTCACAAAAACCTGCATTTCCATGAGCTAATTGCTTGCTTTAAGCCTGGATGTTTTTCACTACAATTGCTAAAACGAAAACAGAATCTCTACATAAGATAATCTAACAATAGTGAACATATCTGTCTCCTAATTGCTCAAATGTTCATATATATCTAGATGTTTTCTATGATTGAAAACTAGAGGTTATGCAATTGAAGTAGAAACTGTTATACATCCTCATTCTCCCTCAAACCGAAGCAAACCAAGGCAAAAAAAAAAAAAAAAAAAAAAAAAAAAAAAAAAAAAAAAAAAAAGAAATTCTGGAAGTAGGACATGCGGAAAGAGTGACTCATCTGCAAGTACATCTGCAAGTAGGAGTGACTGATCTTTGTCTATTACTCTGACACCACAACAGATAGAATTAAATCACCTATGATATCAAAAATAGGGATCTTAAACAAGCAGAAGTGTAGACGCAGTTTGGGATGAATTGTTGAGTTACTGCAGTCACACAACCCATCAGTGGTGCTGTTTGGAAGATAATTATGCAGCAGACTTTCAGAGTGACAATTAACTCAGCATTCCTGTGAGGCTTAAAGAGGCTGAACGTCCAAATGGATGCAATGGCTCCTGTACACCTAACTTTGGAGTTTCTGAAGACTGCAGTCTAAATGTGTATTTTAATAAAGCATGCTTCTATTTTATTGTATTGCTGTACAGTTCTCCAGTGCAGGAAGATCAGAGAGGTGAAGGTCAGAATAAATACTATATAGATATCGAAGTCTGTTCAGTGAGACTTTGAAAAGGAGGATTTGAAAGATGACTATTTTTATTAGTGCAGATGCATACAATATAACCTGATTTTTTTTTTTGTGCAAATGTCAATTGCAGTATACATATTGTTCACTGAAGATTATGTCATTGGTCAAGAGGGAGGAGAGTCCCCAGATGAATGATTAATAATCAATGTGTCTGGGTTCTTATTTTATTCCTCAGAAAGAAAGAATGAATTAATAGTGTCTCTCCCAAAAATGGGAAAAAAGGTCTCAGAAATAGGTCACACCAACTCCGTCTGTACACAGAGGGGTCCTCTCTGTAAGTGGATTTCCCTACTTTGGGCAGGGAGCCTCAGCCTCCCTTCCTATATCATTGCTTCACCTTCCTACATTCTGATGCAATTAGGGAGAAAAGGCAATATGGATCAGAGTCCTATTAATTTTTTATACAATCATAAAAAACTGAGAGGAAGGGTGGAGAAATACCTAGGGAGAAGGGTTTTGAAGGAGGCCCAAGGTAATGCCTAGGCGTGTGCTCTCTCTACAGGTGATCCAAAGTCTTCCACCAAGTCTGAGCAAACAGCAGCCTTACGTCCCAGGATGAAGGCAAATCAGACTGTGATCCCAGGGGAGAAAGGGGGACAGTGAGCAGCCTCTGAAGTAATCTGTGTTCTCTGACATTCTGTGATAAGGTCTCTCCAAGCAGGTGCAAGATGCATTAAATATCTGCATATGTCATTATATATTTATGTATGTTATCCTGGGGCATTGTTATTTTTAAAAAAAAAATAACATTACTTTGCATTGATAAACATTAGGTAAAATCAGTAGAAATATTTGTCAGGACCATATGGTAGTCCAGGATTTTTGCCCCCAAAGGAAGAAGTCATTTTAGAGAAAGAATGGGTTTGTAATTATTCAATCTCTGTTAGTAGCAGAGTATGGAATTACTTTAGATTTCTCCCATGTTACGTTCTAGGTGCCAGTTAGATCTGCCTCCAGGCAAGCTTGTGGACTTTCCTTTTTTGTCAAATTCCATGTTTCTTTTCTTAAGGAAACCTGCTAATTTTAACAGCTGTGCCTTTCCTTTCCTTTCCTTTCCTTTCCTTTCCTTTCCTCTCTGTAATTCTTTCTCTGTCTCTCTCTTCTTTATCCCTTTACTGATGCTGCTGCTTCCTAGACGCAATCACAAAAAACCAAACCTGAGACATAGAAGTGCAGATATTCAAAAGCCCTGATTATTTTATGCTAATGAATGAATCATCTAGTGATACAGTATTTCACTTTTTGTGCCCTCCTGGTGGTAGCACAAGATAAATCCAATGGTGTGTTTAATTAACTAAAGGAAGCAGAAACAAATCTCTGTGGGTTAATAATATTTACGGCCTAAAAATGAACAAACTAAAGAAAGTGAGTAAATTATGTGGTACAATTCAGAGAAAAATGTAACTGAGATAAAATTTTCATGTATTCCAGAAAGTGCATCTATAAAGGTATGTACAAGCAAGGCACATACCTGTGTGAAACAAAGCACTAAAATTGAGGTCATCACTGAAGAGTTAGCAAAAATGTTTTTCTAATTATAAAAAAGAATGAAGTCAAACTTCTCAGGAAGAAATATTAGCTTTTTTTGTCTACATGGGAATTAGGTCTCTTTTTAATCCATAAAATGCATGGTATCATATGGTGACTGAACCTTAATCCAAGTACTCAACAACATGAATAAGAAAATGCCAGGTCCATTTAACTGTGTCCTTTGTCAAATGCCAATAGAGATGGTGACTTTTTACAAATATCCAGTGGTTAAAAATATAAAATACTGTAAGTAAATAAGGCTACATAGGTTGTATTAATGTGTGGTCCTTTCACTCATTTATGATTCCTATTCTTTGGCTGGAGACTCACATTTTGTCCTATCCCTTAAAATAGTCTGTGGGTCTGGAAATTTCTTAGAAAGAAATTGGCACAAGCTTCATCAAAGGAGATCTCAGAAAAAGCATCAGAGCTTCATACCACTGTGCTAGCTCCAAGGGTGCCTCAGGAATTTATGGGATATAGAGGTGCACTCTCAATAGCATAGCCAAGCTGTGGCCTGTTTCATGGCTTTCCCACTAAAACACATGCATTTTGGAGTGTTTCTGAGTCCAAAGTCATGTACAGCTGTAAGCCTCAGCCATGCACCCTTCAGTGGAAAAGATTTCTCCAACAATGAATAGCCAAGGCTGTTGTTACTGAAACCTTTACTTCCACCTGTGAGACTTGTCCTTGGATCAAATTACTTCAATTTAATTGGGAAATCTATATTTACACCGGGGGCATTAGCATGTTGGGATTAAAATGATGAGTATTTCCACAGGCCTATCGGTATTATGCACTGAAGATTGAATTTTCACTCAGCTGTACAAGTAAACATAGAAGGATGACAATACATCATATTTGAAACTTGCCTTGACCACACATGCACATTCTGTGAAGTACTAAACAGTTCTGACTCTTAGTAGCTCTTGAATCTTTCCTGCTCTTGAATTTTTTATGCCACCTTTAGATTTCTGGGTCTTGATATTACTGCATTGTTGTCTTATTTAGGATTTACAACATTTATTGACAGCAGGAAAACATACTCCCCCTCATATCTCAATAACTCTTCAGATCCTAATGGTGACCATGATCTCATTAGCCATTGCTCAATGTCTAAACCTTGCTGTTTAAGTTGAATAGACATTTCAGGAGGATATGTAAAAAGATTTGTTAACATTATGAGATCGATTCACTGCAATGAATTTAAAACAGAGAATACTTACTGGTGTGCGTCACTACATCACATACACGCTGTTATTTATAAAACTTACAAGGTTTGGCAAGGTCTATCATAAGATAACCTCTTGAACAGAAAAGCAATGATTTGTGCCTATTCAGTAAAAAAACCCAGAACCCATGAAAACACACAATGAATTACGAGAAATACTTTAACAGTCATGAGTCCAGTTTAAATATTTCTGACCAAATTCACTAGTGTGCCTTATATTGTGATCACCACCCTCAGGGGTGAGAGGCTTGGCATTGCATGGAGGCACATCTCTGCTGAGGGCTGGGAGCAGGGGGTTCCCTTTGCAGGTTGCATACCTGGCCAAGTAGAGGGTGAGCAGGACCTGTCTGGAGGGGCAGAAATGTGCAGAGATGTCTCCATAAGAAAAATTACTCAGGCAGCTGCTTGGCAGCTCTCCCTGTCCTTTCTGCAGTGGGCTCAGCAGAGCTGCCCCAGAGCTGCACATCACCAGCATTTCTTCCTGAGTATGGAACACCACCATCTCCAGCTTGACAACCAAGAGCTTGGAGGATGCTTTCCTTGCCTGCCTTTAATTTTTAGATGCCATTTCTGTGACTTGCAGCTAGGTCCCCAGCCACTTCCGTGATCCTTTTTTGCCTCTCTTTTCTCACTGATCAGAGGGACAGAGCTGCATAAAGAAGGGAGCAGAAAAACGGGTGAAGGATTTACAGAAATGAGCAGACCACTCTATGTACACTGGTAGTCTAGCAATCCCCATTCCTTTCACCCATAAAGATAAAAAGGCCCAGAACCATCAGATTCCCTCTAGTTTTGTAATGCAAATCATGGGGGTTTTTTTCTTTTTTTTTTTTTTTTTTTTTTGTTTTGTTTTGTTTTGTTTTTTTTTAATTTAAAAAAAATTAATTGCAGGTAAGTCATCATTTATCTACATGCAAGGCATGCATGAGACAGCACACTAATTTTGCTTAAATTACCATTTATGTACATGGAAAACACAGACAAATGCATGTATATAGAAGCAATAAATGTGGAAGCTCCTCTGCTTTAAATGCCTCTTTGAATTTTCCACTGCTCATGCAAAATTATTTATGTCAATATTTTAATTTCAGTCAGGAGGGGTGGAATCAGAGAAAGAGTGACATCCAGGAAAATTGTTGTCAGCAAACTGATGACTACATACCATAATTAAGAAATAATGTAAGGAAAGAAGCAGCTTGATCTAAATACTGTTGTATTTTGTGAGTTTAGTACTAAAGAATCAAGGATGAGAAAATGTATTAATAGATAGATATTACAATATTCATAATTGTATACTATTGTAAGATGCATTATATACATAAATGATTATTTCTGTAATTGTAAGAATATTAATGCAGCAGCTAATAAATAAAATAAGCACCAAAGGACAAGAATATGACCTTAAAATCCTTACTCAGCTGCCCTATTAACTTTCTGAACACCACTGAAAGTGTGTGTCAGCTGCTTAAATTAAAGAGAGAGTAATTAAAATTACACAAATAATAGGTGACTGGGGTCAGTCTCCATCACCCTATCTCCTATATTTTAGAGTATTTTACATTTTTTCCATCAATATGCAATCTTAATTTTCCTTACACATCTCTCAGGTACTGTTGGTTTAAAAACAACTTACCATTAGAAGCAGAGCTTTTGACTGATGATCAGAGCACAGGTTTTGGGGCCATACCCTTAAATTCCTTCCCATAGCATATGAGTCAATTTCTCAGGATCTTTGAGCATGAATGTACTTAATCATTCTTCTTTTCTAAAAAGCACTTTTAGGAGGAAAATAAAAAGGAAAAATAAAAAATCAGATCTATATTTCAGATCTATACCTAAGATCCCCTTTTCCATGAAGATGGCTTGCATTCAGCAAATGAGCAAAAGTTACACTCTTATACTCTGGAACCTTAAAAATAGTGGGCAGAAGAGAGAGTGTCTCAAAAATAATCCAGATTTTTTACTGTGTTTTTACTGTGATAAAAAGTAATAATTATAATAATAGAAGACAAAAAAAAAAAAGTGTGACAGGAAATTGAACAAAGCAAGACAACAGAAAACCAAAAGGCAGCAATATCTCCCCATAGGGTCATAACCAGAAAGAATTCTTTCTTCTGCAAACATTGAGTGTTCTCTTAACACCAAAGTATTTTGCTGTCTTTGCTGGAAGTCACTGCACAGGTACAAATTATTTAATAGTAATTGTGCTGAGAATTTATAGGCATTTTAGCATTGTCCAGAAAGGAATTTGAGGGCATGATGTAAGCACAGTATCCAGTGCATATCTTCAGCATTTCTCAGAATGAAAGAAAAAAGCAGAGCAATTTTGTGCTGTTAACATTAGGTATTGATAAGATAAAGAGAGGAAAGTGAACACAGGTGTCTGTCTCCTTGACAGGAGCAGTCTGCAGCCTGCAGAGCCAAGAGGAGAGGAGAAGGGGCTCATAGCTTTAGGGACCCAGTGCACAGAGGGGTTTCTCAAAGCAGTTCTGTGCTTTTTGCATAGCAAGCTCAGTACTACCCAAAGCCCTGGGCGTGGGTCCAATCCCATGCAGCAGCTGCATGGGTTCACAGAAAAGATAAGTAGGGGAGGAAAAAACACCAAGCTATGAAGCTATTATTATTGGTTTGGATGTAAATAAATGTTTAAAACCTTTGCAGTGCTATATACTGACTTGTTCAAGCTAACAATGAATAACCCTAACCTTGATCAATCACTTTATTATACTAAACTTATTAAGAAACCCATTGCTTTTATAGACAGTTATGATACAGGTGGACCTAATTGGTCCTCCAGTCAAACGCCATCACAATTGGCAAATTAAGAAACCACCCTTTGGTAAACAAATCTCCATAACACATTCCACATGTTCACAATAACAGGTGCAGCAAGTGAAGATAAGAATTTTTTCTCATTCTTTTCTCTGATGTTCTCAGAGCCTTTCCCATGATGATGCCTGGGAAAGTTATGTGTTGCTCTCTGTAGCCAGAGAGCTGCTGCCACACCTAATCCTAACCCCTAACCCAAAAGGGCCTAACCCTTACCCTAACCCTAAACCCTAACCCTTCTTACAGTTAGGTGGAGAATAATAGAAATTATATGAATAGTGTAACTCTAATTGGGATCTCTAATTAGGGTCATATAAATAAAAATAAGAAAAATAATAGACTCTTGGGTGGTGTTAGGATTATGTATGTGCCGGAATTGCTCCTATACAAGATATTTGTTACCAGGGCATGGGTAGAAGCACCCTGAAATGCAGATTTAAACTCTCAAAATTCTGAAAAAGGGAGAGCTTCCTCAAAGTGAACCCCTTAAAATGATGAAATGGGGAAGTTACCTCCACTTAAACTGATACCATTGCAAATAAATGGCTTCTGCCCTTTCATTTAGTCCCCCAAAATACTGGAAAAAGAGGGGCCAAAGAAGGTCTTTTGTTAGTTCTTTGCTCTTCAGGTAAACATTGAGACTTCTCTGGGTGTTTAATTTCTTTCTTCAGATGGTTAAGGAGATCTAGTCAATATATTCTTCAAGTATTATGCTAAGTGAGCTAATCTGAAAAAATATCTATCTATCTATCTATCTATCTGTCTGTCTCTCCTGACTTTTCCTGTTCTCCTTTCATTTTTGTCACTTCTCAGTAAAACTGAAGACAGGTGGGAAATGTAGTTTCTTGCAAAGTCATTGCAGGTTAGAATGTCACTGAACTTGAAAAGACTTTATTGCAGTCCTCCTAGAAATTGTCTCTCTTCAATGTTTTCCTACCCACCACCTTTTTGTGATGACTGAATTTAGGAGGAAATTCTCATTTTAAGCAGTCTATTTTTACAGTAACTTATCAAACAGTGGCCTTTAGCTGTTGTTCTGTGATAGCCACTCTATTAAAATCCTGATGTAAACAAGTGGAGAAGGTGAACTAGAAGTGCAGGTATTTGCACAGCATTACTGTCAGGTAAAATTTTAAAGATAGGTTTTATGAACCCATTATTTGCAGTCAAGGCTTTTGACTACAGCTTCTGAAATCATTTAAGTAGACAAAGTGTTTTGTCAAAACATACTGCTGGGAGTCAGTATGTAGCTTCTTTTTATGTAATTCAATTTGGTTCAGTTTGTACAAAAGTGGGATATCTAGCTGGGCAGCAATAGTGGTGCTGTGTGTGATCACAATATGGTGGCTTTCTAGAGTAATTAACGTTAAATGCCTTTTGTTTTCATTTAGGGCTTAATGTATGCATGCATAATTGCAGTGTACATACAGACCTATCAAGGAAAATGCTTGGGGGCTTTTAAACACAAATAACAATATCCAAAGATTTTATGGAGTGGGATATGCATAAGAATGTATACCCGTTTTAAAATCACAGACTGCTGTGTCCTGTAAGGCTGTGCTTGACATGGCCCTGAAAGAGATGGGCACTTTGAAGAGGCAGAGCTGTTTCTGGCATCTCTGAGCCTCATGCCTGAGGTGATGCTGGATCAGACTGCCCTGAGACAAGCTGGCTTCCTCTGCTCCTCCAAGGAGATGCGGAAGGGCAGCATTGTTAGAGTACGGTGTGTGTTAGACAGGCTTCCTAAACCCCAGAACATGCTCGCTGTGCTGAGATTGGCACCTTTTGAAGAACACAGTATAAATGTTCCACTCACTTAAGAGACTTTATGGAGTGTACATTTCTATCTCCCCAGCTTCACCTGGAGAAAGAACAGACAGAGAATATGACCCAATCCTGCTGGCTGGGGGTTTCCTGAGGTACCAAGCAGTACCATTGGGGTTGGTGTGGCCTGGCATAATTTCATGTAAGCATTTCAATATCAGCATTTTGGCCAAGCCATACCTTACAGCATTTTGAATTGAACCAGCAATTCCCAAATGTATTTTGAGAAAGTTGGGAAAAGTTGGAACTGTAACAGTACCAAATGTAATTTCCAAACATATTTAAATTAGCTACTACTGTCAATAGAAATGGTGATGACAGGAGGAGAAGACATCTCCTCACACAGTTTTAACATATCACTTTGATGTATCTTTTGTACTAATATATGTATATTATATTTTTGGAAGGTCTAGCCAAATAAAACACATAGTGAACAGAGAGCTGTAATAGAAAAATTGCAGGACATGGGGACCAGATCTTCTGCATTAGCATATTGTCCAAAAATAAATAGATGGATGGAGAAATATGGAGAGATACAAGAAAAAGAAAACATTTTTCAGGCAGTAGCAATTGTGAGCATAAAGAGAAGAGAAAAAAGTTGTCAGATGAAAAGAGTAACTTGCTGCAGTAGGTGCATTCCATACAGCTGTTTCTTTCATAACTTAGCTTTGATCTGCTTTGATCTTTGATACACCAAAATCAGTTCAATTGTGAAAAATACTCAGGCATACTCTGCCCAGACATAATCCTACAACTCTGGACATAATTCAGATCATTAAATTAGTTATTACATAGAATGGGGATTGAGAAAGCTAACAAACAAAATGAAGGCACAATCACTAGTGTAGATCGCTATAAGCTTGCCTACACAACTATGCAATGTTAGAGCACCTACACCAGTTAAGAAAGTGATTAGAAGAGTCTTCTACTGTGTATGCCATTTATTTGAATAATGAATAACTCTAATCTTGGAGTGGCATGTCCCTGCAAAACTGATATGTTTATAAAAATATCCCAGACTAATATTGTAACAGGACTCCAAAAACCCCTTCCACGCATCACTTGAGCCACACAGCTGTAATTTTTATGTATTAAGAGTTCCACGTGTAGTCCAGTATTGCCTTCTTTTCAAAATTATTCCTGGTTGCAGCATTTAATCTGCACCATTTTGTAAGCCAATTACTTGGAGCAGCGTGACTGCTGGTACCACACCAGCCTCAGGTCCTGTTCTGCCACAGCTGCAAAAGGGGCACAGAAATGGCACAATACCAGCTCTGTTTGGCCCTGATCCAGCAAAGCACTTAAACACCTGTTCAACTCAAGGTATATGAGTAATCCCATAGAAGACAAGATGATAAATTCTCTGAGCTAGTACCTGCTTAGATTCATAGACTGTGAAAACAGAAGGGAACATCTAAACATCTTGTCTGACCTCCTGTATACCACAGGAGTTCTTCAAATACAGTTTTGCTCAGTCTTTCCTTTCTCTCAGAAGAAAACAGCCAGCTCTAATGGCTATATTTTCCGTGATGGAAAAGTTATGTTTTGCATAAATTGTTCCAATAATTAAAGATCCTCAACATGACAAATATATACTTTTTTTCAATCACTACTTTATGAGGTCCTTTGGATTCACTAAATATTGTTGGTTTTAATTAACTGAAATGAAGAGGCACATATTATCACATTTCTCTTTTTGTATACCTGCTTAGAGACTGCAAATAAATCAGCTCTTAAATTTTCGGTTGACAAATTGACAGGCAGTTCTTTCCAGGTTTCTAGACAGACAGAAGATTATTTGGCCTTTAAGGAGATTCCTGTCTCTTCTCAGACTCCTCTGTTATTATTCTACATCTCTGCAAGTATGGATCCTGGAATAACACACAGAATTTCAGGAGACATCACTACTGACCAAAGGAGTTTCCTACTTATAGTCCTTTTTTTTTCTCACCAGGTTGAGGCAGGATCTTTTGGCTTCATGGTCACACTGAAATTTTACACAAAACATTCTTCACTGCCAGTCCTTTCAATGTAATAGTTTTCTATGATAAATTCAATCACCTTTAAGTGCCCCCCCTCCTTTTGTCTCAGTATATGGTCTTACATTCATTGAAATGCATGATTTGATTGTGCCCTACTTAATTGCAACCAAAGTACCCCATAACAGTTTTCATTATTCCTTCATCTCTTATTTATATGCTCTATTCACAGCCCCAGTGTTTTCTACAACTTATTGTGACTCTTTTCTCCCATGTCATGAATTAAGATATCAAATACAGTGACATAACACACTGGAAATGTTCATACTCAGTGGATGATCCAGCATTTCCAACTACATTTTGAAACCAGCACCATGTTTAACCAATTTAATAAGTACTGTACATTGATTTTGTCATATTCACATTTTGTAATAAACTGTTGGGTGAAATCAAATCAGAACACTGCACATAAAAAATATAATTTCTCCCCATATATGTATAACATCCTAAGGTTTTCATCAAAAGATATCAAGTTATTCTGATGAGATCTAGCTTTCATTAACCCTTATTGATTGGCTTGAATTATGCATATATATATTGCATAATGTTGCAATCTCAATATCACTATTATTTGCCTGTAATTTCTGCATGAAGTCATCCACATGGAGCTCCAAATGCAACCAAATATATTTTTAAAATATATTGAAACAGTTTTTGGTGGATATTTAAGAGCAAAGAAGGGGATCCAATGTTGTGAAGAGAAAGCCCATAACCTAAAAATCTATTAGCTTATGCAGAGATAAGCAAAAGTTTAAAAGGAAAAATCCAGAAGAAAAACAAAACAAAAAAAGCACTGCTTGTAAGGCAGAAAATAAAGGATTAAAAATACTGTTTTAATAAAGAACTAAAAAGTGAGAAGAGAGGAAAAATATCAATTACAGAGACACTTGAAAAGAAAGGCAATAGTGCAAAGCAGAGAGGAATTGCTAGGGATGACAGAGTTATATTCCAGGTGCTCCTAAGCAAAGTAAAAGATTTCACATTGAGGCAGGACTGACAGAAAGCAGCATGCCAGAGCAGAGCACTGGCCTTGGGTAAGCACAGTTTCTGTGTAACTGTATAGCCATGATAGCTAATCATGGCTTTACACAGGAAGAGAAGAAGCCTTAGCACACACAGCGTCTGATCTCACAAAATCTGTCCGTGTACATAGGTCATTTCATCTGGCATTTCGGCAGCCTTTCCTGCACCCTACCAGAGACAAACAGGAGGCAATGCCACGACTGACTGGTGCCATTGCCCAACACACAAAAATACTGGAAGCTGGCATGGTGAGGACATATTCAGCTAAACTTAATTTCACTTTCCCCACAGAAGAGTGCTTAAAAAGAAGTAAAAAAAAAAGGAAAAAAGGTAGTCTTTGGAGAAGGACAGTTTTAACAAGATCTTTTCTGTTTGCTCCATCCCCCTGTGAGGGTTCAGAGCACTGGAATTTCTGCAGGCCTCTGTTTGAAAATAAGGGGCTAATGAAAAGGTACATGCATGGCTTGCTAGCCTAAACTAGTCCTCCTAGAATATCCTGGGATTTGCCAAAGCACTAAATGACGTTGACATAGAACACTTTAAGGGAAAAGTCACCTTTTATTCTTTGCTTTTCAGTATTTAGAAATGTAGCTTCAGTTTCCTTTGTGGTTTTTGTATAAAGGAAATTCATTTTGAATAGAGATGGGTCCATTTCTTTAGGTTTGATCTCAATGGATACTGAAGCTGGACCGCTGCGCCTTCCAATTCTTGCAATTTCTGGGGAAAGAGAGGGCAGACAGGTTTAGATGAAGAGGACAGAGGAATAGTAAAAGAGAAATATTTTACATGGAGAAGAATCTCAGTCACTGAGAGGAACAGATTTAATGTAAGGCCTAACTACTTCTCTGGGAACTATGTACAATTAGAACTTTTCCTAACATGCCACACTGACTAATTTATTTTCAAGTCCCCCAGATTCCATGGTGCAGTGAAGTTTCCTCACGGCTGTTTTAATCCATCAATCTATTGTGTGCTCCATGAAGGTCAGCCTGTTTAGATGCCCTGATGCAGACAGGACTTTGCAGACATAGGGTTCAAGGGAATGATGCTGCTTAGTGGAGAGCTGGGTCCTCGGAGGTCACAGGTAAGACTCATTTTGCTTATATCAGCTCTGCCTTTAGATGATTTTTTTAGTCATAATAGTTTTTCTAATACATGGTAGAAGCACAAAAAGCCACTGCTGTTCAGGGAAGTTCTGCATGTGCTCAGACAGCTTTTCTTTCTCTGCTTTGGATCTCTTCCTTCCCCAGTGGTAAAGCATAGTGGGAAGTCCTATGATGATAGAAGCAGTCGATACCTTTGTAAGAACAGAGAGCTGTCTTTACACATGTACGCCTTAAGTTCAATAAACAACCTAGGTTTGCACCTAATTTTCCACTGAATGATCTAATACCAGCAGAGAACATTTGCAGTATGGGACAATGCTAGTCTTTTTAGCTAGACATTTCCTTGACTACAGTGAGGTTTTTTCTTCCTTCTAGTGTGGAAGGCAGGGGGATTCTATCATCTGTGATTTAAATTAAGTGATGGCTCTTTTAATGTAAATAATTTTCTACCAGGTTCAACTATTTGATCTAAATAAAGAAAATAATTTACCCCCCATTTAAGAGAAGAGGAAAGGAAAGTGGAAAGGAAAGGAAAGGAAAGGAAAGGAAAGGAAAGGAAAGGAAAGGAAAGGAAAGGAAAGGAAAGGAAAGGAGACTGGGGATCAGATTTCTGGCATTATTATATCAGTATAACCATTTTGGCACCATAGTTAGCAGGAATATGTTGATTTTTTTCTGGATACCCTCAGTCTAGTAGATAACTTGCTGAGAAATTGCAACTCAAATTCTGATTTTGTCAGAATGTTCTGAAGTTATGCCCAGAATTCTTTAAATTGAGAGTTTATTTCTGGATTGGTTTGTGCAGTTGTACAAGTTCAGGAGAGAGCTGTTCTTTTGTACTTAATGCTGAAATTTATTCTAAATAATTTGTATCATTATTACTTATTGACTGTGGTAAAGGAAAAAACATTTTAAGAAAATATGTTTCAATGACAGAAGCAAAATAAACACTGGTACATATAACGGGTAACTCATTAAAAAAGAAGTCCATGCTTTTATCTGGCTCTTCAAACACATTTTAGGCACTTCAACAAGATTAGAAAAACACTTTTATGCCAAAAAACCCTCCTTTAATCACTTCTCTTCTAAGAAGATACCTTCATGAAAAGATGAGAATTAACCTCTTTGCTGCCACTACTCCTTTTACCGCAAAAAAAAAAAAAAAAAAAAAAAAAAAAAGAAAAAAAAAAAAGGCATTTGTTACATTTCTAATCCATTTGGTTCTGTCAGAAGGAAACAGCTATTTTTCAGAAGCATTAATCATATGGGAAGATGTTTTCAAGCACGTATCTTGCTGGGAAATTATTAGTATACACTAGACCGTCATTAGTCTACTCTAATGGAACAGCAAGAGCCCCACATTTCCCAAGTGCCAGAGACATGTTCTTTATGGTCCAAGACAACTTTTTTTTTGTAGTATTATTTGCCATAATGCATTTAAGAGATGGGGGGAAAAAATAAAAAGGACTCAAAAACTTCTAGTTGTAACAATTTAGAAGGTAAATGAAAACCAACAAGGAGAGAGAAAGGGTGAATAAAAGAGTCACCAACCAGTGCATGAATCTCACTGAACCAGGTACAATATAGCTGCTGCAGTGCAAAATGACAAAATAATGAAATCATGTGGCCAAAAAAAGAGAAGCAAAACATACATATATATATATATATGTATATATATATACAAACATATAGAGTGATTGAATACAAATCTTAAAATAGAAATTTCTCCTGTAAATAAATCCTATAATATAGAAAAGTAATGGGATTGTACAGCTTTTGGATGGCTTTGGTGGGACTGTCTGACTGTCTTCAGGACCAGTGGAAAGTCTGAAAGTCAATCAGAGGGAAAACCCTTTCACAGTCTGGATCCCACTGCCTCACTCCCCAGCCTTAAGCCTGGCCAAGGCCAACCTCCTGCAGAAGAAAAATTCGGCTGTTGTTGGAAAATTCAGCCTCTTCACATTCCTCAGTGGGAGAAGATGACTTCCTACTTCAGCATAGGGAATCTTGCTGAATACCACCTCTACTGCTTCCACCAGGCAGTCTTAATCTGTTCTTAGAAGATAAAGTACTTGTGTCTCTTATATCTTATTTTTTGATGTCTTGTTTGTGGAAACTGGTACAAGTAAAATAAATAGTGACCTCAGGACTATATCACATCTTTTCTAAAAGGCAAAAGCTATTGCTATTTCAAATTTTTCTCATCTTTTCCAAACTACTCTTGCTTTTCTTGCTCCCAAAATGCAGTGAAGTGAAACTCTGTTTTAGTCTGTTCAGCCCTATCAGCAGTGCCTTCACATCCCAGCAGGTATCCTGCTCATTTTTTGGGTTTCTCCAGACAGTAGGTAAACTTCTGGATACCTGTCTGACTTAACAAAGGTGTTCTTTTGATGTTTGCCTTTAGGAACCTTAAACTTTGGGTCCTTCTATTATTTTGTCCAACAAGTCAAGGCATTGCTGTCAAGGGAGATGTTATTGTGGAAATGACAGAATATGTTCAAGGGCAGTGAATAATATTCCCTTTCAATAAAAGCACACATTATGTCCAAGAACAGTGAAAAGGGTTAAAATACAATCTTTCCAGATAAGTTTCTAGCCATATGAGGCTCAAAAAGTCAAAAGATTTGAAAGCTATTAGTACTTCTGTAGATCATCCTCTTCCAGACACTCTTTTTTCTCTCTCTCTCTTTTTTTTTTTCTCCTTTAACTGACAGGTTGCAGTTAAAAATTAAAGTAAAAAGAGACCCTCACTTTCCTACATACTTTTAATGGAACTCAAGCCAAAATAAGTCAGACTAAATTATGGGAGTAAATGACCTCCTGGGAAGTATAATACCAAATTCTGAAGAACTGTAAAGAGTTTCCTTTGATCTTTTTAGCTTCGCAGCCTGAAATTCAAAATCTGTATTTAATTTTAGATTGCATATGCCAGCTTTTAAGTTTCCTCTCTAACATGATATATCATTTTAAATGATAGGACACCTTTAACTTGTATTTCTTGAAAATGCTGACTGTCCTTTCTTTATTCTTTTACACTATAAAAACAGATATAAATATTACTAATTGCAAAAATAATTTGAGCTTGGGTGCTATAATGGAGAAACCATTGACCTTCACTTAAGAGACTGTGCCTTCAAGCTCAACCTGAATTTCTAAGTGAAATGACTTTGATCTGAGACACAAGTAACTTCAGTTCAATGCCCTACAGGATATAGATCTAGAAAAAAGGACAAGCTGAGCACTTAACTATATATTCATGTTACAATTTAGGAGCTAGACAAAGGATGCTAGGTTTCAAATGTGGTAGAATAGGCCTATTTCTTTCTATGGCCACACAGTCACATTGCAAGAAGTATTCTTAAACCAGAAATCTCAGAAGGCACAACAAACTGTATTAGCTCTTGGCTGGAGAATTTTCTGACCTCTGCACTTGAGCACAGACTTTAGATATAGGCAGCTGGAATAATCTCCCTCTTGAGTCCAGAAGAGAGCCACAAAAGTCTTTATGCCTTATGCATTATGAAAGAAGCCACCTTTTTGAGGAAAAGTAAGTTGTATCAGGTTGACTGGAAACAACATGAAAGAACAGCTGCTAACCATTGGACTTACACTGGCAAAGCTCTAGGAACGTGCTTACACACAGTGCTTTGTTATGTGTCTGTCTCATGATCAGCCAAAAAAAGACATAAATACAGTCCAGAATTTTGAAATGTAATAGCATTCTGAATTGAATCCTGGGGGAATAATTTGTAATGCATAATTTATCTGCTGAATTTAGTTTCTCCTACTAACAAAATATCCATAAACTAGTCATGGTTGCCTTACATGTTATTTTTAAGTGAAGCAACTGATAAAAGTTCTCTCTGAATATTTGGAGCTATTTGAGCTGTATGAAGATATTTCAGACTGACTGGCTAATTTAAATAGTTTTGTTTCACTATCTTGATTATGAAAACCAACCAGTCAACCAAGATACCTGTGCCCCAAAGCATTTCCTATATGGAAATACCTGGCACGAGTAAACAAACACAACTAAAAGCTCTGCATTTTTCTGCTGTTTTGAAAGGGTGGTGTTTTTCCGACTGTGTGAAAGAAATGGTCTTGAAGCAAGAGGCTGAACTTTCTGGGGTCAATCACTACAGAATTTAATCCAACCCTTGCTTCTTATCACAGTCCACCCCAGAGAGCAGTTACTGTTACCTTCCTTCTTCCTAGTGAATTGCTGACAAATCACCTGACTGGTCTATGGAAAATAGAAGAGATCAAATATATACAAAATAATTTTGAAATTGTATAACCTCAGAGAAAAATAGAAATGGCAACATTGGAACAGAACAATGGACTTAGTCAATGTAAAATTGGGTTGTGCATAAGCCCTTTCGCTCACTGACAAGGTAAAACAGATTGACATGCTTTGAGGCTGTAGTTGCTGATAAGAAATGCCATTTGTAAGCCTTTTACTGCCAGCCAAAGTGAAGTAATTAAAATATTTAGAAGTAGCCTTCTTCTCCCCATCCAACTTGAGGCTCATCTGGGCTTTCTTAGCAGTAATCCTACTGCCACATTTCTGGAGACAGACCAGAACCAGGACAATCCTGGAAAACCTCAAGTTGGAGGAGTACAGGTAATAGGTGTGGTATCCTCTGTGCTATTGCTGGCTGCCCAACAGGTTCAGAAAGGAGTATTGTTGCTTTTGGTTTACCTGTTTTCATAGATTTGATAGTGGTTTTGTTCATTTCTGCTACCTACAACACCTTACTTTTCTCAAAGTTATAACAATAGAAACAAAGTTTATGGAAGCATTAAGTTAGGATAACATCTGAAAACAATATTTCCAATTCAAAACTAACTATTCTCAAAAGGCCAGGCTTGTCTAGTGTCAATAATCACTTGAATCCTTCTAGACTATCAACAAAGTTTAAACTTTCTCAACGTTTGGGGTATTCAGGTCTCAGTTTTACCTTATCTTGCCTCTGAAATGAATACCAAAATTTGTAATTTAAGTTTCTTTGTTTCTACTCTTGCAATATTAGTCATCATTTACATAAAACTTAATATTTACTCCAGCAGCAGCCAATTTATGATTGTTAATATTTTATCCATGACTATAAATGTTCTTCCCAAAAAGCAAACAAACAAAAAACTGTCTTATTTTTACAGGAGAAATGTAAAAAAGGAACCCCAGAAAAAAGGCTGGTGAAGTGGCTGGTTAATTAGTAAAGTTACACATTTTTGTTTATTAATCTGTATATGAAAATTTCACCCCCATGTAAAACAGGGTGCAAATTCATTTTAATTGCAAAAGCACATCTGTCCAACATTCCTGCACATAACCATTTGCTTGAGCTTGAAGGGTCATTTTTATGACCAGATAACAGAAAGAAACTGAGCTGGAGATCGGAAAAGATTCCCAGTGAAAACACTGGAGGTCATTTACAACTCCAGAAACCAAAGCATTCCAGAACATGCAGCAGCTCTTAAATGAAAGTAGAGGAGATGATACATAGAGAAAATCACCTTTACATTGTCTGAACAAGCCTGCTGCTGAAAGAAAGGTAAAGAGATATTACACATATATAAACATGTATATAAATATTAGCAAATCAACGGATTTGACAGTATAACATATCAGTTTCCTACTATACATACAGTTGTCATATACCTGGTACTCAGGTGGGGCTTTTTCTCCCAGAGCCATCAAGCTCCAAAACTGACAGAGATCATGATTTTTCATAATTTGTATCTACATTCTTAAATAAATAACCATTGTGTTTTTAACAACAAGAGGAGAACAAGAGCAATAATGTCCTGCCCTACAGGTGAATGAATGTGTTATCTAAAATATTTGCTTCATTATTTTTACACATTATTCACATAATTATTTCACATAATTATTTTTTGAGCTGTAAAGGATTTTTGGTAAATTGATAAGTGACAATTCCACATAGCTACCACAATCTTAGGATCTTAGTGGCAACAAAAGACCACTATTTAACCACTATTTTCACTCTCAACTATTTCTTCTACATTCCTCTAGTATTTTAAATTAAAGATTGGTAAATTCCTTCACCAAGAAGCATGTAGAATTTTACAGTTACATAAGCTGATGCAGTGTCAATCCATGACATTTTCATTATTCTATTTGTTTCTGACCTTGTTCTTGGCTACATGGATGTAAATGAGGATAAAGTTTTCAAGTTGTCTTGATTCTCCTCAGAGTGTGACTGTGTGTGTTTGTACACACACTGGAATGATGGGACTCCTGCCTTGGTTGTGAGAGCTTTTAGGTGCTGAGGTAACACAAATACTAGAAAAAAATCAGACTTGGTTTATGCCCTTGTATATGTGAGTGTCTAATTAGTATTCAAGAGGCATTACTCACAGCTGGATGCAGGAATATATATTGTATGCCAAATTTGTGATTCATACTGACTAATACAAGTGATAAACTCATTTATTTATTTGCATGTAATTTAAAAGAAAGAATCGTGATCATACTTCTTCAAGATTACATCAGACCATTGTCCCAAAAAAAACTTAAACAGGAGTTTGTTGAAATGAGTTGAAAGATAGGGTTTGATAAGTTGGAGGGCCATTTGCTCCTCGAGCAGTGAATGTATCTCCCATTACCACTAAATGGTGTTATATGTGCATATTCAGGGAAGAATATCAGTGATTAATAAGTTTTCCAGTGATTAACACGTTTTCCAGTGTGCTGAACTCTTAAGTTAGGAAGACCAGTGAGACCTGCCTAGTTTGGCTCAACTGTACCTTAAATTAATATATTTTTGTAGCAATCTTTAAATAAGCCAAATGGATTTGGTGATCACGTCAAAGCCAGTCCAGTGTTAACTTTTGACATACAGCAATGTAGCTAAGTATGCTCAAGAGTAAGAAAGGGTATTTATTTCAGTGCTGGCAAATAGTGGTGGTTGGTCTGTCTGCAGCTCCAAATTAGGCCATTTTAGCACTCAAAAGCACCGTGGATTTTTCCCCTCTGCTGGTTAATGATCTTAACTAGTCATTTGTTCCTAAGAAAAGAAGGAAAAGGATGTGTCTTAGGCTCATAGTAACTTCAATTAGTTGTTAGCAAAAGATTTTATCCTGGTAGCAAAACCAGAAAAAAAATCTTTTAAATTAATTTGAAGATGCCTACATTTAGAGAATGGCATTGCTTTAACAGGGCTATGCAAATGAGTCCAATTTAGCATCTTGTATTCAGCTGGAAACCATTGCTAAATGATCGGGATAGCCAGTCACAGATATTAAAATGAATTATATCTAATCTGAATTTTAGTCACGCTACATTAACTAATAGAAAGTTATTAACATTTCAAGAGAAAAAAAGCTTTTGCCTGCAAAATTAACAGTGGCTGAGATGTGACCTGTGAGCCATGCAGCCTGATCACTGTAATGACAGTGTAATGGCATATTTACATTAAAATCTCTGCAGCTAATATGTGATTCAGAATTGGACGTTAAGTCGAGGATTATTTAGTCTGGCCTGTTGGCCTTTCTCTAAGTAGTTTTTTTTTACTTCAATACAAATCTGAAACTTTTCATTTCATGACTATTTATGTGACTAGTTTCTATGGCTATGTCTCTCCATCTTTACATCAGCTGCTTCGTGTGGCCAGCTTACTCTTTCATTTTTCCCTTCCTTTTTCCAATATATTTATTGTTTGCTGCGGGCATGTGCAACTTCAAGAAACCCACATTAGTTGCAAGCTAGTCAGGAAAAGGGAAATGTTTTTCTACTTCATTTTTACTGCTAATTTGCTTCAAAAGGCAGAATGTTTTCATGTTTTAATTCCTATACTTTTTAAATATACAATACCCAGGAAAAAATGGATAATATACAATACCCAGGGAAAAATGGATCTTCATCTGGATAGAAGAAAATGTGTAATTATAAAGCTATTCTTATCCTTAGCAGGCATTGACAACCTGCTGCAATTTCTCCTGCTACCTGTTAATTTCTCCCAAAGCAAAGACTTGAAATTTATGGGGCAATGTCTATATAATTTGTGAAATTTTTGGAATACTTCCATATATGAAATTGTTTAGTTCATTATTTAAAAGACACTGCAACATTTTAAAAATTGAAAAAAATCAATAAAATTAAGAAGCTGACTGGATAAAAATATCACTTTCATTTTATAATTACTGTATTATTCATAGAAATCCAGTTTAAAAATGGGCTTGAGTGGGCTTATTTTGGTTAGTTGTATAAAAACAGGACATTTTCAAAAAGGCTCAGATTCCAGACAGACCTTCAATGCTGAGAAAAAAAAGCTGGATGCAATTTATTAATGCACCTCCTTTTTGTAAGTTCAACATTTGATTTAGTTTTTGCATTAAATATGTGGTTTTTTGCCATTTTCTATGAATCTATATACAGATATTAATTTACTGTGGAAGATACTTTCTTTATGTAATGAAATTTTAAATAAAATGCTAAAGCTAAAAGCAAAGAATAATGACTGAAATCATATACCTTATATATTCCAGACCCATATAAGTATTTGCATACAACAACAGGTCAGTGTAGAAGTGCACAAATTTTATCCAAAATAAGGAAAAGAGTTTTCCCATAATTAGGTCTTCAACACAACTGGTATTTCTACAAATTTTGCACCTGATATTCTTTAAAAGAACAAGCAGAGGCTCATGTGACTCAACTTTTTTATTGGTTTGTTTTCTCTTTACAAAAGGTGTGTGTTATGCTTCCTCTTCAACCTAGACATATGTCAGCCATATAACATTCGTGATATAAATGCCATCTCACCTAAATTCCCCAATTAGAAAAAGAGAATTAATATAGAGACATCATTTGACTGACAAGTATCGATGCAGACAGAGCTCACTAAAAAGATTTGTGATAAACACAGGTGCTTAGTTTCCTTCAAATGTACAGCTTCACCATATTTCTGAAATCTTTACTATGATGTATTCATACAATAAATGCTGATTGAAGAAATAAGTAGAAATTTGATGTAACACTGCAGTAATCTTAACTTCATTTCATATTTCTGAATCATCTCCTCATATCTGAGTTTTCTGTTCAGAATACACAGATAATACTGAGCTTGGAGCCAAGACTCCCTCCTTTGTGGTGCCAAGTGTAGCACAAGTGCTGTAGACCCCATGGCTGGGAGATTCTGATGGCAGTGGGACCAAAGCTGTTTCCTTGACATTATGGGGCAGCCACTGAGACCCTTCAAAATCATCTGTAATTTTCCTCTTCTCATACTTTGGGTGTAGCAAAGTACATGAGAAAGCTGTACCTATCTGCAGGAGTTTCTGCTCCCTTTTCTAAGCAGATCCCAATGCTGAAAATTAGACAAGCCCTCTAAAAATAGCACTAGGGAATTAAATTTTGCTACAGGATTCAGTTGTCCCTTTTGCCCAAAACCCAGCATGAAAGCCACCAGCCCCATGCCCCTCTACCCACTAGGGACTGGAAATTCTCTCTTACTATTGCATTTGGCCTTAAAAATTGCATTCTCTAGTTTAGTTTGGGTTCTTTTTCGTTTGTAGATTTCCTGTAACAATTGCTGTAATTAATATTACAAATCTGAACATTTGCTGTGCAAGAGCCAAGACCACATTTTACACCACCTCTTTTCACATTAGTCATATATAATTAAATGGTAAATAATGTGTCCAGGTGCTTTCCTTATCCTACACAAATCCTACAGTTTGGTCTTCTCTTGGTTGTCATCTAATTTTAGTGCTGGTAGTCAAGGGTAGGCAAGGATATAATAGATTGCTTGAGACACATAATAGGGAGACTTTTCATCTAAATCATGCCTCTAATTTTAGTGCTGGTAGTCAAGGTAGGCAAGGTAGATTGCTTGAGACACATAATAGGGAGACTTTTCATCTAAATCATGCAGCTCAGCAGATGCAAATATCATTAGCATATAGAAAAATAATTAACAATTTAAATACTAAAAAATGCCTTATGACCACTGTGGAGTAGCCTTATGGAAAAGGGAGGGAAACACTGATTAAAGAACTTGAAACTAAATGTCAGCAAACTACCCACTTAACAAATAGCATCCTAATTCCTTCTTTGCTTTCTAGGCTGTCACTGTAGCCACATAAGGCACAGCTTCTGCCCACAAGTTATTATAATTCTGTAGAAAACAGGAGAATTCAAGTAAGTAAAGAGAAAGCTGAAAATATTTTGGGGGAAAAAGCAGACTCTGATGCACATTTTGCTCATCCCAGAATTATTGCTGGGTTCTCCTCTTTCCTAGTCAGATATGGAAGAAGAGTCAGAGAACTTGCAAGCAAAGTAAGGATCGTCATCTTTTGTTCCTGGGCCTCAGTGAGGAAACATCCATTAAAGCCAAGAGCTTGACCCCATGGAGGCAGAGGAGGTAAGGGAGACAAATGAGCCATAAAGTCATCACTGCCACCTCTGAAAGTCTCCTCAGCTGTGAGGGGCCCACAGAAACTGCCCAAGCCATCAGGAGCCATGTCCAACAAGAAGAAGGCTTAAAAGGTAAAGTCTCAACGGACAGGTTAAAGTATGTACCAGAAGATGGAAAAGACAGGAAAAACAATGTAAAAATTTATTTGCAGTCCTGAAGTGTCCTGCTATGTTTCCGAGGAGAAAAACCTTACGCTGAAACCTGAATATGAGATCAGAAAAAAACCCCAACCCAAACAATTGCTTATAAAAACAAAAAACTTCTATGGTTATCTCCCTGCAGTGCTCATCAATGCTCATTACCTCTAAAAACTCTTTTTTCAAGCCAAACTTCTGAGGACAAATTCTCACAACAGTCTCTGATTCAGCATCTGGGTCATGCATCGTTTCCCCTCTGCCCATACAAAGCATCTGTAAACCATAGCTATATCAAGGTCTTGGTTATTCAATAAACACAGTTCTTTTAATTAGTTTTTCCTTCTGAACAGGCACATGGAAGCGACCAAAATTCACTTAGGACATGCTGTGTGCTTGAATGTTAAAATCAGCATGATTGCTACTACTGGTAAATAACACAGAGATTCCAGTGGTCTGTTGGCATAATCATCATAAACCTGGCTCAAAATACCTGTGACTTGGAAGCACAAAATAAAAAATTAGATTAGAATTCCTCCCCTAATTCTGGAATAAATTCTGGAAGTACTACATAGTACAATTTAGATAGGGACTTGCAAATTGTATTGATCAACTATGTATCTCATACCACACTTATTTTTTCTAGTATTAAATTTAGGCCATTCCTAGTGTTACTGGACAGACAATGTCAGCAAATACAAACTTTTGAGCTTAAAATTTCCTTTAAAATACAGTTTGACTTCGACCTTTACAAGGACACTTTATGTAAAACTAACTCGCTTACAAACATTTCTGTTCTAAAATGTTAATGCACTACAAGGTTAACTGCTCTTATTAATCCATTAAACAAGAACTGTATGCCCTTTCTTATATAACCATTATTTACTTATTTTTTTCTTATGTCCAAAGTCCAAAAGCTCCTATCTTTGTTGCAAAACCTAACAAAGTTACCTAGATCTTACAAAACTTCAGCTGGATTCTATTTGTGTGCCTTCATTAGTACTAAAAGTCTTGGCATAAAAAACCCCAATGTGGCAAGCAGGGTGGTCAGCAATTTTTTGAGATCACTCACTGGAGCAGTACAAGTCAAAGAAGCGAACATATCTCTTTTTTTTTAGTTAAAAAAAAATATTTCTTTTTTTCCCTTGCCTGTGATTTGAGAAGAAGAGAGGAGATTTTTATGTGCATATGTAGCAATGGCAAGCAGCTGTAAAAACCTCCCACCCTAAAGATTGATGAATATGTTTCATTAACACCAGCACATCTGAAAGACATTTGACACTTTGGAAAACCAACTATGGTTCTTTAAAATGCCCCAGATGAAATGCCTCATAATAGGATTATTAATGGCCATCCTAGGAGCCTCTGGTGCCTTCTCTATTTAAAAAGTTATAAAACCTTAACTTCTGATTATACTTGACCCCAGTCTAAATGTTTATTTTGCTAGGAAATCTGGAACTATACTTCCATGAGGAGTTGTGAGATCTGCACCAGCAAGATTTAAAAAGCTTTTCTGAATTCCACCGTTTATATTTCTTTTTCTGTTTATGACATTAAAGACTCACCACATCCTTTGAATATCAAACAATAGAAAACCACAAAGCAAATACTTTGTGGCCATCCCATGCCATATTCATTGAATGGCTGTTGAGAATGAACACATCTATGAGGTTCAAAATGTGGTTTTGAGTGTAGTGTGAAGAAATTCAGAATCTGAACCAAGTGGGCATCTGTTTTCTACATTTTCTGAGTGCTTCTAAGGCAGCCCTGGATGGAGACCATGCACCCAGTGCTTGCAAAGGAAGAGTTCTCCTACATGTGCCAATGGTCTGGGTGAAGGGCTCTACAGGATGCCTGTCTCACACCCCTGGAGAAAAGACTGGCTTCCACTGATACACGTGGTAGCAACTGAGGACAGCCAGGCAGACTCAGGTAAGCTCAAAGGCTTTTGTCCATTCAGAATGAAAAGTACATTGTACTTGACAATAAACCTGCCATTTGAAACCTCGGGGGTTTCAATCTTATAAATAATAGAGTTCAGAGAAGAAGGGTTTGCAAGTCTGCATTGTTCTGCCCAGAATTCAGATTTATGTAATGCACTCATAGGGACCTGGTGCTGAAATGCATGCAAGTGTTAGGGCATTTGAGATTCAAAGACAATATTGCCCAAAAATATGCAATGCAACACTAATATTTCTCCCTGTTATGCTGTTTTCCCCAGCTGCTGTGAGAACATCCATCACTCAATGGCAGGTCAGAGCTATCCAGTCCACTGCATGCACTAGTACAGATTTTGTTTTCTGTTGAAGATGCTGTTAACTAGCATGATGTCCACACCAAAGGAAACTATATAAAATTAGCCAAAGAAGGTGCACATTACTAAGCACACTGAAACAGTTTTTATTCATTAGAGCTGATAGCAATTTCTTCTTTGTATATCCCAGCCTACATATCTTGAGAAAATTAGAAAAGTAGGGTTACTAACTCTCCTGTATTGAACAAGCATTTGAAAAGATTGGTTTATAAAATATATAAAAAGAGCTATGGTTTAGAAATGTAATAACAAAGGATATGAAACTTCAATTATTCTTCTTTGATCATCAAGAGAAAAGTTGCAGCAGTTCTACTGCAAAATGAATTAGTCCCTCAAATGCTTTCAGGCATCAAAATAATTCCTACTGTTTTAGGATGTGAAAAAATTGTTTTGAAAAATTCAGCAGCATAAAATAAGAATCTGTTAAGCACATTAAAGGCTGTCTGTTTCTGCAAGTGCATTCAGAAAATAGGGAGCATTTCTTTAGCTCCCTATTGCACTTTAAAAATGCAGAATACTGAAATGGCAAGCATGAAGCTAACTGTCAGGCCATGCAGTTTCCCTGTGGGGAGGTTATCACATGCAGCTTTGCTGCCTTATTCATTGCTTGCAGCTCTTCCAATCAGATAACCTTAACAAACATGGTGCTATCAATTGCCAGATGTGGTACATGCTATGCAGCATCTAGTTTTTGACAGACTAAAATGGAACAGACAATTCTTCTCTTTATGTAATCAACCATCAGTCACACTATGAGATTCACAAGGAGTATCTGGAAGTGCTGTCAAGTGCCAATTAGTGATGTTGCTAACCCAAAAGGTAAAGAAGATTGTAGAAGAAGCAGCCCAATATAATTCTCCACTCCAGTGTCCTTAAAGTGGGCTATCATTTATGAATGTACTCCTAGAGATGAAAGAGAAATGGGAGGTCAGTGGTTCCTGTCTTCAACAATCTTCTGCAATCTTGTCATAATGAATTGTAAATAGTATCACTATCAGCCTCCTCTTCCTGCGCTGGAAACCAGCGCAAAAGGCTCCGCAGAGCCAAGCACCGATAATGCTGCTCCTCAGGACACAAAGCTGAAGGCTGCCCTCTGTCCTCTGCCTGACATGCTGTGTGTGGGTCTGCATGGCTGGGGCTCACCCTTTCTGCCTTGCCACATCCCCCCACTCTCCCATGGTTTTGGGGTATGTTCACACCATGGATAAGCAGAGCTGAAATCCTGAGCTGTTTATCATTTGAAGACAATCTGAAGATTGATGAACAATCAATGGAAACGTCTTCCTCCCTCTCAGAGCAATTCTCAGCACAATCTGGCAAAATGTCATTATCACCTGATACGGTTTTATCATGAGGTGTTCCTGCTTTCAGAACAGCAAATGATTTTTACAAGGTCAGAAGCAGAATATCAGGCCTGGGTGTTGGCCATCTTGAACTGCATAATGAAGACATGTTCTTCAAAAGGCAGCATTACTCTGGTGCACAGAGAACACCTGACAAGCTTGGATTTGAAGTGACCAGCCTATGTGCATCCCTTCCTTTTAAGGGTTACAGTATCCAGTAGTCAGTGTAGATACAATGCATTATTAATTAGCATATACAAATCCTATTTATATTAAAAAGCTTGCTTAGTGAAGGAGACATAATTCCTGTTATTACCATTCCAAATAGCAAAAAACAAATATTTTCTACAGAGTACTAAGAACACAAGATGAGAGCAACAAGCTTGGAATATATTTGTACTCTACACACTTTTTTTTTTATGTGGGACCACTATTTTTCATGCTAAATTATATATGCTAACAGAATTTTTCTGAGTGTACCTATGTTCCTGAATGACAATTTTCTGAAAGGGCAGTGCTGAAGAGACTTATCATATTGATGTATAATATTTATACTACACAGCTATTATATATGCAATAGGCTTGAGACTTCTTGCATGGAAGGGGTGCCAAATTACTTCAGAGCTGCCTGGGCAAGCATAAGTTGGTGCAGAAAACTCTACACCATGAATCCCTGAAACAGTTTGTATCAAACCAGCAACATATATGTAGAGTCATGCTGCAGAGTTCAATGAATCTGGGGCATCTCTCTACTACCACTGGTGCAAATACCACTGAAAACAGATGTTGTATAAACATTAAAAAAAAAGTTGAGCAAACTTTGATTTTTTTCTTTTATTGGATTCTATTGGAATGCAATGAAAAATTCTTGGCAATGCAGAAAAGACCAGGTCAAGCTGGCAAATCATCTCCCTGTGTCATAATTTAGCAAATGAGGAGAGCTATTCCCTGGAAGGTGCCAGACAATTAGAGGACAAGTCATAGCAACAAAGGTGTTCCTACCCAGTGTGAACACTTTGTCAAGGAATGGAAACAATTTACAGTGTTTTCAGAACTGTAGTTCAGGTCAGTTCATTTTTATACTCTCCCATATGGTTCTGCTCCTTCTATTTACAGAGTGAACCCTATTTACCTGGACGGGTATGACAGAAAATATATTGTTTGCAGAGAAAGTGAGAGTCATCAATAAAGAAAACTTCTCAAGATAGGTATATTGAGTATGTGTATTAGCTTGATCTGACAAGGGGAGAAAATGGCAAACAACTTGTTTTCTCCTTGAGAGGCATCTGAGAGCAGAGAAGTGGTCAGGTGCTGTATTGTGCCTTCTGGAGGCTCAGCAATAAAAGTACAGTTTGGGTGGAGAAAGCAAACAAAAGTAGCTTCCAGCCACATTTTTGTCTTTATGAATCTGAGCCTGGCAAAAGACCAAACATCTTTTGCATCAGGTTTTCACTTTCCCCAGGTATGTAAAGAGAAAAAAATCCATTCAACCCTTCCATGCATAACTGCCAGCATGGACCACATCAAGAGGTCATAGCTGTGCTGTCCCCTAACATGAGAGCAGAAAGGACATATGGGATTAACAGCAAAATCTCTACGCCACACCACTCCTTTTGGGTCTGGGCTTTCCTCACCACAAATGAGGTGGTGAGCCACCTTTCACATCAGCTTTCACCCACTGAGTCACAGCAAAGCAATGTTCTCTTGTTCCTGAGCACAGACCTCCTACCCAAAATACTATAGTTCTTACAGTCACCCTTGGAAAAATTCTTTCCATAGTAAAGTTTAGGCTTCCTGAACATAGTATAATGATTGTTCCACGTCTACACTAGATTAATACAAAGCATCCAAAATGCTTAGGAAATGGGATGTTTTTTCCCCTAACAAATTGTTCAGTATGTTGTCCATACTGAAGTGACACATTAGGTTGGAGTTTCAAGCTTTTGGAAGGCAGCCATGGAAGACAGAAACCATATGATGCCAGAGTGGATTTATACTCGTTAACTTACATGAGACTGGCATAAGCCTCCAAATATTAGCCTATGATTTTTGCAAAAAAAAAAGAAGCAAGACTTTGGGGTGTTAGCAGAGCTTTCATTACTAGCAGCTGCAATGGATTAATCTTAGACAGGGAACCACAGTATTTAGTTAAGGATGGAAAGTAATAATAGTTTAGCACCTCTTTCAGAATAGGGAAGTTAAAGGCAAAAGCAGAATGTCTTCTCCATGAAGCAGCACTGAAAAATACTTTTACATTCATGTGACATTGAGAAACAAATGACAAAGAGTTTTCCATTAATAATTTAATTTGGGGGCCAAAGGGCCCTCAATAACATCATAAGCATATAACATGGAGACAAGTTTATCCCTGAGATAAGCAATCACTGTAGAGTTTCTTGCAGCATGTTTGAATTTGACTCTATGGAATGCAAAATTTTAAAAAAAACCATAAATAACTGATAGGGACAGCTGCCAACCTACCTCAGACCATCACAATTTTATGCTGAACACTAGAAGTGCAGAAAAATGAAGCTGTGGAACTGGAAAATAGCATATTACCAGGAGGTTCTGAGCATCTCCATCTCCCATGTCTATAAAAGATGACAGAGAAACAACACAGTCATCATCTGGCAGGATCATTAGAGCATTAAAATTTAGCCCTGGTGTCTGAAACAATACATTCAAAGATGTGATTTCTGAGGAAGATTTAGGCATCCAAGTTGAAGATACAGACTCCTTATGTGTACATTCTTACTACTGGAAATAAGGATTTTTATCACAAAGTATGTGGAGTTGAGGTGATGTACAAATCTTCTAGGGAGTTACGAAGGCTAATAATCCAAAATCATATTTCCTATAGAACTAACCTGTGCACACCAAGCCTCCACTTAAGCATTAAGATGTAACCCTCATTCACATTCAGCAAAACCCTCTGACTCATAGGAGCTTTGTTCCTCGAGGGCTGGACAACTGGATTACTCTTTATTTTTAAAGATGGATGGTGGTGATGCTGCTGCTCATCTTTTATAGCAGTGGTTAAAGCACTCACCCAGAAACTGGTGAGCTGACTACGGTTCAGTGACCACCTCAGTGTGAGGGGGTTCAAATCTACAGTTCCAGCCTAGGCTCTGACAACCAAGTTAAGCCACAGTTGCTGGAGATTTGGGGAATGAGAGCAAAGAAGGGAAAAGAGGGGGGCAGTCTGCTTCCTGCTGAAGCTGCATGGCTGTTCAGCAAAGAATGCAAGATTTATTGGGTCAGAAAGAAAGAGAAATGGAAAAAAAAAAGAGCTTTACTCTAGACTAAACACAAAGGCTTCCTCTGGGAAGAAAAAAAAAAGTCCTCCTCTTCAATGTTTTTAATGCTGTTAATTAATTTCGTTTTAAACAGGATTTTACAGTGATGTTTCCAAATTTGTGAGACGGAAACACTTCTATACAATTATAAAATGTAATGAAAATTTCCATTTGCAGTAAACCCCTGGTGAAAGGCAGTGGTGGGATGCAGAGCCACATGCCACTCTGAGTGTCACACTGCCCAGCACAGTCACCCCAAGAGCTGGCCCACCTGCCTGGGGAGTGAGTGTGAGACGTAGGGAGGTGGCCTTGGGCTGCAGTCCCCAACAGGCTCTCTGCTCTCTTCCTGCCAGCTGAAGGACACCTGGGATAGAGGATGCCCCAAGACTGGGGGCATGCAGCTACACCAGTACCAGGTGCTGGTCCTGATTACTGAGATTCATCACTAAAGGGGGTGTAGTAGTAGCTGGTACAATAGAAATCCAGCATTGGAGCATGGACAAAGGGAATGAAATTGTAGGTGGAGCACTAAAATCAGCAGCTTGCTGCAGGCAGTCTTTACTGGGAAGAGGAGCTGGGCTCCTTGATGAAGTCTCCTCGCACACTGCTGCCTCCGCAAGCAGTGTGCGAGGCAGCAGACAGCAGGACAGCAGACAGCAAGGGCGGACAATCGACAGCGGACAGCAAGGGGGGAAGAAGCGGATACCAGAGGAAATCTGAAACAGTCCAATTAAAGGACTGTCTAGTTTCTTAAAGCAGCCTAAAGCCAAGTGAGACTGATGTCTTGCACAATTTTCAGTGTATTAAAATACTGTTTTGTTTTGCTTCCAGATTCATTCACAAGCCAAGTTACAACCATCACTGCCTTCCTAATATCTCACCATTATTCAGCCAGGCACTCCAGTTAGTCACTATGTGGGGCAAAACATTTAGTGATGTCACAGGTTTACTGATTTTCCTTTTAATTCCATCTCTGTTTTATTTAAACCTCAAAAGTTTGGAGATCAGAAGCTATGCAAAGAATAGTCTCTTTGTGAAAAGCTTACTTTGGTTGGCTGTCAGTGAATTTGTAGCCACAGCAAAGGCTCTGATACACCAGGGAGAAAATCATGCTTTTACCTAATCTAACCAAACCAACCTTGGTCAGATTGATTCAGTTTCCAGCCTTGGCTCTGACCTCACCCTTACCCTCAATCCTGCCTCACTTTCACACTGAGTATTTTATACAGCTTCTATTTTCTCCCTGCATTGCTTCTACCAGCCCCCCGCTGCCCCCACCCCCCCCCAATTTCTATGTTCTACTCATCAACCATTGCTTTAGAATCTTCAGGCTGGATGGGCAGGCATGCGGTGCTGGCAGGTGGTGTAGCTGTTAGGCAGCCTTGTGTATCACAAGAGATCTAATGCTATCAAATTTCTTTTCCCCCAAAGACTAAAGAGAGCAAGCCTTTGTAAGCATGCAGGAGGGGGATGAAAACACTTTGTCTCCTGAGCAGCCAGCCTTTGTCATTTTACAAATGAAATCACTTTGGAAATTTAGAGAATTAATATCATAATGAAGACGGGAGTACCCATTAGGGTGGTCTAATGTTGCTCTGGAGATATATGATGGATGTCCAGTTGCTGTAAGCCCTTATTTGCAGAGAGTCACCTCTGTAGTTGCCATTATTAGGAAGATGTCTGAAGCAGAGGATCAGACACAACCATTGCAAGATGAGATAGTGTTTGACTGGTTTCCAGGGAACCGAAGGATACAGCCTTAGTTGTACCTGTCACTATGGCTCCCAGCTTTTTTCCCCCTTAATGTCTTTTTTAGCTGTAGGAAGTTTCTCTTTAAAGATTCACTGCTTCTCTAATAGCACGAAAAAGCAGGACTAGGAACATAAAAAAATGTTACCTGGATTGCAAAGAAGCTTCCACTTATTGCAAAACAATTGATATAGTTCATCATCAAAGGACTGCAATATGCTGCACTAGCCAGCTTTTGCAAATAAAGATAACCACGAGATCTAACCTGTAGTGTATTACTTGTAGTAACTGGAAATATTCACCTGCTGTGTCCACTTCTGGAGATACCTAACGCACTGTCAGGGCAGTGATGCCATGATTGCCATTCCTGGAAATACAGCCCCAAGAAAGTAGTACTTCCTGGAATTATCTTAATGGGCAATTGAATCATCATTTCTAGCACTCCAGCATCTTTCCCAGAAGGACAGTTTTCCACAGGCAATGATTCCAGTTAGAAACAAATGTGAATATCCAAACTTCAATTCTTTTCCCTTTCTGACTGGTTTGTAGAGAACAGAAGCTTTAAGCAGATGTTAAAATTAGGGAGAAAGGCACATAGGACATGAGGCTGGAAGGTGTCCAGTATAGTGATTTACCTGCACTTCATTTTATAGTAGCTCTTCTACCCAGGTCATTTATTTTCTTCCAATTATCTGTGTTCCTTTAATAATTCTCTACTGGTCACTAACATTGCTGTTTTGTTGTGTTATTTCCAAGGAAGCTTAGGTGCTGGTGTAAGCTCTCATAGTTGCAATATCTTCCGTGAGGATTTACACCAATGAAGTGCCTGTGTTTTAAGAAAATCAGGTTAAATTCAGTAATGTCTAGATTTTTTTTTCAGCTATAGAAGTATGCAAGGCAGCATGTTGTTACTAACCTTTTCAAATAAATGTGACATGACGAGTCCACACTTTGCTCTATATATAATCAGTACTGATTTTGGGGAATAATCAGTGGTAAATAAATTGAGTGCTGTTGAAATACCCTTTGTGTGTGTTCTCATGAATTACTCATGAAACAGGGGTTACAAATTTCTGCCTCTGATACCCAGTATTGGATATGTACTGCTTTTTTTTTTTTTTTTTTTGGTAATATATGGAGATAGAAGGCATGTGGATTTTTCTTTTTTCTTTTTTTTTTTTTTTAATGTTGAGTTGTTTTGTTTTGGGATTTAGGGGTTTTATACAAAATTCTAATTGTTTCCCCTAAATCTTCAGTTTAGTGGCCAAATTCACCTTGGTGGGAGAAAATGCAACTCTATCGATAGCACTGGAATTCTCTCTGCATATGTCAGCGATGAATTTGTCCCCATATTTATTGGAAATACCTGAGCTGCTGTGATATGATGTGGTAAATCATGCTGAGAGCAAATCAAACAGACAGGCTGTGGCTGCATCACTATTTCATACAACTCAGGTCATAATGGACAGGACAATGCTGTAGTGTGAAATTCAGTGCTAAGGAAAACACATTCTTTCTAACCTTTTATGAAAATATTCCTGATCCTTTAAAGGACAATTTAGGCAATGTGATCACTGCTGGAACCAGTGCAGGAGCATTGAGAAGGCAAAGAGAAAAACACCATTGCCCAAGAGGAGAACAAGTTGCCTGTAGATATTCCCATGCTTTTGCTATTCCAAAATTCCCATCAACTGTTGCATACAGCTTCCAGAAATAAAGCTATTCAGTTTACTACAGTAAATGAAAGCAATGCAACATGCCAGTCTTCAAGCCCAACAAACTATAAATGTAATATCAGACGGAGAAGAGCTAATGAAAACAATCACATTAAACATAGCTCTTCAGTGCTTGGTGCTCAATAAGTGAGCAGCAGGCTTTCTCTGTCTAGCTTACAGAAAACAGGAGGTAGCAGTTTGCAAGGAGCAGCGTTTTAATGTGATTGGACTATAACAGACAATCTATTTACAGCATGCTCTGGGGAGCTTATAAACAAATGTTGAGTAATTTCAGCCAGCAGTAATTACCCTTGCAGCTGACAAGGATAGCATGATACTTTCTCCTTCACCTTCAGCCCAGTCCAGAAGGCACTGTACACAATGGCACTTCTAATTATTTCTGCATTTCTATGGCTAAAGACCAAAGTGTGTTATTAGAGAACATTTTAGAAGCTTTTTAAAAGCTTGTTTATTGGGACAATTAAAAGTCATCACTATGACAGCAAATAAAAGGTTCCATTCCCAGGCATGCAGTTGCAGCTGGGGGTCTGCCTGCTTACCTTGTAAGTCTTGTCCACATGAGGCAAAATTTACAGCCACCCCTCACTGCTGCTAACACCAGTTCAATGGCATCGATGCTACCAAGGTGGGCAACCTTCGCAGGTACAGAGAATGGGGCTTTGTAAATATCATATTATCTAACCCTGATTAGAGAACACTGAATAAAAATAGTACTTCAAATGCTGTCCACTCACCTGTGCTTGAGCTCCCAGCACAGTCAAACATAGTGGGGGTGAAGCCCTTGTAGCCGTAAGAAGATATTTTTGCAGAGTGCCTGTGGTGCAGTCAAAGCTTCAGACAACATGGCATTTCGTCTTCTGTTGAAAGAAAATTAAAAGCATGTTCTAAGACATCCATTAGCACTTAATTACTGATGAAATACAATGGCTTGGATTTTTTTTTCCCAGGCACTGGACACACAAATAGGTGAAATCTGGGCTGGAATCAGCTGCAACAGTGAGTCAGTAGGAAGGCAGGGGGCAGAGGCAAAGAGAGACCCGGGCTATGCTGGGAGAAGGTCAGGGTGCTCCCCTCTGCATTCCCCCCACTGCTGGTGATAAGCCCTTTTCCCTACCCATGGCTATGTGAAGGCAAATCTAGATCTTTTAATTTCCCCACATCATCAGTTACCTATGCAATACTTCAAAAGCCATCTCCCCACTGTTACAGAACACCCCAGAGCATTCAGGCCACATTCACCGACATTTCAAATGCCCACTCTCCATGGCACAGCCCTCTGGCTCCCCAGGCACCCACGGGCACAGTCTGCCCAGAGCCCTGCTCTGTGCCCAAGCCTGCTCCTCCGGAAGTGTCAGAAAGCACTGGTGAGCTGCCACTGTGATAAAAGGGTGCAGAGCCTGTCCAATCCTAAAGTGTAGGTGCTTTTTGATCAGTAACTTACAGAGAGATACAGCTGTGCCAACAAAGGAAGGTCTCCAGCCTCAGGGAGACCTCAGGAGGTTACGCTGTCCTGAGCAGTCTCTTATTTGGCCCAAAGCACTGGTTTTTCTCCCCAGTTATGTCCTATATACTACATGATTTTCTGTTCACACTGTGTGCTTTGCTGTGAAAAACACTACAGTTATTTCCAACAAGTATATTTTAAAATGTACAGAAAGCTACTCATGGCAAGTCATCATTGGAGTGATTGCTGTAGGCAGTGATAATTAACGAAATTATTGAGTCACAAGACTGTTCACCACAAGAACTTCTATTTAACATTGTAATACAGTCATATAAGAGCCAAACTACCCAAAAGCAATTGGGAGAGGCAGTGAACTGTGATGTGCGCTGGTTTGCAAACACCACTGCACAGTTTGGTGTTTGCTGAGCTCCCATCCGCCTCAATAAATTCAGTTCAGGTTCCTGCTATAGGAATTGACAGCAGATATCTAATCCCCAAAAGTGGATTATTTACATTTTTTTATATGTTACATTGCATTACATCCTGTCACGTTGCATCTCATCACAAGCAGATATAATATTGCATAACATGATGTGACATGATGACAGACATCAGAAATGTTTTTTGTTGTTTTGGGTTTTTTGGAGATTTTATACCTACTATCCAAAATATTTCAGAGTGATTTCTAGGAAGATGGAGTGGATAAGGTGAGTGCCTGGCTTACATGTTTGTTTGGCAGCTGCAGCACTGTCTCTCCCAAGCATTGTTTAAAAGGAGCCACCTTGTTTTGCAGCTTCATGAAACCTCAGCAATGCAATTTTACACGTATTTTGCAAATATTTTTAAAAGATTCATTAGGAGGGAAATCAGCAGAACACATGTTCAATAACAGCACAAACCGACAACAGCTGCTGCAAATTACCTTGTCTGAAAGGAAGCCCCAGCAATGCATTGCAAACTTTAACAATGTACTCGAGCTGTTGATTGCTCGCGCTGCCGCTCGCCACTCGTTTCTGAGACACAGTTGGTGGAGGAACATTAATTTGTCCTTGTTCTTGAGACTGGCAGGTGTCACTTTGCCCAGTGTGGGACATGAGTGACAGATATTTTGCAGCTGATGAAATGAGAATGCAGAAATTCAAGAGTGCCTCTGGGATTTCACTGGTCATTTGTGGCCAGCACAAGGGCAGGGCCCGCTGCCTCGCTGGCGCAGCACTGGCTGAAGCTGCTGTTGCTGCAGGCTGCCGCAGATCCACACCATTTTAAATAATATTGGTATTATGAAGCCCTTCCCACACACACACACACACACACTTGAGGGTATTGTGTGTGCTTTGCTTTTTTCTAGGCTGATACTGGCTGGGAGATTGTTCTAATTGTTTTTTGTTTCGGTTTGGGTTTTTTTTTTTTTCTTCTGTCCTACGCACAAGCCTTCTTGAAAAGGATTTTACCTGCATCTGCTATCTTTAATTCTTTGGATAACATAAATAGAATTTACTAAAAGTGATACATAAGGTAACCTAGAGGAAACTGATTAAAAACAAGAGCAGCACTAAAAAATGCAATTAATAAAATCCTCTTGTGATACAGCAGTTAGGAAGAGAGTGGGTAGAATTATATCAATTGAAATGTTTCTTTCATCTAATTTTAAAAAAACAGAAAAATGTTCAAATTCCAAGCACAGATGCACAAAGCTTGGTGAAAATAAAAAAAAAGATACATGGAAATGAACAGCACTGCAGTGTTAAAGAATTAAGAATGAGATTTTTTTTGTATTTTAACACTGTCCTGCAGTTCACCTTTATCTTTCCTTTAAGTCTTAGAGCATTTTCTTTGCAAGCAATATAGTGGCTGGGATTACTAACACCATCCTCCTCCTCTTTCCCCCAAGCCCCCCCTGGCGCCCCCCCCCCCAAAAAAAAAAAGAGATTTAATTATAACTACAAGGAAAAGAAATTGTCCACTGTTGAAGCCTCTAGATATTTTCAACCTCAGTTTAAATAATGTTGGGGTTTTTTTCCATTCAGCAATTTTATGTGGAAAAAAAAAGTGAAGGAATTAAAATATTCTGTATTTTCTAAAATACTTTTTGTACAAACAGGAGTGCATACCAGAAAGAAAACAAATCTTTAAATTATTTAGCTTTTTATTTAAACTACATATTGTCTTAAAGGGGGTGATTTTTGAGTTTCAGGACTCATTTTGCTAACTGTGTTAAATGTAGTGTATATAGAACAGTGTAATCCATAGAACCACTAACAGCATTTTCAATTGTGATAAAACCGTATTAACATATTTGCCTCTTTAATGATTAACTGTCTTTGAATATTAAGAGATTTTTAAAACATCTTATTCACATGGAGGAGGCGGCAAAAGCCTGGGCTTTTTCTCTATTTTATAAGTGAGGCTTCGTTTGATATGCATTCTGATTTTAAAAGAACCATAATATTTTAATCGATCTCTCTGTAAAGATCATGATTATTATAAATGAGATACAGTCATGCACATGAAGCCTGACTGGTAGATAGGAGGTCATGAGTCAGGAATTATATGAAGAGGGGAAGTGAAAACTAGAAAATTTTCCAACATGATTGTTTAAAGGAACAATTATGTACATTGGTACATGAATTCAAGACTTCAGCTACATGCAGCATTATTAGCCTTCATTTTCTATTAATTACCTTTAAATTAACCTTAAAAAAGTATCATTTGCAAAAAAATAAAATTAAATCCATACATTTATTATGAAAAACATGTAATTTCATACTGAACTCTTCACATTCATGAAACTGCTGGCATTAAAAATCATGGCAGAGAAATATATCAGATGAGAACATTGATACAAACCTATGCCGTGAAAACACTGGTTAATGTCATTTGACAAATGTCATTTTATTGTAGATAATTACTTACGTTAAATAATTTGAAACATACATAAAGATATCGTCTGATATGATGCAATATAGCCCTTTAAATATAATTTCATTATCAGAACTGGAAAAATTCTTTTGAATAGATTTATTTTTTCTACCAAACACGTAGTCTCCCCAGCACAATACTGTTTTGTTTATACCTATGTGCAAACACACACAGACACACAAACAAATACATCTGCACATTTTTCACTTGATATTTCCACCCCTACTTGCAAGTGCAAAGATATACTGCTATCCTTTGGAAAACAAATATTTATTCTAGGTGACATGGTTCTTTAATTAAACTATATTATTTATAATGATCAAATATAATTAGCAGTAACAAGTATTTAATGAAAACAAACTGCTTTCCTTTCAAATCTTTCCAACCCACTGTACTTTAAGGCCATAGCTTCCCCCAGTAGATCGCTGTATCACAACAACTGAAAACAAGTATATGATTAAAAGATAGTCAGCTGCTGCTTCATTTCAGACAGATGAAAATAGGGAAGGTAAACACTGGAGATCCCAATTCATATCACGAATTCATGTCATGTACAAATCCTATCATTTAAGGTACCACTTCCAATGAAACAATACTGTTAGTGGTTCAGTGTGCTTTAGAGGTGTCTTTTAAGTACCCCATTTGATATTGTTATGCACTGAGACATTACCTGAGTATCTTTGATTATTGCTGAGCGAGATGAGAGGAATGCGCGCTTTCACTGGACTCATTGACAGCGAGGTGCTATAACAACTCTCCTGTAATTAATTGTGAGTGAAAGGGGGTTTGGTTTTTGCAGCCTCGTAAAACTTTTCCCACATGGCTGAACCCACGGTCAGGAGACGTTAGGCAACATTAACTGCCTGCACATTTCTGCAAGGCTCTGGAGGAAGCAGCTCGGCACTGGGGCTCCAATTCTGAAAACCCCGGGACACAAGACATCAGCGTCTACCTTTCATCTTAGCTGAGATTTGGAGAGGGTTCAGACCACAGAGGCTCCTTAATTCTCACTAATTCATTTGCTTTCCTGATTCACTTGGCTTGGGATAACCTGCGAATGATAATGAACCTGTAAGGGGAGCGCTTAGTCCCTTGCCTTTGAATGTGCTCGGCATGGATTGAGGGCTTTCTGTGAATCTTGCAAGAGGAAAAGAATCTTATTAGCACTGATTGCCAGTCATGAGGTTGCCTCTAAAAATTGCTCTTGTATTTTTAACTCTTGCTTGCTTACAACAACCCCAGCTAAGAGAGAGATGAGTTGTTTACACATTGAACACGACATTGTTCTCAACATTTACTCATTTCTCTTTGCAATTTGATCTAATCATAACACATTTGCTTTATGTATGTCATTACTATACCACTATGAACACTTCATCATTTTTCCCATGATTATTCTACAAGTTCATAACTGGCCAAGTCCTCATCTCTTCACCCCCAGCTAAACATCCTCTTTGCATAAATGCATGCTCTCTAGAATAAAGGGTCTAATTTCCTTTTTTTCCTTTTCTTATTAACCATTTCAGCAGAGCACAGCTGTACTACTTTTTATGTTACTAGGGAATTTCAAGTAGAGTTGTTGTTGTCTCATGTTCATTCTTTTTTTTTTTTTTTAAATAAACATTTTGTGGATCTAGATACAAAAAAATTCAAGCTCTGTTGAGATTATCTGAAAATAAAACTGGAAATAATGGCTTATTTTTACTTCTTCTTTGATAAATAAACATTCATACTAAGATTTTTTTTAATTTATTTTTTCCTTTTATTTATGTGAATTTAGGTGACTGTACAGAAGAAATGAATGAACTGAGAAATCTGTGTCAGAGTGACGCAGTTTAGACAATCAAATTCCTTCTCAGGTCAGCAACTGCTGATGGCTGAGGATTCAGGGTCCAGTTTCACATAGGTCCTTGTTATTACTGGAACCAAATTCTAACTCCTCCAATCCTGCGAGTTCCCAGTATTAAGCAGCATGTTCTACTTTCTTCACATCCTTAAAGGCATAGATTGCTTTATTACCCAACCCTACCTAGGAAGATTTACAAATGGGAAACCCATCCTTTCTGCAAAAATGTGGTGCTTTTCTGTTGTTTATAGCAGTTTAATATGACCTATGCTCAGTTCTAGAAGGCCAGTCCTTCAGCTTTGGCATTTAGTAACAAGAGAGCCTTATACATCTTCCACATCTGGGACACCTACCCACTAGCCAGAATTGAATACTGCTTTGCTGAGACAAAGGTAAATTCCTTTTGTGATTATTTATTTACCTTGTGTCTAGGTGGGGGCAGTACAGTGTTTGACTAAATAAAGACAATTACTTCCAGTTTCAGCTAATGAAATAATTCCCTCAAATCCTCTTGAAATATGATTTTTATGCTTTTCTGCTCTGATTTGCTGTTACCTCAAAAAAAAATCTCAAAACAACAAAATATTACACCCACTCTTTCTCAACAGAATTTGCCAAAAAGGATAATTATGTGAGAATGCAAGAATTCAAATTTTAACTGAAACTTCTTGCATGGAAGTACAGATTTCTATTATGTTGATAGGCTCAGCTCTTCCTCAAAGGGCATGAACAAGAGCTGATCAGCCAATGGAATTCATGTTACATGGGAATTCTGAAATTTTGACATTTGCTTGTTGAATCATAAAACATCTCTGCAGGACAGTTACCAGAAAAATCCCAACTTGCTTTGGAAATGTCACACAAAAATATCCACTTTTTGCATCAAAATGTCAAAACAAAACAATGATTTAGGCTTCTATGTTTCAAAATGTCAACTTGGTGCTTTTATCAGTATTTTGGCTGTCTATGATGTGTAAAATTTGCTTAGAATTTATTTAGAAAATTTTATTGAATTTTACTTTTCTATGGTAGATCACAATTTTTTGTTGGAATAATAAAATAATTTTTTTGTAAAAAGCTCCTCACAGGCTTTTTGTGTATGTATGTATATACTTTTAAGATATTTAAATATATAAAATAAAGCATATTTCACTTAAATTATTAAAAAACCTGAACACTATGAATTCACTGCAAATGTAGCCAACACCACAAAAAAAACCCCAAAACCAACCCAATCCTATACTCTAACCAAAATATCTCACTCCCTTTTTTATTAGTAGTTAAACCTAGCTAAATAATGATATTTCCTGTCTGGATAACATGTCTCAAAACTTTCATATTCATCTTAAGAAGAAGAGGTCCTTAGGAAGAGTCCTACCATGAGTTAGAAGAGATCCAAAAAGGATTATCAAAGTCCTGCTCCTGGTCCTGCCCAGGACAACTCTGGGAATCCCAGCAGGTGCCTGAGGGTGCTGTTAAAGCCTGGCTGCACCCCTCGCAGGGCACCTCTGCAGGCTGGGGAAGCACAGCAGCACTCCTGTCTCCCACCAGAGTCTTACTGCCCAGCATTTGGTTTATTTATCTGGCTGGGTATTTTTCCCTCCCACTGGAGCTCTCTGTGTATTAAACCTTCTCTGCAAGGATAATCTTCATGTATAGCCCTCCAGGTTAATTTTGAGCCCATACAAAGCCCTGGAAATTTTGGAACAGGATTTGGCTGGGTCCTGCTCCTCTATCAATCAGCAATTTCTGCATTTTCCTCACCACTAACTTTCACTCATAGCACTTTCAAAAATTCTGTAGAATGTTGAGCAGTTTTACAGCAATAAAACACAACTCTTAACTAATCTATTACCCCTCTATGTCTGAAAATGTGAGTGAAATTGGAAAGTGGAACTCGCAGGCATTTTTCAGCTCAACTTGCAAATGTGCTGGAGAAAAAATTATTTTCTCCTCTTACACTCGAGTCAAAAAGCATCATTTGGCAAGTTACACTCATTTACATACATTTTCTATTAAACTTTTCTATCATAAAATATTGCCTTTATGATCCAGACGCGTAATTTATTATGCAATGCACCACCACCATCATCACAGTGAATTGCATTTTACGTGTTTATACTAACAGGGAAGGTGATCGGCTTCAGCCTCCTTTTCATTATATGCATCATTCATCCTCCACCACCAAGATCTCTGGGTTCTGTAGCATATCCATCATTATCTAACTGCCAACTGTTTTCAGAGGTTCCACTGCTTTAAGCTCATTATTTCTTTAGATTGGTGAATCTACAGAGGATCTTTCCAAAACATACAGCAGTCAGCATGGCACATGTGTACAGATGAATGGTGGGGGTTTGTCCTTCACAGACTCTTTGTACCTCTTTTTTGCTCCAGAACTGCAGCATGTAATGAGCAGAAAATGCATACTTACATATCTAAAAATAATACAAATTTAAATGGCCTTAAAAATAATAACCAAATAGTGGGATCCTTGTGTGGAAAGGCTGCTGTGAAAAGATCTAGTATACAGATCGCCCAGTAGTTTGGGGTTACCATCTCCTTATAATGCAGACTAAAGCACATAGACAAAGAGCTCTGCTAAGATAAGGAATTTCTTTCCTGTCCCCATTTACCTTGCTGCATTTAATTTAATCAATAGCTGAATGGGGAAGAGGAGGAGAATTTGATGGTTCAAGGGACTGATAATAGGATATCGAACCTTTCATCTCTGTATCATTGATTCAACATAGGAATTGACACACTGGATCAGAGCAATGGTCCATCTCCTCTGATATGCTCTCTGACAGTGGCTGTACCAGGTGTGTTTCAGGGAGAGGTGTCAGAAACCCTGCAGTAAGCATTTATGAAATAACCTGCCCACAGCAAAGTTTTCTTCTTAACTCTCTTTATAATTTGGCTAATGTTCATCTTTAGGGTAGTCTGTAACTCAAAAAAACTTTTAGATCTTGTGGGCTGCAACATGGATGATATAGTTATTTAAATACATATCCAACTGAAGTCTTCATTCAGCTGAAGTCTTGGCCACCACACTGTACTGAGTTCCAGAGAAAAATTAATAATTACTTATTAATTTCAATAATTAATAATTTCATTGCACTTCTTCTTAACTTGTTATCTTATTAAATAAATAACCTCTTCCATACACTGTGTACCTGTTATTATTAGTGACCCATATAGTTCATCTTCCCTCTCATTTAAAAAAAAAAAATTAAACTTTTTGATTTGTCTTGAAATGAAGGGCTTTTCATGCCTCTAATCAATTACACTGCTCATCTCTATATTTCATCTATTTATGATACATTCTCTTCAAGGCAGGATAACCACAACTGAATACAGTACTCCAGGTCAGGGCATACCACTGATTTATTTAATGACATTATAAGATTTTAGGCATTATTTCTCTCCCAACCCTTTTGTATCCTAACAGTTTGCTTGCTTCTTTGACCCTTACTCTATACAGAGCAGAGACTTTCATTGAACCATCCAGTAGAAGGCACAGGTCTCCTCTTGAGTGACAATAATGATGTATTTGGATGGCTTAAATTATTCCTTCTTATGTTACATTTGTCAACACTGAACCGTTATCTTCACCATTCAGCTAAATTTGCTAAATTTTACCAGTTTTTTTTTGTTTTTTGGTGTTTTTTTTTTTTTTTTTTTTTTTTTTTTTTTTTTTTTTTTTTTTGGTGCTTACAAGTATCACATGCATTTTCCTTAACTAAAGTACAGGAAAAGTAAACCAATTTCTGCTATGAAGGCTGAAAATCCTCCCACATGTATATACATGCATACATTAACCCTCTATAGGTTCACAATGCTTTTCCTTTTTATTATTCTCCTTTACTTAAACAGCTTCTAGTCCCTTCTTATGTCTTTCTCTCAAGGCTATATCCTGGAATATTTTCCAAGTAGATTTTTTCCCCAGAAATTTAGTTAAAACACATTTGTTTTGGTTGACATAACATATTCTGGTAGATATGAAAAAAAATGGGCTTTCTTTATGTGCCTATGTCACTTTCTGTCACACTGTTATGTCACTATTATGTAACAGGAAAATCATTATATTATCATTCCGGTCCCAATTTTAGATTAGAAAGAGACATACTGAACTGACTTTTCTAGAAACATTCCTGAAGCTAACAAAATCAAATTCTGCATTTGCAATTTTATCAACAATGGCTGTATTTAATGGGATATCATCTCAAACAGTTTTTTCTTAAATACTGCTCCAAGTCTCATTTATTAACCAGTACAATTATGAAGGCAGTTGTCCTTGCTGGCCTGACTAAAGCAAGTCAGTGGTCTTGATTCAGATCTTAACAAAATGCAAGCCAAAACTCAAAGAGATTACCTCGTTGGTATCCTGAGCAAATATATTCTGCACAAGCAGTACAGCAAAATGAACCACTCTTTCACTGAAGGGGCATCTGGTCCTTTGATATTAGAATTAAGGAGTTTTTACCTCATGCTAAACAAAATACTTTGCCTTTTTTCTTCTGAGTGCTTTCCTCTGCGAGGAATCAGAAGTGCTGAGTCCTCCAGGCTTTTAAATATTCTTAAGAAGAGGCATAATGGTGTGACACTAAGTATGTTAACTAGACTGCAGGTGGAGAGCTTTTTAATGTCACTCTGTGTCTACACTATCTAAAATGCTTTGTGTTGGTTTCTTTTGTAAAACAAAACTCTGTAATCCAGGACCTACCATGAGTGTGCTGTTCTGGCTGTGTGGACCCAAAGGCCACTTGGAGACAGCAGCTTCAGACGAGCACAATTCCCTGCCTTCGTTCTCCTCTGCAGATCGCTCTGGACTGGTGCATTCAGAGCAAACCCATCAGCTGGAAATAAAAAAGACAGCTCAGTTACACTCCAGATTTGCATCACTTCAAAGATGTCGAGGATAAAGGAAGTGTCTGTGTCTCCACTCCTCACCCAGCCGAGGGGAGATGAAGAGACAGAAACCTGGGATCTCCGTGAGCTCGAGCATGTGCCCCTCCCCTGGCACCAGGGATTTGCAGGGCACACAGATACCAGGCTGGGAGCTGAGGCTGCCAGGCATTTCTGCTTTACCTCTGCACACACAGCCCTCACAGGCACAGTTGGCAGGATGGAAGATTTAGCCCATAGCAAGGAAAATACACATCATTCTCAACATTACTCATGCCAGAAGTATATTCAGATTAATCTGTAAAAAAATATGACCTGAAAACCTAAGACTGAGTTTCAAATGAGACATTTATTTTAAGGCTTGGTTTACTAAACCTAATTTATTATGTGAGATAACAGACTTTTGCAATCCACAGCATGGCTTGATGGCTGAAGTTAGTGATTCATGTGAATAATTCTGCTAAAAAAGAGATGCTGTGTGATCCATCCATGGCAGTCAGTCATGGTGCCTAGACAGCAGCTATCTTGACTGTTTTTCCTACAGCACAGAATAGCTGAGAGGACTAGTTATCTCAGCTGCAAATATCTGAGTTACAGGAGCACAGCTGGAGCATCACAGCTCCCTACCCCTGCACAGCCTATCCTATAGCTAGAGCAGCATGCCACTATTGAGGGCTAAAGATGAAAAAGTTTTTTAACTTGCTACTGTCATGCTTACAATAAAACGTACTCTCATCTTTAGCATTTCGAAGTCTTTTGGTGTTTAAAGCATAAATGTAGCAATCCTGGATGCCACCCTTGGTAGATAAAAGCAAACAACATTTTCATAAACAAGGTAAAGTGCTGCAATTGCACAGAATGCACTGAAAGTGCCATATCCAAGGCCAGGTAAAAGTGCACCCTTGAGTTGCTGGGCACTCCAGAAAATACTTAATTCCAATTGAGTAAAGTAGAAGATTGGAAGGAAAAAATTATTTCTTTAAGCAAAGAGCAGTAGAGTTTTCTCATGCATTAGGGCAGAAAATGATACTCTGTGGGAGTCAGAAGGTAATTTTTCTCCTTCAGATAAGATGTTGCACAACTGGCCAAGCACAACTCTGAATGATTTACCTACAGTGCATAAGGTATAAGATATTGCATTTAAGTCACAGCTCTTCCTGTATGGCAGCTTCTCTGTCTCCTGCCTCGACATCTTACATTAATGTGGGTAAAAGGTAGTTAGCTTTTTTGGAAATACACTGAAAAATCAGCATTAAAAACACTTTCAAACATGGTCTGATATCCTAGTCCAACTAAGTGCTAGGATACTAGGATGAATGCATGAAGACTTTAGGAAGGGGGATGAATACTGTGTTTGCATTTCAGCTTCAGTAAACACCAGGCACAGCTACAAAGGGAAAGAATGAACTGCTTCAATAGCAATTATTTACAGAAGAAAATAGTTCACAAATGGAGTAAAAAAAGTCAGCAACTTACTTTTGTACTCTGTCCCTCGAGGGAATGCATTGTATCTGTATCTCACAACATGCAACTCCTGCAATTGGTAGCCTAGAGTAAGAAATACACAATTAGATAAGGAAATGTAAACAGAGAAAGATAGATTTGGCAGTGTGTGGGGTCCAGTAAATATCTAGTTTTCTAGTACTTTATCAAGGATATTTATAAGTGCAGAGAGAAGAGTCAGAGGCTAAAAATATTTCAAGAACCTTTCACAAAGCTGAATATTGGCAATGGCTGCGTTGTGGCATCATCTAAAAAAAATGCTGAAAAAGCTGAGAAGGCTTTCTTGCAAAATCTTGTAAATCTCTGGCTAAAGAAATCACCTTACCCAACCTGTGGAGGGTCTGCCAATAGCATCTTCATTATAAACATAGGCAAGTGCACGCCTGTCAAACTCACAGTCAGGGCTGTCTGCAGTACTTGGAGGAAAGAGTCCCTCCAGCACAGGGTGTTTGATGAGAAACTCAGCAGCATCCTGGACCTCGTGGACAGAGCCTGCTGGCACTGCTGCCCCACGGAACACCGGGCAGATGGAGGCACCAAGCTGGAGGTGGCAGCAGGAGCAGGGATGCTACAGGGAAGGTGGCTTCTCAATAACATTTCTGCTTCAAGCAACTTGTTGTCAGCAGTCAAAGTTTCAGGTTCAGGGAGCTGTGGCCTCCTGAAAACAGCTGCAGGACTGATGTAACTGTTAGTTTATTTGGCAAGCTCTAATATATGGATGAGGTATTATGAGGCTTGATAAGGAATTCTGGCTTTCTGCATGCACAGCAGAATGGCTGGTTTAGTGGATTTTCACTAATTTCCCATTGCTTCAGCACAATATAAGGATCCTGGAAAAATCTATCTGACAATAAGCAGCTTCCTGTTCTCCATTTTAAAAGCCTTTCATTTCTGATGTGTTAATAGTTTTCATTCCAAAGATTTGCTAATATTCAAACATCTGAAGAAATCACAGTAATTTCTCCCTATTTCATTTGTAGCTGGACATGAAAAATTAATTGGACATTCTCAAGACTGAGTGGCACAGAAGACAAGGACTTTTTGGCACATTCAGTGACAGTAAATCTTTGTCTTTTATCCTTCCAGGTGGAGAAGTATTTGCGCCTTTTTCCATGCTTTTAATCAAATTGCAGATGTCTCAGTTGACAGAAACTCCTCCTTGCATGAGCCTCTTTCAACAGAGGTACAGCTTAAAGATGGTATAACCTCTTAATAACCTTAATCAGGCTATTTTTCATTATGTTTTAATTCATTATAATCCTAATAAGTCTGTGGAAATCTAGAATTAAAATTTGTTTCTTTAATGACTTATCTTTAAAACATTAGCTACACATGGAATTAAAATATTATTTACCAAGAAAGAAACAGATGCATTGGTAAGACAAAACATTACCCTGTTGGATCTAGAGGTTTTATTTAGGGAGAACAAAAAAAAAATCCATAAGGAGCTGCCCTTTCTCCCCAGCCTAAGCCCAGAAGGTAATACTGATTTGTTACTAACCCTTCAAGACACTATTTCATAGCTACTCCAACATCTTTTGGCAGCACATAAGATGTCCTGCTGCGTACAATTAACCAGTGTGCTGCTCGGGCAAGTGGTACTACAGCTCCCAGTGTGTGCACCATGGTCTCTTTGTTCTTTGTTAAACTACTGATCAATGAGGTCTCAATGCAAACACAGGGGCAGTTCTTCCATATGCTTTGGGTCAAATGCTTGCTATAGGAGCCTGCAATAAAAAAAAACCAACTTTCTGCATCCAGCCCATAAAACCCAAAATACCCAAAAGAAAAGGGTATCAAAGAGTTCCCAAAAGTGAGAACATTTTTGTGCATCTTAAGCCACAGTTTGCTTCACTTGGGTTTCCCACTGAAGAAAAATAGTTATGGCAAAACCCACAAATATTACCTTTAGTTTCTTGGGGAGGAGGTATGCCTGGAGCTGTGGGAATAATGGGAGTTTTGGGTTCCAGCATAACTTGTGGTCCAAAGTTGAGGCAAGCAGATCTTTGCTTGCAAACAATATCTGTAGCAGATTTCTGACCTCCTCACTGGCACCTCACACTGATTAGTTTACAACCATCAGTCACTACCAAACAACAGGGCCCAGATATAAAAAGGACTTTGAGGGAAGTTTTGAGATAGGGGTTATCAGGTAGGACTAGATGCTGCGTTCAGGAAATGTGTCCAGCATTATTTATCTGTCCTGGATTTAGTTCAGTGTAAGATTATTGACTCTTTAAATGTAGAGGAATTTTTACTGGGATTTTATGAGTTGCTAGTCTACAGATCCAAAATAGTAATACTACATTGCATTGGTATTGGTACTGTAGCCACAACAGCACACCAATTGAGTAGACAAAGCTCAAGCATAAAAAATTCACTCTGTCAAGTTTTTATACTCCAGACAGCATTTAACCAGTGTCATATGACTCAGAGATCATTCAAATATTCAATAACTTTCCCAGTAAAGCCCAAAATGTAGAAAGCAACACACTTCAGGAGACAGAGGGCCAAAGAGATATCAGAGGAAAGTGAAAGGACGAAGCATAAAGCAGAAGAAAGGATGATTTTACAGGCAGATTATAGACATTTAGACTGAAAAATTATGTACATTTAATACTTTATTTGTGCCACCCTCCTCTGATGTACTGGCTATTGTCAGAGACAGGAAATTGAGCCAGATGAACCCTAATCTAATATGGTTTCTCCTGTAATCCTATTTCCATGGAGATCTGATATTTTACTGAAGGCAGCAGAACTAACAGATTCTGTTATTTGATAATTGTGAATCTGTTTTTGAGGATCTAACTGCAATAAATTGTCTACTTTCACTTCCTCAGATAACAAATTCTGCCTAGGGATCTTTTGAGTCAATGTGAGACACACGTACAGGGCAGGCCTTCAGGCTCATGGCCTGTTTGTTACTCCCTACAAGTTTGTCTGGTTTGTGCGTTTCTGTTTATCCAGCTGGAAATGAGTTAATAGAATTTTGAGGACTTATAACTTTTAAAGTCATTACTCTCTGTGTTTAAAATAATGCGTCTTAATATTAGATCAGTAGTTTAGTTGTTTTTCTAAATTCCTACTGTTTGAAAAAAAAAAAACATGATACGGATCAACTGAAAGGACAGCCTTTGGAAGAAAAAGTTTTAATGAAAACAACAGAAATGTTCGTGGACATTTACTTGCAACATAATTATCTACTTTTTTTTTTTTGTTATAAAAAAAAAAAAAGAAAAAAATTTAAAAAAATAGTTTGTATGCTCAACACCGCTTTAATTCTGCACTACTCATGTTTCAGAAAACCAGGCTTCTGCTGCATCTGCCTGGGCACACGCACTCGAGAGGGCTCCTGTAACAAAGCCCAGGCTTGGCCGTGCCTGGCGGGGCGCAGGGCTCGCACACAGGCAGGGCAGCAGCGCGGCTGCTCCGGGGAAAATGGAGCTCTGCTGCGCTCCTCTCCTCTGCCTCTCAGAGCTTGGGGGATGCAGTTTCCATTTGCTCACACTCGCTCACTGAGGCTGTTATGAGGCAGCTAAAAAAATAATGAATGCTGTTAAATATGTATTAGTAACTTGTTGTTAACAATAAGAGCTAATGGGAGGACATTTCCAAGCAGTTAATGATTGGCCAGAGGAGACGACATGGGTCCTTAACGCAGTCAGTCATTAAATGTGAAGCAATACCCATGCTTTCACCCACTATTGCTATTTGCATCTTCCCTTCTCTCTTTACGTCTCCAGCTTTCTGCACGCCATTGATGGGAATTTTATTTTCTTTTCTTACGTGCCTGCCCTATTCCCAGCCCTTAGTAACTAGCACAGAAAATCTCCACTCACGATATTCCATGAGGTTTCCAATGAATTATGCTTATATTGCTGATTAAATGAAGATTATTACTGTTAAATATTAAAATGAAGACTTTTATCCACATTTTAGCAATCAGAGATGAAAAAACTACAGAGATCAGTGTAATCCATTTATTGGTTTATAGTGAAAAAGTCCTATTGGGAGTGTCACAATTCCCTGTGCTGTCCCTGAGTGCATTTTGCATTAAGACCTGTGATTCAGCTGTAAGATATAAAAAAATCACACAGTCAGACAGATCCCTCCTGGCTACACATCTGAGAAGGCTCAGGAGCATAAGGTCGACACACAGCAACTTATGCTCACAAAATGAGCCCAAGACCACCTGTTTCAGATGTTAGTATGCAAAGATTTTCAAGGTCTGGAGGTTTTGACCAAACCACACCACTCTTGGGGGATCTGTTCTCTCTCTCCCTTCCCCTGCCTCCTTTTTTCCTCCTACAAACCATGCCCACAAAAGTAGTGAAAGTTAAAGGACAGCAAACTACTTTATGGAAGTATGTTTTAAGAAAAGCTGTTTATCTTGTTCCAGGTGTTTGATCCTGAAGCTGTTCAGCCATGAAAAGCAGTTCTTTGACACCAGAGTAATCTCTGGTGTTACTATAGACTGACTTGTCACTAATAGTTACCTTTTTTGAGTAATACCTTTTTCCTTTTTTTCATCCATTGTTTCTGAGCTCTGCAGCTTAGTTCTAACTTGAAGACAGTCACAGTGCATTTTCTTAATTACATTAACTCTATTTGCATAACAAAAATGTTTTATCACATTTCATGCAAACTCTGCTGCTTACTGTTGGACTTCTTTTTATACTTATAAAAATGATCATTTTAAATAATGAGAACACTGCACTTATTTTCTTTTTTAGGTTCTTTGCTATGCATTTTTAACTATGACCTAGAACTATCCTATAATGTCTACAAACAGAAAAATTGGTATGTTAGTTATGGATGTATTTATACTCTTCCATAACACAAGCCATTCTTATTTTTAAAGTTGATTTCTTTGGAAATCTCAAAAGAAAGTGGATGGTAGACTGCAATTTGTTGAAACTGTATAATGAAACCAAAGGAAGCAAGCAATGGTATTCCAAGAAAACATAATTTCTTAAGAATGTAGATGAAACATGAACACAAAAAGTTAGGGAAAGAGCAATCTGATGTTTCATTTAGTAATTTAAAAATAATTTTTCTTTAGATAATAAAGCACTGGAAGGGGACAGAGTACTCAACCATTGATGCCTTTCACTTTTTCTTTAGTTCAGAGCAATAATAATTACTAATGCAGTAATCGCTGCATTTCACAGCTTTCTGTGTTTTGCAAGATTTCCATAAAAAATTAATTTTACAAATTTGTATTATTCTAAGAGACTTAATGAAGTTTTTGACTAAAAACTGCTTCTTCACAGCCTGTATTCCTGTCATTAACTATTGCCATTACTGATCTAAGAGGCTCCTCACTTTTCCCCTACCTGGACAAAACTAAAGGTAATAAAGAAGGAAAAAATGAAGTTGTTGAAGTCTTGTAAGGGATTCTTTAAGTCCCTTTTGGAGGGGAGCAATTCATAGACCAGGAAGAGCAAGGACAAAGGAGAGTGGCCAGAACATTTTAGGACTTCTAAATACTCCTGCAGTTACTTGGCTCAGAGATTGCCCATGTCTGCTTTAGGTCACTGCAACACTTTTTGGCTAGCATAGCTTAAAAAGTAAATTTCCTTGATGACACGAAAGAACTATTTGGGGCGATTGCATACGCAGTTTAGAAAACCTGACGGTGTGCCTGTCACTCGTGGGGACAGCCAGCACTCCGCTGCACAGGAGCCCTCACTGTCAAGTGTCCGACACATCAGTAACTTCACTCTGCCTGCTTTCATTTTGAGACTGAGTATCTCTGTTTGAGTCATATCTGTAAGGCACAGCAGAGTCAGGACTTCCTTGCGGTAGGTGCTTTTCAGAGCGATCACTCCCCGCTGCCTCAGAGAAAGGAGCTTACGTGTGGGATGAGTGGGTACACCTCCATCTCACGGCCTCTGTCCTTCTGCTGACCCCTGGCTCTGCTGCTCCTTCTTCCCTATTCTGTTCTCGACCTCTTTTCACAATTGCCCATCTTCCTCTGCAGATGGTCTCTCTGCTGTTCTCTCACCTAATATGGATTTTGATTTGTCACAGGGAAAAAAAAAAAAAAAGACAACCAAGAGAAAGAAGGTTGGTTATGAACTCCACATTTATGCTCCCTGAACAGAAACTCTACCTGCATGAAAATCAAACAGGGAAAGGGAATAAAACATGGTGATTTTAGAGACCGGATTTTCTCCGATTCCCTGAGAAGCCCAGAAGTCAGGAAGTCACTGTCAGTTCCCTGTTTCTGTGTTTCAGCCTTATTTTCAGCACAGGTTAGAATTTTTTGCCACCACTTTTGGCTCTTATTTGCCTTTCCTGGAGAGCGAAGCATATGGGAATGCTTGACAGAGCTTAAGATTCTGCAGTCCTGAGGTAGTGAATACTATTACAACGTCAAGCAGCCCTGAAAGCGCTCCAGCTTCTTCCCAAGGACAGCCCCAAATCTCCTTACAATCTGCCCGGGCTGTTCTCAGTAAAGCTCTGCAAGACCCCAGGTTTTTCCCCCGGAGATCCGCGGGGTGTTAAAGAAGAGCAGCGCTCTGTGTGGCTAAGCATAAGTGTTGAAGTGAGACCATCCAACGACAAACACAACGAGAGCTGAAGTCGGAGGCAGGAGCAGTCCTCCCTCCCCCTCAAACCCTGACGGTGCTTCTGTATCACTACAGATACATTATCTTATTTACAGAATTACAAACTAACGATAGGGTATGAAAATGCAAAGCTCTGTGCTAACCTGGAGCCTCTCAGTTTCCTCCTTTGGTACATTTGTCTCGTAATAAGAGGGATGTTTTTTGTCTGTGAATAATAAACACTTTGAGCTTGAATTAATTCAAATATTTCTATCTCACTTGGTAAAATAATAGGGATATTCCAGGCTATCTCCTATTGCCCATTAATGTTGTGTATATAAATAAGCCAGGTTATCTTTTTCTTGTGAGAAATATTTTATCTAACAGGCTCTTGTCTAGTGGTTCCAGTACTCCACCACTCTAAATTAGGACACTTTATCTTAAGGCTTCATAATCTTACGAGACTATAATTGGAAAGTTTATAAAAAAAAAATCCTGCTTTGTAAGCTTGTCAGCTGAGATAGAAAGAAGGAATGAGAAGGGCTACAGCAGAATTACACCATCACTGCTAGCCTGACTCCGCTTGACAGAGCCGTTTAATATTTTGACAAGACAAAATATAAAGCAGCATTTTATTCTGTAGAGACTTCACTAGACACAAGCATGGAAGTGCTTGTGATCAATAAAGTTTGCGGTGGAGAGTGATTTATTTACAGCAGGGTATTATGTAGAGAAAGAGCTGTGATATTTCCACGGGCTTTGACGGCATAATGGGCCCCTCTCAATCCTTACATGGAAGGGTTAGATTGTCATGGTTGCTCAGGCAGTATTCAAAACGTTATCTGATCAGCCTTAAAGACTTCAGAACGAGACAGATGATTAGTTACCCTAAACGATTCTCATCATGCAGAAATTGATGATTTAATATAGTCAATGACAGACGATTCCATTTGTACTAGATAAAGTGTCTGCGGTTTGTATCAATCATAATAGAGTTATTATTGAGCATAAAAGAAAAGCATGTTTAATATCATTAATTCCAGATATGTCGCTTTCCACATCTGGCATTCATCCATAGAGCAGAACCACTCCAGGCTATCATTCCTGCCTGTGTGCTGGTGACTCCAGTGTTTTTTGTAATTTCAAAATGTTTTTCAGCACCTCCAGCTAGGTGCAATAACAGTTTACAGATTACCTATGTCATCACATTTTGACAAACTTCTCAATCTGATGTGACCTTCATCTTTAGCCATCTGCTTGCCTTTGTTTCTGCCCTTTTTTTTTTCTTTTTTCTTTTTTTTTTTTTTATAAACCTCTGCAGCTTAAAGCTGTAGTGGTTAGTTCCATATTCTTCTAGGTGAACATTTCAACTGTGTAAATCCAGAAACACAGACTGAAATGTACAGACCGTAACCCGGGTTCAAGTCTCAAGGTAGCTGACACTGGGCAAACCTCCCAGGTAGCTATTCTCATCACTTATATCAAATACTTTTTAATTATCAATTGTTATCAACAATCTCAGCATATACATCAGCATTCGAAAAATAACCCAGCCAGTAGTTGTGCAGAACCTTTCTGGTTTTAAATTTCTAGAACATGTGGGGCAGAGTCTGGATGTTTCTAAAACCAAATCATAAATACCTATAAGTGACTGAGCAGAAACCATGCTGAAAATGCAGCTCAGTCCACTGCCTGTGCAATTCATGCGTTCAGCCATGGAACCCCAACACATACACCAGAGAATCCAAACACGTGTGCCACTGCTGTCCAGGAGGGAGACTAAAATCCCAGAAAACTGCTGCGTCTATGTACAGATATTTTTTCTCCCTATTTTCCTCCCAGCTAAAACTTCAAAGAGGAATGGGTTTTGTATATTTATTCACTCAGATGAACAATTGCATGTTTTTAAGCGATAAATGCTAAAAAAAAAAAAAATAGAGTTATAAAAGCGTGTGAGTAAGCTTGTTTTTAAACACTGAGTCCAAGATTTTCTATTATATTGTTCAAATAAGAAAATTGGTGAGGCATTCTTTTATATGCCATCATAGGGGCCTCCTCACCTTTTTTTCCCTCCTTGCATGGGTGTTTTGTACCAGTGGGGAGAACAGTCCAAATGAGTTGGCCAGCTGCCAGTTCAAACAGTGGGAAGTTTACTGATGCTGGAAGCTTTATTTATTTTGTGTTTTATTTTGGAAGGCGGAGTAAAGAAGGTTGGTAGCATTTCAGGGGCAGAGAGTTGTCCTGCATTTCAGGCTCTGCCATCAACCAAGCATTGTAACATCTCTTATCCTGCAGAGTTCAATTTAAAGATCAAACCTGCTATTTACCTCCTCCTCTCTGCTGTCTCTCCTCCAATAGCAACAACAAGAAAACTAAGCTATCTGAGTAACTACTACTGTATATTCAAGTACTGTAACCAGGGGAAGGAAGAAATGGTAACTACTGCGTAGGTAGTGCAAATTAGTTGGTAACTCTGTGCAAAACAAGAGGTAGAAAGTTAGGCAAAGCCCTAAACTGACCTCAAGGCACAGATAAGGTAGTTACCAAGATCAATTATTATTAACCAATAAAGATCTTGACCTTCCTTCGTTATTTTTATGCTCTCTGTAGTTACTGATGTTTCCTTCAGTGGTGAAGCCATTTTTTCCAGTAGGGAAGAGCTTGTGGCTGCCAATCCCCAGTCCTCCCCATTCTGTTTCTGCAGATCATGGCCCATGAAACCAGACTGGTGAAAGGATGTTGTGTTACCAGAGACCTCTCAGCTCCTCTGCCTGGCTCATTTTGGTGATCTGGTTTGCAGAACCACCCCTGAAACTGTTCCTCCAGGGCAGCCAAGAGAAAAAGGCTGATCAGATGAGAATAAGCAGCCAAGGGAAGTGGGCAATGTCCTGGAAGGCATTGCTGGCAGGGCACATGCTCCAGCAGCTCCATCATCAACAGCACCACTTCTCAGGGACTTTAGGCAAGGACCTTCAGCCTCAGCCAAGATTGTTTACACACCTAAGACAGAAGTCATCCCTAGGAAACTACCAACAGTTGCTGACCTTAACATTATTCACCCCTGTGACCCAAATATCTGAATACATGTGAAATGGATACAAATTTGGTCAACCACTTGAAAAAAAAAGGAACAGGTATCAAGGATGAGACAAGGAGTAATCATTACCTAATTTTAGTTAGTGCTTTTCACATTAAAAATTCTTTCATTGTGGAAATAAGATGAAAATTTAAGTATTCAATACAGGAAGCTATAAATATAAAATATAGGTGCAGAATATGGCATATGGCTTAAAGCAGTTATGATAAATCACCACAATAACTCAAGCTCACTAGACAGCTGAAACTGCCAGAGCAGAGTAACAGGTGACTGCTTCCTCAGTATCATTAAAGATTTTAGTACAGTTATTTCTTGCTGCAAATAAGTGTATGTATATGTACATTTGCATGCATGTACGAGTATGTAAGTGTAAATGATAGGAACTGCTACCAGTGAGCTATAAAAATAAAGAGAGCATGTTTTCAGTTCTTCAGGAAAGCCCTGAAAGAAGAAAAAAAAATGCATTTTCCTCTAAATCTGCTTACTGGAAATTACCAGGATCTCAGAGGACACCTACCTTTGGGCTTCGATTTCTAGCACGAGACATGGGGGAAGATGGCTGGTTTGACAGGTGTCAGATGATGTTAGCATACTCTCACATTTTCTCTAGGAATCATCTCATGGCAAATCTATCCACCATCTTTTGAAGGAAAAACAAAAAGAAACTTGCTAAAACCTGAAAGGAAAAAAAATCATTCAGATTATTCTCCAGCATATAAAAACTTCCTATTGAAGAAAATTACTAATGGCAAAACTAAAAATAAATGAACTCTAAAGGAAGATTTAGGCAGAAATGGAAGAATGAAATATCCTGGATCACAGCAGTGAATATATAGGTAGAGATTTTTAAAGAAGACTGAATTACTATCTGAATAAGATTTCTAGTCTTGAGAATTAAAAGGTTCAGAAAAAGCTCTTGAAATCAAAAATATTAGAGGGTACTGACAGAGCCATATAAAATGCAGAAGGTGAAATTTTCTGTATTGTTAGGAGATTAAAAAAAGAGTAATGACTGCTTAAAATGGGCAAGGCATAGAAAAAGAGCTATAATATAAAGTGAAGAGTGAGCCAAGAGGAGGTGCAGGCACTGGACACTCTGTCCTCTGGTGTGCATATCTGGTATACTCCCCCACTCAGCTGGCCATCTCTTGGCCACAGTAGAATGCAGCTTTTGACTCCTGCAGAGGGCACAGAGATCCAGCCTCCCCCACCAGTGGTTCCTACTCAGGTGGAAATAGGACTTGTGAGGACAGCACACCGCTGTTGGCAGTCACAGCTGGTCCCCATATCAGTGACCTCCCGTTTCCCCTTGCTTTGCCCCTGCTCCACCTTGCCTGACACCGTGTATTCCCTGACTCTCTGGAAGAGCTGTCTTCTGCATCCCTCTGATTCTTCTCCTGAGCACTAGGTTTCTACACCACGTTAGTATCCCCAGCTCTCTCCCAGAGTTTTGTACCCAACTCCCTAAATATAAAACAGTCATTCCATTCACAGGGCCAGTCTCTGGAGCCACTGAAACAATGGGAAATGGCAGGCAGGCACATGGGCAGATCCATTTCTGCACATGGGTCCTGGTGGGCTCAGCCCTTGTCAGTGACCACAGCTTGGCATTAGCCCTCTTATAAGATGTGCAGAATGGCTTCCTTGCTGCACTCAGGGAAATTCCTCCAATGGAAAAGAAAATTATTTAGAAGCTTAAAATAAGCAATGATAAGAATGATGAGAGTAGTTGTACACTACTGGTGGGAACTGAGGGATGTCAAAGACACCTTGGAAAGATGCTTGTGAGAAAAAACCACACGACAGCTTTAGTACTAGCAGTAGAGTTTCTCCCAGAGGCATTCAGGTGAGCAGAGGAGCCCAGGCCCTGGAAAAGCTGGATTCCTTAGCCTGACAGAGCCTAGCCTCCCCCCTTTGCCAATTTAGCAAGAAAAAGATCTGTTTTCTCACTAGTTTTGTAAGCCAGCTGTGATTTACATCTCCTTGTCCAACAACAGGATTTTCCCATGAGAATCAATCTCTTTTCAGTTTCAGACTTGTCTCCAAAATCTCAAGATGTTTGGTTAAAGCGACATTTCAGCCACTTTCCTTCAGCAAAAGTGACACTGAGCACAATAGCAGAGGAACAGAGTGAGGGCTGTATGTAGACAGGTAAGAAAATCAAACTCAAGAATCAGTGCTGTGTGGAGCCACTTAAAGTCCAGACGTATATTTTATTTCTCACCTTTCAAGCAAATACATGTCTTTTGTGTCCACTCTTTAGGGTTACATGGAAAAGCGAAACCTTGGAGGCAGGAAAGAAAGAGACAACAGGTTATTACAGACCTCACTGCTGTCCTGAGTGATTCTTCCTTCTCTCCATACAGTGAATTAGCTCTTTGTAGAAGAATTGAGTTCAAGTCTTAAGACATAGTGAATTACTGTTCTAATTTGCCAGTGTCAGCTCTGTTTCAAACCACTGTTAATCATTTAGTTTTGTATGTTCTACAAAGTTGAGATAGATATTTCTAAATGTATTGTGGGGCACATGGGGGTACATCTTACATACTAACACATATGTATTTCAATAAATTCATAGTTATTAAAATTCATCTATAAGAAATTGTGTTTGAGTTCCAGTCCATCTTGTGGTCAACACCACCCAGTAATTTTGTCCTTTTTCTTTTCTTTTTTTATGCAGGTCATCCATTCTGCTAAAATTCTGCCAAAACAGTGCAGTTGATCTAATTCCTCATAATCAAAGCAATTACTTTGAGTTTTAGTTTGCTATAATTGTACTGCTACAGACTTTAAAATATGGGGGGCAGGGGTATGGTGTTGCAGCCCCAGCAAGCATCACCACAACTCTCTGTGGCCTCTCCATAGCTTCCCTGTGCCTGTCATATTATCATCTTTCCACTTGATCTTATAAAGAGTTTATATTTGCACCCTGCCAATTTGATACTATTTTTCCTTTTCTGAACTTGGTGTTTGATGCCTCAGCATAACTGAAGGCAAATCCACCCACAGTATCATGCAAAGCAGAAGTGCTCTTTCCCCCACCACTTGGTTTTGCTCAGCTTCCCTAAGCCCCGGGTTTTCTCCTGAAGATTTCACTCTTAGCAGCCCGTTTTCTGTTCCCTCCGGGAGGGATTGTGCTGTGCATTTTCCACAACTGGATATCCTATTCTGCCCTTAAAATATGCACATTTCTAACAGCTTGTTTTCTTTAAGAGCTAAAAGCACAGGATCATCTTCCCCTAGCTTTCTCTTGCTGGCTGCCCAAAAAGGATGGAGTGGGCTCAGAAGGATTATCACAGGAAATAAACCTGCAAATGGACAGGGCAGAGATGAAAACAAATCAATGTGCAAGTGCGTAAGATGGACCTGAGTGATGCTGTTGGTAGGATACCTTTTGAAGTATGGGTTTGTACTGCAGTGAACTTCAGAAAGGCTTTCTGGCTTGGTCTGCCATTCCCAACATGAGGAATAACACCCATAGCTGAAACAACTTGCAGAGAAATCTACTCATATCAAGAAAAATGTAAACAAAGTTGATTGATTCAGAGCTCATATCCTCATCTGGAGACACTGTAACTGGCAAATTATCTCTCTGAGAATACAGATACAATCTCCAGTTTGTTCCAGTCTGCAGGGTCTTCCTTACAGGGATGAGTTAAAGCAAATCTCACTAGAAGGATTCATTTCCCATTTCTGCACAGTCCTAGGTTCCCTGTGTGCTCCATGTTCCTGGGGCCTGGCGTGTGGGAGGAGAGGTTTTTGGCACATTTTTGGACAGGACTCTAAGTGGATTGTCCTAAAATCACAGCCTAGAACTCAGACCTCACATACTAGCATGATATTTAGGCAATATGGTATGCATACATTCATGTCCGTATAGAACAAGAGCTCAGTAAAAATATATGGAGGAGTTCAATTAGTATTAGTGTGTCAGGTTATTAGTGGTCCCTTCCCTTCATATGATTAGGTCTTTTCCACATAAAATGCACTAGAATACGTATTAAGGGCAAGGCTGTGAAAAATCAAAACAACTTTGATCAAACTTGTTGGAAATTAAACCAAAGAAAGGGAATCTTGCAGCCCACATTATATAAACAGATAACAAAGTAAAAATGAGTGTATTTGCTGCCACCCTACTTGGCAGCACACGCTGTGTACACCTACCACACAATAACATACATTACTGAATAATAAATCACACTTTGATCCAAATAACCCAAAGCATTTTACAAATACTAATTAAAATTTGAAATATCTCTCTGAGGTACTTAAACAACAATGTACATAATTTGTAGGTGGGAAAAGTGAGCCAAGGGAAGGTTAAATTAACTCACTGAGGATGAGAAGGGGAAACAGTGAAAAATCAGGAAGATGATATGTGTCTCTATCCCACTCCTCTACACAAACTAAGGGCATCTGTCCTCAAATCTGCAGAGTGAGTGCTATAGTAACTTTAAAAAGGTTGTCCAGATGATTACTTGTCAGAGTACATTTAATTAGTATGAATTCTAAGTATCTGGTTTCAAACTACTATGTAGGCTCTATCACATTGCTGTTTCCCAGTATTGCAAGACTCTTAATGGGAAAAGTAATCCCTGCTCATCACATAAACCACTTCTGGATGTGACGCAGTGACAACTGGATGCAGCCACGTGAGTTCTCCTGAGATGACCACTAATTGGTCCTTCATGGCAAGCATTGCTGCCTCCAGGAATTTGCATTGCATCACACAGGAACATAAAAACTGTGAAATAATTACAGAAGAGCTACAGGGAGAGAGTGTTGCCACAAGCAACGCTCTGGCCTCTCCTCCTGGGCTGTGTCATGCTCTTCTCAAGCAGCAGCAGGGCCGGCAGGAACCCCCAGCCCCTTCCACTGCACAGGGGCATCGCTGATGAGTTCCCCCATCCTCCCTCATCCCCCTTCTGGGCATTAATGCTCTGCCTAATTGTAACTATACCTGCCCCCATGAAATTATCTGAATTGCAAAATAACCAAATAAAAGCAAAAAATTACCATACTTATTTTCTAGATTTATTTTTCCCCCTGTTAGCTGGGCTCATTCCTCAGCACCAAGCAGGAGGGTAGGAGAGAAGCAGGAGGCAGAACTCTGTGTCTGGAGGAGTGGCCCCTTCGACAGACAGTTTTCCACAAGAATTGTTCACAAAACTTGCACAGCACTGGAGGCAGCTTTGTGACATTCCTGGGGTATTTAACATTATTGATCTTTTTTGACAAATGAGTAATGTAACACGTTCATTACCATTAATCATCCTTTTTCTAATTCAGGTAAACAAGGGGTAGTTTTATTCATGCTCAGCTAATATCTATTTTCATAATTATTTTTACAAGGACCCTGTTTGATGAAATTCAAATATGTATTTATTTGGAAGAAAAATATTGATGTTCTTTTCCTTTTAGCAAAGTATTCCATGAAGGATCAACTTTCCTAGCTGTGCTATTAAAGAAATTAAAACCAAACATGCTGTTATGTCTCAGAACTACATTTTAAACCCAGCTCTGCTGGTTTTGGCTCTATTAGCATGGAAGTCAACAGCTAGTTTCACAACAATGCTGGGTGGAGAAGAATCAGATTCCCATCCCCTTGCTTGCCTTTGGCAGCTGGGTTGTTATTAGATGTGATTAAAACCCCCACATGCTCCCATCACACAAGCAATCTGCTCATGAGTTGCCCAGTGCAAATGCTGCTCCCTGAAGGTCCTGCTTCGCTCAGCAGCTGTTTGCTTGTGGTGTGGACTCAGAGCATCACATGGGCTGGCTGTGGCACTGCTTTTGCCTGCTTTTCCACCAGGAAGGAACATTACTGATCCCCCATCCTTCCCCCAACTCATCAGCATGCCTTATCCCCAGGATGTCAACCTGACGTGATGACAAACCTGGATGACAAAGAAGCATGGAGAGTCTGATTTTCCCAACATATCCTTCCTGTTTTGATATATTTCAATAATATTAAAAACACCTCCTTGTTATCTGCTCCAAATCTCCCTAGTTAGAACTGTCAAGAGTTGGTAAATGTACTTCTCAGTTTGCTGGCTCCTTCAGAAACCCTTCATCTGCTTATGCTGACTTTGCTGCCTTTTCAAACTTTTTTCAGTGCTGATACTGGACCTGTTCTCAGTGGTTTTTAAACACAGACTTTTTAAACCAGATTTTGAGCTGGGCTATTTCTTTTTCCAGGTAACTGTAGGCAGGAGCACTCCAAGCCTAAGCCCAGTGCTTCCAGCCTGGCTGTTGCTCTGCTCTCCCAGGAACTCTGGAGCCCCTCTCCTAAGAGCTGTGATGCTGCAGCACCAGCAGTATTTCCCATGCCCTGCCTTTCTAACATTTGTGGCAGCACTATTTTTAGAAGGGATAAAGGTGGTACTGCTATTTCCCCTTATTATTACTATTTCAGTGCTCTGATGCTGTTCTAAGTGTACACTACTGACAGTTTGATCAAAGAATAATTTATAAATACAGATGTAAAGCACATTTTTTTCCGCTAATGAGCATACCAATAATGCTCTCACAGTGATAACTCTGTTTCCTGAAATCAACAAACCCTGAAATAATATTGACAAGACCAATTGCTTGAAACTTGGTAGAAACAGTTTATACTGAAGATACAAGAAGTCACAATAGGAATCCTGTAAGGCAAATGACTCCACAGAGGATAAAAGGTATGAAAAAAGTCTCATATGTTAAAAACACAGCTTCAATAATTTATCATGTCATTTAAAAACTGAATAGAGGTAAATATTGAGATTTTTATGGAATAAAAAGGAATTATTCCTAAAATATGCCATTAGCTAACACAGAACTGTCATTTCATTTTTAACAGCCTCAGTTTCCAATAATTGCAATACCAAGCCCTAAGAATGTTTTTTATTAGAGTTCAACAAAATTCTCTCTTATGCCTTTGAATGCAAAAGAAAAGATGAAATCAGCATTTAAAAAAACCTGATTATGGAAGAATTGTTGTAAAAAAATCCACTTTTAACATAAATTCTGTTAGTCAAGGTGTCAATAAATATGTGCTGCAGTCTCATACCATTTTCTGGTACAAAGATTTTTAGGGCACATGATGAAGGTCTCCTCCACTGCCTCACCCCTTTTTACTATCTGATTTTACACCACACAGATAGTGGTATAAGAATGAGAAAAAGCAGCTTACTGCTACTTCTTGGGCTCTTGAGTGTCTGATGGCTGATTCAGAGAGAAAGAAGTTTATAAGTGAATCATTTCTGAGGGGAAAAAAAGCTAATAGATGATAGCTCTGAACTGGATCATCTAGGCAAGAAATAAAACTGGAGCTTCCCCAAGTTTCAGATAGCTCCAAGAAGACAATGTCAGAGGAGTTTCAGACATATTGCCTTTAAATGAAGTTAAAAAGAGAATGACTGAGCAGTAAATCACAGAAAAGGTGGAAATGAGGCAATGTAAAAAGGAACTTGACATCTCAAATAGTCAAGGCACTAATGAGGATTGATATAGAGAGGCTGTCCCTGACAGCTGAACTGGTCCACATGGGTAGACTGGAAGAAATGGAGGCCACACAACTCCTGTCCTTTTCCTGCCTGTTGTATTTGGAACATCACATTTTTCTGGTCTGATTCACTTAAGGCAGAGACCAGAAATAAGAACCCCATGTCATGAAACTGCACTTTAAAAATGCTTTTGGTCTTGTGTCTTTTAATCCACAGCACTATGGGTCATTTTGGTCTTCAGGCACAAATGTGTAACTTTACAACAACAGAATTCATCTAAGAAGATCAGGTGACTGGACAGTATTTTACTTGTCCTACTTTTAAATCCTGGAAAAATAAGGAAGAAAAGAGCATGCCTTTCTCTTTCACCTCTGCTAATTGACACAAAACTGAATGATTCCAGTCAGGTATTTTAATACTTATGCTGATATACTTTCTTCATCTGATGTTATCCTTGACTGCTTTTTCCATTGTCATTAATACCTGCCTATGGTTGTAGACAGATAAATAAATGCTGCAGAGCATAATCACTGTCTTACATGATTATCCTCTAAAGACCTTAGTTTTATTTGCAGCAGCTCTCTGTCTTTCCACAAAGCAAAGGAATGTATAGATAGTACAAAGCTATAGAAGATATTTAGATATATGGTATTTTCTGATAAAACATTTCCTGATTGTCTTATGCTAGCTGCTGGCTCCATTACAACCTTTCAAAAGTAAGAAATCAAAGACTAGGGAAATGTTCTCAGCTTTGTAATGTTCATAGTGGGCTTCTCTGCAGCTTCATAGAAACTGAAACATGTTAGCAGTTCCTATTGCTGACATTCCCTATATTTTTTGCAGATTCAGCTTGAAGTTTGCTTGCTTTGATATAAATCATTGCAACGCTGCATCACCATGGAGCAAAATCACACTACACTGGGTATCAGGGGAAGCTGTAACTGGACTTTGGCTGATTATGATTCTTTGCCTTAAAAGAGAGGAGTACCTTGAAACTTATAACTCCCCAGTATAGGACCATCAGGTTTCAATAGCTTATCAAGTTATCATTTTTATAACAACTGGTAGCATGCTGGTTACCATGATAGGCTAGCAAGAATACAAACAAATTCTGTTTGGAAAAGAAATTAATTGAAAATTGTATGTATTGATGTGTTCTCCTATCCTTCTTATGCTTTCTGTTTTTAATGGAGCTGAGTCAAACATCTCAGGGTTGCTTAGAAAGCAACTTTAGAGATTGCTGGGGTCACTTATATGTCCTTCAGTGCTTGTTTTGCATGTAGGGTGCTGCCCAAGTGTGAGTGGTAATTTCAACTGTTTACAGTCTATTTATTTAATATTCCTGAAGAAAGAAACTTTAAATGAAGAACAGGATTACATGCCTGACATGTTTCCTCCACAGGCTACAGCTCACTTTGGTATTATTGCAGCTAATAATACCAATTCTGCAGTCCACAGAAGCCAGAATTCCAAATCCCAATCTTGCTCATATGAATTTGTAATAATGATATGCAGCTTATGACAGCCTCTTTTTCAGATTTGCTTTTCCAAGCAGCCCTGCTGAAATTAAAATTGCAACCCAGATCAATTTCTGCAGGGAAATTGAAACAAAAAGAAAATAATAAAGGAAGATTTTTTTATACATAATCATTTATACTCCTAAAACTTACACCGTTGATTGCTGACCTCTGAAAGGTGGAGAAAGTACCTGTCCCCTGAGTAGATACTCAGAGCATAGATTTTGTCTACTGTGACTTGTCGTTCAAATAGCAGATTTTCTTTTCCTTCCTACACAATAATTCTCACATGTGTTAACCAGTGAAGAGAGAAAATTGGATGTATTGTGTATCATGGAAAAAAGACCTAATGTAGACTGAAGAGGAGGCATAAGTAGTCAAGGGAGTAAAAAGATTTTTAAACATTTCCCTGATTTCTCTTTTGTTAGTTTATATTTGTGCCTGTGAAGACAATAGTTTCTGAGATGATAAAACTTCTACATGGTGCAAGGAAGTTCAGTTTGAACAGTAGTGTGCAGTCACCAGCTCTTTGCAGCAGGTTAAGAGTTATTTTAGATACTTACAATCACCAGAAAAGCTTAACAATCAGTAGCAGAAAACTTCTGAATTTTTAGGCAGTATCTCTGTCTAGTAGGAAAAGCATACCTGAAGGTTGCTGTTACCCAAAATTTGTACACATGGGCAGATGCCATTGTCACTGAAAGCAGTGAAATAAGCCCTCCAACCAATTTGCTGGGTTAGAAAGTTGACATTACTTTATTAGCAGCACTGGATGCGTGGAGAATTCCCCTTAAAGCATGCATGCCCAGTGGCCTAAAAGACCAGGTTATATTCCTCAACCTAATACATATTCATCACAATTCCTGAATACATGCACTTATGCTAATAGTTTCCATGGACTTGGAGAACACAGTATGGTTCTCGATCTTCTGATGAATCTTTTCTCCTTGAGAGTACCTCAAATATGTGGCCAGGTCACAATGTGCTGCTCTTATCATTCTTTGATCTGACACACAATTCTCATTCTCAAAACAAAAGATATCTGCTAGCACATATTAATCACTAAAATAAGTAAATAAGGAAGTATTAGCTGGCACAAGACTTATGAGTCTTAGATGTAGGTAGTTAAAACAAGGCCACATAAATCTCAGGTTTGTTTGTAATAAACATTGTATGGTACAAAACTAAGCATTAACTGTGAATATAGGGATCATACACCATTGAGCTAAAGTTAATAGAATTTTTCCAACATCTTCCCTTGCTGCTGCTGAGACCTCTTCTTAAAAAATTTAACTTGCTTGGCAACACCATTAGACAGAGCACAGATTCTCTACTGACCTTAGAAATTCTTGCAAGCAACTAGACTTTTACCTTCTACAGGCTATTGACAAATGCTTTCACACAAGGTTCTGTGGGCTTTGATAAGGCTGTATCACAGCAGGTCGTGCAGTCATTTCCTCCAGATCACATGCATCTAGTTGCAACTGAATAAATTTCAGAACAGGACTGTGTAGTTACTAGTCTTCATATTCCTGCCACATATGTGGGTCCATGTCAGACAGGTGAGCCACAGGGCTTGGCATCATATGAGTCAAGGGAAGAGAAAACAAATCTTGTGAAAGAAAGATCATTCAGTGGCCCTCTCTGCTTAATATTTTCAGCAGAAAAGTCATAGTGGTCCAAATGCACAAAGGACAAGAAAGTAAAGACAGGTTTTGAGTCAAATTCCAAAATCCATGCTCATGAATTCTCCTCCCCTGACACATCCCCAAAACACTTCAACAAGAACAAAGCTTGGCAGGGGAAAACACCTTCAGCAATCACCTAGGGAGATTAAATTCAAATGAGAAGAATGGGAAACTTAGTTTAGATGAGTACAGATTCCCACCTAGTGACACATGTAACCACCCAGATGGGTGAAAACCTCAGGTGTCCAAGCAGACACAGTCAGCATCAAAAGCACAAGTTTTATTTGCTCCTGGGGCTGAGCCTATTCATTGCAAAATTGTTTTGATTTCCTCCTTCCTTTTCCCACTCCTCTGTAAGAGCACTTTGCTCATTCAGGCCAGATCTGATCACATTTTCTCCTATTCTCTACCCTTTTTTGGCTTCTGGGCATCTTTAATATGCACAACAAAGTGTCAGTTTCATTACCAGCAATCTGTATTCAAGGATATAAAATTTGTATAAATTCCACAGCATTGCACAGTGTTTCCATTTAACCTGAATGAAATTCAAGTGCAAATGAGGTGTTAGTCATTCATGAATAGAACCCATAATGTGTAGACATGGTTTTTTAAGGTGAATTTAGTACCAAGCAAAAGGTACCAAATTGACAACACTGAAAACTGAAGTCCTCTATGCATTCTTGTAAAAGGGATGATGAGGGAAAGCAAGCCACACTACTGCTTATAAGTGCTGACAACTAGCACTAGGGATGAAAAGATAATTCAAACATAATGTCCCTTTAAGGCTTCACTCTCTGTAGAGGGAGTATTAGTCCCTACACAAATCTAGTGGGTTTTGTGACACAAAAATTTCAGGGTATTGAAGACTGAGAAATGCAAAGCTCCAAACCATTTCACTTACAGCACTCTGTAATGAGATCTAATCAACTTTGAACACCTAGGGGTGAAATTCCCCCTCCTTTCCATAGATTTGTTATACTCCCAGGACGGTCTCCAATTTGTTATTGTTAAACAAGTGATGTCATCTCCAAGTTACTAAAATGACTGGAAGTGCTGGAAATAAGTATCAGAGAAAAGGTTGAACCAGTACTTTCATCTTGAAAATACCCAAGATTTGCTTTTACAACAAACACATAATCCTGCAATGTAAATGCCAGATGACACCCAGCCTATGCATAGCTACTCACTGACCACAGAAAGATCTTTCACTCAATAAATAATTGAATATGGTAAATCCCACCCTGCAGTTTCTCACTTGTAAAGTGCAGGCTGTAACTACCCTAGGTGAACATGATTTGATGTCTAGGAAGCAGGGGTTGTAGACAAGAGCAACAGATTTTCTTCAACTGTCTTCTATACTACCTATATCAAGGCAAAATAGTTCTGCATTTACAAAATATAGGGTATTGAGGACAATGACTGACTGCCAAGAATTGCAGGGAGAGACCCTACAAGGCTGCATGCCTGGTTAATGGCATGGCAGATGAATTTCCCTATGAAGAAAGGAATGCTACACACACTGGAAAAACTCTAAACTTCAAATATGTGCAAATAGGTTGTGAACTGACAACTGGGATTCAACAGTAAGAATATACTATAGATCCAAGAAAGAATTAGGTCAGTGCTCATTATCAGTCAAAGCAGCAAATAAACTATTAAGATTTTTTAGGAAGGAATAGAAATAAAACAGAAGTAAACACTGCCTATGAATAAATCTATGACTCACCTGTATTTCTAATATTTCTGCAGTTCTGGTCTCTTTTCAGGAGGATATGATAAAATGAAAAAAGGCCAGTAAGGATATTGTATATCAATGCAAAGGACTGGGTATACAAGAACTCCTCAGCTTGAAAAAGCAAACTAAGAGCAAATGCTCAAGTCTATCCATGAGCAGTCAGGAAAGAGTGAAAGGGTTTCCCATAGCATCAGTTCACTGATTCTCAGAAATGTAGGCAGGAACAAATAAAGTCCAGTTCAAGAACAAAAGTTTGAGCATAAGTGAGCAAACTTGTGGAACTCACTGCAGAGGTCACAAGGGAGGGCTGGGACAGCACACACAGAAGAATTCCGTGGAGTTTACTGCAAGAAACATCCAGCTCAGGAAATACCCTGAGCTGAAAACTGCTGGAAGTGGAGAGTAGAAGAGGTAGCAACATACTGCCTTTGTCTGACTGGACATCCACTGTCAGAAGTAGGACGTTGGACTAGATGAACCTTAACCCAACGCAGTAGGACCACTCCTATGTTCTTATGTTGCTGGCTTTACCTCACAGCATGCAGCTATAGATTTCCAATAGCTGAGCTCAGATAGCATAAAGCTGTAACCCAGGTAGCTCTGCTGGCACTGACTGTGACATCTGTCCATTCAACCCAGTGATGCTTCCTAAGCGAGCCTCAACACGTCCCCACATGGGGTATCCCACAGAAATACAAGCATGTGAGCATGCGTGTGGATCAGGGTGAGTAGAGGAGGGGTAACCCACAACTTCACCCCCATGCAGCTGGTCACAAGTGACCTGACTCATTTCCATTTATTCTTCTTGCTGTGGATTAGCATGAACAGAGACAGGAAAACGTTTCAGCACAGACTGGAATAAGGCCAAAGAACAGGAGACCGTGAAGAAGAGAAAGTCTTCAGCAGCCCGGGGTGGCATGTCTCAGTAAAAGCCACAGAACCTGTGGGACAGTCATTTTCAGAATGTGAATTTGCCATTGACATAGTTTGTCAAGAAAGCAGCACTGCTGGCTTGGAGCAAACACACAGGCACACTGCTCCAAGCCTCACTTCCATAGTACACAACTAACTGCTACCTATAAAACCAAGTCTCAAACTTCCCTTTCTTATAACAAACCATGCACTGCAAGAATGTCATATTAGTCCAAGCATTATTTTTTTGTAAGATATAAGTTTTTTTTAAATAAAAATCTCCCTTAAACATTCACTTATTTATTTCCCTAGCTTTTCCTCTTCCTAAGCTCTCCCTCCTGTGCATAACTCCAAGGGCTGTTGAGTGATAGATAGAGCAATTGTCATTTTAAAATTAACATACCTTGACACACATGTTCACAGATGCCATGGAGTGCCTCATGAATTTGCACATCTTTGCACGTGTGCTGTGATTCTCCACAAGGATAAAAATGGCGAAAAACTGCCCAAGACTCCCTGGGACTTCTTCTGCTCCTGTGGACTATGGAATAAGATAGGAAAGAATTATCACTGCTTTCTGAAGTGACAAAAAATGTAACTTTTATACAGTGATTAACAAAACCCTGCAATTGCAGCAGAATGACACTGTTGGTAATTGTCACCACTGTCCCAAGGAGACAAACACTGCAGGACTGCACCCCATTTGCATTGTCTCTGATTCTTACTATTTTCTATAGAGGTAGTTCAGTAAAACTGAACTTAGAAACCTTAAGTCATATGCATGTTAAAGTACAGGAAGTTATATCCATGGTAAAATGTTACTATGAAAACACATTTGATCAGCTTACAGTGTTTCAGTTCCTCTGGTCTGACAAGATGACTGAATCATTATGTGCAGCATAACTAAGCATTAAAGTTTGGTTGTCCAAAAATTTTGAACCTCCAAATTTGCTTTGAAATCATGTGATTTTGCAGCGTTGAGGTTATTTTGTCATTTCTGCCTGTTGAGCAGAGCCTGAGCGAGCGTAAATAGTGGTGCTTGGTCTGCCCAGCCGCTGGGCAGGTTTGTCCCCTCTGCAGCACCAGCTAATTCCTTTGGGGACTGAAGGCCTTACAGTGTTGCCAAAAATTTTAGCCACAATAAAAGCTGTGTGTCAGAGTAGCTTTTCAGAGGTTCTAAATAAACACTTACACTTCCCAAACATCAGGGGAGACCAGATCCATAGGTAGCCTTTGTTACTATGGTATACTTTTTCTCAGTTTAGAAAGGACAGGACTTTGCTCACACTTATTATTTCAATATCTTGTCACCCATAACTCACTTCACTTTCTCATACCCTACGAGTTTTCCATATCCAGCACAGACTTTCTCTGGATCCTTTACTAATGCTTTGAATTAATTTTTAAATTAGCTCTTCCCTGCCTCTTGTTTAAATTTTAGGTGAGGAAGGAGAGTTGATTGCGGCTAGTACTGAAGGCAAGAATAAAAACTTTGTGTGACCATTTGGAACTCTCACCCAATTATCATAATCATACTTTCTAATTTTTTTAATAAAACTAAAAATCCATATCTAAACAAAAGCTTTATTCCTCTATCAGAAATGAAACTTTATTCATAGTTATTAACCATTATAGCAGACATACCCCTTATATAAATATCTATAAAGTAATGAGTCTTTCCTGGAACAAGATGCATATTAATTAGATCCTACAGCACTTGAGAGACTTTGGTTCAATTCCCACCAGTAAGGTCAGGAAATGCATCCACAGTAGTTAGCAGCTAGTTTCAAAATCTCAATGCACCGAGCATGATGGGGTCATTCAGTGGAGCAGATACCCCAAGGGAAGGGTAAAACAAGAGCCAGGGATTATTTCACAGCACTGAACTGGTACACTGCGGGAGTGATGGACTTTCCTTTCAGAACAGAAAAGCTTACCAGCATACTGTCCTTGTGGCCCACTCTCATTATGAAGAATGTAGCATATGAAGCAATTAATTGGATGATATGGGCTGGAAAAAGCTGAGGAAATGGTGTGCACATGTGTGCCTGTGTGGTGGGAGACGCTGACACAGGAGGACAACGCTACCACACCCACACTGACCCTGCACAGTCAGACACAGGACGAGGCAAACCCCAGCACTGGGTAGAAGGAGCACCTGCATTCACTCCCACTACCTGTTCAACAGGTAGATTTGACAAAATAGCCTCACGCCCCTGGAAGTGTGCAAAAGGAATGTGGATGTGGCCCTTGGGAATGTGGCTTAGCAGTGAACATGGTGGTGGCTGGGCTAATGGTTGGCACTGACAATCTTAGAGATCTTTTCCAACCCTAATGATTCTATGATCTCCACAAGATGTTGAGGCTCCAGTGCTGAGCAGGGTAAAATAATGCAAAAAGATTTCTCTTTCTTCAGGATAGAAGTTATTTGCAGCACAGAAGCACAGAACTTTTTCCATACCTTTACCTCTATCACAGACGTCCCACGTTATTTTAAGGGTGATCCCCTTCACCTGAGCGTATTTTCACTGCTACAGAGTTAAAGAGGAAAGTTGCTCTAGCTTGTGCTTATGCACAAGAATATAAGAGCCCTTGATTACGCTGAGTCTCAGGCTGTGAATCAGAAGGAAGATTTTCAATGTCCAGCAGTTAAATGTGTTAACTATGACATTTCTCAAGTTCTATTTTTATATATGCAACAGAAAAACAAATAAAACAAAACACTTCTTTATAACTGCTCTTTATGGTAGTATTTCTTCAACTACAGCTTTGATGATACCACTACATGCTCCAGCATCTTCTTAGCGTTTCAGTTTTATAAGCTACACGTATTAAGTTTTCAGAAGTAGACTTCTTTATCAGGATTTTTATTCCTAATGAGAAAATAATCTACAAGCATCATTTTTGCATCTCCCATAACCTCTTTGCTGTTAAAAGGTTTGTTTAAAATTTACTTCCCAGAACAAAACACAATTCATATCTGGTTATTGTCCTAATGAAATCTATTTCTCCTCCTTACAGAGCTCTTCACTGAGATGTTAAAATTTAACTCACTTGAGTTATAACTACTGTGTGAATTAATAGTCAGCATTGTTTGGAAGGTTTTTTAATTGGCCTGCAGGGAGGCCTTCTGTATATATTAAACAGATCATGTGTCTGCCTTGCAACTAAACCACCTTTACATTTCCTTTGCACACATTAAACTCAAACCGTTTAATGTTTTCTTAGGGTTTATTGTTCACACTAGGAAATGACTGTTACGTTAATCAGTGCAAACCAAGGTTAGTGATTGGTCCTTGGTGATGTCATTCTAGAGTCATAATGCCCCACAAATAAATAGGTTTGGCTGTTCTTCTTATTTTTATTTATAAATTCTGTTTCATAACAGCAGTAAGATGCTCCAGGCCATGCACTTCTGGGGGATTATTGCACTTGTCAGGTGTTTAAAATCACTCAGTCCTCTGCCTGCGCCTTATAATACCACTGGAGGTATATAATCAGCCAGAAATACACTGCCTGGAGTGTCTTAATGTTTTATTATGACATATCTAACTTTCAAAATAAATTATTTATCTGGAAGCTTGGAAGTGTCATAATGATATCCAATCAATAGCTGAGAAATAAATATGAAATCAGGAGAACACATCAGAAAGACAGAGGGCAGAAAAAAATGCCAGCTCATCAGTCATCCCAGGCCAAAACAGTGCGTGCATACACCTATAGACAGAGATGTGTGCACACAACCAGGGGATTTCTATTTGTGCACAGACCTGTGTCTGCTGAGAATCACACAATATGTGCACTTATATGTCCCTATCTGATTGCTGATATAAACCATGGAGCAACTGCATTGAATTAATATCAAAAATTGAAAGCATAAGTGGGCTAAACAGATGTTAATAACTAGACCTCTTATTAAATAAAAATTTAGAACATTCTGTGCTTAGTCAGTTAAGTCATTCCATATTTAACAGGCAGCTTCTGTGTTTCATGGAAAGGAAGCCCAGCTACATCAGTTGACATTACAAATTGCATATCACATCATTATCATTACAATCACTAAACTACACACATTATTCAAAACTGAAGGTTAAAAGCAAAACAGAATAAAACAATGTCATTTTCTGAAAAAAAAAAAAAAAAACAAAAAAACCCAAAACCCAAATGAACTAACAAATCAACTGTACAACAACTAGAGAAATTTAATACTCTGGGGTTTAAATTTTTAAATTAAATTCCAATTTGTAAATTGTTATGTGGAAATAAGGAACTCTACTTAGGCAATTGTGCTAAATAACAGTGCAAACCCTGCAGGGGACCAAATTATCTTTCAGTGAGGGAATATGAAAAGTTTTTTGGAAAAGGGCCAGTTTTAGGTAGGGGGTGTTTAAAGCCTTGGGAGTTACTGTAGCAATAGAAAAGATTAATAATTTGCACATGTGAGACTCCTGGCAAGCAGGACGCAGCTGTAAAGAATTAACCCCTCCTGAGAGACATAAAAACATGGAGCAGCTGAGAAGAAAAGGGTGAGGGGAGAATGCAAAAGTATGCAGAGTACAGATGTCCTAGAAGAGAAAAATATGTAAAGTAGGGTTGAACAGTGTACTGAAATTTTATTATGATTTGGGAGGGAAAAGGAATCTTCTTGGCAAATTGTGGGTATATGGGAAAAAATTAAATACCAGCAGAAGACAAAACTAATTCTCTTATTACTGCCTGCAAATGCAAATAATCTGAATAAAAATTCTGAGAGCTTCCAAGTCCTTATTGAAAGGATACTCTCAAAGTGCTCTGGCCTAAAACTAGACCAAAGGGGCTTTGTTTTGGTGTTCATGCATGCCTGCCCCTGCTCTGCGTGCTGACTCCATCATTCCTGAGCGCGGGCAGGGCGCTGGGATGCAGGAGATGCTGAAATGATTGGGGGGCAGGCTCTCACACAGGCATTGAGCAAGCAAAGCAGGTCTGAGGGTGAAGCATTGTGTGCTTGTGGGTCTGTGGCTGCAGCTCCCAATATTTGTTCTTCCTGGCTGCCTACCAGAATAATTTCTCTTGTGAGGGCCCAATTTTGCAGCTGCTCAGCATGGCAGAACCGCCCCCCTCCCCCAGCCAGATTCAATAGGGTGGTGCCTGGGCAGCAGCATGGGCGCACTCGAGCTCAGATGATAACTCTTTCAGAGTCTGGTAGAAGGCCAAAGCAATCCAATTTTTAGGCTGTATTAGAAATCTGAGACTATTACCCTTCAAAAGGAGAAATTAGGCTTTAGAGAGGTGAAATAGGTAATCCTTCTGCTGATTTCTGTTGCTAAGTATTTTTTATTTTTCTCTTTGGACAAACAAATGGGTCAAGAAAATGTTGGAAGTGATCATTAACCTACATAAACAATGGAGATGTTTATTCATATTAAGTCATAGAAAGCTCCATCCTTTTCTATTAAACGAAAGAAATGGTCTTGAAAGTAACATATTTTTAAATGTGACATGGATTATCTAGAATCCAGCCGATGGACTTTTTTTCTTTTTTTCCCCATTTTATAAAGATATACATAAACAGATTACTTAGGTTTATTGCATTTAGATTTTAAAACAAGGCCCAAATTCTTATATGAGCTCAAGTAGATTCTATTTTAAAAAGAGAAAACTAGATAAAAATACACTTTTAACATAGTAACTGTTTCAGCACAGTACTTTTCAAGTACTTTGGAGTTCTTGGGTTCTTTGGAGACCTCAGGAGATACAGAACCAATAGGCTGAGGAGATTAATACACCTCCTTGCTTTCCATGCTTGCTCTCCAGCAAAGAGAGTATATTACAGCTGCTCAAGTGTTTACTGGTCCCTCAGATTTCACGACTGTCCTCTCCCTTTTCTCCTTCCACAACTCCAATGTTGCTAGCTAGGCACTAGGGAAAGGTGAAGCACACAGCTACAGGCACTGCTTTGGAAATGGTGTAAAGCATGCATGGAACTGCAGCGTGATGCAGCCATACACAGTAAATTTTAACCTGCTCCCATAAATAATCTGTTTTTCCCCAGACGTTCTAGATCACAGGCTTATCTGTCACTCACACCAATTAGGTGGACACCAGCTCACGCCAACACTTCTGTGCTGAGGCTACAATGAGGTCTGGCAGGTTCCTTTTATGTGTTGCATCTTTCATATGGTCCTTTATCCCCATTTATTTAGCTATGCATGCAAAACCTCGTCTTACTCCCTGCGCCTTGCCTTTCTCTGGTAGAGGCATGTGTGACCTACCCTGCTTCTTTTCATTAAAAAGGATGCTGCAGATGTCCTAATTTCTCACATCACTTTTTTTTTTTTTTCCTCCCTCCAGTAACTTCTCCTTCTCTAGCACACAAAGACAAAAAAACTTGATGGGGTCACCTTCACCTTTGTTAAGGCTCAGTTTTTCACAAGTCCACCTCCAATATACCAATCCCTCTTTAAATGGCAACTTCTGTCATAGATCACAGTCTGGACTAAGTTATTGGGGCTGCTGTAGATGAAATCTATGCAATGCAGAAACAGAAAATTTCAAGTTGACTGTATTTTAACTGGATAAATATTTTTGTGACAGAACACACGCACAGCTGTATACTCATTTTTGCATTGTACCCACGCTTGCTATGAGACTGGATTAGGCTCCAAACAGACGTCCACAAATTATCCTAAATAACAAAATTGTTTGGGGCATTTACCTTAAACCTTAAACTCAGCAATCACCCAGCATACTTCCATCAGCCTCTGTCTGCAGGATAAAAAAAGAATCATATACAGGCTTTGAAATGGAATCATTTGCTCAACTATGTAAGTCAATATCATTGTCCCACCACCTCTATAAAATAAACCCAGAGTTATTCCACAAAACAATAACTCAGACCTTGGTTTTACTGTACATCTATTTAAAACATGCTGAGTGGTTTTATATCCTTTGAGTTGACTACAGATTTATCAACCAAAGCATACAGTGTAGCCTCTAAAATACACGCACAAAAACATGCATACACATCAGCAAAATTGAGAGTCAGACATTACTACAAGTAAAATTGGTGCTTTATTATAAGCCCCTACTTAAATTTATTCTTAACTCACTGGGCTTCTACTAAATGATCTGGAGTTTCTCAAGCCTGTTAACATTTTAGTCCCATATTTTAGAAAGTTTCAGCTGAAATAATTTGGTTTCTAGGAAGAGGTATCTTTGAATACAATTTCCCAAATATTGCATTTGAACATAAATTATTTAAACAAATAAATATTAAGCAAATTCTTCATATGGTAAATATATAAATAAAATCCAAAACTAACAACTGCAGAGACCCAATGGTTTAGTTTACTCAGCAAGATGGCATATCTTTCCAGATCCCAACAACTACTCAAAGGCTTGCTAAACCAAAAATCCCAGAAATATTTCTAACAACTTCTGAGATTTTGTCTTTTCTTCTATGAATTCATGTAATTTTTTTAAATCCCTTGTAATTTTTGGCCTCTGTACATTCCACAGCAGTGAGTTGTGAAAACATGCTTTATAAAAAGGTAATTCTCTGTTCTTCCCTTGCTTTACCTCTGTGCCTGAATTATTTCCTTGTGTGCATCCTTATTCCTGTACTGTGAACAAACCCTAGTTTATGCCTCTTCCCAGATTTATATATAGCAGTTGCTATACATATATATCTATATATATATATGTGTGTGTGTGTGTGTGTGTTTCTATCTGAAAACAAACTGTGTATCCCCTATTAGTGCATCAACATCCAGGGTACCATTGCAGATACACTGCTCCATCCATTAGCACCAAAATCTCTTCAAAATGCGAATGCTGTGCATATTTCAGATTTACGGGAGAAAAAAAGCCATTCAGATAACCATGAATTTCAAATAATTTGTCCCAAAAGATACAATGACAGGATAGCCACCATGACTGTAGGGGAAAAAAAAAAAAAAGAAAAAAAAAAGAAAAAGTGACCTTTTTCTGCTCAGAATTTAACAAACCATTCAGATCTTGCAAAATGTAACATCAAAACACAACATAAAGATATGTGTTTAGGAATACTTCAAGTTATTGAGTGCAACACTCCAAAATCTGTGTGCATGCTTATGCCAAAAGATTGATGTGATTTTCACATCAATCTTATCCATTTACAGACTTGGGACCTAAAACACAAAAACATATTTCATTATCAAACTGTCTAACAGAAAACTGCAAATTAAGTATCTTTAAAACTGCTCAGTCAGGTAGTACAAAGGTGCTATGCTTGCAAAGGCTTCCACATAAACATTTTAATTGCATTAAATTGTGACTGAGAAATGAGGCTGGTCCTGCAGTGCATATATTATGTAAATACAAACCACTTAAACATAAAATTATAAAAAATAATGAAAATAAAGGAAATTTTTATTTTACACCTAGGAGTGGTTCCTTTTTCAATTATGTAATAAAAGATTCATTTAAAAAATTTAAAAATAACAAAACCACTTTGGAAACAAGTGAAAAAAGTGTAAGGAACAATTTAACACCCTCTGGAAGAAGAAACCAGGCCATACACTAAAGATAAGTAAGTGAAGATCTACTGTCTTAGCAAAGATGAAAATAAGCATATGCTGAAATATTTCCTGGAACAGGGTCTGGTCACATCTCTGCTTGAAATTCTGACATTTTTAAGTCATTTTTGAATAAAATCTGCCTGGATATTTCAAGGGAAAAAAAGAAGAAAAAAAGACGCTAATGTCAGTTTCTGTGAATGCAAAAAAGGAATTAATAGCAATACACCCAGAGTGTAATTTAATGGACAATAATTAGTTTCTATTGATATGCATTTTTTAATAAAAGCTGTAGTAGTTGTTTGTTGAAAGAGAAATATTTTATGCTTTGTATCTGAAATCCATTTCCTGCCAAAGCATTTTTTCTTTGTAATATTGCAGGAGATGCTCTGTGAAACACCTTCTCTCTTTAAACCTTGATAAAATTCTTGACTGTGTCAAATGTAATAAGTTTTAGACAAATGACTGTCATCTCCTTGAGCAGGAGAGTTTGAAGAGAGCACAGCAAGTGTGTTTATTTGCATTAAGCACATGCATCAGTGTGGTGTGTGTGAGGAGCTCTGGTACAGCTATTTTACAGCCACTGTGAAGAGATTTTCTTCTATGTCATGCTAAAAGACCATAAACCTTGGTCATGTCTGTCTTATGCAATTTAACTCATTCTAATTGTTCTACAAAGAGTTCTTTTGACTTAGTAACTTCTTCAAGTCACTCTTTTCAAAAGACATATGGAAAACCCCACTCTCATGATTATTAATAATGTAGCTACTATGAAAAACTCTCAGAGCAGCAAGGAAAAAAAGCCCATAGAGACAGAACTTAATTTTATAGTGGTTGGTAGTGCTTAGTTTCATTTTCTTAAATGTTCCAGCCATTGAATAAAGAAATAATTTGAAAAGGAAATAGCATCTACAGTATTTGAACTTGCCTTTAGCATAAAATGTTTTAATGTTTTGAGTCTATCTTTGACAACTGAAACAGACTTTGCTGAATACTGGTAAGAGTTCACTTTGTAATAGAAAAGTAGTCACTCCCTGTGATCACTGTGTCTTTTTAGTATGCAGCCCAGAGGATTCAGAAAAAGATTACATTTACAATAATTAACATATATGTAAATGGAGATCATGGCTATGAATGATAAATTTTCATAGCAATTTAAACCTTGTTCAAATTAATCAACCATACAGACACTTGATTAATGAAAGGCAGCGTCACTTTAAAATGCAACATGTTAATACATATTACTGTTATCGCTGATCAAAGAATCTTTAAACATAAACCAATTAAAACAAAGTTCAATCTACATTTTTTACTGGTTTAATTCCTACAGAATTATAAGAGTATTATAAAAATTTATGTATTTTATTCTCCTTCATATCTATTTACTAAATTGACTGTAGTGCAGAATCACACAAGTAATTCTGCTACTTCATTAATATGATTGGATGTGAAAACTACCAGATTAGTTTTTCAATCTAAGCATATACATAATGGCTGATTGCAAAGTGGGCAAAATGCATCCAATTTCATTCTTCATTTGTAAAACCAGTAACTTGCATCTCATCTCTCCTCAATTCTATCGCCAACAGAGCAGTCACGCAGGAGCTCTGAGTGACTGATAGCAAGGGAGCTATTTGGGAAGACTGCCTTTGTGGCACCTTCCCAACACCACCTATTTTCTAGGAACAAGCAAGGCTAGAGGGTTTTATGGCAATGGAAGATTTTTACAGAGATCACTCAAGCATCTAAACAAGTTTTTCTAATTTAAATTATTTTCTTATATAATGATATGTGCTTTGTCATGCAACTCTGCTTCACTTCACTGGAAAATTTTATGTGTATTTTTCACAAATATATTTAGATAGTTGCAATTTCTTTATTGCTATTAATGAAAAGGCTCACTAACTTCTAAGGTGTGCAATTTTCCTTACGATCAGGAAAACCTAGTAAAAATATATAGCACATTTCAAATTGTCGCCTTAATGAAGACATATGCTGTGGTCATGAGAAGAGAATATATGTCATGAGGAGACTTAAAATAATTAGCTGACCTCTTTTTCTTTTATTCAAAATGTGTCTTCAACACACATTACATATCAGAATTTGTATGTCCAAATACTGAGCTTTACTGTGAATGGTAGTATTGGTGCAAGAGTAAGAGCAGTAAAATCAAAGTAAAAACATTACTTTTAGAAAAGAAATAGAATTGGCATAGAGTTGAATTTGGGAAATGGATCCAGTGGGGCACATATGTAAAGTATTCTTGTCTTTATGGGAGCCCCCACACATGTGAGCACTACTCAGATTTCAATATTAGGAACCAAAAATGCAACAAAATCAGTTTACTAACCTCAGGGAGTATAATAATTGACCTGTTCCCTTCTCCTGTGGTAAAATGAGTTTCTGGTGCTAAATACAGTCCTTGGGAGAAGAAATACCTGTTAATGTTTTCCAGACACAACAATATGATAATAAAACAGTGCATTCCTGCAGACAAGCTTGCAGAGACGCAGCCCACACTAGTGATCATGGTAATACGCAGTGTACAGAGTCCCAAAGGAGCTACATTTTTCTTACACATGTACATTTTTCCAGAAATCTGCCCAAAAATCCATCAGTCCTTTGGAGCATTTCAAACCAGTGAATAACTTCAAACACAGCAGCCTCTTGGAAGAATCCTCTGTAGATACTCAGACAGTCCCAGCTACAGAGAACCTCACAAAACCTGAAGCAGCTCATGGTTTAGGCCACCTCTGGATCAAGTTTGGACCATGTAACTTATCCAGTCTGTTGAATTTCATGGAAGATTGAGACTACATTTGCCTTACTGCTGTCTGGGCCACATCTCAGTGGTCTTGAGACCAGCCCTGAGGTCACTTTTGCCACTTCCTGATCTGCTGATGTGTGCCCTGAGTTGGTGCTGTGGCCCAGCTTTGGCTTTCACAAGGAAAGGCTCATCTGTGTCCTGCACACAGCGAGGGTTTTACCCGCCGTGCACTCAGACCCCAAACCCCATTCCTCACCCCCAGAAGTCTCCACCTCTCCCCTCTGGCTTTGCAAATGCACAGCCTGCTTGGGAAGCCTTCCTGCAGCAGCTAGCTGTTGGCACTGGTGGTCAAGCTGCCTACAAGCAAAAGGACAATGCGAACAGGAGACCTAATCTCTAAAATAAGTGCAGAAAAAAGCAGATTCAAAAAAATGCTGTGCCTATATGAAACAGAAGCTCTGTTGCCTTCAGGTGCTCTGTGGTTGGTGAAGAAAAATCACCATGTTAGCAGGTGCCTTGGGATAAATTATTCACGCGCAATAACTTATTTGTTAAATTTTTCAATAAATTTTTTGCTTTACTTTTTATATGTTTTTAATATTGTGGTTTTCTACTACCCAGGTATTTGACAGGTTGGAGGAAAGCTTGTAAATGCTTTGTACAGCTGACCTACTGAGTCTGAAGTGACTGAGAGGGAGCCCACAACTATTTTATCTGACTTCTGTTGGTCAACACACCCCTCTGAAAGTGCTGCAGAAGATATAGCTAAGGACAGCTTTTAGACTCTGGAAAAGTACCAGAGCTGCTCCTTCTCACCTGCCTTGCTAGGGTGAATAGTAAGGGTGATTATGCTTCAGCTGGACTACTCTTTAAGAATTCTCTTAAATAAATATTATAAAAAAGATAGCAATATTCTAGATATCTTATAATTGCTTTTGATTTCTTCTCCTAGTTATATACTGGCATTATAGTCCCTCAATCACTTCTTCATCCTCGATATATTTGTAACCCCTCTCACTAATCTTATTTAGCCATTTGATTTGGACAGGGAGCACTTGGCTGGCAGCTGGGTTGGGTTATCTTACACTTTGGGTTTAGGTTAAATATCTAGGTTCTTGCAACCTTCGACTGATTTTGTACTAACTTTTTTCTCCTCACAAGTGCCAATAGAGGCTCCCGAAGGAGGAGAAAATGTTTGTTTGTTTGTTTGTTTGTTTGGGGCTGTTGGGACAAGAAGCTGAAGGAATTTTTATTCTATTCACAGCACAAAGTATGCTCAGCTTTTAAGGAAGTGTGTGTATTTGTTGGCTTGCAATTTTCAAGCATGTGTTTTAGCAGGAAGCAGAAGTGGAGACACAGCAGTAGTCTAACAAAGAAGGATCCATTAACTTGACTCTTTTTCTTTTCTACCAGATTGCAATTTGCCCACTAATTGAGGCGTGGTAGTTCTTGGTAGCTGGAAAACAGAGCTACAACCTGGCATCAGTCTGCTTTTGATGGAAGTCAGTGGTGGCTATGGGCTGTTTTGACACTTGACTACCTGTCACCCAGCATTGGTATCCAGCCTCACTAACCCCTGCCAGAGCAGCAACTACTTTTAGTGAAGGAGATTTTGAAGCAGAAATATTGACAAGTCATACAAGACTGGCCTAAGCCATGAAATGATGGCATTGACAACATCCTGGCTGAGTGCTACAGAAGTGCTTGGAACATACATTTTTAATACCTCCTTAAGAGTAAAATATAAGCTCCAGAAATTGTTTTCGACAAATTTGGGAATATGTGCTGATATCTCAGATCAATTTTTAGTGTGTATAGGGAGGTAAGGTCATTGGTCAAGCAGATATATTTCCCCTGTACACCTACATTTGAAAGTCAGCAGGAGATTTCTCAACCTGTTTTATCATTCCTTTTCTTAAGCTGAGAAAGACATTTGAAACTCAGCTCTTACCGTTGCATTTCTGTATCCAAATACCAAAAAAATTGGACATGCTTTTTCCCAACTGGCTTCTTATTGCATTAGACAATGCTGTGCTACTGTGTTCAATTGAATACTGATAGCTTTTACTGCACTTACATTCACCAATATAGTGAACATTTGGTGATGTTACTCTCCAGGTGTTGAGTTCTGCTACATGAAGACCCAAATTCAGTATCTCTCTATTAAAGTTCAATCTTTACAATAAACTTTAAAGGATGTTTTCATTAGATTTCAGGAGGAAACCACATGAGTAAAGAGAGATACAAATTTAATAGATATAAGCCTTGTTTCTCACAAGCTGAAACTGTAAATACACTGGTTGCTAACTGGATTCTCCCAGAAGGAAAACACATTCTGTTTTCAAAATATCTACATAAGGAAAAAGCAGCTGTACAAGCTACCTAGCTTGAGGACATCACTGGCTGTGCAAAACAGGTCCCTCTCACTCAGGTTTCTCCAGCTTTGTTTGAATTAATTTTATCCTCCAAAAAGGCTAAGATTGTGATTGAAAGAGAATTATACCATGTGAGTAGCTTTGAGTGCTGAATGAAACACATACTTAAAGTCCTGCATTACATCACAACCCCTGAACTCTTAAAAAAAAAAACTAGTTTTAAGGGCATAAAAACAAACACACTCATCCTCTGCAAAAACAAGCCTGGCTATTAAAGTAACCAGTGAATGCCACCCACAGACAAAGGTACCCGGGCATGCCAAGGTGAGTGCACAGGGGCGATTACAGGTCCAGCTGTGGGAGCTGGCTCTTCACCTCAGCCTTCGGGGGTGGGTTCTACACCTTGATTGTCTGTGTGTTAGCAGAGAATTTCCCACCCTCCACAAAGCTGGCTCCTGGAGTGGGCGGTATTTGCAGGAAGGACACTTCCTTCATGAATCTGAAATGTGCCTGGCAAGAAGTTCGGAATCAAACATAAAACCAACAGACATTATTCTGCCTGCAGCAGAAATGTAGAGTTCAAACAGATTTGTTGAAATGTATTTAAGAATTGTGGTAAGATATTTTAGAACATTGTAGCACACATGTGTTAGTACAAACCCAGCCAATTAGGGCAAAACATTTTGGATGTTTTATTCCTGTCAACCCAAACATCAACAAGCAATCTCCTCTGGGTTACTGCTAAGATGTCAGTGTTCTAGATTTCCATTTTAAGTGCTGAATGAAAAAAATAATTTTGCCTAAATATTTAGATTACAGAATGACTTTGACTAAAGTAGATTAAAATTTCAAAAGTTGCAATTGAAAATATTATAAGAATTTGTTTTTTATAAAATATGTTAGTGAGAAATTCATGTAAATCTCTCTCTTTCTTTCTGACTTTGTAATATAAAAACAGTAATCCAAATGTTAAATTCTTAAGCTGTGGTTTTTATATTTAAGATAAAAATGTGGAATTTAGCAAAACTTAAATACAGTTAGGTATGAAGATTCCAATTAATTTTACTGAAGTCAGAATTCATAAGTGAAAGAAAGCTTTGCAATCCTAGACAAATTTTCCTATCCCAAAACTTTCTGGTGTCACACGTTCAAATCTATCCTTTCTTTTATTGACCCACAGAATTGCTGTGATAATTTTATTCATTTAACCATTTAAGATCCTGATCTATTTGCCTGTGGTTATGTATTTCTGACTGTAGCACTGAAAGCAGGCAAGCAGCAGGTGCATCATCCTCCCTGCCTTGTGGCACCTGGGGAGGTCTGGAGGGCTCTCCCTGGGCTCTCCCAGCCGCCCCAGCCAAGCACAGCCCAAGGCAGGGCAGCCCAAGAGCCGTGGGACCTGTGAAGCTGAGAAACCAAAAATGGTGTTACTGACAACAAGTAGCAGTAGAAAAAAACCTTCCAGGTTTGTTAGCTAAAGTATTTTACAAAGGAGGCTGACCCAGAGGTGAGGACAGCAATGAGCTCCTTAGGAGTGCCAAGACTAGGGGAGCAAGGGGAGTTCTGTACACCAGACAGGGAGCCAGAGAGAGGTACACATTCACAACACAATCATATTAGTTTAGGATCAGGATTAAGTTTTAGATTCCAAAAGAAAGGTTGGGGGATTATTAAAAATGCTGTTTAATTGCTGTGACTACCAGCTTTGTTAAAATGTTAAACCTCTTGTTTCTCATTCATTATGGAAAAAAGACCAAGCATTTAAAATACTCCTTTGTCACCAAGACCTATAAGACAAACTGCTGCCCTACTCCCTTCCTATCAGGGCAAAAGAAAATAAAATACTCTCATCCAGTTACACTGGAAAGGTGGTCTTGTTGAAATAGCTATGAGCTATGATTTGGGACATCTGTGCTCAATATTCATTCTTCTTTGCCAGAATTTATTTATTTAAAGTCTGCACTATCAGGAAGTGTAAAATTCATGGTTCCCGTGTGCAGGCCTTTTACCAGTTTCTCTCTACAGCTGCATCCATAGATGTGAGAAAGAGGCCGGGATTTCTGGTACCCTGTTACCCCAGCCTCCACCAAGAGGCTCTCACCACAAAGGTACTTTCATGGTTACTGTTGCTAGTGGAACTGCAAAGCATCAGAAACTGTAAAAAGGGGGTGGGTTGTTTTTTTTGGTGGTTTTGTTTGTTTGTTTTGAGGAAGAAAAGAAAAAAAGCTAACAAAAACCCACCACAAAACTTACTCCAGGCAAATCCTTAGTTATTCTTACAATGTATAACAGGGTCCAGTCTGAACTCATATCTCAATAGGTTACAATCCACATCATCTCACATTTGGCAAAAGTGCCAATTCCTCAGAGCTACAAAGAACAATATATATACTTAAGTCCATACTCACCTCAATCAGTCTGTGTCTGCGCATTCTGTGGGGGATTTAGAGGATGCACAGGTCATTGTATCAGAGAATTGAAGAGACATATTACAGTACATTATGCTGGGCTTCACCTGGACTGGACACACATGAAAGAGAATTCAGCTGCCACAGCTCCCTTTGTATCTCCGTTTTTCAAATTCTGAAAACAAGCTGAAAAGGAGAAAAGAGACTCAACTTTTTTAAACCCACAAAACTACTGAATAAAGATATAATCGCAGGTTAGAATGAAGGTAAACAATGCTATCATCAAATTACGGGCAGTTTTAAACTAAATATTCTAAATGTGGTATTTTCATGTTCCTGGAAAATTTGTTTCTATCTACATTAATTGCATTACAGAGATTTAATGGAATGCCTAGTTAAATTGTTAGAAGAATAGGTAATATCCATATAAAAAGAAAAGAATAAAATATGGCACCTGGCAAGGTTTTAAGTTAAAAGCTTACTGTTACTTATTTTGTATTGAATTTGTACAAATGACTCAAGATGTAAAATACAAATGAGAAAAAAAAATTCCTATAACAAAGGAAAAATTACAGAGTGGGATTTACCAGCCATTCAGGTTTGCATTTCAACAAAACAGCCTATATCTTGGATTTGTGTGGAACTGGTTTTGAATTTAGAAATAGTATCTGCACTGGATGTATATTAGATGCAATACTAAAAGCCACCTTATTCTTCCACAGGTTTAGGGAAACCTGATTCTTCCACACCAGATCGTTGCCCTTTGTGGGCACATACATGCCTCAGTGAAAACTTACTCAACTTCTAGATATGGTCCCAGGACTGGGAGGTGATTCTGGAAAGCACTGAGAGCCATCAGCTCAAATTACTTCTATGAGAATTGCAGACAAAAGGCTCCTCATGCACTCAGGGAGCAGAGAAAATATGAAGTTGTTCATAGTAAACTCCAGCCTATTATAAGTATGAAAATGTCTACAGATAAATTTCTGAAAGCAATTTGGTGCCTTCTCTCTGAATTTAAAATGTCTCCTTCTTCAGGAAAGCTGATTGTGCAGATGAGTCATGTGCCTTTTCATAGATATAAACAAACTATTTCAATTTTCATTTTTTCAAGGTGATAAACTGGAAAGCTGCTGGGTTTAGCTGGAATGCCATAAGTATATTCACGAAAGTAAGGAGCCAGATTCTGTCATTGAGGAACTGTGTTTGTGAGAAGGTGAGCAGCCACAGAGGAAGAACTCAGTAAATTCTGGTTTAAATCTTTCATCTCTTTATTTTACTAGTTCAAGAGAAAAGACATTACTTCTATACATATGTTTAAGAGTTGGTAATTGAACAGAGTAAGCCTTGATTCACAGGACTATGTTCACTAGCAACTGGAGCTACACCATTAGCCACGCGGTGAAAGGGTTTTCACCAGACAGCAGCAGCTGCAGCAAAGGCTATTAATTTCATTTATTTTCTGTAAAAGACCTCATCATCCTTAATATGATTAATACTTTTTTAAAATTTTACTTACTACCTTGTTGCTGTCCCCAACACAATTTAGCTTGTCTTTTTGTTGTGCACCAGTTTTGTGTGAGAATTAATTTTGACATGCTTGTAGGTTATCTACCACTAAGCCACAGGAAAGACTAAGTTGTTCTCTTGCTTTGTGGCCTCCAGATGGTGGAGGGTGAAAAGTTATATGAATTGAGGAATTCTGGAGAATGAATGAAACACTGCCTTGTCATAAAAATATTACTTTTCCATCTTTTAAATTACCCCCACTGGTGTGGTTCACGTAGCTCAGTGGCGACACTGCACAAAGCAGATGTTAGTAACTTCACAATGAGAGCCCCTTGCTTTGCGCAGTTTGAGTGGTGGCCAGAGCCAGGCTGGCAGGCAGTGCAGAGGGGCAGAGCAGTGCTCCTGGTGCAGAGGGACAGTCCCTCACCCCCCTGGAGCACCGCTGTGATCCGCCCTGCTGTGGACAACTGCTGTGTAACACTCTTGATGGGTGCCGACAAATCCTGGCTCAGCTCAAGCCTAGAAGGATGGGTCAAGTTCAAATGGGCAGCAGAACACTCACCTGTGCTCCAAGGGGACTGGGACCAATGTGTCCTCACACAGAGCCACAGTTCCAGCCTCCAGACAGTGAAGCAAAGATTGCTCAAGGGCAGCCAGCAACCTCTGCAGATGGCGTGGACAGGCCCAGAAGGCAGCCTTTGTCCACGGCCTTACCCTGTGTCATGGAGAGCTCTTTGCCCACTGACAGCCTCCTGAACTGCTGCTGTTTGCAATTTCAGGTGCCTACAATTCAGGCGAGGAATGTGGAGGGAAACCTTGCTAATATCATCAGAACCTGCCAGGTTTTCTTTTCCATATTCATTTATGTACAATGATTAGCTCGTTCTTCTCAAATGCCAGGGATGTATTGCTCACTGGAGGAACTTCAGTACCCAGCAGTCTTTAATGTAAAAGGCAAACCTTTCCACTAATGAGCAGTTTGTCTGGTGTTCTTAACCTTATCAGCAGCTCCTGAAGTGATAAAGGCTTAGCTATTATGCACTGAAAGGTGTTGATAATTCTCAATCTTCATGCAGAAAAAGGCTCTTTTTTTGTCACTTCTTAGACTCTACTGTTAAACTTCCCAGACTGCTTACAAATTACCTTGCCCGTTCTGCAAAGCAGACAGCTGGATGCGTTGGTGGGCAGTCGGCAGGTGGAGCCTCCTCTTGTCAGGACAAAAACGATACCTGCTGTTAACAGAAAAAGAACACTGTGCAGTTTAATGATTTAGCCCTGTTCTAGAAAACGACGAGAGCTCTGAGTAGCTGGCAAAAAAAAAAAAAAAAAAAAAAAAAAAAAAAAAAAAAAAAGGCTGAAAATAGAAACAAACAAGGGTGGCAAAGCCAATGTGAATCCCTAACCATGGCACAGTAGCCAAAGCAGGGTATGAGAGCTGCACTATACTCCCTGTGTGTCTGACAGGGAAAAAATGAGGGGAAAAAAAAAGAAGCACAGCTAGTTTAGGCTTAGCTTTGCAGGGTTATGGAGTGAAGAACACAGGACATCATTGTGTCTGTGTAGCTGCAAGAGAAACAATAAAAGCTTGATCAGCTGAATGCTTAAATATGGCTGAATGTTTGATGAGATGAAGATGTAATTTTGTCTATGCTCCCCAAGGGTCTGGATTAAATATGACTACAGGGCCTAATCAAATAGCTAGTCACTGAACAACAGTCCCAACTGCATTTTTCATTCCAGGCATGTTGGGCTGCCCCCCCTCCTCATCCAAGTACATTACTTATTCACTGGTTTGTCAGCACTGTGCATTATTAGCGCTTGAGAGATAAAACTTTAAGTGTTGCTCCCAATTAGCACAACAGTGACCACGCACCATGCTCTGTGCTTAATGCCTGCTCTCAGAGAGGAGCTGGTTTTGAAGGTCTGAGGTGGAGGAGAAAAAAAAATGAAACAGCTTAAGCATTCATTTTGAGTGGAGAGACAGCTCCTATTAACATTTAACAGCATTTGTGCAACTTGGTGCGGAGGTTATGATGCAAATGAGGAGGAATTAAAAGTGGCCAGGGGTTTGTCATTGATGGATTGCAGTCTGGTGGTGTTCACACTTCTGCCGTGTCCATCAGAAGCGATTACTGTGTAATTAAACCTTATTTCTCGACTCTTCAGTGCATAATTACTTTGTGAATGTAACCATCATCTAAAAAAGCTACCAAAATGCTTTAGCATTTAGTCTAGCAGTCATTTCCCTAGCTTGTGTCAGATATAACCATCAGACAGTGCAAAAGAACTGTCACTTTTAATAAGAGGCAAAAAATTAAATGAAACAGTATGCTTATTACAGGAAAATTAGGCGTTCAAGTGGTAGAGTCCTTTTCTGCTATTTGCATAATTTATTCTTTTTTGTCCCTCACACCAGAAGCTTCAGGCAATTTTCTTCACATTTAAATAGATCGCACATTTAAGGCTACTTAAGGAAAATTATCACTTTGCATATTTTAATTGTTGTGAAGAAAGTGAATAGAAGAGGTCTGCAGCTTGGGCTCTTGAGTCAGTCAGATGCTCAACTCTCTGATTCTGGAGCTCCCCACTGCTCCACTAGAGATAACCCTACAGTTCACAGCCATCCACTTGCATTTCATCAGCATGCAAATGCAGCTCCAAGCACTACAATAAGTGGGTCTTTGATATTTACAAACTAGCCACTAATAACTAAAATGTAATTTGTTTGACATAACTTTAGATTCTCTTATCTGACTGCCTTTAAAAAAACAGATAAGTCTTTTAGCTTTACAAAACCTAAGATATGATCCATTCAAACTGCAGCCTGCCCTATAAAGTCTGACAGCATTCGTGGTGAAATCATGTCAGGTTCTCTTGTCAGTGGAGTTTCAGCAACACATCTTTCTAATTTCATTTTCAATTCTTTTGTTTAATTTGCACTCCTCCCCACCTTAATCAAATGAAATGAAAATTCAAATAAGACTTGGAGCAGGAAGCCCATTTCCCTTTTACCTAAGGAAATACATCTATTAGTCTGATGTTTTAGAGAAATGGATGTCCCAGTCACCAAGACAAGGATGCTCACTTTACCCTACTCTGTGTGGTAATCTGGAAAGCAAAGACAGAGCATCGGGGTTATGGTACAGCCCTTTACAAAGCAAGATGCTGTAAACAGACTGATGACTGTACAAATTCAGTTAATTATAAAGCTAATGAAAAATTTAAAGGGAGTTCTAATGAAAAATTTGATCAAATGTTACTCAGATTATCCTTTCAAGTAATTAAGTGGTCTGGAAAAAAAAGGTTCCCCAAGGTACATTTTAGCTTGTGATCTTTTTCACTCAGAAAAATAATAAAAAGTTAGAAAAGAGTGAAGGTTAGTTTTCCGTATGCCATGGTCTTTCAACATGGCAAAATACAGATTTCATTAGATCAGCATCACTTTTGTTTAATTCTCAGTGTCCTTTCCCTTTGGCTACTGGTCATTTAAATACTGAACTGACTGTAAATACACATTCATGGCATTATTAATATCCCCATCATTTCCATTACCACGTTTGCAGATTCCCCAAAATCATGCAGATTAATTTACAAAAAAACAAAAAAAACCCTTCAAAGTAAGGTCATGTCCTGTCATTTGTGAAACAAACAATTTTCCCCTACCCCCACCTATCATTGCAGTAAAATGCATATTTTGGACATGGAAGGGAATATGTACAAGCAGGTTCATCCTTTTTAGGTTCTAGAAAGCTATCATGGAAATTACAATTTTTTTCAGGACAATCTGATAATTTACTGGAAGAAAAAGAGTATTTAAAGCTCATATGAACCAACCCATGCATCTATAAACTTTCTTGTGTATATCCAAAATACTAACAAAAATAACATGCACAGTGTAACATTCCCATGAGGAATGGTCCCTACACCCCTGTAGATTAAGTACATTCTAAATTCAATTTCCAATTACACAGAATGACAACTGAGGTAACTTTTATGACTGTGCATTACTGTGATTAAGGGTCACACCTATATGGAAATTCAAGACATGCAGATATAAGAAATACTTATGTAAAAACAAAGGTAGAACTTCCTTTACTCTAAACCATTCTTTGGAAACTACCTCTCTTCTACTCTGCTCTCTGCCTTTCCAAATTCCTCAAGATTTGTTAGAATCTGCTGCTTTAGAAGGAAAGCAGCACAATAAATTACAGCACAGCCAAGTCCCATAACAGCCTCCTTTACTCCTATATGTGATGAAGGAAGGACATAAGCTTCCTCAGAATTTCACCACAATTTCAGCAGCTATTCCCTCTTAGGATGGCAATACATGCACGATGTGCTGGCCTGGTGGATCTCTACCGAGCTACCAAGACAGCACTCAGCAATGTGTATGAATAAGCATTCTAATTAGTACTGCCACAGCGGCTGCAGTGCTTTGGAGGAGGAATGAAAATCTTACTATTTGTTTTCATGTCCTCTTTTTTTAGTAAACATGCATCATTAGAGTTTTAATTCACAGACATAACAATAAAATTAAAGTTTTTAGACTCAGCAAGAAAAACAGTAATTGCGAGAAAACTTCTATATTATTAAGTTAGAATTTTAAAAATATAATATTAAAATACCATTAGGGTATGTTTGTACCATGATATGGGCTTCGTAATAGGATCAAACTGAAACACTACTAAAAGCTTGAGGGGCTTTCATGTGTCCTAGCCCACACTCACAGACCTCTGCCCGCAGCTGGGTTATTCAGGCAGAGGCGGAATCGAGGTCCCCGGCAGACACAGCTCATCCATGAGAAACCACAACTGTAAATGCAAATCCACTGGAAAAGCTGCCTTAGCAGTGAGGCTGGCTCTGGGTATGCACCCCACGAGTGGGGGAAGCTGTTGATACAGCTGCATCCACTCTCCATGCTCTTTGCCGGCAGTGTGTTACTTTGCTGTCCCAGTAACAGCTTAATGTGGCTCCAGCCCCTGAACAGCACTTCTTTCATTCCCCAGGCAGTT